>NC_138879.1:39515117-40118718 GCF_965194805.1 Balaenoptera borealis
AGTTGTCCAGAAAGCATCCTGTGGATCCAGAGGGAGCCACCCATCTGTCTTCTCGGCAGGGGATTAGGAGTGATAGCTGATAATGGGAAATGGGAGATGGGGAATGCAACTAATAAAAGAAAGGAAAAATACAAAGTTGGAAGTAGAGATGGGCATATATTATTTATTGCTCCATGTGTACCCTTAAGGCTTGGCACTGGGTACAGTTTTAGAAATTGAAATAATAAATAAATATCCCACAGTGGCTCTTAAACTTTTTTTTTTTTTTTTTTGCTCCCATATTTCTCTGTTCCCTTACTTCCAGCCTTCCATCAATTCCTTTCTTTGCCCTTGCTGTTTGTCTGTGGCTTTGCGTTTCTGCTTCCCAGATTCCCAATAATCCCTTCTCACAATAATTCCCCAGTTCTTCCTTTCGCTCTGTATCTAGACTCTAGTATAGAGTTACGTTACAGGTAAAGCTCATCTCCCTTAAGGGGTTAATGAGCCACATTAATTTGGTGGTGGTGGTGGGGGAACTGTGTTCTTTTAATAAGGCCCACATGCCATATAGTCACAAATACTCATGGGCCCAGTCAGCCTTCTTTGCAAAGCAGATCTTCTCCCTCCTCAGGAGTGCATACTGCTTCACAGTTGTTTGTGATTTGTTAAGTGGCATCTTCTCCCGTTGTATTACATGAAAAAGATTAAACATTTCCCATTTTCTGCTCTGTGATCTGAGCCTTCTACCTTTAAGAGTATCATTCTTTAAAGTAGTACCAGGGACTTCCCTGGTGGTCCAGTGGTTAAGACTCCACGTTTCTAGTGCAGGGGGCACGGGTTCAATCCCTGTTGGGGGAAATAAGATCCCCTCGTGCTGCATGGCATGGCCAAAAAAAAAAAAAGTAGTACCAAATTTTAATGTTACTTACAATAAAAACCTTTGTGTAGTGTAACACAATTAACAAAACATGTTCATGTATATCATTTTTGATCCTCACAACAGTCCAGTGTGATAGGGAATATCATCTCCATTATCATAGATAATGATACCCAGGATTTTTGATTGCTTACTATGTGCTGAGTTCTGTGCTAAGGGCTTTGCATATATTGGTTTACTTGATCTTCATCATACAGATGAGGAAACTAAAGCTCAGAGAAGAAAACTGACTTGCTTTAACAAAAGCAATATACAAAATCAATAGCTTTCTGAGATACCAGTAATAAAGAGTTGAAAAATATAATGGCGGGGGTGGGGTGGGAATCCCATTCAGAGTAGCAAGAAAACTGCAAAACATATACGGATATTTAAAAATTGGCAAAATCCCACCGTACCTACACTGTATACCAAGACATCCTGGGATGGATGCCACAGTGAACTGTCAGGTGCACTGAAGGATATTTCAGATTTTTGAGAGAAACACTATGATATGTGATATCTGTTGGATCCCGTGTGAACTACTAGTTTTAAGTAGTTCATGGTTTAACATGAGGTACTGCTACATTCCTTTTGACAATGTCCTATCTTTGCAAAGCTGGGTTTTCAGTTTCTGTGGGGGAAAAAAAAAAAAGTTCTGCACAAAAATCAGTGCAGAACAAGATGTGAGGGTGGCTATGTCCAAGCTGATTCCAAGGTTTGCAATGTCGTATGGATGCAAGTATCCCGTTAGTAAGTAACTGTAATTATTTAAGAATAGAATAAAATTTTTTCAGTTATGTGTATTATACAGTTGACCCTTGAACAATGCCAGGGTTAGGGGCATCGACCCTCAGCAGTTGAAAATCCGAGTATAACTTAGAGTTGGCCCTCAGATATATGGTTCCTCCATATCCATGGATGCACATCTGTAGATTCAACCAACCACAGATGGTGTAGTATTGTTGTATTTACTGTTGAAAATGTCCACATAGAAGTGGACCCGCACAGTTCAAACCCACGCTGTTCGTGGCATAAATACTTATGAAGCTGTCTGGGTCAGCTTCCTTAAAAATCAGAAATATTAGGCATATCTTTTTGCCTAAAGGTGCTGTGAAAAAATTACAGAGACAGTAAAGGTGCTGTGGACCAAGAAAGAGTGGGAATTTCTGGCATAATCTATATAAAGAAAACTATAAAACTTTAAAAAATACACTTAAATAACTGGAAAAACATACCATGTTTCTTGTTGGGAAGAGTTAATATTATGAAGCTCTCAGATCTTCCTAAATTGATTTATAAACCTAATGCAATCTGAATCAAAATCATTATGGAAAGTTTTGGGGAATTAAAAAAAAAAATGAGCCTATCTGTAAAAAGACAAAAATAACTAATAAAACTTGGGGAAAAATTCAGAATGTGAGGAACTCTGGCCCATTAAAGTAGTTAAAATAGTGTGGCGTTAGTCCAAGAATAGAACAAAAAACAGAATATAAAGCCTGGTAATTGAGTTAAGATTACTAAAAAAGTGAGGAAAGTATGAATTATTCAATAAATGGTATTGGAGCAACTGATTAACATTCTGGAAAATACTTGCAGATAGATTATAAAAATGTTCAACTTCACTGGGGATCAAAAATACCAGTTAAAATAACAATTGCTGTTTTTATCCTATTTTATTAATTTACAATAAACAGTGTTGGCAAGGGTGGAGAAAAAATTAAAGAGGGGAAACAAGCACTACCATATACTGCTGGTGGGAGTGCAACTCTTGGGAGGACAATTTGAAATTACCCAAAAAAATCTTTTAAAAAATGGACATACTTTTTGACCAGTAATTCCACTTTTAGAGATTAACCCAAAGGGAATAGCCAGAGATATTCTTCAAAGTTTACATAAAAGAATGACCAGCCCAGGGATATAGCAGTAAAAACTGGGATAGTCTGTATGTTCAAATATGATATATTCATTATAATGATTTATATGAAGCCATTAAATATCATATTCTCAAATAATACTGTAAGAATATATAAAATTTCTCCCTAAATAATATTTAGTAAAAAGAACAAATTACAAAAGCCCTTTTCTATTATGATCCTAATTATGTAGGAAAAAATGTATGTATGTATGTATGTATGTATGTATGTATGTATGTATGTATGTGTATGTATATATATATATATATATATATATATATATATATATATATATATATAAACAGAAAGAATATAATATACATTAATAACCGTGATCCTGTGATCTCTTGGTAGGACTGTAGCTGATTTTTACTTTTTCTTCATAATTGTTTATATGTTCCAACTTTTCAAATTGAATAATTATTATAAATATAGTTTTAAAACCTTAATCAATAATGTCTTTCAGCTAGTAAGTGGTACAGCTGAGATACAAACCTAAGGCTTCTAGATTATTCAACAAGCAATCTTCACTGCTCTTCAAGGTCATGATCAGCAGGACAGTGAGAAAAAAATGATCATATTCTCCTTTCTTTAATCCACGGCCAAATTATTCTGATACATGATACCTACCTGGATTCTCCTTCATCTTCCACGTGTTCACAATGGACAGAGTTGAGAGCACTGACTCTCTTATAATCTTGAGGGGTCAGATATAAATATTTGTATCCCTGTGGGAAACACAAATAGTTTTTAACTCATTATTTGCCATCACCACAGAAGACCCAGCAAAGCATGCATAATGCAGCTTGTTCCAAAGCTGGCTTTAAATCTCCAAATCGTGTCTCAGAGTTACTGTCTCATAGAATACTACCACAGATAGTTCTTTGAAAGATGGAAGTGCCTATTTCTGCAGTCACTAACTGCGTCCTTGAAACAAGATATCTTGGAGCTGCAACTCCAGGTATGTTCCACTCATTTCCTTTTCATCAAGGTTAAAGGGTCATTCTCTAATCTTTAGTGACACCTCTATTAAAGATATCAACACAAAATTAAAGAATTATATGAATTACTCTTCTTCATTTTCTCAAATCCATAGTACCATCAAAATATAGATGGGTCAAGGATAATTGAGAGCATCACAAAACTAGGATATTCAATCTTCAAATCAGAAGTCTGTGCAGTGCTAATGATCAGTAATCACTGAGCTCATACCTTTTGCTTTTTTAAATAAACAACTTCTAATCCCTATGTACATTAAAAGATTATACTAACACTTCATAACTGACTTATTTTTATACATACATATACACACTCACATAGAAACTAGTTATTTAATATGTGTGTTCATCTGAAGTGAATCAGTCACTCAGAAAAAAAAAAAAAAGGAAGCAGAGAAAAACTTTTAAAATACTATGAGAAATTATGTCCACCATTTAACTGAATTTGTCCCACAGGGAGCACAACATGCCAGAGACATGAATTTGAATTTGCCACTGATTTTGCCTGACTTATGACGAGAATGCCCTGTGGCACTGAGTGTCAGTAGTATGTCTGTCAGCACATATTTACTGAGTGCCTATTATGTGCAAGATACTAAGACACAGAACAAACAGAAAGGAACAAAACAGGCAAAAATTCCTGGCCTTGTACAACTCATCTTCTAGTAGGAGAGTCAGAAAATACACAAAATAAATAAGTTAAGCATACAATGTTAATGGGAATAATGTTTAAGGAAAAAATAAAATAGAGGAAGGAGACAGGAGAGTTGGCAGAGTTGAACTTTTAGAAGAATAGCCAGGGAAGGCTTTATTGAAAATGTCATTTGAGCCAAGACCTGAAGAGCTGAGGAAATGAGACATGAGGATATTTGGGGGGAAAGCATTCAGGCAGAAGGAACCACAAGTGTGAAGCTGCTGAGTGTGTCCAGCAGGCTCAAGAAACAGTGAAAAGGCTGGTAGAGCCGCAGTGTGGAATCAGGTGGGAGCAGCAAGAGAACAAGGACGGAGTGGTACTAGAAGGCCAGTCTAGGGAGGGCCTTGCAGGTAACTATATGGTTTCTGGCCCTCATTTGAGTGAGTTGGGAAGCCTTTAAAGGGTTTTAATCAGAGGAAGGTTTTGAGTTGTGATCTGATTTACATTTAACTGGATCATTCCACTTTCTGTTGAGAGTAGACTTTGGGTAGGGGTAGGGGCAAGGCCAGAAGCAGGAAGGTCAATTAGGAAACAATGCAATAAATGCAGTAAGAGGTGACAGGGACTTGGACTACTGTGGAGCAGTGGAAGTGCTCACAGATGGTTGGGTTCTGGATATATTTTGAAGGTCAGGATGTACACATGATTTATTGACAGAGAGGATGTGGGATATGAGAAAGACAGGTCAAGGATAACTCCAAGGTCTTTTACTTAGATGAGGAATAGAGGTATCATTTATTGAGACAGAGAATATTGTGGGAAGAACAGATTTAAGGAAGAAGATTAGAAGCTACGTTTAGGCAGATGTGCAGGTAGAGATGTGGAGTCTGGATACATGAATCTGAAGTTCAGGGGCAGAATATAAATTTGGAAGTTTATCAGTTTATAGATGGAATTTAAAGCTTTAAGACTGGATCACCAAGGGAAGGTGAATATAGAAAAGAGGAGAGGTCCAGGGACCAAGCCCTAAAACACCTTTTTTTTTCCTTCTTTTTTTTTTTTTTTAAAACATCTTTATTGAAGTATAATTGCCTTACAATGGTGTGTTAGCTTCTGCTTTATAACAAAGTGAATCAGTTATACATATACAATATGTTCCCATATCTCTTCCCTCTTCCATCTCCCTCCCTCCCACCCTCCCCATCCCACCCCTCTAGGTGGTCACAAACCTCACCTTCCATACAAGCTATCCTGCCATAGCACCAGGTGAGAGGGCACTGGGCCCTGTGGGGTTGAGGCTGGGGAGTCCTAGACTTCTTGGTCCTGCCACAGCCTCTGTGGCACTGATATCTGTCTCCGTTCACATTTTTTTTAATAATTTAAAAAATTGAGATAAAAATTCACATAACATAAAACCGGCCATTTTGAAGTGTACAATTCAGTAGTTTTTAGTATATTCAGATGCTGTGCAACCACCACCACTATCTAATTCCAGGATATTTCCATCACCCCCAAAAGAAATACTGTATTTATTAGAGGTCACCAACAATTCCCATATACTTTTAAAATGAATTTTACTGAAGCATAATTTACGTGCAATAAAATCCATCAGTTTTAAGTGTTGTAGTTCGATGAGTTCTGACAAATGTATACACTTGTGTGTAATCACCACCACAATCAAAATATAGAATATTTCCATCACCCCCTGACACTCTTACATTTAAAGATGTAAAAGGTAGCAAAGGAAACTGAGAAAGAGTGGCTAGGGGGTTAAAAAGGAGACTGTAGGTTCCTGGAAACCAAGAGAAGAAAGTATTTCAAGGAGGAAGGAGTAACCAACCACATGGAATACTGCTGAAACATCAAATAGGTGAGATTCAGAGTTTAACAATATGGAATCAATGGCGACCTTGACAAAAGCAGCTCTGATGGAATGGTGAGGGTGCAAGGGAAACTGACATGGGTTCCAGAGGGGATGGGAGGGAGAAGAGTATCTGGAAACAGCAAGAAGAGAAACTCTTTTAAGAAGTCTTGCTGTACAGGGAAGGAAAAAATGGGGTAGGGTTAGTGACTGGAGGGGTAAGTGTCTGTGTGCTAAAAAAAGGAGTATATTTAACAGAGAGGGAAAAAGTGACGATGTAAGAAAGAAGGGGGAGAAGTTTTGATCTACATCCTTAAGTTGGCAAGAAGGGAAAGGATCGAGCATAGCGGGATTGGCCTTAGATAGAAGCAGGGACCGTTCATCAAAGTACAGGAGAGAAGGCGGAGAATAAGAGCACAGATGCAGATATACAGGAGCTCGTGGAGGCTCTCTTCTAATTGCTTCCATTTTCTCAGTGAATTGGGAAGCAGCATCATCAGCTAAGAGTGAGGATGAAGGAAGAGGGTGTTGGAGGTTTGAGGAGAGAGATGTCAAATTGTCAATCAGGAGGTTGGTAAGCTTGAATTTAAAGTAAGAACAGTCAACAGCACAGTGTATTTTTCTCCATTAGTGTTCAGCTATGCAGGTGAGGAAAAGGACTAGATGGAGAGAGTTGGATTTAAACAAGGTTTCTGTACAGACATGGAGTAAGCGGAATGAAGAGAAAAAGCAAAGAAATTGAAGGCATGGGAAAGGTAGTGATTACGATGATTAGCCTATGGTAGACTTTGGATTTAAGGCTGGATAGGAATAAAATGAGGATGTAAGGAGGGAGTGAAGAGCAGAAGAAAGGTGGCAGGATCAATAGCTGTAGGCCTTGGTGAGTGCAAAGGATTATTGGACTTGGGTTACTAAAGAAAGTGAGCTGGAAAGATAGGATGGAGAAATGGCAAAGGAAGGGATGTTTGAAGTTGACATTATGGGGGATGAGAGGCTGATCTGGGATGTAGGATAGGACCATTGGAGGAGAGGAAATCAAGGATCCAAGAGGCTAGATGATGGGATGAATCATCTACGTATATACAGCAATCATCAAGAATGATAGCAGGACTAGTAGTACTGGAGAGAGTGACAATGTGCCAGCAACTAAAAGATGCAAAGAAGAGGGAGTGGCCAAAGGGTAGGGAACACTATAATAAGGAGCAGTGATGGTGTGGCACAGTCTGATGACATGAGATTCAAAGACGGGGGTTTTCAGAGAGAAGGGAGGGAAAAGGGTCTGGAAGTAGCAGTGAGGCACTAGCAAGAAGCTATTTTCCTCCAGGCTCAGTGGTACAAGGGAAAGAGAAACCAGTCACCATTTAAGAGGGCTACAGGGGAAGAAGAGTCTTCAGAGGACAGGCAGGTTTCAAGTAGAGCAAGACTGGAGAACAATCAGAGTAGAAGCTGAGGATATGAGAGATTTTGCTGATGACTGACCATAAGTCTTGGAAGCCAAAGTACAATAATTTAAAGGTACATATTTTGGGCTTCCCTGGTGGTGCAGTGGTTAAGAATCCACCTGCTAACGCAAGGGACATGGGTTCGAGCCCTGGTCCGGGAAGATCCCACATGCCACAGAGCAACTAAGCCCGCGAGCCACAACTACTGAGCCCATGCGCCACAACTACCGAAGCCTGTGCGCCTAGAACCTGTGCTCTGCAACAAGAGAAGCCACCACAATGAGAAGCCCATGCAGCACAACGAAGAGTAGCCCCCGCTCGCCACAACCAGAGAAAGCCCACAAGCAGCAACGAAGACCCAACACAGCCAAAAATAAATTAATTAAATAAATAAATAAAAAAAGAATATATTGTTTAAAAAAAAAGATATATATTTCTGGCTTAACATGTCTCACACTAAATGCACACCTACTATTTAATCTAGTGTTCAACCAAAGAAATAGTCATCTATTTCAAAGCTGGAGGAAAGACCAGGTGAACATACTGAGAGACAATTTATTTCCAACACAGCTGTGGTTCACTGTAAGTGATAATTTTTGAACTTAAACCTCTACCAGGACTTCCCTCATGGTGCAGTGGTTAAGAATCTGCCTGCCAATGCAGGGGACATGGGTTCGAAACCTGTTCCGGGAAGATCCCACATGCCGTGGAGCAACTAAGCCCACGAGCCACAACTACTGAGCCTGAGAGCCACAACTACTGAAGCCCACGCTCCTAGAGCCCGTGCTCTGCAAAAAAGAGAAGCCACCGCAATGAGAAGCCCGCGGGCCACAATGAAGAGTAGCCCCCCCTTGTCGCAACTAGAGAAAGCCCACTTGCAGCAACAAAGACCCAACGCAGCCAAAAATAAATAAATAAATAAATTTATAAAAAACAAAAAACCTCCACCTCTCTCTACACACGTACACACACGCACACACACGCGCGCGCACCCATACAGTAACTTGAAGTATTATCTTTTCTTAGACTGTACCTTGTAAGGATCCTCAGGATCTACCCAGGCTACGTGAAACATATGACGAATTTCCTCTGCCAGTCCAATTCTTGCTCCACTGTTGGCTGCTACATAGATGCGTGGGATGCCCTCTGCCCTGGCAAGCTCAGAAGCTCTGAGAAACAGCAAATCCTCCTGGGGTCCAAAGGACCCAATTCGGTATGTGATATCATTGCCAATAACAATGATATCTCGGCCTTCTGGATATTCTGGACTTTTAAGGGTCATTTTCCAAGCTACCATGCCGATCTGCAAAGGCATAAACAAACAAACAAATAAATACAAGCTTTTTACATGCAGAATTATTTTTCAGGTTCCTTGAAGATATCAGACTGCACGTAGACACAACCTTCAGGTAAAGCTATGCATTGCTAAAGAGCCAAGCTCCCTGCGGGAAACTAGAACAAATATTCTAGCATACTTCTCTAAGATTATGTTGAGAATAGCTGGTTTACTGTATACGTATTTCACAGTTGTCTCAATTTCTTCTTTGGGTCTGTTCGAAGAAGATGGAAAAACCAAAGTCTAAATGCACTCAGGCTATGTGTGGAAGAACACTGGGGCACTGGGAATTAAATCCGGGATGCCCTAACTTACTACCCTATCTACTAAGATATCTTGTGTGAGATTCTTCCCAAGAAATCTTTAACACACAGGAGAGCAGAAAGAGGACTACCTCTCATGGACTATACAAGTTTTACAACCCTGGGTCCTTTTATTGTCCTCTAATATTTGTCAGGAATAACAGCAACATTCTTTACAGGCTTGCTTCAGGTATCTTCCATTTCTGCAAGAATTTACTGTAGCTCAACACTGCATCCTTGTGAGCATCTCTTGCTGATTTCTCCCAACACTAGTAAACCAAAGGATGCAAGTAACCAACCTCTTGCTGCACTATGATATATATAAATCTCTGCTCACCGTTCAGTAGCATCTGACCGGCCACACAAATAAATGATACTGACTTAATAGGCAGGGGTGACACGTCTCTTCCCAAACCCTCACAGCCCTCTCCTCTTTTAATCCCCTTCTATATGAGAACTAGTCATTCCTTCTACTTGTTTATTCGCTAGTGCCCTTTCTTTTCTACTCATTCATTCCCCAGTTAACGGCTGCAGTTTTTCATGTCTGCCTGTCTGTTTCCCTATACCTAGATAAGTAATGCTTTCCATTCTTTTTTTTTTTCCTGTTTCTTTCTGTCTCCCCCGCTTCCCACCTCCACCACTCGCCCCCAAACACAAAGCCTACCAGACGAGCATTCCTGGTCCTGCCTAATGGAGCCCAGCCACATCGGCAGCCTTGGTCCCTCATCCCTGGGCTGCTGCGTATCACCTCATTGCGGAGCCAGCCATCAAGAAGGGCCATGAACAGATGTAAATAGCAGCATCCCTGGAAAGCCACATGCATCACCCAGACTCAACCGGGCCAGTGATCATAAGCTCTGAGTACACATTTCTCAATCCAATTGCACATCCACTGTAATCAGGCTGGTTGAAGCTTTCCACACAGCTATTTGTGATTCTCAGCATTAAGAAATATATATATGAAACACCTACAGATAAATATAAGCTATTTAATATATACCACTGGCCAAATACAAATCAAAATCGATATAATACATAGAAAAAAAATCCAATCACCTTCTGAGGTAAGGCAGTATTACTCTATCTGCTCATTAAAGACAGAGAAAAGGAAGAAGAAACAGATCATCCAAAAAATAGCACAGAGAAACTCCAAATATCAGGATAATTTTGGTCATAGTTTTTAAGAAGCTGATCAATATGATGCCCACGTGGGGAGAAATATTTTAACTGCCTTCTCACGTGGCCCTCTAACCCAACATCTCCTTTGTTTTCAGGAAGGAAAAGCTATTTCCTCTAAATGCATTTGTAGTTAGGAAGATTGGGCTTTACACCAAATTTTATGACATACTAACTTTAGCCACCTAGGCCAGAGTAGCTTAGATACAAGTCCAGAAGAATCTACTTTAGCATTTGCATGCGAATGCAAACACTGTGTCTATGTGGCACTGGGCAAGCAAATAACACTCTTATCTTTTGCTATTACCTGGGGACTCTGTGTCACTTGGGCAGTCAGTTCAGAAATTGGCCAGGTCATTACGCTTGCAATATTGACTTCTAATTATTAGTAGTACTTTTTAAAAAATTAATTAATGAATTAATTTTTATTTTTGTCTGCATTCGGTCTTCGTTGCTGTGTTCAGGCTTTCTCTACTTGCGGCGAGCAGGGGCTACTCTTCGTTGCGGTAAGGGGGCTTCTCACTGCGGTGGCTTCTCTTGTTGCGGAGCACGGGCTCTAGGCGCATGGGCTTCAGTAGTTGTGGCTTACGGGCTCTAGAGTGCAGGCTCAGTAGTCGTGGTGCATGGGCTTAGCTGCTCCGTGGCATGTGGGATCTTCCCGGACCAGGGCTCGAACCCATGTCCCTGCATTGGCAGGCGGATCCTTAACCACTGTGCCACCAGGGAAGTCCCTTGACTTCTAATTAGGTGTCAACACAGCAGCACCAAGAACAGACTACTCTTAATGTCTTTCTAAAATGTGTCCCTTATCAACTGTCCTCCTCCCCACTTAAAAAGTACCAGTACACGGCTTCCCTGGTGGCGCAGTGGTTGAGAATCTGCCTGCCAACGTAGGGGACACAGGTTCGAGCCCTGGTCTGGGAAGATCCCACATGCCGCGGAGCAACTAGGCCCGTGCGCCACAACTACTGAGCCTGCGCGTCTGGAGCCTGTGCTCCGCAACAAGAGAGGCTGCGATAGTGAGAGGCCCGCGCACCGCGATGAAGAGTGGCCCCCACTTGCCGCAACTAGAGAAAGCCCTTGCACAGAAACGAAGACCCAACACAGCCATAAATAAATAAATAAATAAATAAATAAATAAATAAATAAATAAATAAATAAATAAATAAAATTAAAAAAAAAAAAAAGTACAGAATGGAGAGTGTTGTGTTGTCTTGGTACAGTGAGATTCCTCATTGGAAGAGATTAAGTTTTGAATAAGCACAATGGATAAATCTCTAAGGAAGAATCTGTTGCTCAATTTACATTAAAAATTAGATTTCACTGCTAATCAAATGACGGGATATATAATGGTGAACATGGGCTTGGGAGTCAAACAAACTTGGATCCACATCTAAGCCCTACCACTTATTAACTGTGTGACCTTGGGAAATTCAGTTAATTTTATTGAGCATCAATGTCCCCACATACAAAATTAAGAAAATATTACCTATGGGATTGATGAAAAATTATTAGAAGCAGTAATCTATTATACCAACTTTAACATACAAAGTTTGCCTTTGTCTCTCCTCTCAACCTATCCAAATCTCACCTGTTCCATAAAGGTTCATTCAAATTCCATTTCCTCAGAAAAGCTTCCCCTAGTCTAAAGTGACTCCTTTCTTCTGATCACCTACTAAGACCTTCATGTAGAGAATTCATTTGATAATTAATCACATATGGCCTAGGACAGCTTTTAGCTTGCCAGCTTGAACCATCATATCATCTATTCCAGGGCATAGCAGGACTCCTACACATTTCTACACACAATATGGGAGTAATAAATACTTGCTGGTTCCACAGTCATTTCATTTTTTAAATGATTCTTGGAAAATAGTCAACACCAAGAGCTTAGAACATCGTGCATGACTTATCTCTAGGGATCACAGAATAACAGTACTAAATGCCATTAAAATATTTTATTTTTTAAAAATAATAAGAATAATAGCTACCATTAATTGCACACTTATAACATGCTGTACTATACTATAAATGTTAATAAATACTGATAATAGTTAGGAGATTAAGCTGGAAAATCTGCCTGTCTTGGTTCAAATTTCAGCTTTATATGAGTTGTATAGCCTTGGACAAGTCACTTAACCTTAACCTTAACCTCAATTTTTCCCATTATAAAATGGGGATAACACAGTATCTTTCTGGAGGGATTGTTGAGAGGAACACCACATTAA
Source organism: Balaenoptera borealis (assembly GCF_965194805.1). Taxonomy (NCBI): domain Eukaryota; kingdom Metazoa; phylum Chordata; class Mammalia; order Artiodactyla; family Balaenopteridae; genus Balaenoptera; species Balaenoptera borealis. The sequence continues at coordinate 39,527,903 of NC_138879.1, forward strand.
ATTAGTACAGAGCCTGGCATATAAAAGTCCTCAAATAGTAGCTATTATCATTATTAATTTAAAAAACAGCTGTTATTATTGCCATGAGAAAACCAAGGCACAGAGGACTTAAGTAACTTGTCCTATACCGAGTGTGAATGATTTATTCTTTAAAGTATGATTCATATAATTTCCTTTACTAGAGAAATTAAGGAAGTATGTTCCAGACTACTGCCACTGCACTTAGCTGAAACGATATGGAAAGATGAACATCAATTATAACACAAACATAAATGTCGCTGACACCTAAAGGCAATGTGCTACCCTGGATTGGATCCTGGAACAGAAAAAGGTCATTAGTAGAAAAATTAGTGAAATCCAAAACAAAGTCTGTATTTTATTTAACAGTATGGTATTGTACCAATGTTAATTTCTTAGTTTTTATAATTATAACATGGTTATATAACGGATTAATGTTAGGGGAAGCTGGGTGAAGGTTAATGGAGGTTAAATGGGACCTCTGTATGATTTTTGTAACTTTTCTGTAAATCTAACATTATTTTAAGATAAAAAGCTGAAAAAATAAATGTCATGATAAAAACTTTTTTAGAGGGAATATATTGACTAGTGAGGTCATTGTTAGTGTTTTGTTCAACCTTATAAAATGGTGGCTATGAAGACTATGAACAGTTTTTTAAAATACCCATGATGTAATGCTAAATTTAAAGAAGCAGGATAACAAAATTGCACGCATACCATAATAACTCTGAGAGGCAAAACGGTGTGGTGGTCAAGGGCACAGACTCAGAAACTAGATTCTACAAATCTGAATCTAATGTAATCTGACTCTGACAGAATAGAGGTTCAGTCAGTTTTCTAGCCACATAACCTTAGGTAAGTTACTAACCTCTATATGCCTGAGTTTCCTCATCAGTAAAATGGGGTAATAATAACCTATTGTATTAAGTCTGCTGTGAAGACTAAATACATGTTAAATCTTATAGTAAGTGTTACAACACACGCACACATGCATACACCCACTCTCTATCTCTATCTAAAAGCTTGTTGGGGGCTGGGGGGAAGGGAAATAAAGAAACATAGCAAAATGGGATGATAATTATTTTAGGATGATGGGACTGTGAATTTTTTCCCCATTTTCCAGATTTCTTTAATGTGTTTATGCCTTCATAACTTAAAAATTTTATAAATTAAAAAGGGAGAAAAAACTACCAAATACTTCTTCACTGGGTAACAGGTACATGGGAGCTTATATTATTATCTCTAGTGCACATTTGAACATTTTCACAATGAAAAAAAAAAAATTTAAAGGAGAAAAAAAAAAAAAATCTCACCAACCTAACGGATTTCTCACGTTTTAGAGGAACTGACTCTAGGTTTTAGTTATACTACAACAGATCACATTTGTATAAAATTTAAAGAGACGAATAAACATATGAAAACTTAAAATCAAGACTCACCTTAAAGGGAGAAGAGTATCAAGAACTGTCTTAGTCTGTTGGGGCTATCATTTCCTTTTTTAAAAAGAAATGCTCTGCAATGATGTGGTATAATGTAAACATATGTATATATAGGTTTATACAATATTAATATCTCTACCTTAGAAGTACTGCTTCAGTGTTTTTCTGGTCTGATAGTTAAATACATATTTATACTTTTAAAGTCAATATTTGTACAATAGACAAGAACAGTGCCTATCAGCTAAACACATATTTAGGACTGTACCACATGTACTGCAAACATGTACTAAAATCAAAAGCTTATATTTATACAGAGCCTTTCATCTTGAAGTGGGCTAAAGAGCTTTACAAACATGTACATAAAAGGACATTTGCACTGATAGGCAGGCAAGATATCAATTCACCCGCTCCCCTATTTCTTCCAGCAGTCCGGGGTAGGAACACATGGTGTCAACAGATGCAGGTCTATAACAGCTGCAAAGACGTGTCACACAATAATCCACCATACACAGTGACTGAAAGAGGGCTTGCAACTTGAGAACGGTAACTGCTCTCCTCCAGTGCAGAAGCACCACGGCCATTGCCAGCTTTGTGTTTTTAAATTATTCTCTACCAAACTCAACTAATCACCTGACAAAATTGAATTTGATACTGGAAATGGTTTCTGAATGCAAAATACTTTGTCTGATGATGAAAACTAGTTTGAAAAACGCTTTCCTCTGCCCTTGTTAGATTTAGAATAAAAAAAAAGGGGGTCACAACATTCAGGAGAAATGGTTCAAAATATTCTATCTAAGAATAGCTTTGTCTCAGAGGATTGGGTCATTACTTCAGAAGACAGTCATATTTTCCTCCCATTTAATTAGGACACCGTAAGTTTTTCAGTCAAATTACTTTATATGGATGGGGCCTATCTATATTATACACACAATGGAGGTTTTATATTGAAAATTCTGCAATCACTATATAAAAGCATACACAAGTGTGACAATGTGATTAGGAATATGACATTCACTGATTTCACCTAAGCCAAGTTGCCTTGCATGTTAACTTAAAAATAACAACCGAAGGAAGTTCCATCACTGAATCCTCTTGTTTCAGCTTCTCTCTCCCTCCAACGTTTCTATGCAATAAAACCTAGTGAAAATGACACTCCAGGACTAAGGCCTAAGGACAACTAAAGGGCTAAGGAAGCAACAAAGGGAGAACACGTAGCCTGAAAGGGGCTTGTCAGAGTGGCTGGGTTTATGGTCTAACGAGTCTCAGACTCAGGCTTTTGGTCCCTGGCAGTGCCACTGACTTCTTCCCCGACCACTGTCTTGCCGAGAGAGGCATGGACTAACCAAGTGGTTCTAGGGACTTACTGCCAATTATAGTTTCATTAATATAGCCATAAATCAGTTTTTAAAATATCTAATTTCAGATTATTTTTGATAACAGAGCATTCCAATTAGCAGGCTTCTTAGGTGTAGGATTATCCACCTAAACTAATTACCTTAAAGTGAGAAAGGGAAGAGGTTCAAAAGAGTTACCGCGAATAAGTTAAGGATCAGCAGAAATAAACATTTGTTTTCCTTATACGAGTTCTAAGGAAGAAGATATTTCTTTGGCCACAGTCTGATCCTGGAATAAACACGCGCAAGCAAGGGAGGAGGGGATGGGGCGGAGAAGGCAAGCAGAAGAGAACAGTCTTATTTAACTGTTTTTATGTGGGTAAAATGATTTGTGCTACGGTATTTCCATAAGAAGTGGGACCATTATTTTCCTGTAGAAACACATTTGGTTTGAAAAGTATCACTGGACAGGACGTGAAAATCAAACCGAATGAATTATTCACAACCTCCGATCAGAGGTGATCATTATTTCTGATGCTCCAAACAGTGATTAGGATTCTGCCCTGAGATGTCATTTTCTCTCTGAGTAACACCAGTGATACAGAAAGGCATTATCTATCTATCCATATGTGTATTTTTTCTCCTGGGAGGACCCTGGTTTAATGTTACTATAACGGATAATAAAAACATGATAATATTAACATTTATTCTGATGGTGCCCATAAATGCCATTAGTCTGACACAAAGTGTCAACACTAATCATGACCCAAAATTAACACCAAAATTGACATCAACATTAATTGTACTATCAGTGTGAATAGAAGGTGCAAGTGTACATATGCACACGTACACACCCGCACTTTCCAAAGCTGCTGCTACCACAAAGTAAAACAACAATATTTCAGCTCAATAAAGAAATCGGAAGGGAAAGCTAAGGGGCAAAACAGGACAGGAATTTGTTTTCAAGGATGTAAGAAGCATTCAAGTCTAGCTATGCCGTGGGAAGTAGAAAGGGAGTATCTTTGCCACAGCTGCCTTTCTTATATCTCCACACTTTGAGTTCATCGGTAATAATATCTTTCTATATGGACTTAAACACAGGTTAGACTGTGGCTGAGATGTTGAAGCTTTATTTATTTTCCATGCTGAAAGTCTAAAAGTTGAGTGTTTCTGGCAAGGCCTCCAGTAGCTATTGTGCTACTACTGCTAATGCTGGGAAGATGACCATCCGACAAGGCTCTGGGGCAGAAATATAAAGAATCTTAGAACGTTAGAGCCAAAACAGACCCAGGCAGCATCTGCATCATGAAGATGAAAAAACTAAGATCCAGAGAGAAGGAATATGAACTTGAGTTCCTTTTCAGACAGATAACAAAATGCTACCTTTCCCCCTTCCTTTTGTATGTTGGATGGAATACTAAATCTTCACTTTTAATTAGATACTATCAAAAAATAATTACAATTTTAACTTATATTAGAACCTCGTGGGAAAAAAATACATCATGAAACATTAGAAAATACTGTATAGGTCTTAAAAGGTATATTTTTAAACCATAAGGCAATGCAATATTTGACTTAATTTGTGCCATTCAGAAAAACCATGCTGAAAAAATGTCAATGCCTTTCCATATTGTATTATCTTCTGGATATCATGTTCCATTGCCTAGTGTCGTGTGAGCACATAAAGGAGCTGAAAACAATTTTCTTAACAGCTGAAAAACTCTTTTTTTCATGCTTGGATAATTCAAAAATGGCTGAACAAACTTACCTCAACCCTTCTAAAAAGCGATAAAAGGATAAGAAAAATATCATTTTTAGAGCAAAAAATTTTCTTCCCAGAGGTAATTCTTTGAAAATGTTACCAAAGATTAGAAATAATTTTAAACAGGGGAATTATTTCTTCCTGTACTATTTATATGCTTGAAACCACAGTAATTTTACACATGTACACACAATGCTTTAATAAACATACCAATTTTAAAAAACACATGCAATGGAGCACATACAAGCCAGTGGTATTTGAGAAATGGGGCGCCGGAGTGACTGGGTGATAGGGAAATTAACCAAGCTGGCCTACCACAGTTCAGGAAGCCTCCCCCATTAATCATGTAAACGAATGTTGAACTCTGATGCTCCACGCTACACCTCATCCTCTGGTGTCATCTGTTGCTGTCCTGATGTTCATTATTGCCACTGGTTGGAGCTGTAAAATTTCTTGACGTAGGGTACTATATCACACCCTTTTTCTGTAAAATCTTAAAAATTAAGATGTATGAAAATGCTGGCAAGTTCATCCTTTTGTTTAAAGGCTAACTTTAAGGACTTACTTTTGAAAGGCACTGAGGAGCCCTCCACAAGTGCTGCCTTGGTTGGCCAAGGGATGCATTAGGATTTTCAAAGTCAGTCAAGCTCATTGGGCCTTGGTTTGCTACTAATGGAATGAGTCAAAATCAACTAATCGACCCGATGAGAACTCTCCAGCTCCAATAACAGACATTAAGAAGGAATTCGAAGAAAAATATATACATCCCAGAAGAACAGTGTTAGGAATTCATTAGAAGTAATTCCATGGCAGCAAGACCTAGCTTCCAAAAGTAGCCTCAATATTTTTCTAATGAGGGACTCAACTTTGGTCCTGAAGATCATTTCAGACAAAGACTTGTAGCCAAACACACTAAGAATGAGGCTAAAAGAAGAAAAGTGCACAATAATTTTAAATAAAACTATCTTACCACGTATTCCGTAATATGTCTTTTTCTGTACTTGAAATTCCTATCTTGCAAGGCTAAAAAGATTCAATATTGGTTTTTTAAAGTCCTTGATGAAAAATAAGCTAAGTGCAAATTATGAATGTTTATATGTAATCAGTGGAATGTGATACTTTTCTGCCGAGGATCTCAAAGCACTTAGAAACATTCTCCCATCTTCAGGGACAGATTGGTGGCAAGGACCATTAGTCTCTTTTTATAACTTGAACAGTCAGTGCACAGATCATGATCCTGTTTTTCAGATCTGCTTTTCTTGGGTCTATTTCAGAGCTCACCTTCAGCATGCTACAATACAAATATGCCTCTTTTCCAACACACATCTAAAAGACTGATATGGACTCAATTTCCACACCCAGCATGAAAAGGTAAACTGATTTCAAAAGAATGAAACAAAAGCACAGTAAAATACATCCAAATTAGCTTCCCATTCATGGAGCTATTCTGAGGTTAAATCGAGTAAAACAATAGGCAAAAGCCTAATGTTAAACTAGAAAAATATTTGGGTTTTGTTCGCATGAGAAATGGTCAACACTTTCCTTACTCAAGCCCACGAACGCTCTCTCCAGTCAGTTTCAAAGCATAATGGGTTGCACTAGAATTTAAGTCCAGGATAGCCCAAGCAATTCCTTTGAGAGTATGGAAAATGTCAACCAAGTGAATTAAGACAGAGGGTTATGGTGGTTTTTCTAAAATAAGAGGTCCTTTGGGTTAAGAGGTCCAGCCTAAGAACTGTCAAAATAGATCTACTAATTAATTTCTTCCAATCTTTCAGGCTTACATAAGCTTACCAACTTCCTTTCCCTATCCAACTCCTAAATTTTATTTTTGTTTTTATACTCAAATTAGAGATTTCAAAGGATTATAGCAAAAATAAGTGAGACGCAGTGTCAAAATGGTTAAGATTTATTTAAGCTAGTCAATAGATGCAGGAATATTTGTCATATCACTCCATATTTTTCTATAAGTTTGAAATATTTTATAATAAAAAAGTTAAAGAGATGCTTACACCTTCGTGGGACTGGACAACAGTACCTTGCCAACAATTAGACGACAGTTAAATACGGGCAAGGCTGAGCAGTTCTAGAACTGAATTCTTAATCCCCACCATTTCATCCCCCAGAACATAAAGCAGAACTGAAACCAAGATACCAGTCATAATGGCAGCTAGCCTTCGAACTTTAATTTATACTACTTTTTTCCCTCCTCGATCATCCTCTTTCTAAAAAATGTTTCCTGTAAAAATGTGCAGTCATGATGTAAGATTCAACAGATCTCCACCCAAAGGGTTAAGAGAGCAATTGCACGTTGTGGGAACACTAGGCAAAGCCTACCATACCAACTGAAAAAAAAGGGAAGGATACTGCTGGATTTGCCTCACCGAACAGGGCAATTCAAGAGGTTTATCTGAAGGCTAGGCTGCTGAGAAGGAAAAACCCTGACACCTAGTGCCCATCTGAAAAAAACCAAGTCTTGGAGCCACTACAATTTTAAGTCTGGAAGTGTGTGTGGAGGTGATCATCAAATTGCATTCAATCTGGAACATACTTAACTCTCAGAAAAATTTTAAGGAAAAAATGTAATGCCATGCAAGAATTCCAGTCTCTAACTACCAATCCTTTTTGGAGTACACATCCTAAACCTAATTATTATAACTGCTTCTAGACACAGCATCTTCTTCTCATCGCAGATTTTCATTACGACAGGAGCAATGAGAGGGAATAGATAGGTTCATATTGTTAAAAAGCCCATGTTCTGAAACAGTAAGGAAGACAGGGTCCACATTTTTATCCACACTAATTTTGCTATAAAAGGTGCCTGCCTATCGTATCTTTCATCATTGCCCAATTTGGAGATTCATCATCTAGTTCACAGAGCAGTTAAAGGAAATATAATAAAAGAATGCTAATAACATTTCAGAATATATAAGAACACAGTCTCAAGAAGGCCAGTACTTTCTTTGTCCTACCAGGCAAAGTTAAGTTGTTCTCCATCAAGTCGGTTACAGACATTGGCTTGATCTTAGCCTGAGCCTTTTAATAACAGGATTTGGTGCGAAAAGCAGCTGCATTGGATTGTGAACTGTTACTCAAAGTGTTCCCACCTACAATTATAGCTTCCACCAAATGATCAAAACAGGTTAGCAAACTGGCAGGAAAATGAAAACAATTCCCCCCAAATCGAGAAGTGGTGAAAGTAGAACTGTTGGTTAGCTGCGCTTCTTCTATATCCAGGCTCAACAGCATACATTCATCTAGCTGTGTATTTACATACAGTGCCCATCACAGGAGCATGAAATCAGTTTAGTCTACGTTGCAATCACATTTTCCTCAATTTTCACCTTTACTTGAAACTATTAAAAAAAAAAAATCCTAGACAACTTATCTTTGGAGCTATTTGCAAGGAACGTAGTTCACAGATTTGGTCTACATCTTTTTTATTCCTACTCTAAATTCATACTAAATGCAATGCCATTCAAATCTGACAATGAGAAAAATGTGTTCTCCTATACCTTTCATCACGCATAAGGTGGCATTCCTTCAGTTACATCTCTCTCAATGGGGAAGGGACAACTAGGAAAATAGAAAGGAGAGAGTAGCTAACGTCACATCAGAAAAGCTCTCTTTTGCCTGCTTTTAAGTCGGCCACAATGTTCAAAATGCAGGTCACATCTCTGCTGAAAGAGCCAATATTCTTCCTCAAATGGCAAACAAGTTACCTAAAACTAAATGGAACTGAATTGTTCCAAGTCCTGGTCCCATCACCTTTTTACCTATTTCCTGTCCTGGAAAAAAAATAGGGAAGAAAGACTGGTTACCCACATAGCCGATGGTATGATAAGTGCAGGCTTTCTGCCTTTGATTATGGGGAGAAGCATCTCAATTCATGGGGAAACTCTGCAGGAATCTCTTGTTTTACCTGTATTCCTTATATCCATGTGCTAGCTTTGAAACCCAGAAACTCCAATCCTTCAAGGTAATGCAATATCACCCACCATGATGACCTGGTGGAGCTGTCACCTTTGGAGAACACCACATTATGATGATTTAATGTCTACGTAGCATTGACGCATTTACATTGAGCCTCGGCTCTCAGAACATTAACAGGTCAATCTTTTATTCCTTTTTTTAATAAAACTATTTCTCAAGGCTCCGTTCAGATGCCCATTCTCTTTGGGATAGGACTGATTTGCTCCCAATCTCATCAGCATGAGCTCTTTTCCTTCCCCTCACATCATTCTTGGGGTAATATGTAGTGTGCCAAGCTCATGACAAACTTGTCTCTTTGGCCAAAGAAAATTAAACGGCAATTGCTGAAAGTCAACTTGCCTTGATAAAACTGGGCTCAGCACGAGGAAATACATCCTCCTGACACCTGGTCATCTCTTAGGCACAGCTGTCCCTCAGAGTTCTGACTGCTGAAACTCCATCTTTAGATTGGTCAGTCGCTCAGTGGACATGCTTCATTGTACGTTCAAGCTCTAGGTAACAGAGTTGGATACTAATACCCCAACCTCACTCCTGTTGTGCAGGACCCTATAATCTAGCTAAGGCCACTGACTGACTTCACCAGCCATGCCGGGCATTAGTCACTAAGTGCTCGCAAAAGAAATCAGTCTCACTCCTCCCGAGCTCAAAGACTCAGCAACAGCAAGCTAACACTCAGCTTCAATCCTAGTCAATCATTTGAAGGAAAGGAAAAGAGAACAAAGAAAACAGGCAACTAAGGAGGGAAAAGAGGAGGACAAGAAGAAAGTAAGAACTGACGAAAAGCAAAAAAAAATTTTAAATACTATTGGATTTCTAGATTTCAAGATTATTATTAAAGCATTGGGCAAAGGAAAACATGTGGTCCCTGTATTGACGCTACTACTCATAGCCCTAGTCCTATGCTGCTGTTTAAGACATCCCTTTGCACCAAGGTTTGTTGGGTCTTAAAAGGGTTAATAAACCTTTTTTTTTTTTTATTCGTGTGTGTGTGTGTGTGTGTGTGTGTGTGTGTGTGTGTGGTCTTTGGGTACAGAGTCCCGTATAATAAGACTATTTGTATTCATACTGGCAGAGTAAACACTACATGTTCATGCCCAGGCAGCTCTGTGCTTGTAATTTCAGCAAGAACAGAGCTCTGTCCCTCTGGGACTTCACTATTCCCCCAGTCTCCATTCGCTCAAACAGAATGAGAGCAGAGAGAAAGCAGGACAGAAAGATCATGGCAAGAGGTTTCACACAGCACTGCAGCTAGTTTTCACATGGCCAAAAACCTCATTTTGTGTTTTAATTACATTAGTTAAAAGCGTTTTTCTCTCAGTCCCATGTTCACAAGGGTGCCTTGCACTCCTGAAGACTCCACTGTTCAATGAATCAGAATTTAAGTCTAGCACAATGAAGCTTTTCTTTGCTGCTGAGGGGTTCACTAAGTAGATGCTACACACAGTGGCATAAAGCTCTGCTGCAACTTCGTGCGTGAATGAGTATACATACACCTACTCGCGTCAAAATTCTACGCATCCTTTCTCCCCAGCCTCTCGCCTTTGCTATTAGATCAGAAGAACTCCTACAAGTCTGATACTCTCCATTGGGTCCAGTGCTTGCATCCGTCTTAATACCAAACCATCCACTTTTGGGCCACGGGTGTACTCGCTGAGCAGCCACGCACCTGGTACATATAGGAAGTTGTTTTGAAAAAGATACTGCATAAAATGGGGAAAAAATTGCATTTATCCCCAAAGGTCTACCCAGTCTGTTTATGGTGAACACTCAGATAGAGATTACTCCTTCTAAGGAACGAGATTTATCTAGGGATTACATCTAAGGTTAAAATAAAAACATATCTCATTTTAGGCTTATTACTGTTGTTATCACTGTTGTTACAACTGTACATTAGAAGCATAGTTAGAATCAGGAAGAATCTCAGTGCACTGAGGAGGATGTCGGGTATAGGGCAGAATACGACTTTACATCATTAACAGTGTACTATAGGAGAAAGGAATCCAAAGCTAGAAAAGGCATTCCTGGATAACTATCAGACACGGGTTCACCGTTACCTCCTTTTATGTTTAAACCCCTGGTTCTGATTGGGCCCCTTTAAGAAGAAAATATTTACCATGCTCACAACAGTACCAGATGAAATTACCTGAGCACAAAAAAACGTATCAAAAACCGTACACCAGTATGCAAAGTAAGTATCCAAATAAGGAAAAACATCAAGAAATATTCTAAATGCTTTTATCATAGAAAAATCTCAAATTTTCAAATATACAAAAACAGAGAAAATAATCTAGTCCTATGTATCTATCACCTAGCTTCAGTTAACAACTCATGTTCAATCCTGTTTCATCTGTACTCCCACATTCACACCCCCTCATTATTCTGAAGCAAATCCTAGAGATTAGATCATTTTATCTATAACTATTTTAGTATGTATCTCTAACAGAAAACAATACTCTTTTTTAAAAAGCAAAATTGTAATAGCATTTTAAAAAAATGTAATACCATTATCACACTGAAAAAACTAATGATAATTCCTTGCTATCCAGTCAATGTTCTCTGGCTAAAGAATTCTACCAACAGGACTACTATGCTGCCTATGCCACTCAGATCTTAATTAATATTATTTAATGACCACCCACACGGAAAGCTGGTACTAGTGGGCACAGAGATAAGAAAGGGGAGAGGGGGGTGCAACTACTTGCCTCATTTCCTCCTGGAAGCCTGTTCATGTGGACCAGTTGACCTTGATCATCCAACACAAGCTCAGTGTACGTCAGCATGTCTGAAGGCAGAGGGGGTGATGGAAGGAATGCCTGAGTGGACATAGACTCCCAGAGTTTGATCAGGGACTAAAGGAGGAGAAAAATTTGACTAATCAGTAACAATTAGCATTTCAACATGAACAAAATAAATATTAAAATATCATCAGTCTAGTTTTGCTCTTTCTTTTCCAAATGTTCTGCTGAGCGTCTAAAGGTTAGACCAAATTCTAGAGCTTTCATTCTCAGTTGAAATAGATTTGTAATTGTCTTTAACATAATGTTTTTTACACGCCAAAAATCAGGCACTTTTCCAACAACATCAAACTACTGAGCGATCATGAATCAGAATGAATCAGTCCCTCTTTAAAAAAGGAAGAGAAATCCTAGAGAAACTTGGCTACAGAAGAATAACCAGGAAAGTGACATGACACTCAGCTAATACAAAGTAAACCCAAGAACACAAGAATAGAGTTTCTACTAGAGGTTCAGGGGAAGCATCTTCTTTCTATTATCTTTTCAAAGCTACAGGCCCATACACGGCAATTAGCTCACTAGAGGTGTGTGACTGTAAATGTGCAAATCAAGTCTGCTCAAATTTGAGAAAACAGAGAGACACACCTATCATTTTAAAACCATTTCAATTTCCACTCCCAATTGCATATTACCAAAAATATTGCTGCATGAAGTGGGAACTAGTTCAGTTGTTTCTCTGCTTGCCTCAAAGCAACATTTAAAACCAATATGACTCATTCATACTTACAAGTCCAAATCACTGTGTTTATGTCTATTCTATAGGAAGAATGATATAGGATGTGATTTCTCTTTATGGCACTGGCACCGGGGAACAGAATCAACACTCAACTTCTAGGCTAACAATGCCGGTAATACTGAACGAAGACAGCTATGTTTCAAGAGAGAGACCTTGTAAACAAATGGTTACATAAAGGAAATCTCTTGTATTCCTGAATAATACAGGAATTACAGAAAGACTATTTACTAAGACCACATATATTACTTTATTAAAATTCAAATGTGGTAACACTGGTATTTTTGACTAGGAGACTCGGAAAAATCCTATATTCACATATTTTTTTAAGGACAAATTCAGTACTCTTTTGATACACTAGTTTTTATTCAGCTATAATAAATCTCCCACAAAAGAACTGATAATTTAAACTGTGTACCATGAACTCTATATCCATTTGTATATGTTATATATTGATTCTCATCACATTAACCTAGGTTATCAGTTAGAGACCTGGGTTATCTTGGAAAATAGGAAAACGAGAACTGGAGTTTCAAATCTCTTTTTGATTTGAATATAGGCTTTGGAAATAGACACCTAAATGTAACTCCTTACACCGGTCATCGTAAACTACCATCGCAGGCATGTGGTCTCGGTTTACTCTTTTCTGCTCAACAGAGGCCCCTAGCCTCACCATTCTTCCTGTTAATTCATAAAGAACCACCCAACATCTGAGTTGGCAGTCACAATCCCAAAAGAGATAGAAGTGAGAACAGTGTCAAGATATTTCCTGCCTTTTGAAAGTGCCCTATTCCAGTCTAAGCTGCATCTGATGAAAATTCAGGAAAAATCTTGCCTCTTTGGCACACGTTAGAGTTCCCCCTCCGTTAGCCACCTTTACCTGCCGAAACATCTCTGGGATATCATATATGTATGTTGTCCCTAAGGACTGTGCCTGGAACCTCTTTGATTGAAGCAGGTCTTTGGTCACATAGGGAGTGTTGATTAACATTCCATGTAATGGTCCCTGTTTGTCTCCGTATGCCTGAAACATGATCTGCAGGAAAAAGAGGATGGCATGGGGAGTTAAAAGACAGGGGGAAAAATCAAATCAGCTGCCTAGAGGGACTTTTTTTCACAAATGTTATTTCTTGAAACACATTTTTGGTGGGTTGAGTAGCTAAGATATGCCTCTTAACATTGGGTACATGGTGCTCTCACCTCTTTACAGATTAACCAACTCCAAAAGATGGTATGTAACCAACCACATATCACACTTTTGAAATCAACAAGAAAGCACAGCGTTAAGTTTCACATTTCAGAGATAGACTGACAATGTTTGCCTTCTAAAGTGACTTGAATCCCATATATTCAGAAACAAAGCATGTCAACTAACCAACTAAGCAGTTCTAGTATTTAAGCTGAGAAACAGCTAAGCACTAAAGAGAATTCTGTTCTTTCCCCAGTGGTAGAAGGCAAGGTCGAGGCTCTACCAGGTCACCTACACTTTAGTCTATTTGATTAGAAGGTGCTTCATAAGTACGATTAGCTATATAAAGGCTTCAAAGATTTCTGACACAAGTGGATTTCATCCATCCATCTAGCTAGCTAATTCTTGTTAGCTCATAAGACACAGCCTATAGTAAAAAAAAAAAAAAAAAAAATTTGTTAAAATATATATATAAAATATACACACATATGTATTTCCCCCAGTATACTATGTCTACGACTAGTGAATAAGCTCCTGCAATACTTATATTGTCACATAATAAAATCACTACACCAGTTTTTAATTATTTTAACCCAAATATTTCTAGAAGAGTACTTCATATTTCATATATTTAGACAGTTTTATTTGCTTATGAATATTTATAAGGGATGCCATTATTTCAATTCAATTAATATTTATTGAGTGCCCAGAGGTTGTATGACACTAAACTAGGCACTTTATGCATGAATACATAAAACATAGATTCCCAATGCAGTGAATACAAATGGAGATTGGGATGTGAGGGTATGTGTGTATACCCACATACTTATTCAGGCCTAAAATATATAAGCTTAAGTCTACCACTAATGAATAGATTTGCAGACCTGCTAAACAGGCATTAGAAGAGAATTAAGTACTCTCCTATATCCTGGGTACAGTTCAGTTAAGTGAATCCTTAGCCCTTTAGATCAGAGGAACAAATGTGTTCTACTGACTTGTCAATCAGGTCCTATTCTGGGCAAAATTTGTCTTGGGCTGCTTAAAGCCCAACAGAATGGAGCTCCAAATCCTCTTGCACATGACCAATGATGAAAGTCACCAGGTAGGAGGTAGAATTAGCATTGTCTTAGTAATGTGAGAGGTAGAAATAGTAATGTTTCAAGAGATTCAAAGTGTTAAGTGAGGCCAGGGTGTTAGTATGTGAAAACTGGACTTAGAGGAGATAACCCAAACCAAAATAAGAAAAAAAGGAGCAAAAGCAGTAGGTTCTTGGAACTACATTCCAAGTACATACTTATAGGTCTTATCTTTCTATTAGACAGAAAGATAGGTACAGTTTTGCAAGGTCTGGAATAAAGTCAGGCTGGTCATTTAAGCAACATAACTGGAGGTACTTTCACTGCTGGTGTGAATTTAAAAGGGCACAACCTCTTTGGCAAACAGTTTGGCAGTTTCTTATAAAATTAAACATATACTTACTATGACTCAATAATTATACTCATATATTTACTCAAGAGAAATGAAAACATATCTATACAAATATTTGTAAATGAATGTTCACAGCAGCTTTATTCAGAATAGCCCAAACTGGAAAAATAAAGTCTCAAATGTCCATTGACAGGTGAATGGATATAAAAATTTTGGTATATTCCTAAAATGGAACACTACTCAGCAGTGAAAAGGAACATACCCATAATCCATGCAACATGGATGAATCTCAAGAACACTATGCTGAGCAAAAGAAGCCAGACACAAAATAGTACATATTGTCTAATTTCATTTATATGAAATTCTAGGACAGGCAAAACTACTCTATAATAATAGAAAACAGATCAGTGGATGCCTAGGGCTGGGGCTGCAAAGGAGAACAAGAAAACTTTTGAGGGTGTCAAGGGTTCTCTATCATGATTGTGATGGTGGTTACACAGGTGTGTGCAGTTTCAGAATGAATTAAACTGCACACATAAAATGAGTGCATTTTATTACATGTAAGTTCTATCTCAACAAAGTTGATTTTGAAATGTATATTTCCCTCTTACACTACACATTGGAAATCAACTGATTTATGCAGTGGATTACTCAGATCCCTCTACTATGACTGCCTGACATCAGTGTTCACTACAGCTAATTCCACAAAGACTATACAAGGAAAATAAGACAATCTGAAACTCAAGCCAGTCAACCTTGCTCCTTGTTGGCAGAAAGAATAAAAAATTATTCTGGAGCAAGAGGTTGATAACAATGGACAGCATTGGAAGCCTCTGAATGGTCACTTATCTATCTATGTTGTCTATGTTAATTCCATTTTCTACTATAATGCCCATAGTAATTAAAACTGGTAAAGTATATGTTTTACAAGTTCATGAAAACAGGTACACATTTTATTTATCACACACTTTTCACCGGAGGCCATCAAAAGGGCTTCTCTTGGAAAACAATCTCTGATCCCATATAGTCTGCTCCCTTAGAACCTGGTACTTATTTTATGATGGCACAAATCATAATCATACAACAGAGAAACTAATTATCCATCTTCTTCCATCATGAGGTAAATTTCTTGAGAAGAGACATCACTTTTTTTTGTTTTGTTTTGTTTTGTTTTTTAAACATCTTTATTGAAGTATAATTGCCTTACAATGGTGTGTTAGCTTCTGCTTTATAACAAAGTGAATCAGTTATACATATACAATATGTTCCCATATCTCTTCCCTCTTGCATCTCCCTCCCTCCCACCCTCCCCATCCCACCCCTCTAGGTGGTCACAAAGCACCGAGCTGATCTCCCTGTGCTATGCGGCTGCTTCCCACTAGCTATCTATTTTACATTTGGTAGTGTATATATGTCCATGACACTCTCTCACCCTGTCACATCTCACCCCACCCCCTCCCCATATCCTCAAGTCCATTCTCTAGTAGGTCTGTGAGACATCACTTTTTATCTTTGTATCCATACTGCTTGATACATGATACGTGGTCAATAAATGTTAAATTAATGAACAAATGAATGAATGATACACATGGTTCTATATTGTTTTAAATTCATATAATGACTCACTAGAGCAAAGAAAGGGGAAAAACAAATTGGCAAGAAACATCAAGTAGGCTTTCAGGGTGCCAGAACTGAGTTAGAAGCTGTTCCTTTTGTGGTCTCCCCTCCTCCAGTCGTGGGCTCCTGAGTTCACACTTGGCAATGGCTGTTGAATCTCAACTGAAGAGCCTCAGGGAGACCCCTTCCTTCAGGGCTTACTAAACATGCCGGACCCATGGTAAGAGGGGTGCTCCCTCAGGCTAAAGGCAGCTCATTCATTCTCTCAGATACTTAGTGAGTGCTTATTTTGTGCCAGGCACAGTACTAAACCCTGATTGAAGGCATCTGCTCCTTTCATGCCCCTGTGTCACCACTACCCAGCATGAGGGAAATCTAAGAGCTTTCACATAAAAGAAAGGGGGGGGGGAATAGTTATGAAGAACAAACGTATTTATTAAAAACATTAAAGTCTCAAGTGGCCATCTTATTTTTCACAAGAATAGATCTGCCTTGAAGCCACTGCAGAAGTTAATTAAAAACATCCCTGCCCATGGAAAGCTTTGACTGAAAATGTCTTTAAGGTTGTCCTGAAAAACATCAAATGCAGCAAAAAATTATTGAATACTCTTTCTCTTGCTCACCCCTTGCACTCTTATGCACACTTTCTCTCTGTTTTAACTGTTCACTTCTCACGTGATAGGTTTCTCTGGCCATCTAACTGGGAATCAAAGCACAAAATGAAAGGTCGCTCTGACAACTGTCCAAACCTAGAATTTTAAAACTCATCTTCAAAATACCAGCAAAAAATCTTTTCTTACTGCTGTTCCCAGATTTAAAAGGACATAGAAAAAAAACAAGAGACATATAATCTCTTTCTGTCACCCAATACATAGAACAGACTGAGACCTTTGTGTACACATACAAAGGAGCAAGTTCATCCTTTAATGAGAAGAAAGGCACTTCCCAAGTTCAGGCCAGAGACCTACAATTAACATCCCAGTTCTTAAAAAGATGTGAGCAACGGTGAACTGACCTAAATCCTGTATCATAGCAAATGGCCCAAATATTGAGAAACCAAGGTGGTAAAACAGATTAAAAGGGAATTCTTTGTTATCATAGAACCAATCTAGTTAGAAAGTCACTTTCCATTTTCATATTCTCAATTTTTCTATCTGAAAAAATGGGTTAAAGTTTGCCACTTTGCTCTTTTACAGATACATGATACTCTGAACTCTTTGAAGGAAAGATAATGTGTGTAAATGGAATAAAGGGTAAATAAGATAAAGTCACTGCTTGATATTGCTCAAGCTATTATTGTATTATGTTGAAATTTTCCTTCTTTGAGATATTTCATATTTCAACAATTCCCCTTCCTTTACTTGCCAATGAGTGGTCTAAATAGGCTGAAAATGGGAACAAGGACAAATCAGATCAGAAAAGACAAGACTGCTCAAGTAGCCCAAGAGCCCTCTAAAAAAGAGCCCTAAACTGCACAGTTACCTGTGGAGTCAGGTTCACTTGGCACCTGTTAGGGCTCATCAATACATGACAAAAGGTTAAGGGTTTCATAACATCCATGGTTAGGACAGAGGCACATCTTATGAGGCAAATGAAGTGTTTCAAATTCATGCAACCATTTAAGCTAAGAGAGGATAACCCCACTAGGTGAAACAATGGGATTTGTGAGTTTGGGTCTTTCTGTAACAAGGACAAGTGGCTTCTCTCTAGGACCAAGTCAAAACTTTGAGAAGCCTGCTTGACTACTGTACCTGTGCTGTCCTGGAGTCAGTCACTTCCTTGTACAGGCTGATGTCCAAGTAATAGCCAGACTCGTTTGTCAGGAAGAGGCGGATGGGAATTGCCTTTCCAGTTGGTGTCAGGCGAATGTTGATTTTCAGCTCTGCCTGGAGGACGCGTAACTTCCACAGCCGACTTCCATAGCGCATTACCATGCTCCGCACAGATTCCTCAATCTGACACAAACACATCACCAAGCATAAAACTTAAATCCCTTGTAACTAGGACCTGTTTTGGGTCTGCCCATCTTTGGGAAGGGAGGAATGGGAAAAGATGCTGGCTTCCGGAGATGTGTCCTCCATGCATTCCTTACAAAAAGTCACAGTTTCTCCCCAACCCTACTCTTGCTTAGAACAAGTCAGGGACAATTTCATGCTGGCCTGGCATTTGAGTGGTTTTCTCTGGCTCACAACACCCAAATCCGCGCAACTCCCTTCCTCTTTCCCAATTATATTCATATTCTATGTCAAAGATCTGCGATATCTAAAATTACAAACCATGGGATTTAAGAGAAAGCCCCAAATAAGAATAAAATCTCTAGTTAAACAGCTATTAAGTAGCATTTATATGCACAGTAACTATGTTTCATTGCACTTTCAGGACCTTAAATCAACATAGCAATTACCACCATGAGCTTTTTTCCATACAATTTTATTAAACTTTATAATATATGCTTCTTGGTAAATTGCACAAATTAAAGAAAGGCAATTTGTAGGTGGTGCTAGAATGTTCTCTCTAAACAGAGCTCTGAAACTTGGTCACTGCCAAGTCCAACTGGGACTTAAGTAGATGGGGCAGATGTTCCCTCATTTCTCTAAGCTTTATACCAAGACAGCTTAGTGCTCCTAGTTTTCAGGGGTCAGCGAGTTATTTTAACCAAATGGCCTTAGATGTGATTTTTCCTTATTGACATACTAAAGCAAAAAAGAATTTTTTTCCAATAGCGTTACAGGCAGCTAGGACATACTACTCAAAATTAATGTTTTCTTAAATGAGGTATCTCTCTAAAATCCTTTCTCAAGTTCTTAGAACATCTTTTTTAAAAATTTCATACCACCTTCTCTTGTGGCTCTTCAGAAGTGTGTGCCACCCTTGTAGTTTGTTTCTGCTCCAAAGAAGTTCAGGTTAAAATGGATTTCAAGGAGTTAACGTCTCTATTCCCACACTTGCTTGTTAACCAAGAGATATCTATCCATTCTTTTTTCGAGGGAACAAAAGTCAACACCTCTATATACAGGAAATTGACAGCTATCTATGATTAGAAAGACAGAGCCAGGGCATATGAGTGTTTGGAGTGGAAACAGAGAGGCTGATAGCAAAAACTCATTGAGAAATGATAAGTCATATCTACAAATATATATAGTTATATAGTGTCCATGGCACGTTTTAAGTCTTCTAGTTTCATCAGTCCCAGAATGCTCAGGAGAACCTTTACTTAAACTGGATGATGAGACTTCATGAAACTCAATGAGTAGCCCTGTCCTTGGCTTTCCTGACAGACAAAGCAACCAATCAGTAGTTTGGAGTCTTGAAGAAAAGAAGTACAAAACGATTTCTCAGGTCTTAGATGTTAAGTTCAAAAAGCAAAAGTCCATGCCTACAATAGGAGAAAGGGTTCTCCTATTCAAATTCCAAAATATCATGAAAAGGTTAGAGAGAACAGAAACAGAGAGCAACCTGTCTTTACTACACCTGGGATAAAAGGTCAAGTACAGAATCACCTTGTTTTCCTTCCTTAAATTATATGGAATGCATTTTAGAATAGAGCCTCAGGGAAGAAAACATACATAAATATATGCAGAATTCCATATCAACCAAATTCTCTCTCCATGGAAAAACACTAAAGAGAACTAAGTTAGACACTTTGGGAAGGTGTATTACTTCCCTAAGGCCACCAGGTGACCTGTGAAAAGAAGCAGTAATTTTGCCAAAATGCCCAATAATAACAAAGTTAGTTATTCCAGATGAGAAATCCTAGGGAATTAAATAAAATAGGACTGCTATCATGGCAAATATCATAAAACAGGTACCAACAGAAGAAGAGGAAGAAGTTTTGCATTTTTCTACTGCAAATAAGTGACCAGCATTAGTAACATCCTACCACCTTCAGTTTTGGGGTCTGCTTTCAATGGTTACAGCACATTTTTGACACCATCCCAGAAACCCAGTCCTACAAGCATTCTGTAAACTTTAAAGATCAAGGGTTCAATCAGCTGACCGAGAGTACCTGTTTCCAGGTCCAAGTGCAAAGAAACATGAATGAATCTCTCTGCTTGTGTTGGCAAGTGCTGGCAGAGAAGCTAAGGAGAAATGTACCTTTGAAGGGTCCATGATGACTGTAGGCACAAAGTTGAGGAAGATGTGGTTGCAGTCAGTCCGGACATTTGTATTATTAAAAGCGACCTCCAACTCATCCATGGCTTCTAGGAGCAGCCGCTCCCCTTCATTTTGTAGATATTCAAAGGAAGCTTCCTATGCAGGAAAGAAAATCACCACCAACATTAATGTGTTTTAAAAGAGGCAATAAAGAAACAGCTGTTAAACACATGAAAGAATGCTCAACATCATTAATCATTAGAGAAATGCAAATCAAAACTACAATGAGATATCATCTCACACCGTCAGAATGGCCATTATCAAAAAATCTACAAACAATAAATGCTGGAGAGGGTGTGGAGAAAAGGGAACCCTCTTGCACTGTTGGTGGGAATGTAAATTGATACAGCCACTATGGAGAACAGTGTGGAGGTTCCTTAAAAAACTAAAAACAGAACTACCATATGACCCAGCAATCCCACTACTGGGCATATACTCTGAGAAAACCATAATTCAAAAAGAGTCATGTACCAAAATGTTCATTGCAGCTCTATTTACAATAGGCAGGACATGGAAGCAACCTAAGTGTCGATCAACAGATGAATGGATAAAGAAGATGTGGCACATATATACAACGGAATATTACTCAGCCATAAAAAGGAACGAAACTGAGTTATTTGTAGTGAGGTGGATGGACCTAGAGACTGTCATACAGAGTGAAGTAAGTCAGAAAGAGAAAAACAAATACCGTATGCTACCACAGATATATGGAATCTAAAAAAAAAAAAAAAAGAAAAGAAAAAAAAATGATCAGAAGAACCTATGGGCAAGATGGGAATAAAGATGCAGACCTACTAGAGAATGGACTTGAGGATACAGGGAGGGGGAAGGGTAAGCTGGGACAAAGTGAGACAGTGGCATGGACATATATATACTACCAAACGTAAAATAGATAGCTAGCGGGAAGCAGCCGCACAGCACAGGGAGATCAGCTTGGTGCTTTGTGACCACCTAGAGGGGTGGGATAGGGAGGGTGGGAGGGAGGGAGACGTGCGAGGGAAGAGATATGGGGACATATGTATATGTATAACTGACTCACTTTGTTATAAAGCAGAAACTAACACAGTATTGTAAAGCAATTATACTCCAGTAAAGATGTTAAAAAAAAAAAAAAGAAACAGCTGTTATACATACTTAAGCAGTAGCATGTCACAAGTCATAAGGCACCTGCTGCAGATGTTATTTACCCTTCTCCCTAGGGTCAACCCAAGGACCACAGGCAGCAGGGGCAGGCAAGGGTCAGATAAAGACCTGCCAGACCTTCCTCCTGCCTCTTATGTATCCTTTCCTTCCAACAGGTGGAGATGCTGGGCATCTCCAGAGCAGCAACCCCACTAGGGTTATATCTCACATATGGCAAACAGAGCAGTTTAGAAAGGAAATCTGTTTAGAAAGGAAAAGCTGCAGAAAGGTTACAGCTATAGGATGCAGTAACAACTAACACACCAGCAAGCACCTTGCTATGTACAGAAAGCACCCCACCTCTAGACAGGTTTACAATGGGGTCACCTCTAACTTTTCTCCTTATCCTCTATCATCATCTAACCTTCCCTGTGATTTCTCTGTTAGCATGCTTTTTCATTTTCTCAAGCGAGTACTATCATGCTTCCATTACCAAGACAACTTAAATTAAAGGGGGAAAAAGCCCTTCACTACATGGAATATTTACTTCTGTGAGAGAAATGACTCTCAGACCTCTGCTGGTTATTGGAGAGTAGGATGAAAGGGAACAAGAGCCTTGATTCAAAAGAGGAAAACCTGATTTTGACCCATGCCTGTTTCTCTGTCCCTTCCCTCAGGGATAACTTCCCATTAAAGTACAGCACCCACCTTGGTGACCAGATCAGAATGTCTGATGATTGCACGGACAAAGAACCTGTAGTCTGTCACTTCTGTGCCCACTTCCACCTTGGCTGCTCCAAGGTACAGGTGCATCTTGTGATTAGCACATGGGATGGCAGTAAGGTCAAAATTTCTCATCCGGTTCAGCTCTAACTGGAAAGCTAGGGCAGGCTCCAGGTGACGGTAGATACGATCTTCCTCAAACTGAACGCAAGAAAAAAACAGCTCACAAGAGGCAGTTACAAAATTATATTATGAAAGTGTATGTAAAAGAGATGCTTAAAAATATAAACATAAGCCATGATGTGCCAATGAGTCAAAAAAGGAGCTACATACAAGGAAAATGCTAGAGCTTATATAAGATTAGGCACTAAAGTCCCTGTTTACTTTGCAAGCTTTCATCATTCATGCTTTTACAAGTGGTGATGCTCTCCATTAAAAACAAACAAAAAACACCAATTCCCTTAGATCTCCTGTAGCATTTAAAGCCTTCATAATTCATTTTTTTGAAACAGTAAACCAGACTGCTTCACATTAATATCTATTTCACATACCAATATTTCAGTTTTACCCAACTAGTCTAAAACGCTTATGGGCAGGTCTTATACTCTTATCATTTCTGGCAGAGTAAAAAGGACATAGTAAATACTTGGAAAACAAACATCATACAATTTTTAAAAATAGAGATATTTGGCTCTGGACATCCTGTATCCATACATAATTATTTACCTACCTTTTTTTAAAGTTGTATTGACATTTACTCTATGTTTTGCTGAAACTAGACATGTAAAGAGTATATGCCCATTGAGTGAATGGAGAGAGAGAGCCAAAAACATAACCTGGTAATAGGAAGAAACCAACATGGTCTGAAATTTTACATTTTAAAATTGAAAAACAAATGCTCATAAACAAGACTTGAGGATAAATGAACTGTCTGTGGGTGACAAGAATAATCCTACTAAGTATTGTAGCCCTTTAATATTACATCATTAGGATTATCCTAAGGCATAGAGATGATTTTGAAAGTTATCACTTTCTTTGGGTAGGTCAATACATTTGATTGTTTCCTAAACCAAACTCTTTCAGAAGGGAGCCTTTATTAGTTCTAAGACACACGTAAGGCAAGGGGAAGCATACGTTCAATTAGAGGAAGGAGAATGGAGAGAAATACGGCAAAGATAAGCTACTCTTGGGCTTTTAAGGAAAAAACAAAGATTAAAAAAAAAAAAAGAGGAAAAAAATCAGTTCTTACCTTATCCCTTGCTCGGAATGTGAAAAACTTAGGGAATTCTCTCTGTGTTAAAGAAGGGGGGGAAATGTGTCAGTCCTTCATATATATGGCTCTTTGGGGATAAACACATAGTACAGAAACAGTCAAGCATCTAGAAGACAGTTGCCTAGAAAACATGTTCCTTACCTGGGCTTAGCCTGGGGAATATGCATGATCCTCTGGGTAACCATCACTTTGACCCCACTTACGAATTTGAGAACCACCACACTATTAACCTAATTTTAATAGCTACCCTGTTCTAGGGAAAGAAAAAATATGTATTTTTTCATCTCCCAAGTGGAAAAAGTCTTCTTTGGTATTGCTCTTGGCAGAACCTGGCAAATAAGACCAATACACCTGAATTCTGCAGCACTGCAATAGTAGTTACTGGACTGATTTCCCAAGTTTCTCCTTAAGAAACTCTTAAAATGTAAACTAGCCAGACAGCATAGAATCCCCAATCCATGTTTTTTTTTCCTCATTCACTCTTAAGTCAATAATTTCAAAGGTTTAAACAATGACATTTCAAGACAAAGAAAAGTACAAGATGTTACTTTGGTTCATACCACTATATGTATAGGAAAGAATGGGGTGGAACTAGTGAACGTGTAATCATTAGGTCTTACTGCTCTTTTGCAGGGCATTACACGAGAAAGCAATCAATTTACTAGAACCTTATTAATTAACAAAGATGAATTCAATTAGCAGAGTCCATTAGTTTCTGAAATTTAACTTATTAACACCAAATACTCCTGTTTCTCGGATGGGAAGCTCTACCGGCAGTGCTGGAATCAAGTCATTACTATTTGCCTCTATAGGAGGTTTTATTAAGGCATCTTCTTCATTATGAGTGCAATGTAATCAAACACTTATTGGTACAAGACAGAGAGACCAGGACTAGCTGCCTAAATACCCCTCAATGAACTTAAGGAACCATGAAGGAAACATGAACTGAAAGCCTTGTAGGTGGCAGGCGCTCTCATGTGTTGACCGCCGAATGCTCTCAACAACCTCTTAGGAAAGTATTGTGACCCCCAAAGGTGAACTTGGGTCTCTAATGCCAGAGCCTGTACCCTTTCATCTCTACCTCTTAAGTGTAGGGTGTTACCTATCTATTCTTTTTTTCCGTTCCCCCAGCTGTGCCACACGGCTTGCAGAACGTTAGTTCCCTGACCAGGGATGGAACCCGAGCCCCCTGCAGTGGAAGTGCGGAGTCCTCACTACTGGACCGCCAGGGAAGTCTCTCTATTCTTATTTTAATCCAAATTCCTTATTTAGAGGACTTCTCTTTCATGAGACAAAAGACAAAAACCCCAGAAATTAAAACTTTAAAGAAAAAAAAACAGAGCAAAACTCGTAGCTCTTGAGTTGATGGAGAACTTCTTGAATACTTTCCACAGGTCTTAGGCTTCACCTTAACTAAAGCTTGCACAGTTAATAAATCTTTTTACATTTTCCTTGGCATTTTAACTGTAAAACGGCATTTAATAGGCTTCTAGAAGCTTGTTTAGCAAGGCCGGGAAACCACTTGTCCAGGCTTGGGTCTTTAAAAGCCCTTTGAAAGTGGATTTACACAGCACTGATCTTTTACTGATGACGTTTTGTCCTAAATAATTCTCTAATTCCCCCTGAACGATAATGAAGAGCATGGGGATGACTTCAAGGTTAAGCAGGAAGACGTTGAGCTGAGTTGTCAGTAGATTTCATGCTCAGGGCTTTATATAGTCTCTGTTTTGGTTTTATTCTCAAGAGGTAGGCTTCCAGAGCATTAGCTAAAAAGTAACACAAGTCAAAAAAGGAAGGGTAACAAAGTCCTCCCATGAAATTTTCTGAAAGAAAAGTCAAGAAAAGTAATGATACAATCTTTCAATCACACACTCCTCTATTCCTCCATAACTTTAGTTAATTAGTTAACTAAAATAGTTACTTAGTATACCATTTACTCAAGTGTGTATAGTGGTAGGAACAAAATGCTTTTCCTTCAAAAACATAACAAAAGTAAGCAAGAAACATTTTATTTACTACTAATGCAATTAAGAAAATGTGTAGTAACTGAAAGGCACAAAAAGCAAACAAGTGAATGGAAATAAATATCTTTACTACAAATAATGAAAAAGACTGACGAATTCTTGGCAGAGGTGGGCAAAGACTACCAATCAGAAAAATCACTTTCATTAAGGTTAGCTAAGAAAAGGTGTTATGAGGACTTCCCTGGTGGCGCAGTGGTTAAGAATCCGCCTGCCAATGCAGGGGACACGGGTTCACCAGAACTACTGAGCCCACGTGCCACAACTACTGAAGCCCGCGCACCTAGAGCCCGTGCTCCGCAACAAGAGAAGCCCCTGCTCGCCACAACTAGAGAAAGCCCCGTGCAGCAACGAAGACCCAACGCAGCCACAAAAAAAAAAAGTGTTATGAGATGACATGAACAAACGTTCTTAAACTTTTGAATAAATTTTTAGCTCCACAGTAAAGTCCTCAATTTAAGCATGAAGCATTCAGAACAGAAGATGGCAAGAACTTCCATGTAACGGGAAACCAGGATTAATGAACAATTCTTCAAGAGATAGGGAAGTCTGAGGACTTTTATAGAAAGTCACTTTTTTTTGGCACTCAAAAATCACAGAAATACAGAAAACACAGAAAAGAAGAAATCCAAAAGTCTGATTCTGTAGTTTTAATAAATTCCTTCATCCTACCACATCCTCATGCGGCCAATTTTTCCACTAACAGCATTCATGCTTATTCCATCACTAATGTAATTGCTTTCCAGGCATTCTACTAGTGTTATAGGCAAATATCATAATTGAATGTACACAAAGAAAAACGCTCTTAGTGTGCTGGTACCAAAAAACAAAAGAATGCAACATTTCTCAGAAAGAAATTATACCCCTGCTGTGTTCTAATCAGCCAACCATCATCAGGACAATCAAAATAATTTGCCTAAATTAGCCAATCAAGACACCCTGCAAATCAGAGAATGTGAAAACCTGCAACAGAAAACATCATAGCTGATTATGATACTAATAATCGTGTTAAAAACCTAATGAGATGAAGAAATTGGAAGCTTGCTGGTGCAATTCTCTTTTACCTCAACACACTGAGAACTAATTATATAGACTGTAATTAAAACAAAATCTCAAACCAAACCTTCTGAAAAACAAATAGTTGATCCACTAGCAAACAGAACTACCATTTTTTCCCCAGCTTTATTGAGATATAATTGACATATCAATTATTTTTAAAGAAATGAACTACTAACCATGATAACTGTTTTCGATAGCGGGCTCTTCCTTCAGGCGCAAATGATCCAAAACATTTAAAGTGGGAGTCACTCGCATAAAATCAGTAAAACTGCAATTATCTCCTAGGTGATTTACAGCAGAATTTTTTAAAATTTCATTAAATCTTACAAACAAGAAACAAAAGGAAACTTACAGATGAAAAAGTGATTTGGAATCTCATCACGTTGTTTAGACCTAATGCTTTGTTTAGGCGGCAAAGGATAAGAAATCCGAGAAACATGCATTTTAGTATCCTTAACAAAACTTTGCTGGAAACAATATGGAAAGCTTCATAAAGTAATACTTATATTCCAATTAAACACCTTCTGCTGTACTTTTTGGAATTCTAGATCTGAAACGTGAGTGAAACAGATAGAGACAATACTCATAAAACTAGAGAACTGCAGCTTATATAGCTGCAGAAATTCAAAGAGCCTGTTCTTTTGCTTTCAAGGCTTCAATTTTCTTTTTTTAATATGAAGAAGATATTTACAAGGCTAGACTTGTTTTTCCTCAAACTTTCTGTTTAAAAAATCAATGTTAAGCAATTATGCAAGTCCCATTATGGGTACTTGATTTAATTAGACGGTTATGGAAAGAGACTCATCATCAAGCCTCCTTAATGCTGGTGACTACTGCCCGCTCAGAACAGTCTCCACGTAGAACCAAGAGGCTTAGGCAGCAGCAGACATTCAGCCGAACAGCTCTTTGGGGACTGTGGTGATTAAACAACGAAGTTTTGGAAATAATTCCAGCCTTCGCTGGCATGTGAATAAACACCTAACAATAAACACACTCTCTAGGAACCCCCATGCGGTCTGGCCCTCTTTTGCCTTGTTCTGGTTCTGAAGCAGTTTGAGAGACGATGATTACGTAACAGCACGGCTGCCTCCTTCCACACCAGCCAATGTTGTTCTTGAACCAAACTCGGTAACCTTCCTCCTCTCCTTGCCCCTTCCTGCGCACATTCCCTCTTCTACTCGAGAATATAGGGATTTCGCAGTGTAGAACAGGGGAGGCTGCATACATCACAGCGGATTACCAAGAAGCCAGAGAGGTCAAGGGATTCATCTCTAACACTCCCAGAAAGCTTCCACTTTTTCACACTATACTAACTATGGGGCAAGCACACATTAGACGACGTGACAGAGGCTAAGCGTCCTTCAAGCTACCACCAACAGAGGAACTCAGAGCAGCACCATGACAGTGAGCCCCAGATTTGCACAACTCCTGCCAAGGCTTCCTGGATATTGCAGATCCTGGCCAGAGTTCAGTAATAGTTGCCCTTGCTCCCTGCGTAACCGCTAATCATTTCTCAGGGGCCTAACATAAAAACACCCTAACTCCTCTGCCATCCAATTCTTCAGAGCAAATCCAGTCCATACCTAAAACCTTAATGTTCTCTACGTCCTAAAACAACCTTTCCTACACTTATGACAAATCAAGTCACTTGATAATTTAACTGATTTCCCATTTGATGCCACTACAAATAGAAACTGTACAATAAGTCCCAAAAAGACCCCCTGCTGGGCTGATTTCCTAGCAGATTTTGCTTAGACATGTCCCTATTCAACTTAAATCCAGAAATATTAAGAGAGCAGGGGGAAAAAATGTTTTAAATCTATAGATGTATTCTAGGACAGGATATAGATTCACAGATAGAAAGTATCAAAAAAAAAAAAAAACAAGGTCCATGAGAATTAAGCACTTTGGCTTTAAAAAATTTTTAGTGGAGAGTTTTAATTTATCATAGAATGCTTATTATAAAAAACCAGTTCATGTGCTATAGACATGAAGACTCTGTCTGAACCATTACGAAAAAGGAAAACAATTTTACAAATTCAGTATTATTCCCCAGAATAATGTATTATTCCAAAGGCAGTTACAAAAGAAAAAAATCACATTAACACTAAAGAACCTAGCCCAATACTCTTCCCAGATCCAGCATGTCTACCTGAGTTCTGATCAGCATCTACCAGCTATAGTATGTATTCATGGGCTCTCATACTCTATCCCCAAGTATCAATTTTATTCTCTAAGCTCCTTATTTTTCTTCCTAAAGACCCAGGGTTCTCTTTAAGCTCCTCATACTTCTCCACTGCCTCCAGTTTCCTATGTACAGTTATTGATTGATATATATCTGCACTCTGCTTGATTTCCTGACATCAATAACACAGGGGCGTTGTTGTGGAGTCCACAACATTTCCTAAAGCGTTTTAGAAAATCCTAGCTCTTTAGCCTGCAGGCTAGGCTCTCTTGTTTCTCTATAGACTAGACCAACAGGGTGAACCGTGAGAAGGAAAACAAAATGTCAAGTGCTAGAGACCTAATAAACAAAAGGGCAATAAAAGCAATCACACACAGGTCCTTGAGTTTAGGAAGTCCTTTCCAGCATCCCAAATGTTATCTTCATTATTGCCATTGAGCAGGGCTTGAAAACTAACTTAATCATCTTAATTGCGAAAAACAAAACAAAATAAAATTCTCATCAGAAATATTAAGACTTCTTAATATCCTTTGGAATCTTACTTCACCACATTAGGATCAATTTTTAAAGAAATATTGTGACTCCAATCAGCCATTTTAGAGAATGACATCTTGACTGCAAACTGGATTTTTGACCCCACTGCTATAATCATATTGCGTATGATCATACACATATACACCACAGTTCAGATGCCAGGCTATTAACTTAGTTCTCTTTATTAAAATTTTTCAATAAAAATTTTAAACTCACAAATATTAGTAGTTAATTCAGTTAAATGGGAGAAGAAGCAACTTAATTTTTATTTATTTCCTCCTCCTAGAATTAATGTAAGATGAAAACACCAACTTGGGCTCTGTTAATAAGGCATTTTAAAATAATAAATGATTGTTCTTCAGAATTGACAGTTCTCAGTAACAGAACTTGAATCCATCTTTGGTAGAAGCCAAGACCCCAAGTACGATTGGCAGTTCTTGATTACTGATTAGCTGTGTGCACAGAAGAAATTACTAGTTAGCTCCTGCTTCTACCTTATTCATCTGGATAAATGCATGTGCTCATTCTTAACTATTTCTCAGACATATACTGAGAATTCATTATAGGGTAAAAAAGGAGGGGAAAAAAAAAACCTTTAGTTTGAATACGCTATAGAAGAACTGAATATTCATTATAATACTTTTTCAAAGAAGAGGGACCAAACATCAGACCAGCCCTTCTAAATAATCAGCAGGTAACAGATAAAACAGTAAGTAATCTTTCACCACTGTTGCTCTTACTTACATGAAATCTCTGATCCACCTCATAGTTGACCTGTTTTCTGAAATCCTTTCAAATAAAAGACAGAAAGGAAGGAAAAACAGAAGAAGAGGTCAATTATTAATAAAATTAAAAACCAATTGAGTAAAAGGTGATGACTTTAAGGCTTTTTCTTGATTAAATTTATACCAAAACAGTTATTTCTTTGCATAAATTCTACAAGTAAGCATATGATTATAATTCCATTTTTCACTTTTAAAGTTCTAGCAGCAGCATAAGAAATATTAAAGAGATGCATAATTCACATGCCAATACCTTTTGTGCAACCAGGAAAGTAAGGCGCCGGATCCCATGCTCAACCAGGGTAGCTTTCTACAAACAAACATGCAAAAACAGAAGCTAGATGAGATCTCCATTCATCCTAAATTTTAGCCCATTCAGTCCTCAGAAGGCTGTGATTGCACTAAGCACTGTTTTGGATATCTATGTCTTGACTCAGTATCTTCAAATTTGCAAATAAACAAATCTCAACCTGGCTCCTGGGAATAAGACTTACAGAATAGGTTTTAAATATTGACCTGGACAAAACTGAAAGAGAACTCTGTGGAGGAGAAAAGGTCACATGAGGCCAACTAAATTCTCTAAGGACTGATACATATCAAGGTAGACCTTAACACAATTTCTGCTTATAGAAATTACACTGGTGGGCGTGTATTTAAATGTGAAGATCAATACTGATATAGAAGCTAAACGAAATCAGGTAGAGGAAAAAGAAGAAATTCCATAAAATGGAAAATTCAGGTCCTAAACTGTTATTTAGACTATAGACATCACCTACCATCTGATACAGCATTCCCAGAATTCGACCTAACAAATCCTAACCTTTCCAGCTCTAAAACATTTCCCCCCTACTTTATATGAAGGTATTTTTAAAAAGATTCTCTTTAAAAGTTGTTAAAAACAATGTCTAACAGGCTTTTAAATTTAGTGATTATTCATACTTCCGCTTGGTACAGGCAAGCAGTATATTAGAAGAGACCAGCAGTTTCAAGACAGCCCCTTACGTGAGTCTTGGGCCTTTGGCTCTAAGCCTTCCTCTATCCTGTACTGCTCTCTCATCTCAAAAGGCAGAGACAAAGAAACAGATTAATGAACTAAGTAAAAGACATGCTCTTAAAGGTCCCTAATAAAGAGGGGCTACATGGCAGCAAGTAGAAAAGCAATCCCACCCATTGAATGACCTGAAAACATACATGAATAACACAAATAGAAAAAATATGTGGACTTTCACAACCTACACCCAGACTTTAATTGGATCACGTTCTTTAACCGAGAGATATATCCATAAGCCAATTCTTAACTTTCTTGATATTATATAGTTTTTAAATCCAAATTGGCTACCCCTCATAAACAAGCACATCCCTGGGCCATTTCCTCTTATTTTTCCATTTTTACTATGGCGTTGCTTAGTAACAAAATTAACAGGATAAGCAAAAGAAAACTGGAAAAAATTAATTTCCTAATAATAAATTCCCAGGTCAAATATAAATAAATTTTGGTTTAACTACATTTAAAAATGATTGGGGGACTTCCCTGGTGGCACAGTGGTTGAGAATCCGCCTGCCAATGCAGGGGACACGGGTTCGATCCCTGATCCGAGAAGATCCCACATGCCGCGGAGCAACTAAGCCCATGCGCCACAACTACTGAACCTACACTCTAGAGCCCGCGAGTCACAACTACTGAGCCCATGTGCCACAACTACTGAAGCCTGTGCGCCTAGAGCCTGTGCTCTGCAACAAGAGAAGCCATCGCAATGAGAAGCCGGCGCACTGCAACAAAGAGTAGCCCCCGCTCACCACAACTAGAGAAAGCCTGCGTGCAGCAACGAAGACCCAATGCAGCCAAAAATAAATAAATTAATTAAAAAAAAAAAAAGATTGGTACTGGTATCATACCCATTAGGGTAAATAACCAAGTATTTGTAGTATAAGAAAAGAAAGGGAGGAAGGGAGGAAGGGAGGGAGGGAGGAAGGGAGGAAAGGAGGAAGGAAGGAAGGGAGGAAGGAAGGAAAGAAGGAAGGAAGGAAGGGAGGAAGGGAGGGGAGAGGGAGGGAGGAAGAAAGAGGTGGGGTGGGCCGGTTGGTGGTTCTCTGACTCTCAGTGTGCCAAGGAACAGAAACATTTCTTCTGACACCAAGAAAGAATTCCACTACAGCCAAGTCCTTCAAAGACAAGCATCAATAGCTATGTTCTGGCAAGGGAAGAAAATAACTTTAATAATTCCATAATTTAAAATCAAAATTGTTATTGCTTTAAAAATTCCACAAGTGGCTGACAATAACAGCAGAGCAACAGGATTCTGATTACATTGTAATAATGCGGGTCTCACAGCAAGTCCACAGCTATTACCCAGCGATTAGGCGTCAGCACCTGGAGAAACTCCATTTACACTGGCTGCTTCAATCTCCTCCACAAGTCATTTACAAATATATGATCCTAATTTCTATGAGAGAAAAAAAGACATGCTGGGACTAGAAGATTATTTGGACAATTTGGATCAACCTATTTGATAGTTTAATGTGTGCTTTAAAAAAAAAAAAAACTTTTTCTAAAGTGCTAGGAGCATGATCATGAAGTGAAAAACAAAACTAGTTATCACTTCAGCTTTTTTAAAAATTGCTTTTGCTTCCTTTTCTTTCTTATATTTTTTTCAAAACAAGTAGGTGAAAATGCCTAATATGCCTGGGTAAGCACGGCACGTGATGCACTAAATAGCTTCTTCAAGCTTGGAATGTTGACACAGTCTACCCTTTCCCTACTGAACAGCCACAGGCAAAGACTCTGGGTTTCTCTGTGCCTCAGTTTACAAGTCCAGTAAAGGAAAAAGGTAATTTCTTATCATCAATTAATGTTACAAATATACATAGTGAAAATGAAGAAACTGCCTCTTTAAATCAATGTGTGATGATATACGTCACTTAGAACTGAGGGTAATAAAAAGCCTAAAGTTGAGGTCAAAACAATCAAATGTGGGCAATTAGTGCCTCAAAACCTGGGAAGAAACTCTCATAGATTATTCCATCAAGCAACAGCATTAGTAGCCATGCACAACATTAGGACTCTTCCAAGTAAGGTCATCTTGGTCACTGGTCTCAGGTTAACTTTATGTGGTCATGCATGAGTCAAGGGCAAGAGGGAAGTTAGATTTCTCTTCTAAGGAAAAATTCCGAGGCGTGACTCCTACTTTTACTTCTCTGGAAGGACCTTTCCTCACCACAATCCCACAGTCAGTTCATGTGCTGTGACAGCATCATGGGGAAAATGCTATGACACACGTTAAGCATAAAATTACCATCTTTTCCTGGGTATCAACCATTAGCGTTATATGATGTGAATGCCTATGGTACTAATTGTTTATACTGCTAAATTAAATTTTTAAAAATCTATTGAGTTCTTTCTTTATGACAAGCACTACGGACTAGGTGCTTTCCATTCAAAGAACACACATAGGTCTTATCATTAAGGGCAGCTGAGGAAGGGTACTTTGGCAACTATCATATATCGTAATGAAATATAACTGTAGATGATCATTTTGAACATTAGACTCTAAGCATCTTCAGGGCTAGGAATGTATTATTTACTAAAGCACCTAGATCTGTGCCCCCTAGAGCTGGCATCAAAGCCTTAAATTCTAGTTTTTGCTCTATCATCTACCAGCTGGTGATTAAAGGGCCTTAATCTCTCGAGCTTGAGCTTTTTCCCACATGTACAATTGAAATAATTCCTGACTAATCTAACTGCATGGGATTGTGGTAAGGTGCAAATAAAAAAATTTATACAGACAGTCTTTAAAAATAAAAAGTATTATTATTGTTAATCAATTTATGCTGACCAATTAGAAATTCAAGGGAGAAAAATACATTTTAGTTAGGGCTACGCAGAGAAGTCCTCATAGAAGAGGGAAATTTTGAGACAGTTCTTAAAACAAGCAGGATTTAGAAAGAAGGGGGGGGGGCGGAGAGAAGGGAAGGAGGGAGGGAAGAAAGAATGAAAGAGGAAAACATTCCAGAAAAGGGGCAGTAGAAGAGATCAAGCAAACAAGGTAGATGAGATAAAGACTTAGGTCTTTTCATGGAACAGCAAAGGCTAGATTGTTAGCCTTCATTAATAGGCTGATGTCCAATATAAAGGTAAGGAGGTATTCTGAAGGCAAGAGAGAGTCACTGTTGAGTGGGAGAATAACTTGGTAAGGGGGCACTTTAGACATTTAATTCTGTGGTAGTGAGCAGAATGGAAACTATCTGGAGGGGAAGAGTGAGGGTCACAAGCAAACCTGTCGTGGTGTCGCGGGTATAAGGTGAGGAAGGGTCTAAACTAGAAAGATGGCAGTGGGAATTTAAAAACTGAAAAGAGGGGGGAGGGAAGAAAGGAAGGAAGGAAAGGTGGGTAGGGAAGGAGGGGTAGAATAATGGAACAGCAAACAAAAGGAAGAAGTCAATGATTTCTGCATGATTGGGGGCAAAGGGTTTGGTTACTTGGTTTTTTTGTTTTTGTTTAGCTTTTTCATAGGGGAGAGGGGGAATCAGAAGAGGTGAAGGAAAATGACAGGAATTTATATTTAAACTATATGGAGTGTGATGTCAACACAAGATATCCAAGTGACATAAAATTGCAAGGAGGATGGAAGTATAACTGATATTTTCAAGGCTGGGATGGAAGGACTCAGAGGGGGCCTGAGGGGAGTTTGGGCCTAGACATGCAGAGTTAAGTCACCAAGGGGAATTCAGCAGGTGACTGGAAGTTCCAGACTCGAGCTCTGGAAAAGATTCAGGAATACAACTTCCCTTCCTTAAAACATTTTAAACATTTGAGGTCTAAATTTCTTGACATAAAAAAATATATGCATTTTATACTTTTGAATCACTTCGGAATTTTACCCCTACAAGCAGAACTATGTGAAAGACATAGCCGTTATCAGTGATAGGCCTTATATGTAGCAACTGATAAAAGGATGGATATGACACACAGCGAGAAGGAAAGTGGCCATCACCAGTTTCCATCCAATTGAGGACTTACATTTTGCTGGGTAAACTCTCGGAACATAGCTGCTAGCCTGTCATCCTCGATATCACAGTCAGTTTTGATAGCCACATTCAGAATGTGAATTGGTTCATCCCTGGGGATCTGTAACCCAAGAACACAAGGCAAGGAAATTAGGAGGCTGGCTAATACAGAGATGGAGAGAAGTTATAGTACTTGGTAGGATACCTGAAAAACAGATATGGCCCACAGGACATCTTCTGCTGGTATGAATAAGCAAAATGAAACCACTGCCCAACACCCACAATGGAGATTAAATAAAGACACCTAACTTTGAAAAAATAAGGCAGCAAAGGCATTAGCTAAAGGTGGCCCCAAATCTTGGCTTGATATGAACTTGAAGACCACTATGTCTCAACTTTTTCACCAACAGAATGGGAATGAAACCATTTGCAATATCTCTTCACAGAATGTAAAGGAAAATGAGTGAAAGAAGCCATCTGAACATATTCCCATATAACATATTTCTAAACAGTGGAAGTATCAAACCATGGGAAAATAACCTGGTAGGGAAAAAACAGGACGCGTTTGCAGAGAAATGAAAAGAAGGGAAAGAAGGGTTTAATAAAAGGACAAAATTTTAAACAAAATGTCTATTTTTTCTACTATCTGAAGTCCACAATTCCTTGAAGACTACGAAAGCACTGCTCTGCAAATATACAAGCCATTACTGAGTAAGAATTAAAGCAATCAAAGCTCAAGTCTTTGAAACAACATTCAGAGACCTAGAGGCAGCTGCAATGGATATATAGACGGCCTCATTCTACGCTATGGAGTCCATGATTAATGCAGTGGTTTTTATTTTTAGGTTAGAATTTATATTCCACCTGTTTCTAAAAATACTTTGATGAGGCATATAAAATTAAATAATATCAAGTAGGGTAAAAAGATGAATTCTTCCCTACAATGTTCTACAATCAGAAAGAGAGTATATAGTACAAATCCTGTATCTGAAGGAGCAAAGCAGTCTCCCAAAGGGGACACTATACCTTGTCTTCATCATATAGAGATGTGTGACCTGCCTCAGGGAACGTGGGGCTTTGGGGTGGGGAATCACAGAAGCAGCCCATCACTTCATCAAAGATCCTGAAAAATACCAAAGAAACACCCACGATGAAAACCCAAGTGGCAGAAAATCTAAGTGGCAGGAAACTAACGCTGCCATTGCCAGCTCTGTCTAAAACAATAATCTATCCTACCCTGCACTCAATTGTCAACTGAATAGAATCACCAGTGGCTAGAGGTGACATGCAAAATTTCACCAAGTGGCAGAAATTAGGAGGATGGATTGTTTAAACTTGAATAAACCATATATATTTTTTCTTTTTAAAAAAGAATGATCTGAAGCTTTTTGGTTTTGTTTCTTTCATATGTAAGATATGAGCAGTGCTGCTGTCATCATCGGTCTTAAAGTAACAGAGAGAGCCTGGGACTCGAGCAGTGAGAGACCAATGTCATTACCCCTCCCCCTAGTGTAATGCATCAGTATACATCAACAGATAGATGCTGAATGCATTTAATCAAAAGATGTATCGTCTCTGGTGGGGCTCACTCTAGTGCTGTGTTTAATTCCTCCTGACATTTCACTCATCACAGAGCAGACAGTTTCTTGTGTTAGTTACTAAGGAAAAGATGGTTTTTGTTTGTTTCTTTTTTTCTGACCAGGCTCATATAACAAGTAGAGGCTTGTAGAGTCTGCACAGAGGTGGAAAGGGAAGGACCTATACCTCTCCCAGAGCATATACCGCAAGGGCTACATCTCCTTAGCTGGCCCGTGGCTAATCAGGGGACCTCTATTCATTTGGCAGAAATCTGAGACGCCCAAGGCTCCCCTCATATAGACACAGTTCCATGGTGCCTTACCTGACAAAATCTTCAAAAGTCCGAAAAGAGACCATTCCGCCCATCCGCTGACACGGTGGAGTGAATGAGTTGTCCAGCAGCACGTCGCTGACACTAGCTACATGAGTCATGCCATAGTGGTTGAGGTTGGAGGAGAAGGACATTCTAAATGGTAAATCAATCAAGTGCATTAGACAAGGAGAGTAGGAACAAGGGCTGGGAGAGTCACAACAGGGAAAAGGAGCTGGGAGGAAACTGAAGTAGGGTCAGGTTGCAGAGCAGGTTTGGTTTTTTACCCACTATAGATAAGGCTGTCTTGCTAGATTCACATTAACCCTTCCATTGGAATTTCCCCTCACACAAACAATATTTTTTACCAACCCCCCCCCCAAATTTCTCCACATAAAAATCTAAGGACTGTCAGGAATATCATGGTGGTTTTAATACCATGACATCATGACATGTCTAACGAATGAAGAGCACATAGGGGTTAAAAACCATCCTGCATCTTCCCCTTCCTTAAAACATCCCCTCTTTTAAAAGGATGTAAACAAGCCAAGTGAGTTGTAACTAGGCAACACTTAAGGCATTTTTCTCTAGGAATTGTAATAGATTAAGTATTCACAGATAGATATATGCATGTCAACAACAACTCTACATCATTTGGAATGGTTTAGTAAATCATTATAAAAAACACAACTCATCAGAGAGAAACAAGTAACAATCTGTAAAAGGAACTTTACTGAGGTATCTATTTTTTCCTTGAATGGGCTGATGGGGAGCGCAGTTATGAGGATTACAGCTTCTCCCTTTTTGAAAGAGAGACAGTTTTGCAAAATTTCCTTTTTTATATTTAAACACATTTCCATACCAAAGTAAACATATCTTCATTGAAAGCCCTTAATGAAACCCAGCAAGATACAAAAGGGCAGAGCATGGGTTTCAAAGTATGTGTAAGCATGACAAACAAGTGTAAATGGAAATGCTCAAAGAGAACTGATTTGTTCAATCTAAAAACGTAATGAATCTGGATATTCCTTGATGCACCTCACAGTATGTACTGAGAGATACTACTGTAAAGTGTTTGTGATGCCCAGTCAATCAGGACAGCCTGTTAGGAAGGACCAAACTAAAGGATGCCTGCAGGACTTGCCCGACATGTTACTGGCATACTGATCCGAAGCACGTTCAGAGCAAGGCAATGGCACTTGAACTTCGGGGAGCTGCTCAAAAATCTCCTTGAAGTGCACTGCCTGCAGTGTTGCAGGGGGGAAGAGAGCCAGCAAGGTGGGCTAGAGATCTGGGTACATGCCGTACTCTATTGCAAACTGTAATTATAAAAGGCAATGGAATTTTTTACACAATGGGAGTGCTGCTCACACAGACCATCAGAGACTGACACTCCCGGTTTTTATTCCTTTGGTAAATGATGACTATGAAAAAGTACTACCACTTTTGACAGTACCAGGGACTAGAAGGTAGAGTGGGAGAGGACACCATTGATACCATGAATGAAACCGACAAATGAAACACACATCAAGCAATGGTGCTCACTAGAAACGGGGATTCAGAGCTGTATGAACTCAGAAGTGCTATCAGCCTTTTCTAGGATCACCAAATATATTTAGTAAAGGAGCAAGTTTGTGAGGCATTGTATCTTTTCCTCCTGCCTGGCATTAGACAGGAAAGAGAATCCAGATAACCCTTAAAGGGAACCCCTCTGAAGACGCTAACAGTCTATGTTTGTGGCAGACATGGGGTTAAGAATCTTTTTCACTCAACTGAACCCCATCGGAAATACCCACATTTCAGTTTCCCCCACTGCTATGCTCTTGGACCAGGACAGCTAAAGGCAAGCAGGAGTGAAGCAAGCCCACTCTTCAAGAGCAGACGAGAGGACCAAACAAAACACTCCCTTTCCTCTCCCCATCCAAATTGGATGCCAAAAGCTATACACAGTTTTGATTACTTAATATTTAAAGGGAGAGGGACAAAATAAACATAAGCCTATAAATATTTCAACAAATAACTGATCATCTACAAAGACGTCAGCACCAGCGTGTTACGGCTTTAAGCACTTGACGGATTCCAGTCAGAACTGCTATCCTCTCAAACTTGCATTGTGTTGCCTTGCTTGGCTCAGGAGCAGAAGGAACTCAAAATATTAAAATATCACTTGTGTTCTACTGGTCTGGAAACGTTGCACAGGGCTACACACATCAAAACTTCAGATACACTTTTCCAATGTAATCTCATTACAGGTCTGAAATAAAACTTGACTTTCATAGCATCATAACACTTTATAGAAAAATAGCTAACAAACTGATAAAACATGAGATCAGCTATTTCTGCGTGTGTGTTCCTCTAAAAGGAGAAGCAAATTAGAGAAACTATAAATTGAGAAACTGATGAACAATTTGCCAGGATAGGAGTAACCGTAAGGGTTTCTCCTCTGAAAGTCCCAAACAGAGAACTTAGCAAAATAAGATGTTTACAGCAAAGCTGAACATCGGGGCAGAGGATTCCCCTATTGTACACAGCTAGACGGGAGCTGTTCCATACTGAGGCTTTTCAAGCATTGCTTTTTGAATGGCTGAAGAAAAGCTGAAGACATGTTTTCCAAACAGAAAAAATAGTTTAGTATGTCCAAAGGGGAGCTCAGGACTCCCTAGCAGAAAGATAACATGTTAGCTTGTCAAATGTAGTGTTATTTTTTTCCCTAATTTTCCTAAAAGGTGCTTTTAATTGGAGAAAAAACAAAAAACAAAAAAAAACTAAATATACGGTACCTGTTTAGCGTGGGGATGTTCCCTCTGTAATTAAACAACCACAGTTAGTTATTGATAGGTTA
Organism: Balaenoptera borealis; assembly: GCF_965194805.1. NCBI lineage: Eukaryota > Metazoa > Chordata > Mammalia > Artiodactyla > Balaenopteridae > Balaenoptera > Balaenoptera borealis. Next base: position 39,567,799 of record NC_138879.1, read on the forward strand.
GTGAAAGCCATAATAAAAGAATTGTCGGAGCAGATACAGACCAGTCGTGAGGAGCCCCAGTTTGGCAGCTCTGGCATTCGGCAGACATAATTAAGTGCTCATTACCCTTCAACCCCCCGGGTGCCTCCAAAGAGGCATGCCTCCTGACCTACCTCACCACAGCAGCTGTTGATGGAAAGGGTTAAAATGTATTTACCATGGAGTTTTTTTTATAGCTCTATTACAAAATAATAATTCAGAGGATAAACCACAGGCTCATGAAAATTAAAGCTGTATAATATGGTATATTATCTTAAGCTTCAACAAGAAATATAATTCTCGACAAAATTCCTAGAGAATCTTCTTAACTTGTTCCTATTTTACTAAAAATGCAATAAGGAGGTTCAGAGAAGTTGATTCCACAGCCTCTCCCACCTTAATTGATTTTCTAGGATGTGTGATGAACCTACAAACTCTCCTCTAGAGAAAAGAAGCCAGGCATCTGGGTTCCCAGTTCCCTTTTCTAACTCTCTTTAACCCTGTTCTTCCTCCTGTAGACTGACTGGGCTGGGATGGGGGTAGGAGGTGGTATAGGAAAGGAGTGTACTCTGTGCCATAGGAGCTTAAAGGAACTGAAAAGCATGCAGGAATGTGATGATTAATGATTCTATGACAAGAGTGGTATAGACTGTTAAAAATGAATTAATTAATATTTTTTAAGTGAAATGAATTTAGGGCAATAATGACTTTTAAAAATTGCTGTAAGCTTAAAATCTCTAGGCCTTCCATAAATAAAACCTTAACCCAAATTTGGCTAGCCCTAGAATTTCCTGAGAAAGAATATTTCCAAATCGTGAAAGAAAGACTAGGATAAGAATGGAAAGTGAAAAGCAAGTCTCCTGCATTCTCTTTGGTCTTTGACACCAATGCTTTATTTTCCCCCCTTTAATTTGACCTCAGTCATTTCCTCAACTGAAAAAAAAAAAAAAAATCAAACCCTTATTTTCAATGTTAAAAGGGAAAAGTTATACTTACCACCCACAATTTAGGAGTCCTGTAAGGGGGTTGATGGGTTGATTATCCTAACCTTCTAACACTCTTTTATCAGCGTTTAATCATTGTTGGGGTTTTCTGGCACACAGGGGACTTAATGGGCAGAACATAGTGGGTGGTGCTGATGCTATGTGGAAGGAGGAGAGTGGGAGGAAAATGATGCACTTTCCATGGCAGTGAAAGGAGCAGAACAGACTGAGCCGGCCATATAAATAAAGAGCTGTGACATATCGCTGCACACAAACTGTATACCTCGTGTGATTTGTGAGTAGCAATGCTCTTTGCATCAAACCTGTATCCCAGAGCAAATTCATAAGGCAGCAAGAGCCACCTCCGAGTGCAAAAACCCGCACCTTTGCTGTTTGGAGTCTTTGAGCCTCTCATTCAGGGGAATGAGTTTGATTTTACAAGAGGTCCTTAGTTATAATGCACTTGGCCCTCATCAACAAACAAAAAGTACACACAGGTTCTAGAGCAGAAGCAGAAAACTAACAGTAAATGCTAATGAAAATATAGGAAAGTCTTCCTTTTAAGATATAAAAAGGAGTCTAAAGAAAAGGGCCACCTGCACAGTCTCTAAACTATAAGCCTCAGTTCAGAGAGAAGAACCCTACAACCAAAGCAATCTCAGGCGCCTTCCATCCAGGTTTCTCGAATTTAGAAACCAGTATAATCTCTCTCAACTGTTAACCAATTTTTTACACTAATAAAATGGTCTCACTGCTTCTGTGACTACTCTAATCCCTTAGGGAGTCTTCACAGGATGAGGGCCAAGTTTTCAGCAGAAAAAGGCCTGAATTGAAAAGAACACCACTAACAAAAAGCCAGCCTTTCTCCATCAGCAATCCTCAAGCTCTCACGGGAAGCCCCCTGCTGCTTTGTTATAGGAATCATGCACCATCTACACAGTATGGGATAAGAACAAAACTCCCAACATCTCCAGTTTTTAAAGGACTGCCCTCAAATCAATCACATAAGAGGTAAGTTTAGAGTCAGCTTATCCCCTTTGGTATCAATAGAATAAGATTCTGTGGGTCTGTCAGGGAGACGAGCAGAGAAGGAAGGTTAAACTCTCTACTACCAGGTAAATACTTAGCCATGTCCATAACAATCATCTATATATTTTGTAACTCTATACAGGGGCTATTTGATCAATTTAAGAAAATGACCGATGTGGCATACTGCACACTCTTGTGATACAGTAGAAAGCTAGCTCAGTGGTCTGCACAAAAATAACCAACTAACATAGAGGTTGTATGAGTCAAATATCCCACTTCTATAGCTAAAAATAAAATAAAATCTGCCACATTTCACTGCATACTCATCACGCAAAAATAAATTTCTCAATCTCTGATAAGGCAATCAATTGCATTTTCAAATACAAAAAAGGAGTATAAATTCATTTGTAAGACACCTGTTTAGGCTCTTCAGAGCACTTACGATGATGAATCTTCATTCACAATGTGGTGAAAAATATTACAATCATTTTCCTTCCAGTAGATTAGCTCCATTTTACAGATGTGGTAACTGAGAAACCAAAGGGGAAGCTTTCCAAGGACACTGCGAAATATGGTGTCATAAAACCAGAATCTAGACCTGGCATTTTCTCATCTCAGCTCCTGAGGCTAGCATTCCACATCAATATAGACTAAATTTTAAAAAGGACAAGAGAAATCCTTTGAATTCTGAGGTGCTCGGCATTAAGTCACCTCTGATTTTACTGACCTGCCTGTCTAGAATGGCTGGAGAGCCTGCTTCAATATGAAAGCGAAGTCAGAGTTGCTGCCTGCCGGCTGAACCCTCTTTATTTAAGGAACACCAACTTCTCTGGCAGTCACAAGTTCTCTGAGCCTTTTACCATCCCTTCCAGCTGAATTTCATTTTTCTTGATTCTAGCTGGCCCTACATAAATCTTTTAGCATATAAAAATGCTCCTGATTCTTTTGCCTTCTAACTGGAAGGGAAAAAAAAGACCCTATATGAAAAAGATGGGGATGCATGCAAACAAGCAGTGGTTACATCAAGCTGTGACTGAGAGCCAGGATAGGGCAAATCTTTTGAAATCAGGCAGCAAAGCAGAATCAGAAGAGGTCGGCTGAATAACCCACTAGCAGTCACTAACAGCAGTACCATAGGAGAAAGAGCAATTTGACTGGCTGTGACCAGTGGTGGTCTCCTTGAGAGACTATGTTTCTGCAGGAGAATCCAAATCAAGAGCTGTAAAACACATCTGAACCATGTATTTCTATTGGCATCTCCCCCACCACCTCCTTGCAGTTCAGATGCCCGGACTCCACTGCAGAGCTTTCGTTTACAATAAAACGATCGTTGCTTCATTCATTTGCAGCCCCTTTAAAGCCCCTTCTTGGCTCTGCTGGAAGATTTTGCTCTTACTGAAACAAGTATGCCAAGAGAGCTACAACATATTACTATTGCCTGCTATATAATTAGCTACAAACCCACAGCACAAAACTACAGGGATTTACAGGTGCCCTAGATTCTTCTTTTCCTTCCCCCTGGAATCAGCTAGTCTTCCTTGACAAGAAGGGACCTTGGGCTACCCTAATGATATATTGAGAGTTTTAAACTCGACTCTCCAATCTTCCAAGGCTAGAGTGCCAAAATAACACAGCAGAGACCAGAAGCTGAGCCATGGATACAGGAAAGCACTTAAACCTGCTGAAATCTTCTCTTATGCCAGATGCTTGCACCTTATCAGCAGACTACCCTGCATAAAGGAAGCAAGCACTGTAGAGTTTTATTTATTTATAGGTGATTCTGGCCTGCTAACTACAACCAAGTGCTCCCACTGCTAAAAAAAATGCTGCAAGTTGGATGACTTTCGAGTGTCACAGAACGAGCCAAAGAAGGGTCTAATATCTGGGTGTCAAAGATGATCAGAATCCTCAAGAATGGCAATGGGCTGCTGATTAGCCCCATAGAAGGCTTCTGATTTCTAAACTTCCTCACAACCTTCTTCATGAAAAGAAGGTCCAGAGGCCACCCACTGACAGCTAAACTCTGAAGGTGCCAAGCAGCCAAAACTCAGTCATGGCCAAAACATGTGCTATCAGGGGAGAACACGGCCGACCTCTTCTGGATGTGAGACAGGAGAAGAGGAAAATGCTTGAATTAAAACATTATAACACAGAGGGCCAAATTCACAAGGAGCAAATAGCAGAGAAAGTGCAGTGCAACTCAAATTAACTAAAGTATGGATTTCCATGTAAGAAATAGGTGGAAATAAACACCAATCCAAGTCTTCACCCATCATGTATGTACAGAAATATACATCAAAATGGACTTCCATCTTCTGCATCAATTGTGGTGCTTCTTATTTGCATCACAGATTAAAAGTTTAAAAAAATGAACTATGTTCACTAATATGTATTACTTACGAAAATCATTTGGAGTTTTAAATTTCATACTCCCAGAATGTCGTAATATGCACAGCCATATGCATAGCCACAGAGTTTATGGGATAATAGACTTTACATATGTTTGTATAAATATTTTAGAAGGTCAAATACATAGGCTGACTAAAGAAATTGTTTCCAGATTATTCTGAGTTACTTAATATGTCCAAAGCTAAGTAAAATCGTGAATGTCAAACGATTTGATGAATCGTCAAAAATACATTCAGGAAGAGGCTTTAGTGTAACAAGCTTTTCCATCACCAGCACCAGAGAGTGCTAAAACTAGGGTTTCAGAATGAGAAAAAAGACACACACACCTCGGGCTCTAAACCCTGAGCCTGCTGGAAGAAGACAGAGAAAAAGGAATGCTGAATGATAACAGTCTGAGCTCCAGGATTAATCCATGTAAAATACTGGTTGAACTCACTAAAGAGCTGGCCTGATGGAATCTTAGACAAAAGAATTAAGTCCTAAAAGTCTGAATAATAATAAAATGTTCTCTTAGTGCAGACCAGCTATCCTGACTACTCCTGCACCAAGAAAAAGACTGAAGAAACTCCCCCATTTCTCCTCTAAGGACAATTGCTAACTGGCTATCTTTAAAAAATGACAGCAAAAATCCCCTCCCCTCAAAAAAATTCACATGCAATAGGACATAGTCCTTATATGCTAAGAAGATAAAGAAGGAAAAAAAATCCACACATTTCCCATATATATAGGTGCTCCATATATAAATATATAGGTTTCCTACTATGCTTAAGTCAAGTGCAGCTGCTGTTCAAGTGAAAGGAATTTAAGAAGGGTATATCTAGGCCAGGAGCTTCCTTTAGTAAAGCTCTAATATCTGGATCCTCTGGTGAATAAGACCTAAGGACGCCAAATAAGTTGCAACTACAGTTCCCATAAAAAATTTGAAAGTCTTACATAGAAGGTCAGGAAGTAGATAACATACCTTGGCTGAAGCCTGCCTAGCAAGAAGGATGATGAGAAAGTCACAGAGGTAAGAAACTGTTTAGTCATCTGCTGCCTTTTTTTTTTTTTTTTAAATATTGTGAGGAGTATTAGAAAAAAACAGTCAAATTATACTGAAACACAGAGTAACTAAATGTCAAACAAAAGTTTCAGTCCACAAGATGAATAAGCACCAGAGATCTGCTGTACAACGTTGTACCTAAAATCAACAATAATATATTGTACACTTAAAAATTTAGGAGGGTAGATCTCATGTTAAGTGTTCTTTCCACAATAAAATTTAAAAAAAATTTTTAAGTATAAGAAAATGTCAAGCAATACAAAGTCCCACAATGAATTTAAACAAAAAGGTACCAAACATGTTGGCCACGTACTAATTGCCCAAATGTGCTAAAAAGGGGGTTTCTTCTCCCTTCTCAGAGGCTGCTCCACTTATTTGCAATGGCAGCTGCTTGTGTTTTGCCTGCTTCTCTAAAAATCAAAACGTGCAAATGGGACACGGTCTTCAATCCAAGTGGCATCTAAGGCATCTTCCTGAAAAAATACTCTGCTGTTGTCAGTTTGCAGACAAAGAGCCATGTTTCATCCCAACCCACGGGGGCTAAATCACTAGTCAAAAACAAACCACAGGAATAGAATTCCACTAGATGACCCCATACACAACAAGAGACTGTAGTCTTGCTTTGATAATACAGCTTAGAAAGATACTCCCAAGGACTTGCTGGACAAGTTTAGTCTACTTCAAATGAATGTCTGGGGACTTCCCTGGTGGTCCAGTGGTTAAGAATCCGCCTTCCGAATGGACTTGAGGACACGGGGAGGGGGAAGGGTAAGCTGGGATGAAGTGAGAGAGTGGCATGGACTTATAAATACTACCAAATGTAAAACAGATAGCTAGTGGGAAGCAGCCGCATAGCACAGGGAGATCAGCTCGGTGCTCTGTGACAACCTAGAGGGGTGGGATAGGGAGGGTGGGAGGGAGACGCAAGAGGGAGGAGATATGGGGATATATGTATATGTATAGCTGATTCACTTTGTTATAAAGCAGAAACTAACACATTGTAAAGCAATTATACTCCAATAAAGATGTTAAAAAAAAAAAAAAAAGAATAAATGTAGAAAAAGAAAAAAAAAAGGATCCGCCTTCCAATGCAGGGGACGCGGGTTTGATCCCTGATCGGGGAAATAAGATCCCACATGCTGCAGGACAACTAAGCCCGCGCGCTCTAGAGCCCATGCACCACAATTAGAGAGAAGCCCGTGCGCAGCAACGAAGAGATCGCACGCTGCAGCTAAGACCCGACACAGTCAAATAAATAAATAAATAAACATTTAAAAAAAAAAAAAAAAAAAGAATGTCTGGCTAGAAATGGGAAGACCAAGTACCAGGGAAGAAAATGCAAAAACTGGTTATAGAATGTATGTGTTTTCTCCCCCAAGAATTTTTGGTTTGTGAAGCCCAAATATAATATTGGGGAAATATAAAATTCTGTTTAGCATTAGATATGTAGAATATGTGTATTCATATGCCTGTTCTCTGTTCTCACTGAACAATTTTTAAAGCATGTGTAAAACACTGTAGTATATCTACAGTATCAGAAGTGGATGATTGCTGTAACTACTAAGAATAAGCAACATAAGAATAAAAGTTTGTAAAAAGAAAACAAAAATCTCTCCTAGGGATACTACCATTAACATAAAACAAAGAGGACTCAGTGTGACTGTCCTAATTAATTCTTGGTCTACAGTTGGTTGAGCTGTCTCTGTGGCTAGGAAGTGCTGGCAATATGGCTAGCCTGTATTGAGACATGCTGGAAGTAGAGAACACACTCTAAATTTCAAAGACTTTGTAAAAAGAATGGAAAATATCTGATTAATAACTTTTTATTACGTATTAAAATGGTATTTTGAGGGACTTCCCTGGCAGTCCAGTGGTTAGGACTCCATGCTTCCACTGCAGGGGGTGGGAGTTCAATCCCTGGTTGGGGAACTAAGATCCCACCTGCCATGCAGCGCGGCCAAAAACAAAAAAAAAAAGGTATTTTGGATACAATGGGTTAAATAAAATGTTATTAAAAGTAATTTTGTCTGTTTCCTATTAAATATGGTCATTAGAAAATTTTAAATTACATATGTGGCTTGCATTATATTTCTATGGTACAGTGCTGGTCTAGTAGTAGTGATTCTCAATTGTAGATGGTCAACAGAATTATCAGAGAAGCTTTTTCAAAAAGTGGTCCCCTGAAAAAAAAAAAAAGTGGTCCCCTGGACTCTGGTTCAAAATTAATCAGAATCTTAAGAGCCAGGAACCCATATGTGTATTTTTAAAATACTTTGCAGATAATTCTGAGAATCACTGATCTAGAGGTTAGTGGACATAACTGTGTCCTTGAGCCTTACAGGAACTGAGAGTGGAATAAACACTGGTAGACAGTCTCCTGTAATTTGTTTCTGTAGAATTAGAAACAATAATGCTTATGGCCTGCTTGTTCAAAACAGTAAGAACAGAAAAGAACAGAAGTACTGAGGTTAGAAAAAAAGTTGGAACTTGACTCAAAACTAGCTAAAATTAAGATATCTTAGAATTCTTCTGTAAGGGTTGCAGGCCTATGATATAATAAAGAATTTGGCCTTTGTCCCTGGTTCCTGGGAGAGAGACTCTAAATTCTTGGAATTTCTCAAGTAGTAGAAGCGCCTTCATTATTCATGAGCCCCTTGGATCACACCTGAGTTTATGCTAAGAGATAACTCAGGACAGGGGGTACTCACTAGGAAGACCAACCATGTGATTACAGGGTCAGCTGGACCTCTGGGGAGGGAAGACAAGCTGGAGAGTGAGTTTAATCACGTGGCCAATGAGTCAATGAATCGTGACATTGTAATGAATCCCTGATAGAAACTCTGGACACTGAAGCTCAATGGAACTTCTTGGTTGGTGAACACATTGATATGCCAGGAGGACGAGGTACCCTGATTCCACAGGGAAAGAACTCTGTGTTCAGGACCCACCCCCCTAGACCTTACTCTATGTATCTCTTCACTTGTCTGTCCTGATCAGTATCTTTTATTAAAAAAACTATGATCGTTAGTTAAGTATAGTGTTTTGCTGAGTTCTGTTAAGTTGTTCTAGTGAATTATTGAACCTGAAGGGGTCATGGGAACCCCCAAATTTGTAGCCAGTTGGTCAGAAGTGTGGGTGGTCTGGGAACCCAATTTGTGGCCACATCTGAAGTAGAGGCAGTTTTGTGAAGAACTGAGCCCTTAACTTGTGGCATCTGATCTAACTCCAGGTGGTTAAGTGTCAGAATTGAACTGCAGTACACCAACTGGTGTCAGGATAAGGTCATAACTCCAAATTGTAACAAAAACATTTATAAGAAAATATAAAATCTTACAAAACTAAATTCAAGTAGCAAATCTGTAGTAACTGAATAAGCCATGCTCTAAAATTAAATATAGCATTCTGTAATTAAATCTGATAATACATCTTCTATTCCTAAACTAACAAAAGGATTTTAGACCTAAAAAGCGTTAAAGCAACTTTAATGGTTTTCTGGGTTTCACAAAGATTATTTTCTCTTTCCTCCTTTATTTTCCCTATCTTCACCTTTACGTCTACATCAATAATAATAATAATCCAGCAGTTTATAATTCTGTATACACACAACCAAGAAAGACTTTAGAAAGATGACAGGATTACTGTTCTGTTCAGGTCTGGTCTTTATCCAGAGGAATGTGTACACCTCAGTTGTTGGGAGGGACAGGTATACAAGTTTTGAAACCATATCAGGAATAACCAAGGTTCAACACCCTTGAGATGGAAAGGTGAATAACATTTCTTAACAAACAGTTAAGAAGCATGTCTCTCATTTTCCAATTGACTTTCCCTCACCAAACTGGACACAGATCCTCAAATTTAAAAGTAGGACAGGGAGAGCAATTCAGAAAGGCAAGGGGAGCAATGAGGGAAGGAAGGAAATCACAAGCAGCTCTGTGGCCTGACTACAAATCACTGCCCCAAGGGATGAGGTAGTAGAAAGCAGGAAGAAAAGGAGAATGTTCCGAGAATTATAAAGAGCATTAAGTATAGCATGTAGTTCTCTACAATTATTCAAGGAACGCAGGAAAAAAAGGAAGCCTGAGTGCCGAGCCCACGTGTGCCATGAGTACCTCGCCGCTCACTGAAGGACAGCCATTCGTTTCTAGAAAATGAGATTCTGAAATCCATGGAGGCAAAAATGTACCGAGAGATGCTTGCTAAATCAAGGATATATGCTTTTCTCTGCCAGCCATAAGGTATTTTCGAGGTAGGGAAGTGAAAGGACCTTCTCAGACAAAGAAGACAAGTACTTTTTCTGAAGATGCTACTGCTCATCTGCTGACCTCTGCTGGATCAACAGTGGCATCCAGTGGCCGCAAGTCTCAGCACACACTTCTTTGTCTCTAGGTAGGAAGAGTTTCTATTGCTTTGGGTGAAGTGGCAATTTGGAACAAAACCATTTCTGTTGTCTATAACTAAGGATCCCCAAAGACATAGTACTTTGAAATAAAAAGTGAAGAACCAAAGGCCATAAAGCAGAAATGGAGGGGGGCAGCTTAAGATTGGCTGTGGTTATTTATATTTCCTGTGATATTACTGAAAAGAATGAAAATACGGGAGGAGATGAACATACGTGTGGGTGAAATTCCTAAGTTTTCACTGCCTCAGAAAACTTTAAAAATAAATGAGATTACAAGAGAGTATTTTTGTCTTAAAACCAAAGCAATACTTTGGTATTACTGTTGAACTGGAAACAAATTTACATATGTACGTTTGTATTTTTTTAAAGGGCTTAGGAAGGGAAAATTAGTGGAATTAACATGGCTTAAGTAATTTACTTGAATTTATGTTTGCTTTCTGAAGTGTGATTTTTAAAAACTGAGTTTCAACTGCTCACTTCATGTGTCTGTTTTTAGGGAGATAATGAAATTGACTCTGGTATAACCTTAACCTACAGCAAACATATAGAAAAGAAAAGCACTCCACCCAAAATATGCTTATATTCCATTGATTTAAACTGCTAAAAAAAAGTGATTTTCTGCCAAATTCCAGCAAGTAAAATGCCAGTAAATTCTTTCCAACTTAGAAAAGAAAGAACTATGCCTCCTCAGTGACAGAATACAAGTATCAATAAAAATGAACGGAGGGACTTCCCTGGTGGCGCAGTGGTTAAGAATCCGCTTGCCAGTGCAGGGGACACAGGTTCAATCCCTAGTCCGGGAAGATCCACATGCTGTGGAGCAACTAAGCCCGTGCACCACAACTACTGAGCCTGTGTGCCACAACTACTGAAGCCCATGTGCCTAGAGCCCATGCTCCACAACAGGAGAAGCCACTACAATGAGAAGCCTGTGCAACGCAATGAAGATCCAACACAGCCATAAATAAATAAATAAATAAATTTCTAAAAAAAGAAAATGAATGGAGTAATCCTAAACTTCTATCTTAATTAGACCATACTTTATCTCTCCAGATCAAAGATCAAAAAAATAAAAAAAGAAATGGACACCAAGAGGCTCTTCTTCTCATGGTTTAAACATGTTCATCTTCTGCTCTACATTTCTAGCTTAAAAAACCGTACATAATGGTCACACACATTACCCACCCCCACCCTCCCTTTAACTCTCCTGATAGAGCTCTGGTTGGCTCAGGTGCACACACCAGCTCAAACTCACCTGTTTGGATGAGATGTGGGCAGCATGAACTGGAATTCCACCACGCAGGTGTTGTCCTTAAGCTGGCGGTGTTGTACACTGTTAAGCTCATAGGCAATATAAGCCCTTCGAACATACACCTGGTTAAAAAGTAATCCTCAGTAAATACACTTTAAAAACAGAAACTAAAAGATGGTTAGCCCAGGAAAAAGACAGTCTTGAAAAGAGGTGTCTGATGCAGAAGAAGGTGGTCTGTGGTGACAAGTCCCAAAGCCCCATACATACATACCTTGCTTTAATTAATAAAGCTGGAGTCTTAAAACTATACCCATGACTATAAATGGAAACAAAGCTAGCCTTCCTCTGCTGGACACCTCTAGGTGTGCTATAAACCCTTCACGCTGACCTAAATTCGAGAGAAGGTTTGATCAGTTAGCACAAGAGTATATAGAACCATGACTATTAACTCATTACACATGATGATTTCAACAGAAAATAAAAGCAAACAGGGAGAGGGACTTCCCTGGTGGCACAGTGGTTAAGAATCCGCCTGCCAATGCAGGGGACATGGGTTCGAGCCCTGGTCTGGAAAGATCCCACATGCCGCGGAGCAACTAAGCCCGTGCACCACAACTACTGAGCCTGCGCTCTAGAGCCCCGAGCCACAACTACTGAAGCCTGTGCTCGGCAACAAGAGAAGCCACCGCAATAAGAAGCCCGCGCACCGCAGCGAAGAGTAGCCTCACTCAATGCCCGCGCGCAGCAACAAAGACCCAACACAGCCATAAATTAATTATTTAATTAATTAATTTTTTAAAAAAGCAAACAGGGAGAAAAATGAGAGGTGCTGATTCTGGGCTACCTGAGGAGTGAAGATAGAAGACAAAAACAGTTGAAGTACAGTCTCTTTCACTATCTTGTATCTTTGTTTTGTTTTCCCACTGGCCCAAATCGATTTTACAGTGTTTATATCCCCCAAACCCTAGGCAAAATCAGGAAGGCATAATTTGACATATAATATCTCAGATACACTAACTTGACTCAAAGAAACAGCAACAGGCTACGTCTCAGGAAAACCCATCAGTCCAACCTCATGTACTTCACAGCTAATTTGCCATGCACATAAAATGAGACACATCAGCATGTGAGGTACGTCAGGAAACTCTGCATTAAATGGCATAAAAGCACTGTAGAACACTTAGATATTTTCAAATTTTGATATTTACTGAGTAGCATATATTACAGTCTCCCCACAGAATACAAATAAAAAGTAACCCAAAAGAGCTCGCAAAGGACTGTAGTGGTATCATATCACATAAAATCATTGAAGACACTCCTTTTCCTCATCTTCAAAAAAAACATCTACTTGGCAACATTACAGCAGTATTTGGGGCCTGCAATTTTTGTGCTTAATGAGGTAGTGTGCTATAGTGGAAACAGAAAAGTCATGAGTCAGATTGACCTGGGTTCAAATGCAAACTCTTCCACTTACTATCCATGTGAATTTGGGCAAGTCACTTAACCTCTCAGAGGCTCACTTTCTTCTACTTCATGAAGTAATTGTAGGATTAAATGAGAAAAATAAAGCACCTAAAACACAGTTCATTAAATGTTATTACTTTCCTTCTCATGCCAAAATAGTTCATAAGAACTACTTGACAATTCAGAATATAACTAAAATCCATTTTATTTGGCCCAAATCACAAAATGGTACTGTTCTGATCAGCCACATATTTTTTCACTTATTGTATTAACAGGGAATCCTAATCATTATGAAATGGAAGAATTCAAATACCTGGTAAGTAGAATTGAAAAATGCTAGCAGCTATTTTCCTGTGATTGGAGCCCAGAAACTGGTGATTAGTTGAGTTGACACACTTGAGTAAAAGCAAGACCATTTGTTTCAGAGGAAAAGAGAAAGGTTCTCTACTCTTGAGAACCAACGTTAAGGCCAAAGAAAAAGGACTGATAACAATAGCCAAATGGACAAAAGGAGTCAAGCCAGAAACTGAGGAAAAGGTCATGTCACGTTACTGTGAGAACCTGCCTCCAGAGCTGCCATCCTCACGACCTGGTTGCTGTGATAGAAGAAGTTTGGTAGGACATCGAAAATTGACGTTTCGGACAAGATGAGTTTCTGGAAGGTACAAAGACAAGCTTAAACCATTACATCCATAAGAGAACAATTCCAATGGATAATATTTAGCATTTGAAGCATTTAGTGAAACTTAAGAATTTTGTCTATGAAGGTCATGTACGATCTTACCTTCTCTCTGCCTCAGCTTCCTCAGCTACAAAATGGGGAAAATAAGAATACCTATCCTCACAGGGCTGTTGAAGAGTTAATATACGTAAAATTCTTAGACTAATGCATTAACAGTACATTAATTATATGCTAATATAAGTGTTTATGGCTATTATTATCCTTTCTGACACATATCCGTACTTAACTTTTAATATATTGTCTCACTACTCCAATATGGTAAGCCATAGATTTGAACCCTCTATTTCAACTATGAACCAAATAGACAAAAACATCCTTCCCCCCTCTTTAGTTTCCCCAGAACGAAATCTGATAGAAACCCTGAAGATTCCCTTGGCTAGGGATAATAATATTATCATTATTTCCAAGTAGAAAAATATAAAGCCATTCCTGACAAAATGGTGTTGTTTAAAAAATAAGTCAAGGTTCTTTGAATTAGCTGTAAAATTAGCCAATATTCTTTTATAAAATTGGCTCTGTATGAAGCTTAATAGTAAGCATTAAAATAAAATTAAATGATTATTTAAGTAGCTTTGCCTGTAGAAGACTAACAACTACCTATTTATACATCTGATTCAAATATCAGAAATCAACCAGTGCTACCACTTCATTCTGTCCTAGAATACCTTCTAGATAAAAGCACAAGAGGTGAAGACTTCATTAGGACACTTCTATCAAGGCAGGCCTATTCAATTTTTAAGCTAAGCCACAATTCTAACAGTATTTTATGAAAAAAAAAAAGTATAAATCATTTTAGAAATTCAAGGTATGAAACTTCATTACACAGAAAATCAAAATTGACTGACTGATTACTTAAACTATGCTTGGGAATAAAGGGGACAAGAGTGCAGAGTGGCAGAAAAGGGCTATAATGTATACCTGCAGGTTCTCAATGCAAAACTGATGTCCGTACATGTCAATAGCTGATAGGAAGATAGACTCTACTTGGTTATGGCGAAGCTCATATGATGGCAAATGGGAGGCAATAAGAACCTAGAGTGAGAGCAAAATAAGAGGCGTAAGTTCCTGAGGGAGTGATTATTCTAGGCTCCTATTAGGCAGCTCTGATACAAAAGCAATAAATATAAATCTGTAAATGCAGGCATCAAAGATAAAACAGAGACCAAGTAAAACAACTTCTGGGCCCTGTAACATAAAGCCAATGCCGCCAAATACTGCATCTCAGTTGACTCTCACCATGATTTGCTTGTGAGCAATTTCCCATGGGGGCAGAGGGAGGGGAGGGAGAAAAAACAGCTTCAATCAAGTTCCATCAGTGCATGTGATTTACCATTGCAGAGCTGCTCGTCCTGGGGACTGCATGAGTAGCTGTTAATTGGGAATCAGGTCTGGCAGGGAACAGCTGTGGGGAAGGTGGATGCAGCAGAGCTAGCCTTTTGCAACTCTGAAGGGGAAAGACTAGGAAAAGCTGCTCCGACAGTCCAGGTACTCAGTACCAAGCAGAAGGTGTCAGGATGTGACACCAATGCATGTGACGGGCAGGGAGAGTGAAAGCAGTGTCACAAACAAACAGGGACACGGTAGGACCTGAATACCCTCAGCAGGTCACTGAGAGGTTCAATAACTTTGAGTAATTCAGTGACATGGATACAACTGTAGAGAAAGCAGAAGGTCACTGAACAGCTTCAAATGCTGCTTCCTTGTCGATGCCCGTGCGCTGGAACACAAAGGGAGTGCCAACTCCTGGCTTCCCTGCTGAAACCTTTTGGAATGGAAATGAAGACTACAGGGTGAAACTGGGCTGCTCTGGGGTTGTGCTGATTGCTAGCACCTAAGATTCATTTCATTATCTTCTTGCTTTCCACACTTGATTTTTTCCTATACACTTAAAAGTTTTCACCTGCTTCTAAGCTCCCTTTGGAAAGTAAATATTAAACCTATTGCTTTCCCTCAGTTTCCTTTCCTCCACGTGACCCTGGTTTACTAGGAAGGGTAGGGAATAATAACAGGATTTTATAATGGGGAGAGGGCTTCTATTTTTTTAATTAATTTTTATTGGAGTATAGTTGCTTTACAATGTTGTGTTAGCTTCTAGAGGGTTCCTGTTTTAAAGAAACTTAACGTTAATCTTTTCCTTTCTCTTTAAAAAACATATACCACGTGAGAGTTTGTTCTGAGGGCAATGAGACATACATGGGAAATTGTATGACCTTTGGAAGGTGCTGGAGGAAGAGCTCATTGCATCCAGGACTGCCCAGTCTATGAAAACCATCATTCCTCCCTCTGGACAGCCAACACATGTCCTTACCTGGCGTGCTCGGAGCGCCACCTTAGCATTGGTGGTCTTACTGAGTTGAGTTAGCTCCGTGAGGATATTCAGCAGCTCGTCAGTGAGAGTGGGGTCCCGGCCACACAACTGATCCTAATTGTTAATGTGACAAAGAACATACATATCCATGTTAAAAAGAACTGAGGTGGAGAGAACTTTGAAATGGGAAAAGGGAATAAAAACAAAGTAAACAGAGCTAGATTACTAAGATGCAAATGTCCTGTTACCTTTATCCTAAACAGTGTAGTAAAGAGATCCCAGAAGGGTACTTCCCTGGCGGTCCAGTGGCTAAGACTCCACGATTCCAATACAGGGGGCGCGGGTTCAATCCCTGGTCAGGGAACTAAGATCTCACATGCCGCAGGGCCAAAAAAAATTTAAAAAAAAAAAAAGAGAGAGAGAGAGATCCCAGAGGAAGCTGCTGCCAAGGAGAAGCCCAAATTCCTCAGCCGTTCAGATTCTAAATTCCTAATGTATTTCTTTATAAATCAACACTAGACTTTAAACATGCAATAGAAATCATTAGAGACCATTAAAACGGGTCAAGGGATTCTGGGTAAGAAATAACAAAGGATGTCTCAAAGTTTTAAGAGGTTTTAAATAATATAGGGACTAAAAGCTTTCCTGTTCCCTCTCCCACTTTTGGAAAGAAGGCAGAATAAGGCAAAAGGAAACACTCCTGGTGGTTTTCATTCCACAAACCATATGTTCAGCATCCCAGTAGGGTGCAAAACAGAAACATAAGCACAAATTATTCATTTATAAACACACGCTAAATAAAAACACCATCTCATATTCTGACAATTCTATACCCCAAATCATTTATCCTCTTGCTGTACCAAGAATCATTCCATGATACCTAAACATGGTGAATCCTTAGATGGATTAGAGGGAAAAACCAAGCTCCTACTATACAATCCATGGTGTAATTCAGACTTGGGTCCTTTGTCTCCAAAAAATTTAAAAATTTTAAGAAAAAAACCTCTGTCATATTTTGGGAAAAATATTTCTTCTCCAGGGCAGTATCAGTTTATTCCCTAAATTCATCCATTATCCATGTAATTCTCATCTAAGCTGAAAAAACTGCAGATGCACTTTTATAAATGTCCTTTTTGAAATTTACAGAGCTATCTGTAATAGTAGTTCTTAATACCACATCGCATAGTTCCCTCTACTTGGAGTTTGAAATAACTGCCTTTATATTTTAGTGAATTTTTATTCTCCCCCACCCCACTATTGAATAGGACATGAAAGACAACCAGATCCCAAAAGGCTTCCTGTTGCTGCCTTTTAATCTTTCTCCTTCCTGGATTATCAGTCTTTTTCTTGAGCAATCTCCACTTCATCTTTAACCCTCCCCGTCTCAGGGATACTCCTTACAGTCCTTTACCAGCGCAGTACAAATAGAAGTGTGGGGCTTTTGGCTTTGGGGGCAAATATACATTCCCCTAAACGCTTTTTCTACAACCCCCTACCACTTTCCACATCACAGGGTAAACAGTTTTGGAGTACTCAACACTGGTATGCTGGAAAGACAGCTTCTCAAACATTTTAAAGCAGGAAATACTTTCTGGTTCCCCAATCCACAACCAGAGGTGTGCTCCAGAGTCGTAAACCACATGATGGTATTTATAGTTAAGGAAGTGCAAGTATTGTTTTCACCTGTTTACTGCAGGAGAGTCACTCATCTGAGTGGAAGAAGAAAGTGATTATAAATCCAGGGCTCGGCTGAGCACGTAGTCACAGACTGAAGGACCTATTCCTCCCATCCCGGGGAAAAAGCAAAGAGGAGGGAGAAAATGCACCCAAGTCTCATCTTTTATTGAGAACTTATGAGCAAAATAGAATTTTAATAAAATCACCAGCAGCGCACCACAACAAAGAGTAGGCCCTGCTCGCTGCAACTAGAGAAAAACCTGTGTGCAGCAACAAAGATCCAATGCAGCCAAAAATAAATATAGTTTTAAAAAAAGAAAAGAAATGGGATGATGATATATATGTTAAAAAAAAAATCAAATCAAATCACCAGCGACAAGGCCATAACAAGACGGAAGGAAAGAATAGGTAGATAACAGTGGGTAGGGAAACCATGATAAGCTTTTCCTACCTAAATCCCTCTTTACCTAATGTTCGTAATAGAGAAAATATACTCTTTTCTGAGGTACTTACTTCAGTCATCAGAATGGACCCATTGAGAGGTTCAAAAACCTAAGAGATGTCCTGGGTAACAGAACTCAGCTGCTCTGCAAATAGTCAGACTAAAGTCTCAACATTAACAGCAAAAGCCAACACAACAAAATAAGAACACTAGCCACCTACCCAACCTATATCAGATGTGATATGGACTGGTTTCCCTTGAAAGGAAACCCAGGTTTACCTTTTGAGATTAAATTAAAATAAATAAATAAATAAGTAAATAAATAAATAAATAAAAATGGAGTTACCATCTTGCCTAATTACAGATCACATTCTAACTAAAACACACACACACAACTACTTAAAAAAAAAAAACTTTTTCATTTCATCCTTCCATTATGAGAGGGAGGAAGTGAGAAAGGGGGTAGAGAAGCTTCTTTTCTGTAAGAAAAGTGAACTATGGAGACTAGAAAAAATAATAGGGAAGTAATTATTCGTTCACGATCACCAACTGACAATCCTCCTGGACTCCTTGTGATAAAGTACAGAAACCTAACCTTTTTGACATGTGAAATATCAAACACAGTATGAATAAACCACTACTTCCAATAAATTATCCTGACTTGGAAATTTCCCATTCAAATATTATTTTCTCTATTGTCATCATTAGTACTTAGGAAAAGATGTGCAATACAAAATTGTGTGTAGTGTAACCTTCTCAACCCTCTCCTGTCCTTGACCTGAACACAGTGTTCAAGTTGTGAAAGAAACCACCAGGGATGGAAGATGATTCCATTCATCAGAACTACCCACCCTAAGATACAAGCATCCAAGAGGAAGTTTACAGCCCTCTGGCCTAGAGACAGATGTCCTTTGGGCAACTGGACAGCCCAACATCACCGTCTAACTCTGGTGAACATTTTGTAACAGTAACATTAAATGGTGATGGTGTCAGCCTATGTTTCCTCAGTGTATAGAGGCAGGTTCATTTAATGAGCCTACCTCCTGATTTGGGGATTAGCTGCATAAATCTGCAAGCCAAAGTGAAAATTATTCAATAATGGTTAAGATTGGTACCACACAGTTATTTCTTGTTTTCATTCTTAACCTAGATGGGCTAACCACAAGGAGTAGTTCAGATTTGCAGAAATATAACAAGCATGCTTCAGTGTCAAAACCGTAGCCAAAGTTATGTAGCTGACTGCCAGGAGAGCCCAGTATAGCCAACTTGATCTTAGCATCCTAAGATTTGAAGGCAATTCAAAATGAAAAGAATGTGACGTAATGGCTAATATTCTCAAGACATTAACTACTGTTCAGCTGGATGAGGCACCAATCCCAATATCAAAAACGGACTGGCAGCTTCTTCCAGTCACAGCTAGAATTTCTGACCTTCCAAGGATGTTGTGGGACAGATTAAACAAGAAATGTTAATATAACCCTTATTCAGTAAACATGGGTTTACTGGGACTTTTCTCCATTATTTATACGTTGAACAAAATTATTTGCAGTTATGTTGGGAGGAAAAGGGAAGGGGCTGATAGGCATTTTATTTATTTATTTATTTATTTATTTTATTTTTGGCTGTGTTGGCTCTTCATTGCTGCACGCGGGCTTTCTCTAGTTGCGGCGAGCGGGGGCTACTCTTCATTGTGGTGTGCCAGCTTCTCATTGTGGTGGCTTCTCTTGTTGTGGAGCACGGGCTCTAGGCACGCAGGCTTCAGTAGTTGTGGCACACAAGCTCAGTAGTTGTGTCGCACGGGCCCTAGAGCGCCGGCTCAGTGGTTGTGGCGTACGGGCTGAGTTGCTCCACGGCATGTAGGATCTTCCCGGACCAGGGCTAGAACCCGTGTCCCCTGCACTGGCAGGCGGATTCTTAACCACTGCGCCACCAGGGAAGCCCCTGATAGGCACTTTAAATGCTCCCTGTCTGAACCAAATCAGAGGCTCACAGGCACGGCATTACTCCTAAGGAAGCATGGATTATACTACATTCGTGTGGACCACACCAGAAATAAGATAGAAGTAGTGAGGGGAAGACCACTCAGAATCAAGGTGGCTATAGGATACATACTTTGCCATCTAGACAGCTGTAAGAATGTTGATACTTTTTATTGATACAAAATTGCTCAGTTTGGCTAAAGAGTCCCTTAAATATCTCTTAAGTAAACTTAAACAATGTTCTAAGCTTTTTCCTATAAAATTAAGAAATAAGAAGAACTTTCAAAAAATAAACTTACTGACTTTGTTTTCAATGTGGCACAATGTTCCTCCAGATAGAGAAAACTTGACAGGACTTTAACATTTTACTTGACATTTTGCTCTCCAGATACAGCAAAAGATTAGAAGAAATTTGCTGGAGAGTCTATGAGGCAAGTTACCAGTAGGCAAGTTATGCTAACACCCGGAGGGGAGGAAGGCTTCCTCGGAGCAGCCCACATCTTGCAACACTGATTCACAGAAGCCTGATTTTCTTGATTCCCTCCCCCTAGGTTCCAAAGCCCCAGAAATCATCATCTAGTTCAGCAAAGCACACCATCAACAGTCCCACTTCTAGAAAGCAGAGATTGGAATGCTGGGCACATAACATTGATCCGGAAGCCAAGGTAAGCAAAGAAAGGGGAACTAACAGAGAACACAGCCGGGGGAATCGAATGCTACCATATCCAGTTGTTATCCACAAAAGAGAGTAAGAACTACAGAAAGAGTAATCCAAACAACTAAAATGGCTTTTCCCAGCTACCACCATTAATGCAGATGTGGGGTGGAGGACCTGACCATTGCCAAAGAAGGCAGATCAGAAAGGAGCACTTTTCCAGCCTTCATTCCTGCTCCCTAAGTCACTGCTAGCTGGCCCTCAGCTCAAGCATAGCAGTTAACTTCTTGATTTCCAAATCTCTGAGATGAGGGCAAAATAACTGATATTTCAAATGCAATTTAATGATAAAAAAGGCTAGAGATGTTTACGAAGTTTTCCTTTGTTTTTTAAAGATAAATGTGAAATGCCAAAATAAAGAAAAGGACAAATCCATCTTTCTGGTCCACATCTTCAACCTTCCTCCTCCTCCTCCTCCTCCTCCTCCTCCTCCTCCTCCTCCTCTCTCTCCCCCCCCTCATCTCTCCCCTTCCCCTCCCTCCTCCCTCCTTCCCTCTCCCCCTCCCCCTCCCCATCCTATTCATCTAAACCCAAACACTAACAAACAGCTCTTTTCTCCAAAGAGCTCAGACTGTTGCAAAGAAAGTTTGGGTACTATCCATACAGGTAAGAAGTAATCGGGATGACAAGGTGGGGAAAAAAAAGAACAGCAGCAAGTCAGAGTCCCATTGGCGTCTGCCTGTCCTGACTGGCAAAAGCAGAAAGCAAAGCCTCAAACCAGTTCTCTGACAGGGCCCAACGCCCCTGCAGCACCCCCCGTGTAATTACACACTTGAGTGACTGGACTCTGAAGAAAATTGAAGGCCTGAGCTCCGAACAGCTGCCATTTTCTCTCTCCATCACACCAGCGTGATTACTTGAGAAATGAACAGCCCCAGCTCAAAGCTACTCCAGAATTCTCAGAGGAAATATGGCTCCGTGTTCCAATAATGAGATTCTTAAGGCAAGCGTTACTTACAATCACTCCGCAAAAGGAGCAAGCCGAGCCCCTATATCTTACAAATTAGAATTTAAGAAACCCAGCGACAGTCTTGGACGATCATTACTCTTCTGCAGCTCCAAGGATTCTGGACTTTGGTCTATTTTTAGTGCATAAAAACTGTTAAGTCCTTAAAAAGGTAATCATAATAAAGTGAAAACTCACCATAACTAGCTTCCTAAAAAGGCAAATTTTACTCCATTTTAGGTCCAAACTGACAGATTTTTCCACACCCTTATCATTACCCTTTTCTGCCAGAAAGTCTTGGCTTTATCCAAATGAGAATTAGCAATCCTTTTATCAAAATTTAAAGAAAAAAATCTAATTAGTCAGAGATTTCTTCCCTTTTCCGACTGAGAAAAAGAAAATCAGCAGGTTGCCATAGATAATATCACTTATTTGCCGAAACCTATCACTTGGAGAAGTTGAAATATTACATTGCGCTGTTATTGTTTTCTCCTTTCAAATGCATTTTCTGGCTTCCCCACCATCTAGCCATTCTAGGGTAGCAAAGGTAATGAACTCTCCCTGTGATTACATATTTTTTTAAGTGGCTATTCTAAAAAATGTTATATCCTCGAGAGTTAGCCAGCTAGGCAGATAACTGAGTGAGTGGCACTGTTGTTAACCAAGATGTGAGGTAGATAGTTTCCCTTCATTCCGAACCATGAAATAAAAAATAGCAGTGAAGATCTATAGTTTTTTTTTCCTCCAAGAAGAAATGAGGGAATTAAGGTACCAAGAATGCCAATTCCACAAAGGGACAAGGAAGAAAAGCACAGGAGCAAAAAAAGGTACTATAGTCTCCAAAAAACACAAATATGCAGCAGCAAGGCAATTAATTGCTCGTGGGGTAGAGAGGCTCTAAGAATAGTCCTATTGTTCTCTGATTCCTAGAATTAACTCAACCAGAAAAACCGAGGAGTAGAGAACTTACAAATCATCTTTAAAAATCCTTAAGTCCACAAAAATTCTACCCACTGGTCACATGTACATCAGTCCTATTCACGTTTACTAGTCTCACCTCTCCTCCCCTCTTTCTACTAATTCTCGTATTACTAGGTTATGGGGACAAAAGCATGTATCTACTACCAATACAATAATCCAAGCTTAGATGTCCACGTAAATAAAACAGAAAGGGACCACAGAATATGAGGAATACATTTAAATTTCTTTGGTGGAGGAGGAACAGTACTACATTTCTAACAGTTGTTTTTTGTTATTCAGTTTTGGATGTGAGAGCATTCATGGAACAAACAAGCGTTATAACAGAAAAGTACAGTGGCTAGATAAGAATAAATTTTAAAGCTACTGTCACTAGTGACAAGAGGAATGAGGAAGCATGGGCCATCTCTAAGTAGAGCGAAGAGATGTGAGTTCCCATGTAAGATTATATGCACAATTGGCAGAACAGTCCTTTTCTGACTGGAGCAGGTTCCTTCAGGTCAAGGACAAAGACAGATAGGAGAAATTGTTAATCTACAACCCAAGCCCCACTCATCCCACAATCACAAAAGACAGGAGCTTCTCCTCTGACCACAGCCATCACAAGGAGAAATGCTTTTTTCATATCATCAACCATCCTTACAGGTTCTGAAAAATGGTACTCACAATAAGCATTGTGACCAGAAGATTCTTCTTGGTGACTTGAGCGTGAGAGAAGATGTAGTTCAGTACAGTGTTCATGTCACTCTTGTTCTCCTCCCGAAGGGCGAACACGCATTTGTCATAGTGACCTGCAAGCAGCAAAAAGAAGTGGTCCTCACCCATGTATGAATGTTCATGTTTACATGCTATTTGTTTTCTAATGTCTCTACTTAGAAAACTGATAAGAAGCGAGAAGAAATACCGTAAGAATTTTCTTAGATGGATTTGTATAGAATTGGCAGTGTTGTTTAGTAAAAGCAACCCTAGGCTAGGAGTCAGGCAATCTGGTATAAGACCTGGGCTCAAAGCCTAGCTCTGTTACCAATTTACTGTATGCTCCTGGGCAAATCACTTTACCTCTCTAAGCCTTATTTTCATTAAAAAAAATTTTGACAGATCGGGGAAGGGTGCATCTTACTGAGGGGCTGGGGATAAGCCCAGCCCCCTACCCTCTCTAAACTCTCTTATTTAGCTTCCTGGAATGATTTCCTTAGAAGAGAGGGTTCGGCTGCTTAAAAAGAAACATCAATACCATTAAACCCCAGCTAGAGATTCTGGTTCCATGTCTGACTCACTGAAAATGTTTCACCCTAACTAGGAGGAACAGTTTTAGCTCAAAAATAAAACACCAAACTTATCAATGTCCACAAGAAGGATGGCTGCTACCTCTGGAATCAACATTTTCCCCTGGAAGTCCATGAAGCAGCTAAGCAATGCCTAGGAACTCCAAATCCAAACTAAGGCATAGATCAGGGAGAACCTTGCATTAAGTCAAAAGGTCTGTAGGGAGAGTACAGTTATGTATATTTTCATTGGCCTTTCACAAGGCCACCAGGGGCAGGTTAGTTCTGCCTAGCAGAGCTATGTTTTGCAACAGAAGCATAAGCTTCGGGTATACTGTAGTGATATCTACCATGGGATACAAGTAATATTCAGTTCTTTAAAAACAGCTTACCTCAGAATTAAATTTCCAAGCAAAGGAGAATTAGTGTTTGAATAGTCTCAAGGGTCAGAATTTTATGAAAATAGTAAAGGATTATCACCTTACTTCAGCCTGCAGGTTAGGTTACAAACCAAAACAGTGGCATTCAAACTGCATTACCATGGATTCCTCAAATACTGAATACAATCAACCAAGGCAACTCTGCTTTTATCTATTTTAAATATTAGAGATTGACATAAGATTTCTTTTCAAAATAAAACTAAACATATTTGAAAAACAGTGGACTACAATATTTAGAGAGCTGCCAATATCATAAAAGACCCATTTAGAACAAAATGGAAGCTGTTTAAAAATTGGTTGTCCTATATAAATTCATATTTCTCCTGACCAAAACTTAGCTTTGAAGTGACAACAGAAATATATCTTGGTAACAGAAATTACTAGAACTGGAGGAAATAAAAAGAATATTTATCCAAGGAGAGGCAGTGGAGACACTAAGCAGAAAGAAAGCAATGATACCAAGTGCCTCTTTTTAAAAACTTTTTATTGTGAAGTATACACACAGAAGAAGAAATAAACACCCAAGTAACTACCATCTATCTTAACAGAACATTTTTAGTATCTTTGAAGGATCCAATGTGCTCCTCCTCAAAAACAACCACTAAGCTGAATTTTATGTTAATCATTCTTTTGCTCTTCTTTACATTTATCACAAATGTATACATAATTTCATTTTTCCTGTTTTCAACTTGATAACAATGGAATCATTGTGTATGGATCATTCTGTAACTTGTTTCTTTCCCTCACCATTATGTTTTTGAGATTCATCTTTTGTTCATGTGTGTACCTTGGTTCATCCGTTTTCACTGCTGTAGAGTAATCCATTGCAGGAATATACTAGAATTCAATTATCTACTCTACTTGTGTATATTTGGGTTGTTTCCAGTCTTTTTTGCTATTCATGAATAACACTGCCACAAACACTACTGTATATGTGTCCTTAATAAACACGTGTAAAAGTTTCTCTAGAGTATATCATCTAAAAGTGAAATTGCTAGGTTGAAGAGTATAAATAAGTTCAACTCCATTAGGTACTGACAAACTGTTTTCCAAAGTGGTTGTACCAATTTGCATTTCTGCTTACAGAAGTGGTGGAAGATGATGTGAAATTCAAATTTTTGCCAATCTTACTGTGATTTTGGTTCACATTTCTCTAATTAGTAATAAGACTGAACATCTTTTCATGAGTTTGTGGATTATTTATGCTTCCTCTCTG
This sequence comes from Balaenoptera borealis, assembly GCF_965194805.1. NCBI lineage: Eukaryota > Metazoa > Chordata > Mammalia > Artiodactyla > Balaenopteridae > Balaenoptera > Balaenoptera borealis. The sequence continues at coordinate 39,593,103 of NC_138879.1, forward strand.
GTGAATTATCTTTTTATATCTTTTGCCCATTTTTCTATTAGGTTGTCTTTTACTTATTGATTCAAAGCAGTGCTCTGTAGATTACAGATACTAATCCTTTCTTAATTGTTATGATTTGTAAATATTTTCTTCCACATTGTGGCTTGTATTTTCAGTCTTTTTATGGTATCTTTTCACTAACAAAAGTTCTTAAGTGAGGTCAAATTACTTATCCTTTTCCTTTATAGTCTGTACTGGCTGGTCTTTTTTTTTTTTAAGTTACTAGTAATTTAAAAAAATACATTTATTTATTTATTTGGCTGCACCCCGTCTTAGTTGCGGCACATGGGATCTTCGTTACCGGCATGCAGGATCTTGGTTGCAGCACACGGGATCTAGTTCCCTGACCAGGGATGGAACCCGGGCCCCCTTCATTGGGAGTGCGGAGTCTTAGCCACTGGACCACCAGGGAAATCCCTGTACTTACTGGTCTTATATGACAAAATCTTCTCTGCCCTGAGGTCATAAGGATATTCTCCTAAAAATTTAGTAGCTTTGCCTCTTTAGTACATGTTTAAGTTTTCAATTCATCTGGAATTGATTTTTGTGTGTATCGTCTAGGTTAGGGATCTTTTTTTTTTTGACAAATGAATAATCCATTGTCCCAGCATCATTTATTGAAAAGTCTATCCTTTCCTCATGATTTACAATACCTGCTCTGCTGTAAAGTAAGTTTTCATATATGCTTGCATCTGCTTCTCGGTTAATAGAACCAGTGTTCCATTGTTCTATTAATCTGCCCCTACACCAATATCACAATCTCTTCATTAATATGGCTTTATATTAAAACTTGATATTTAACTGGACAAATACCTCCACAGTGTATTTCTTTGGAAGAATCTTAGTTACCTTTCCTTTCATGTAAATTATAGAATTAGCTTGACAAATTCCACAAAAATACACTAGTAAGATTTTTATCGGAATGTCAATGAATCTACAGATGAAGTCAGGGAGAAACAACACTTTGCAAATATATATTCCAATCTAAGGCCATGATATTTATTTAGATCTTCTTTATTATTTTTACTGATTATAATTTTCTCCAAAAGAGGCTGCACATTTTTTGTTAGACTTATTCCTTAGAATTTCATATTTTGTGCTGCTATTTTAAACGGAATATTTTTCTAAACTGCTCTTCTAAATGATTGTTCCACTATAAAATTTGAATTTTGTATATTGACTTTTGTACCCAGCAACTTTGTTAGATTTTAAATAATTCTAATAATAAATATGTGGATTTTTTAAGGCTTTCTAGGTAGACCTCATATCATATCTAATAGTGGCTGATTTGTTTCCTTACTCCTTTCTAATCCTCATACCTTTTCATTCTTTTTCTTGCCTTACTGCACTGGCTGGGATATCCAGTATGATGCTGAATAGCCGTAATGATAGTATGTGTCGTTGTCTTATTCCTAATCTTAAAGAGAATGCTTTCAACATCTTACCACTATGTATGATGCATCCTATAGATTTTTTTGTAGGAGAACTTTACATGATAAAAAGTTCCATCTCATTCTTAGTTGGCTAAGAATTTATCATGAATGCATATTAAATTTTGTCAGATACTTTTATCATCCATATCTTAAGATGATGGCCATGTTTTTTCCTGTTTTAGTCTATTACATGATAAATGACATTAATCGGTTTTTCAAATATTAATCAAGCTTGCACTAGTGGGATAAAGCCAACTTGGTTGTGATCTATTATTTCACACATTGCTGCATTTAGTTTGCAATATTTACTTGAGTATTTCTCCTTGTCATGAGTGGGAGAGTCATCCTTTAAGGATTGGAAAAGGGAGCAAGACTGATAAAAGAAAATATTAGGTAATCTTTCAAATTCTGTGGTGTTTCACTGCCATCTTGTGGCAGAAAGCAGTATCACCAGTATGTAGCTTTAAAATCTTAGCCAGGGTGTTTTAGTCAGAGACTTTGTACATCATTTAGTAAAGCTCTACAGAGAAAGCCAGGGATAAATTCCACCTAACTGATACACTGAAAAGCACTGGAAAATCTGAGCCTTTTTCAGAGGCCTGTGGTTCAATCCATGGATTAGCTGCTGAGAGGCAAGCTCTTCGGATAGGGTTTCTCAATTTCAGCCTGGTCGTGACTCAACCAGCTCTCACTGTACAAGGTCAAGAAGATGCCAATCTTCTGCTAGAAAAATTTTCCCAGCCCTCTCCCAGAAGCACACTGGATTCACAATCTCATCAAGCTGTTTTGTTGTTGTTCTTTCTTTGGCGCTAGTGAGATATAGAGGTTTAATTTTTAAGGGACTGGGGAAAGGAGGAAGAGTTTGTTAATGTCAAGTGTTAGTGACAGGATGGACTGGCTCAGCTGTTGCTCAGTCCTCGAGGGAAATGTTCCCAGATACAGAGTCCTCAGGAAGGAACTTACCGTTCTGGAATTGCGTCTCTACTCGCAGGTACTGCCGCAGCAGGTCCATCACCACAGCCTTCATGTGGCCTCGGATACCACTGCGGTACCTGGGCAAACAGAAAAAGTCCCCGCTGAAAATCCTGACAGGCTAACACTGTTAAATAACAGACTATTACATAATAAACCCAGAGCCCAGATTTACTAGACTTTCTCCTGAACTGCTTTCCTTCTAATATTAGGACAGGACAGGAGGCAGCCTAGAATCAACGAACCAGATCAATCTAAATTCAAGCCTAAAAGAAATATGGCTACAGACAAGATTTTTTTTTTCTTATAAAGGAAGCAAGAAAAAAAGAGAGCAAAACAAAACCAAATACCACTTGATAGCCCTACCTACCAACACCCTGGTTCAGTCCCCATTGCTAAGTTGAAACGATCACCACACCCTTGAAATGGTTAAGGGGTATCTGAAAAGTTTATGAATATCTTAAAGTTGAAAATGTCCTGTGAAGGTTCATTTAATCCAACAGTTGAGTCCATAAGCTAAGGAGAAAAAATGTCAAATGGGGCCCTATGCCAGAAGAAAAATTAGGAGTTTCATGGAAATTGCAAGGAAAAAGAAAACGATGAGATTTCTGTGCCTTAATAATTGACAGAAAGATGCAGAATAAAGTCATCAGAAACACTGAGTATGAGAGCTAGCTCACGATTCTAAGATATTTAGTAGATATAACATATTTTCTAAGATAGAGGTGCTTTCTAATTTCTCTAAGTCAAACCTGAAGTAAACCTCTTTGTGACTACTTAGAAGAAAGGAAGGTATGGGGATGTGCAGGTCTGGGAATCTGGATTTCCACGTAACTACCTCTGCACCAGCTGGACAATGCTCTGAGTGTTCATGAAGAAGACTTCCCGTTCAGATTTCCGGTTCAATGTAGCTGCATGGCTATCTAGGATGTTGGCAATCTAAAGTATAAGAAAGGGGAAAAAAATGAAGCCCAGCCCAGTAAAGGGACCCAATGCATTAGCCTGCATAGCATCAACACTAGGAAGCTTCTTAATTATTAACATGACAGTTTCTTTCACATGTTGAGAGTAGCTGCAAGTTACCTGGTATAGTTTAGGGGCTCATTCACGATAAATAAGAAAGCAAAGGGTAATAAGTATGCTGCTGAGATAGTAAGGAAGTCTCTGATGATAGAACTACAAATATCCGCCTACTTTAAATGCACAAAAATACTTCTAATTAAGGCACAGCCCCAAGAACAAAACTCTATGGGATACATGGCCAATATGCTTTCCTCTTAACCACAGATACTTTACATTTCACACACAGTACTTACCTTATTGAGCTTGTATCATGAAGCAGTTTTGTAAAGGGCACAATGTTTAAAACTTCAAAAGCACAACATCCAGACAGTAAGGAGGATCCAAACAGGAAGGAATCCTACAACATGAACTCTAGCATGGGCAGCCAGTAGAAAATGACAGTGTTGCTCTATAAATACCTGCTGGCTGGGAAACTGACAGAGGACTGATGTGATGTTGCTGGCATACTGAGCCATTTCCTTCTTGATAGACTTCTCTACATTGGGGGGGATACGACCAGAGACACTGGTCATGATATCTTGCAGTTCTAGGAGAGGCAAGGAGGGATCTCTGAGGGTCTTCATCAACCGTTCAACCCAGTCTTTTACCTGAGAAGAAGGAAACAATAAAATAGGAACCAGATAAAATTAACACAATCCCCCAAATAAAATAATATATCTGAATTCACTACCATATAGTACAGGTGTACCGTGCTTTATTGTGCGTTGCTTTATTGCACTTCGCAAATATTGCATTTTTTACAAATTTCAATTTGTAAAACCCTGTGTTGAGCACCATTTTTCCAACAGCATTTGCTCACTTCATGTCTCTGTGTCACATTTTGGTAATTCTTGCACTGTTTCAAACCCTCCACCAGCAAAAAGATTACAACTCAATGAAGGCTCAGATGATGGTTAGCATTTATTAGCAACAGAGCATTTTTTAATTTAGGCATGTATATTTTTTTAGACATAATGCTATTGCACACTTAATAGACTACAGTATAGTGTAAACATAACTTTTCTATGCACTGGGAAGCCAAAAAATTCATGTGACTTGCTTTCTTGTAATACATGCTTTATTGCGGTGGTCTGGAACCAAACCCACAATATCTCCGAGGTATGCCTGTACTTACTTTGAAATTGCAATATAAGCACCTAACATTGTCCTTATTCTCTGGTTTAAATCCCAATTAAATGCGAAGCCAATAACAGAAATAAGAAGCAGGATTTAAAGACTTCAAATCCCACTAATGGTGGGAGAGTTAATGGTGGGAGAGCTAATGGTGGGAGAGTTTCGGATCAAACAGCTTTCTTTTTCTCCCTCTTAAAAAAAAAATCCTTACATGACTTTTAAACTATCTTAGAGAACAGGTACCCTATTATGTATACGCCTTCCCCCACACCACCTCCCCAAGAAAAGTGATTCATACCCTGCTGCTAAAGAAAGGATCTGGAAGGCAGTATCCATTCATCACGTTGACCAAATTATCCAGGACATAGTGGAATACTCGATGGAGCTTCTCGCCTCTGAGTGCTGTGCTCTGGATCCGTGGCAGACTGCCTGTGTGAAGCTCAGCCTGTCAATCCCAATGAGAGATCAAGTCATCCACTACCTTCTATTCAGGGTACAAACACACCACTGCAACTTAGATTCATCATGCAAAATCAAGACTCCCCTTCACCATACCCAGCTACAAGGAGAGAAGTCAACGGAGGAAACATCATAAGGAAAATCACGGAATCTTAGTATCATAATAACTCTTACAAATTCTAGTTCCATAATACCAAAGGCACACATACAAGCCATAAGATCAGGCTAAAAAGCTTAAGGAAAAACTGGAAAACCAAGGACTGAACTCACTTGCCTTTCCAAACTACTGTTACCATGTAATCAGCTCTTGGAGAGCAATATTAAAAGTATCTTCCTACTCACCTGCTGGACCTTGCTGGGGTTGTCCAGCTGCATTTTGGCTATTACACAGCCCGGGTCAAGAGCTGCTCCAGGCCGCTTGACATAATGGATACAGCCAGACTCTGCAGCTGTTAAAGTCATTACCATCTTCATGACCTACAGTGAAAAATAAAATCTCTTAGGACCTAGCTTTAGGGATTAATGACAGCTACTGACACTTCCCCTTTCTATTTTCTACTTCCTTTCTGTTACTCTTGAGTCCTAGTCAATCCCAGCCAACTCTTGTCCCACCTTCCCTCCCATGGCCCAGAAGCCCAATCACCACCCTGACCTCGATCTCAGCATAGCACTGGCCAGCGAACACATGGCCTCCATCCTCCACAATGTACTGGATTAACTTCCCAGCAGAAGGTGAGCGCAACACCGAAGGGTCATTTTCCTTCTCAAACACACAGGTTTTGTTGCCAATCGTGATGCGATACCTAGGAGATAAGTGGGAGTATGTAAGTCAATAAAGCACCTCAAGTTGTAAAAGATAATGGTGGGATAATGTCAATCTTAAAAAAAAACCTGAAAACTTCATTCTACACACACACAGCATTTATTGGATCCTTTTTTTTTAAAAAAAATTTATTTGTTTATTTATTTGGTTGCGCTGGGTCTTAGTTGCAGCTCACGGGCTCCTATAGTTGCAGCTCGCTGGCTCCTCAGTTGCGGCATGCATGTGGGATCTAGTTCCCTGACCAGGGATCCAACCCGGGCCCCCTGCATTGGGAGCGTGGAGTCTTAACCACTATGCCACCAGGGAAGTCCCTTGCATCTTTGTTTACAATGCCAAATAACCCAAATTTCCTTCAGTAAGGGTCAGATTAAATAAATTATGATACATCCATATAATGGAATAATATACGACCATTAAAAAGAATAGGTACCTCCATCAAGGAAAAAATAAAATGAAGGTGATGCTGATGTAATAGCTACCATTTTTTGAACTCTTACTATATCACAGACAATGTTCTACAACCTTTCCATGTGTTAATTCAGTTAATTACCACAGCCACACTGCATGATTGGTGTTGAACAGTATAAAATATGTTAAAGGAAAAAATAAGGTACAGAACTAAATGTTATTTTTATTTGTGAATATATTTAAAAGAAAAACAGTATGTACCTATATGTAACTTGTATATACATATAAAATTTCTGCAAAAACATATGAGACTGTTAACAGTGGTAGCATATAAAAAGGGGAATCTATTTTTCATTGTCTGCCCGCACAGGAGTGGCAGAGGGACAATTTTTTTTAATTCATTCATTCATTCATTCGTTCATTCGTTCATTTATTTATTTATGGCTGCATTGGGTCTTCGTTGTTGAGCGCGGGCTTTCTCTAGTTGCGGCGAGTGGCAGCTGCTCTTTGTTGTGGTATGCGGTCTTCTCATTGCCGGGGCTTCTCTTCTTGTGGAGCATGGGCTTTAGGCATGCAGGCTTCAGTAGTTGTAGCATGCGGGGTTCAGTAGTTGTGGCTCGCAGGTTCTAGAGCGCAGGCTTAGTAGTTGTGGCACACGGACTTAGTTGCTCCGCAGCATGTGGGATCTTCCAGGACCAGGGCTCGAACCTGTGTCCCCTGCATTGGCAGGCGGATTCTTAACCACTGAGCCACCAGGGAAGCCCAGAGACAATGTTTTTAATTATAAATACTTCTTAATACTCTTGAAATTTTTGTTAAGTGCACGTACTATTTTTTTTTTAATTAGAATAGAATCCACAAAAACACCTTGAAAAATCCCAAGAGTTAGTGACTACTGAGAGAAAAGATTGATACAATGACCAGCAAATGGACCTTAAACAGCCACTCACCTATCCACCTCCTCCTTCATGTATGTGGTATAACTGCTGCCATCATAGGACAAGAGCAGTCCTCCGTCACTCAGCCGATGCACATCTACTTCCACACACGAGCCATTCATGATCACCACGTAGGAGTTCGGGGACTGTCGAGTCACCTGTAGGAAATGAGAACCCGAAGAGACAAGTCAGTGTGTCCCTTCCAGGGGGAGTCCCAGACAAAATTTCGGTATCTCAGAGATCTAGGTAAGAAAGCTCTGCCAAAGAGGAAGAAAATTCATGGCACTGGTGCTCTGAACACTAGTGTCTGTGGGCATGGCTCAGCCTTGCTGCAAGCAAAGAGGGGGGACCTTAGATGCATCTCCCTGCTCTGGTTGCTCTCTGTCTCCTTTATCTCTTGGCTGCATATGTGAAATTAAGCAACAGCTAAAACATTTTCAGAGAATCATAAAATACTGCTTTGACACAAGGCTACTGACACTAATAATGATTATAATTTCACTAACACCCAGCCCTGCAGTAAACCAAACTTTCCCCCCATCTCTTGACCTAAAGGAAGCAAGTTGACAAAGAGAGAGGCAAAAAGTACAACGTTGGCTTCAGTGGGGTTCAGCATACCTTCAGTACATACTTGACTCCCTCATAGATAAGTTCAACATCTACTGTATTCAGAAGTGTATGAGCAGAAAGGACTTGACCCCTGAAAGAACAACAATGTGAGAGACACTTCTAGAAAGTTCTAAAAGTTTACAAGGGAATCTCAAAGGTTATCAGTTATAGCATTTCCTGGAATATTAAGACTGAAAACAACCTAAAGGACCATCAGTAAGGGACTGATATATAAATTACAAAAAAGCCATATAATGGAATATTATGCAGCCATTAAAAAAGAAAGATGAAGCCCTTTATGCACTAACATGAAATACCCTCTAAAATACACTGTTAAATGAAAAAAGCAAGTGAAATTGTGTAGGACAGCTTCAGAGTATGCTACCACTTGTGTTTAAAAAAAAATAGGTGGTAGGAAGAAACAAATATTACATATATATGCTTATATAACTTACCATATGTCTGAAAGATTACAGAAAAAAACTGGTAACGTGGGTTGACTACAGGGAGGGAAACTGGGTGGCCAGGGAACAGAGGTAAGAAGGAGACCTTTCACTACATACCTTTTTGTGCCTTTTGAATTTTAAACCATGTGAATATATTACCTGTTCTTAAAAATAAATAAAATTAAAACGTAAAAAAGGAGAAAAGCTCCAGTGCAATCAACCCTCATCTACCCCTATCAACTGAATTTTATTTGGGGTCTTAAAAAAAAAAGGCAGTAGGCCATGGCTGGGTGGAGGGAGAAAGGGAAGGACATTGCCAAGGAAGGAAAGAAACACTATCAAGAAAGACTTTGATAATAGTTAAAGGAGGGAGTAAAAATGCAAGTGAGGCAAGTTGTTAATAATGGGTGAATCTGGACAAAGAATACATAGAAGTTGTTTGTATTATTTATGCAATTCTTCTATAAGTCTGAAATTATTTCAAAACACAAGTTTTAAAAATAAATTTAAAGTAACGTTAAAAAGGTAAGGGGAGCTCGTAGAGGAGAGATTACGTGTGACATATCTGTACACCAGTAGGGAAACCATTTAACTAGGTTAGAGATTGCATGTTGAAGAATAGAAATGAGTATGGCTCAAGTGGTAAAAAGGTGCCATAGTATATAGGGAGTTGGAAGTCACTCTGAGGGATTTAGATCTGATACAGAAGGGAAATGTGATGAAGGTTTTAGCGCATAAGTGTAACACAGTGAAAGATTTTCATGGTAAGACTTGAACAACTGAAATCTCAGTTCAATTTTTAAAATTTTGTTTCTTTCCTTCCTTTCAGATACCTCAAAATGGAGCTGATGTAAGTCTAACAACACAGAAAGAATTAAAGTGCCTGTGATTAAAGTGCTATAAAGTGATTAGCCTTGTGGACAATTCCGCCAGGGACTCAAAGGCAGAGCTCAGTCTTCAGAACCAGTGTTGGAAATGAGTTTAGCCCCACACATACTTGAAAGACTCATGAGGTCATCTTGAATATCAGCCTCAATTATTAATTCCTGAAATTTTACAGGTCATATATGAAATATTCAGGGTTCCTTGCTAGAGTAAAACACCAGATTTTCATCACCAGGGCTTGGAGAGATTTGATGCTTGTACAGAACAGAATGTTTACTTCAGCTGGACTCCAGTTTTTAAAAAGCAACTTATTCTAACTGTGGTATAAACCAATTTCTAGAATCTGCCCTTAGAGCCCCAAAATCATTTGCCATAAACTCCTACATCCCTTCTCTCCCCTGCCTCCATGGTCAGTGAATAACAAGTAGCACTCACAAGCTGCCAGGAACAGAGAGAAGAATAAATGGGCCTCTGAACTTCAGTCCTGTACTCAGGACCACTAGTTAGCTTGCACAGACTATGAGAAGCAAAGCCTACCTCTCTAAGGAGTGAAGGAAGTTGGAGATGCTATTCCGCAGGCTCACATCTGCCACGTGGAGAGCCCCACACACAACTCCCAACATGGTGTCAGGTCGCTCTGCCTGAAAAGACAGAAAAGAGGGCAGATCAAAAGCAGGGTCAGTTGGCACCATGGCCCCTCAATTTAAATCAGGCTCAAATGTGCTGTGAAGAATCAGCTACCATTGAGAGTCTCCATCCTTATTGTCCAACTGATTTTTTTTTTAACATTTACTCTTTTTTTTTAAAGTATTTTTAAAAATTTTTATTTATTTTATTTATTGATTTTTGGCTGCATTGGGTCTTCATTGCTGCACGTGGGCTTTCTCTAGTTGAGGTGAGCAGAGGCTACTCTTCATTGTGGTGCACGGGCTTCTCATTGTGGTGGCTTCTCTTGTTGCAGAGCACGGGCTCTAGGCATGTAGGCTTCAGTAGTTGAGGTACGCAGGCTCAGTAGTTGTGGTGCGCAGGCTCAGTAGTTGTGGCTCGCGGGCCCTAGAGTGCAGGCTCAGTAGTTGTGGTACACGGGCTTAGTTGCTCCGCGGCATGTAAGATCTTCCTGGATCAGGGCTCGAACCCGTGTCCCCTGCATTGGCAGGCGGATTCTTAACCACTGTGCTAGCAGCCCCCAACTGATTTTTGAGACAAAAACACATTTACTTTTAGAATCTGAATAGAGGCCTCATTTGAATAGAGATGAAAAACACCTTTCCCTCCACCCTCCCTAAGATTTCCACTGAGCCAATCAAAGAGTAGCTCAAAAACAAGCTTTTGTCACAAATAAACTTAAAAAGGTGCAAAGATTTGGCTACTGATAATCTCAAAGAAAAATGGTGTGGAACCAAAATTTGGACCTCCAGCTAATTTACATGAATCTAACAATTTTACACAAAATCTTGAGTAATTTACATTAGCCCAGCAATTCAGGAACAAAGGGTAACTTCTGTTGATTAAAATGAGGCCCCTCTCATCAGTGCTTGGTAGATAGATATAAAAGTTGGTAACTCTGAACCAGATTTAACATCAAGTGAGGAAAGAGCAAGTATTTCAATCCCTGCGTGCCTCTCTTCAAATATACCCTTGGAAGTAATACTACAACCTATAAAGTGACTGTGTAACACAGGCACAAGAACTCTTACAGTGCTAAAATCACACTGACGCCTAGATTTTTCCACATAGACCGAGAACGATTTAGATTAGAATCAAATAAATTTTATCTAGCAGCATGGACTGATCACACCACAAGCCTATAAAAACCCAATCCCAGAAGCTGTTTGTGTAAGTGCAGAAATACACACCTGTACTTTTTCTGCTATCAGTCTGTCCAGCCAGCCAGTGTCAATTCTATTCATCTGAAAGCTTTCAGTCTCCAACAATTTGATCAGGTATTCAACTGTAGTTCGAAAGTCGCCCCGGATAGATAGTTCCTTCAAAGCTACCACCATGTTTCTGGGAGAAGGATAGAAGCAGCTCTGTTTCAGCAACAAATGTTTTAGTGTTTTTCAATCATTTTCAAGAATCGTTTCATTCCTTTAGAGTTTCAGGAGGCGGAGGAGAGAGACAGACAGTTCCAAGAACAAATGAGGGTGCAGATATATATGTGCTCATTCCAGATAGAATTTTCAAGAAGTCAGCAAACTTACGAGTCTGACTAATATTACCATAAGAGCATCAGCAGATCACATATATTTCATTATACAGAATACAGAATAAATTATCTGCAAACCACCCAGTTTTCACTGTTCCCATCATTCCATTCATTTATTGCTGGCTAACTAGAATTAGGGCATAATTCTCCCCTCCTTACACCTTTTTTATTTTATTTAGGTAAAGTTTACATTTAATAAAATATACTTAAGTATACTGTTCAGTGAATTTTTACAAACACTAATACCTTAATTTAAAGGTTTCCATACAATGGAGGTAACTGGCTGGGGAAAGTCAGGTATTAGCCTGACATTGCGTGTGGCAGTGGTGTTTTTTTTAAGCTGCATTTTAGCCATCTGTGGAATGACTTGCTCATTACTTTGATTACTTTCCAATTAACTGTTAAATGATCTAACTTTAACAAAATTTCAAATACTGTGGGGTTTTTCCCTGTATATTTCTGCCCAGTGTTATGCTGAACAGGGCAGGTCCTTACTTCAACAAATATTTATTATGCATCTCACAGACTCAAGACACATACTAGACTCCTAAGGGAGAGAGAATGTGGAGACAATAATCACTTTAAAAATATATGACATAATATCATAAATACCAGTAGAGAGATATAAGCAAAGTGTGGAGCAGTTCTAAGAGGGGAGAAAAATCCACCTCCCTATGGTTTCATAAAGAATGTGAGATCTGACACAGAAAACAAACTTATGGTTACCATAAGGGGAAAGGGAGGGGGGAGGGATAAATTAGGAACATAAGATTAAGTGATACAAACTACTATACATAAAATAGATAAGTAACACGTTTTTACTGAATAGCATGGGGAACTATATTCAATATCTTGTAATTACCTATAATGGAAAATAATCTAAAAAAAATATATGTATAACTGAATCACTTTGTTGTACACCTGAACTAATACAATATTGTAAATCAACTATTCTTCAATTCAAAAAAAGAAAAAGAATGTGGGATCTGAAATGGGATAAAAGTTAAGCTGGGATTATGACTGTGACAGAAATATTCTTCGAAGTGGTCCAGGAGTTCTCAGCCTAGAACATTATTTGTTTCCCACCTCCATCCTCCTCTCTATGCCCTATCTCAGCCTGGCTTATTCCTATACATATTTCAGATATCAATCTAGATGTCACTTCCTTTTGCGAAACCTTCCCTGACCCTTTCTGGACTGAGTTAGCTGACTCAGTTCTACGCTCCTATAACACCCTAATGTAATCCCACTATCAGAAATAGCACTTCCTACATTGTGCTCAATCGCTTATTTGCCTCTCTTACTCTGGATCATAAAGTTCCATGAGGGCACAGACCCTATCTTGATCCTCATTTTATTGTCAGAGTCATTAGATATTCAGTAAATATTTGTTGAATGGAGTGAATGAATGGATGGACAGAGGGAGTAGCAAGAACAAAGGGAAAAAGGAAATAAATTAGGGGTTGTGTTCAGGGAATGTTATGATTGAAGCAGAGGGTATGAGGACAGGAATGAGGGGCAAGTCCATTCATTCAACAAACATCTACTGAATGCTTACTATGTTCAGGGGAGACAGCAGCAACAAGACAGACACGGTCTTGTTCTCACGGTATTTAGATTACAGTCTGCGGGAAATATGGGTTGGGGCTAATCTGGAGAAGAATACGAACACCAAGCAGAAGAATATAGACCTAATATAACGAAGAAAGAAGAAACAAACTCTGAGCTGAAGAATGAACTTTAGCATGGTGTTAAGAAGCAAGTTTAGGGACTTCCCTGGCTGTCCAGTGGTTAAGACTCTGCGATTCCACTACAGGGGGGTGTGGGTTCGATCTCTGGTCGGGGGACTAAGATCACGCATGTCACAAAGCGCGGCCAAAAAAAGGGCAAGCTTATTCTAGAGACCATAATTTTCATATGCTAAACATTAACCTGGTAGCTTTACACTGTAGAGAAATGTACAGAGCAGGTCAGAAAGTAAGGAGGAAGGCTTTTGGAGCAGGTCATAAGACATGTCCTGTAGAGAATGCTCAGTGGCGTGCCAATCAGGACTGGAAACCTAAATACCAATAGCGGCCACTCTGGGGATGTAAGTGAGTGAGGCAGACTGGATGGGAGCTGTGTGAACTAGAGAGTTCGTGTTTCTTCTAAAAGAAGCAGTCACACAAAGCTTCAGTTAACTTTTGCCAAGTGGAATATAAAACCAACCATCATCCCATTTTTTTAAGAGAAGACAGAAATCCATGTATTTATTTCAATCTCCCAATTTTTAAATATTGGCGATTTAAAAACACTAACACTCTACAAGACAATCAAAACACATCTGTGGCTGTGACTAGTTGGAAAGCCACCAATTTGTAAGCTCTAGTGTAAACCTTCTTCACTTTGGCAAAGCAGGATAGGACTGTGAAAGAAAAATAAAAGGCAACTTTTATACCAGATGGTTTTTCTGGTAGCATTGCTTTAATTCTGAAAACTCCACTTATAGTTTTGAATAAGTGGGAAGAATTGTAGAGGACAAAATAGAGAAAAATTGAGATTTCCCAACTTCTAAACACATTATTAAAAACCAACATTATTAATAAATACTTACTGATTACACAATCTATGTGTGCAGTTTAAAGGTAAAAGGAATAGTATTAAATGCTTGGTTCAAGTAAATAGACAATTAAAAAATAGAACTAGATCAATTTTGGATAGATCTTCTAAAATATCTAACCTGTCAAAATTACCTCCTAGAGCCCTACTTTTCAGGCAAGCAAAACTGCTATTAAATCTTTAATGTTTACGCTCAATAGAATATTAACTAATACTTATGATATACCAGTTATATTATACGCTGTGTGCATATTTCATAGCTCACTGAGGTCTCTCATATAAGCAATGTGGACGGTCCCCTTATGCCCTTTTCACGTATAAGCAGTTTCATTTTATTATTTTAAATGGCTACGGGACATTTACAGCTATACCTTTATTTTGATGACAAATAACAGGTCTTATCTCTGACATATGTCAAGTTCTTGGACAAGAATCTACCTCCACCTCCTAATAACAACACCATTTCTATAGAAAAATATGATATCTTTAAAGCAATCAATTTTATAAGTTTATTAGAAACATTGAAAGCAAAAATACTTGAAAAGGCTCAGGGCAACAGACAGAAAAACATCTGCCAAACACTGAATAAATTTAATACAACATGAATGTAAGTACAGTCAAAGATATATTTCTTCAAGAAGGTTATTCATATTAGTACTTTTATAGCAATACATGATTCCCATTCCCATGCTCACACCTTCATTGAAGATTAGCACAAGTTTATTCTCTGAAATGCAATCAAATGCTATTATACTCACGAAATTGCTTCCTCTCGGTTTTCTCCCCAGGAAAAGCAGTGACCGAACTGAGAATCAGCAAATTCATGAAGTCCCCCTGCAGCAGCAACACTGAAATAGCCCCAAACGTTCTTATTGCTGCGGAAATTCAGTTCCTGAACTGTTCCTGAGCTGGGCTTAAAACCCTGTCAGAAGATTCACAGATATAGAGAACAAACAAGTGGTTAACAAGAGGGAGAGGGAAGGAAGGAAAGGAAATATAGGGGTAGAGGATTAAGAAGTACAAACCACTATATATAAAATAAATAAACTACAGGAGTATTGTACAGCACAGGGGCTACAGTCAGTAAATGGAGTATATTGAATCACTATGCTGTACACCTGAAACTAATGTAATATTGTAAATTAACTACATGCAATACATTTTTTAAATAAAAAAAAAAAACAAACAAAACCCTGTTAGAGAATGAAGAATACGAGATGATATTATATTTCCAAGGAAGAGAACGTTCATATACTCATTGTTCAGGTTCTGTGTAATCACACACATACAAAAGCAGAAATGATACACAAAAATCATAGAGGCTTGCGAGCCAATGTCCAGTGCTACGGACCCACTGAGGACTCTATAGTGACTAAATAGGTCTAAATGACCAATGGAACAGTGATTACTTATTTGTCTGCTCTGATGAAGCCTCTATGAATTTCCCTCTCCAGAGGAAGTCCCAAGATATTTCAGATATGCCCTCAGATAGCATCTTAATATTAAAAGTTCACAGAGGAAAAAAAAGTGTAAACCTTTTAAGTGATGGGTTACCTCATCTGGATTTTCACTAGTGATCCGAGCAGCAATAACATGGCCCCTTGGGCAAGGAACATGAGCAGAATTTTCAAAATCAATGGGAGCATCACCCCAGGGAGATACCCCATACATCATACGGATATCCTTGATTCTGTACAAAGGGATCCCCATGGCAATCTGAAAAGTAATAAAACACACATCACTCATTTTTCACAGTTACTTGCCTTAAAATGTGGAAGCTATCAGATTTCTCATTCCAGTAGCCACCACCTAAAACACCCTATTTTTATAGCCTGCATCCTACATCACTGAATAGGTGACTCTAAGTTACTTGAAACAAAACACACGTAAGTTGTTAAATACTCCCCACTCCTTAAAAAGTCCCCAAATCCCTAATGCAATAGACATGAGCTTCCCTCTAATTGTCATTTCCCCATCAAGGGATCAGAATGAAAATATCCAAGGGAAGAGTCAGTGTCAGTGGCTCTCCAAGTTCAGACAGCTAAAAAGTCCTAACTATGTCATAATTACTTCATAATTATCGCCACAAACCACTGGAGAAAGTATATAGATCTTTATTTACTGGGTTCCTTAATAGGGACCACTGGGGACCAGAAGGGGTTACCAACGTGGGCAAAGAATATGTTATTTACAAATAATATCAAACTTCATCATGAACTATTACTGCTTCCCATAGCATTTGTTTCCTGGGCTGAATGGAGAAAATAATATTGACAGCCAGCACTTTAAACATTATAAAAATAAATGTGTGCTGCCACACTCTTGCCATGAATAACCTCAGCCACCACTCTAAGGTGGAATTGCTTCAATTTAGAACACTAGGAAAAAGGAGTAGAGGACAATTACGATGTTTGTAAGGCTTCCTATAATTTAAACAACTGAGTAAAGCATATTATTTGTGAAGTTTCTTTCTGATATACGACATTTTATATCAGATGTGTCTGGCTAAAAAATAATAATATTCCTAGATTTGTACCATATCAGGAAAACCAACCCACACATCCCAAGCCATAGAGTGCAAGAGATGAACATTACACGAGACTCAGATAAGAGGCATTTTCTCTTATCAGACGGTGGTTGAACCAGTTTTGCAGGCATCTCTGACACTTCAAACTTCTGTAAGCAACTCTCTGATCAAGAGCAGGGTGACTCACCTGGAGCTGTGCCGCAGGGAGGTTGACATCGGCCACCATCTCTGTACAAGGATGCTCCACCTGTAGCCGAGGGTTCAGTTCCAGAAAGTAGAAGCTGCCATCCTGGCTATAGAGGTATTCCACAGTCCCAGCACTCACATAACCAACCATTTTGGCAAGTTTCACCGCACACTCAAAGAAGAAAGATAAGGCAACATAAGTATGTCACCTTGTCCAGCTGATGGGCTACTACTTATCTATAGCTTCTCCCTCTCAAAGAGCCAGTGTTTATAAAGGCTTTTAGCCATGTGAGAGTGAATTTCACCCTCTCTGATTATTGCACAAGATTCCTTCCTGCAAAGGGAAGACAAACTCAGCTCAAAGGTGGGTGAAGACAGTGGTTTTCACTTGGGGTCATAGGCAACCCCACCCTATCAGGCATAAGCACACAAAAGCAAAATAAAACACCATGGGAGATTCTGCATTGTATCCTTGTTCCTAGTATTTCTAGTATTCTTCCTAGAATACGAGAAATTCTTCCTAGAAACATGGCTGTCCAGCTAGAGACTAGATTTTCCACCCTCTCTTAAAGCAAGTGACTAAGTTTTAACCAATGCAACGTCAGCATTGGTGAGTGATATGCATAATCCCTGAACCATGTTTTGAAAAGGAATTGCTTGTCCTCTATTCCTGGCTTTTCCCCTTCTATGGGCTAGAACATGGTCATGACAGTGCAAGCCCATTTCACCATGCAGATGAGAACATACTAAGAATGACAAAACAAAACAGAAAGAACCTGAATCCCAAGATGGTCTCATGGAGCAGAATGGTCCTACTGGTCCTGGAGAGATCACCTCAGATTATGATTGAAAGGAAAAATAAACTTCTATCCTATTGCGTGGTTGTATTTTTTTGGATCTCTTTATTACAATAGCTTAACCTGTACCCTAATCAATACAGAAACTATTAAATTCAGGTAGGATGCTGATATTTAAAAAAATTAAAGCATGTGATGCTGACTTAACAACAGGGTAGCAGCTCTCAAGGAAACAGATACTGCAGACCGGAAAACTGGTGGCCTCCTTGTTGGGCATAAGAAAACATTTGGTAAACTGTCTCCTACAATAACTTGGAATGCGGACAAAACACCAGCTAAGCCCTAAGAAAAGTGGTTAGAAGAAGTCAGAATGTGAAAAAAACCAAATGCCTTTGTATCCCCAAACCGGAAGATTAGATTCTCACCCTGAAGCAACCCAGTGCCAAAGATCAAGTCAAGGGGGTGCTTTAGTATCAGCTGGCCTCAAGGTAGTCAGTACTGAATTGAGGAGAGAAAGAGGGCTGAACATAGAAGGAAGTAAATAAAGAGGAAAAGTTACTATGTCCAGAAATCTTGAGTGTGGTTACTCCTACCTGAAGCTGACTAGAAGCAAAGAGTCCAGAAACTTACTAAGTTTTGAAGGAACTGTATTTCTAAACAAACCACAAATCTGGCTTTCAAAACCCATGATTGATAATCACAGTCATCTTTGTGGCCCCAACCCTGCACCAGCAGGAAGTGAGCGGTAAAAGCTCTGCCAAAGAAGGCATGGTCTCCAAAGCTCAGTCACAGAGGACGGTGAACAAGGAAGAACTTCCCAGAGAAAAAGGCCTTAACGGTGCCTTGAGGGATGACGGGCAAAGAATTTACTTCCAGAGAGCAGAACCAGGGGCAGCCAGAGGGCTACTTGAGGTATTACTCCACCACATGACAGGAAATCACCACAATTCCTACCTACAAGAATTTGATAACTGCTATGGACCAGTGATTATTGCCTATTTTTCATTCTTCTTTTTTCCAAATGGGAGTTATCCTGTTCCTACTCCACCACTGTATATGGTGAAAGGAGGAAGCACAAGGGGTAGGTAACTTGTATTCTAGGTCACTGGCCCATACAAAGCCACATGTACATATAACAGAGAGGACTGTACATTACCTAGAGAGTTGGACTTTGGGCTGAATATAGTAACTAGGTGGGACTTTGGGCTGTCTTCTTTGGGGAAAGGCTAAGAATGTTCCAAGAGTGACAAAAAGGGTGTGAAAGGATAATGGGTAGCCAGAGGAGCAGACACAGATTGTTAAATGCCCTCCAGTAATTTTTCATTGCGTCATCCATTTAGTAATAGAATCTCCTGAATTTCAGCTGAGCATATGGCCACCCAGCTAGTGACTACAATTCCTAACATCCCTTGCAGCTAGGTGTGATTGTGTAACTGAATTTTGTCCAGTGAAAAGTGAGCAGAAGTAATATGTGTGACTTCTGGCTCATATTTTTATATGCTTGCCTTCCAAGTCCTCTTTTTCCCCCTCCCACAGGCTACAGTGTGAACATATTCTTGCGAGCTAGCTTTAATCATAAGGTAATGACACCCTAGGACAAGGGTTGGCAAATTTTTTCAGTAAAGGCCAGATAATAATTATTTTCAGCTGTGTGGGCCATATAGTCTCTGTCACAACTACTCAACTTTGTCACTGCAGTGATAAGGCAGCCATAGATAATACATAAATTAGCATGCCCTGTTCCAATAAAATTTTATTCACAGGGACTCCCCTGGTGGCGCAGTTGTTGAGAATCCGCCTGCCAATGCTGGGGACATGGGTTCGATCCCCGGTCCAGGAAGATCCCACATGCCACGGAGCAACTGAGCCCGAGCGCCACAACTACTGAGCCTGCGCTCTAGAGCCTGCAAGTCACAACTACTGAGCCCACGTGCTGCAACTACTGAAGCCCACACGCCTAGAGCCCGTGCTCCACAACAGGAGAGGCCATTGCAATGAGAAGCCCGCGCACCGCGACGAAGAGCAGCCCCCACTCGATACAACTAGAGAAAGCCCACATGCAGCAATGAAGACCCAACACAGCCAAAAGTAAAATAAATAAATAAATAAATATTTTAAAAAAAAATTTTTTTATTTACAAAAACAGGTGGCAGGTTGGATTTGGCCTGCTAGTTGTAGTTTGCTGACTCCCCTCCTAGTAATAGCAAAGCAGTAAACTGGGGTCCCTGGCACCAGCTCATCTCTGAGCTATGATGAGAGAGAGAAATAGAACTTGCACCTTGTTTAAGCCACTGTATTTTGGAGGCCTCTTTATTACAGTAGTTAAAGAATCAATCTTAATACACACACACAAACACACACACACATGTAGAAATTAAACTTAAAATACAGACGACCATATATTCAGCTTCTTTGGAATCAGGGAGAAAAAAGATGGAAAACATATCTCCAATAAGATGAAGATTGAGTCAAGGTTCCAGAAAAGACCATGTTCAGACTCCTAAACTACAACTATTTCCAAGGGACCCTGTAAAACTGCTGAGAGATTATTTTCCATACAAAAATATAGACTACGTAAATTTTAAAGATACTTAGAGGAACTTTTAAGAGACAATGGACTTGAACAAATTCATCTGAAGACTAAAGGATAATCAATCTAGAAAATGCAACTACCTGCTTATCATGAGCTTGTTAAAGAACCAGACAATAAGATTAAAAAATCCCAAAACATTTCTCTTCATTATCCCTACTCAAAATAGTACACTGATTTCTTGTCAAAAGCGTTAACTAATTTAGAGTTTGAAGTGTTCACTGGTATCTCTACTAGAGGGAGAAGAGCAGAATTTTTATTTTATTTTTCCTCTAGGAAAAGGATATAATCTTATCAGTTATCCAGAACCACCTCTTGAAATTCCACTATTCTCAGATGGGCATATGAATTAAATGAGTAGTAGTTCTGCGTAAGAAAACAAAAATTAGAGCTTTTCATATACATACCTGTTCCATATGCTCAAATACTGCTGGAGTAGCAGTAGCGGCAGGTGCCTCTTCAATAATCTTCTGATGCCTGCGCTGTACAGAGCAATCACGACCAAACAAAGAGATAGCGTTGCCATACTGATCTGCTAAGATCTGCACCTCCAGATGACGAGATTGTTTGGCTAGTCTCATCACAAAGATAGGAGATCCAGGGACTTCAGCTTGAACCTATATTAGAAAAGGAAATAGAACAAATTCTTAAGCAGTAAGCACTTTTTCTATCTTGATAAGCTCCTTCCATTTCAACAGGCAGATGCCTAGAAGTGTCAGGGACCATGTTAATCATTAGAAATACAAAAATAAATAAAATATAGTTCATGCCCTCATCCTTCTTAAAGACACTGCATTCTTAGTTATATAACGAATATTAATTGATAAATACAAAAATGTATGAACATCCAGTGTGTTACAAGGGCAAAGAACAAATATTTTGAAAACACACACACACAAATTCCACAAAAGGGCAAAATACTGCCATCAATTCCAAACAACCAAATGCACAACTTGTTCTAGACTAGATACTTTCCTGGTTCACGTTACATTATATACAGTACTGTTGTAGTCAAAGGACTTTCATCTTCAGTTTTGAAGCATACTGTCACTAGATACAGAACTCTACACTAGCAACTATTTTCTTTCAGCACTTTAAAGATACCGCAATGTCTTCTGGTTTCCACTGTTTCTACTGAGATGTCAGCTATCAATCTTATTATTACTCCTTTGAAAGTAATCTTTTTTCCCTGGCTGCTTTAGGATTTTCTCTTTTCTCTGTCTTTTTAGGGGAGTGGAGTGGCAGATTTACTCTGATAAACTTAGATGTGGTTTTCTCTGTACTTCTCCTTGCAGGGCTCATAGTGTTTTTTGAATCTGTGCTTAGTATCTTTTCAGGAAATTCTTAGCCATTAGTTCAGAAGAATTCTTAGCCATTGTCTCTTCAAATATTGCTTCTGCTCCATGATTTCTTCAAACATTGCTTCTGCTCCATTTTCTCTCTCTTCTCCTCTGAGACTCAAAGTACACGTTAGATCATTTCACTGTCTTTTATGCTCTGTATCTCTTATGCTTTGTTTTGCTATATAACAAGTCACCTCAAAACTCAGTGGCTTTCTTAGGACACCAACCATTTTATTTGCTCATGATGCTGTGCTCATCTGGGCAGTTCTTCTGGTCTTGCTACAGTCATTCACGTGCACATCATCATCTGCTGGCTCGAGTGGGGCTGAATGGTCTCACTCAAATGTCTGCTGACTTGTGCTGACTGTTGGCCAGTAGGTCTACAGAGCCTTGACTGGAACAGCTCATCTCTATTGCATGTGGCCTCCATCCTCCAGTAGGCTAGACCAGGCTTCTTCAATGCAGTGTTCCAAGAAGAGGGTGAGGGCAGACGCTGCAAGGCTTCACAAGCACTAGCCTCTAGAACTTACACAATACCACTTTGGCCACATTCTAATGGTCTAAGCAAGCCACAAGGCCAGCTAAGATTCAAGGGGTGGGAAAAGAGATGCCACCTCTTAATGGGAGGAAAGGCAAAGTCACATTGCAAAGGTTTATACATTCAAGAACAGGAGAGGTTATTGCGGCCATCGCTGCAAACAATCTACTATGGTCCGCCCTCTGGCCACAATAATTCACATACCTCCCACATGCAAAATAGACTCACCCCCTCCCAAGACCCCCAAAGTCATCCAATCATGGCATCAGGCTTGAGGTCCATTTTCTCATAAGTCATGTCCACAAGCAAAAGAGACTCCTTGGGTGCAGCTCCTCAGGTGCTCTTGATCCAAAGATCTGGGAACTAAAGAGACAAGTTATCTGCCCCCAACACCCCCAACATTTAATGATGAGATGGGGAGAGAATAACTGTAAAAGATACTCCTATTCAAAGAAGAAAGGACAGGAGGTACATAGCAGTCACTGGTCCACAACAATTCTGAAATCCAGACGGGCAGATGTTGTGAGGTTCCCTTACTCCAGGGACACGGAATTTTTTTTGTTGTTTGCTTTGTTTTTTACTACGGTCTTGTTCTGCTCCCTGTGAGTGGTTTCCTAATCCATGGGTCCCCTCTGCTCTTAGCTGCCCTCTGGGCTCCTGGCTCCACAATCTGAAAAATCTCTTTTATTATTAGAAATTACTAATGTTTACAGCTGAACAACTTTTCCAGTCTGCTTCCTATTCATAGAAAATCGAAGTCCCAGAGGCCTCTTTGAAGTCTGAACTGTCTCTGTCCCTTTAGTCCCTTTGGTGCATTTATCAACAGAATTCTCTCAGAAACTTTGTGGTTTTCCTATGAATCATATTGGAAATTCACTACTTGCGCCAAAAGCATACCCATAACTTTTCTGCACAGACCTCTCTGTACCTCGGGCTTGTCAGGCTGCTGTGGGACAACACCTTTAAAATTCTTAGAAGCCCTTCTTTTCTAGCTGAGAGAGTAATCTACCAGGTACTGTCTTAAATATTTCTGAGGTCTTAAAGGATCTCCCAGGCACTCTTGATTTGGTCTTTACTCTGAAGTCATTTTTTACTTTGAAAATCTTTTGCCAGCTGGAGAGATTGGGAATGAGAAATAGTTCTATTTTCAAACTCAACAAGTTTGAAACACCTTCTTTAGTTCATCCCTCTTTATAGTTCCTCAGCAAAAGCAACCAAAAGCATTCAACAGATACTGTTAACACTTTATCCAAAAAGATCTCCTTAACTAGGTCTACAAGTTCACTAAATACAGTCTCTACCTTCCAAGTTACCTCAGGTAATTGTTCCATCATTACAGAACATGGGTTACCTTTTCCCTCACTGCCTTTCCATCCTGCACTAAAAGTTTGTTCACCATTCTTCCAGCCTTCATTAACAACCTCCTTACCATTTTTCCAGCCTCCACCTATGAGCCAGTCTCAAAGCCAATGCCACATATTTTACTTTTTTGTTAGGGCAGTATTACACCTTTAGGTATCAATTTCTGGGTCAGTTATCCATTGATGCCTAACAAACCACCAAAAATTTAGTGACTTAGGATGCTGACCATTTTTTTTTATTTGCTCACAGCAATTTGAGCTGGGCTCAGTTGGGCAGTTTTTCTGCTGATCTTGGCTTGGAGCCACTCACGTAGTTAGTCATCTGGCAACTTGACTGGGGTTGGATGGTCTAACGTGGCCTCACTTACATGTCTCAAAGGTGCTGGTGACTGTCAGGTCTAGGAAGCCTCAGTTGGGATAACTCATCTCTGCTTTGTGTGGCCTCTCTTTTCCAGAGGGCTAAACTGGGCTTTTCACAAGGCAAGTCTAAGGCTCATTCCAAAAGGGCAAGGGCAGAAACTACAAGACCACTTGCAGTTTAGGCTTTGGAACTTGTACACCATTTCTACCACATTCTATTGGTCAACCCAAGTCACAAGGCCAACCAAAATTCAAAGGGTGAGAAAAAAAGACTCTATTTCTTTGTGGGAAGAAGGCAAAATCATACTATAAAAAGGTGTGTATATAGGGATGGGAGGAGTTATCATGGTCATCTTTGCAAATACTCTCTCACATGCTCTTTACTGTATTTTTCATCCTTTTTGTCTCTTCATGCTTCAGTCTGAATTTTCTTCTGACCTATCATCCAGTCACTAATTCTCTCTTCAACTGCATCTAATATGCCATTAAACTCCTCTATTCACTTAATTTTAGTTGTTGCATTTTCAGTTCTAGAATTTTCATTTGCTTCTTCGTTATAGTTTCCAGTTGTCTGCCAAAATTCTCAATCTTATCTTTAATTTCCTTGAATACATTAAATATAGTTACTTTAAAATCCTTGTCTGATGGATCCATTATCTAAACCCTCTGTGGGTCTGTTTCTATTGGCTTTTATTTTTCTTCATTTTCAAACACATAATTTGATATGCTTGCTTATTTTTTTAATTTATTTTATTGAAGTATAGTTGATTTACAATGTTGTGATGCCTGCTTATTTTTAATTGACTGCTTGAAACTGCATTTGAAAAATTAATAGAAATAATTTGAGGTTCTGGATGTTACCTTTCTCTAGAGAGAATTTATATTTGCTTCCTGCTGGTGGCTAGGGATGCTAGCAACCCTAGAACACCATGCTGGAGGCAAGAGTTGAGCATTTTGAAGCTGAGATTTAGTCCCTTTGAGAACTGGTCTATTTCTAGTTCATTCTTACTCCTTCAAGATCCCAACCTAAAATGTGGGAGGTTTCCCAGGGAACCCTCTTCAGCAAACCCTACAGTCTAAGGTTTTTCCTTTTAGTCTTATAAGACTGTTGAAAAATCGAATCAGCTTTTTTTTTTTTATTTTTTTTTATTTTTGGCTGTGTTGGGTCTTCGTTTCTGTGCAAGGGCTTTCTCTAGTTGCGGCGAGCGGGGGCGACTCTTCATTGCGGTGTGCGGGCCTCTCCTTGTCGTGGCCTCTCTTGTTGCGGAGCACAGGCTCCAGACACGCAGGCTCAGTAGTTGTGGCTCACGGGCCCAGTTGCTCCGTGGCATGTGGGATCTTCCCAGACCAGGGCTCGAATCCGTGTCCCCGGCATTGGCAGGCAGATTCTCAACCACTGTGCCACCAGGGAAGCCCTAATCAGCTTTTCAACTGCTTCTTCTCAAACTAAAGGATATCTCTAGGTAAAAAATGGCCTCAAACATGAGACCTCTCTGGGTTTCATTCTTCTCCTATATCTTAGCCCCCAAATTCTTCATTGCCTTGAAAGATCTCTAGTGCCTTAAAACAGATTTATTTTTTTTTAATTTGGCCACCTTTCCTAATTTGCTCTCAGTGGGAGGACTGATTTGAGTTACTTAGTTAATCATTACTGGAACTTAAGGACTTTTACGTAAAACTTCCTAATCTTAGTATTCTAGCTATTTCAACTACTTGATTCCACAGTAATAAGTAATTTTGAATTCTCTAAAGGAGTTAACATTTTAAAAAATTAACATGCACTGACCTACTTATGAAATTAGAATTATTACAGAAGGAATAAAAAGTAAATGACAGGTAATATTCAAATATTGACACTCAAAATAGGATAATGCAGCAAAACAATAACTTTATCACTTTCTTTGTCTAGTATATCAAATCATGGAAGACCCAGCTCACAGAGTTTTTCTCTTTAGCTCATGACAATGAAGCAAGACGTTTGGTGCTGAATGGTTTAAAAAAAAAAAAAGGGGCAAATAATATGTGGCTAGGGGTACTAGTAAAAGATGGTACAAAGTAAAAGATGCTGGGAAAAATAAGAAAAAGTGGGAAGCTAGGGAAGTGAAAAGCCCAGAAGGTGTCCCAATTTTCCTTTTTCTGCCTCTTCTTTTTCTGGGTATTGGTAGGAGAAAAAAAAAAAGTGAGTCAAGTATGTAAGGGTGACTCTGAGGGCAGGAAAAAAGAGACTCCTGTCTTCTGATTCTTTCTCTAAGATTCTGAAAAGAAATCATTTTTTTGGCCTCCATAACCAACTTGTAGTATGGCCACATCCTTGGCTGCAAATCAGAGGATTAGGCAGAGAGAGATCCTAGGTTTAGCTTTCCTGAGCCACCCTCCGTTCTCATAGAACATGGGACTGCCACAGGGTCCCTGTGCCAGGGTGTGGTGGCCATGCAGTACAGGCCACGGTATTATAGACTACTGGGCCACAACACATGACAGAAACTCAGGAGCCTGCAGCCAATTTGAACTGAAGTGAGGTGAAGTCAATCAAAGAGCTTGAGTGAGGCCAGGCCAAGAGTATCCAGATCAGGAATTAACCGTGTCACATACATTGTCTAAAGTGCCAGCAGAAGAGGGGCACAAAAATGTAGAAAGGTACTGACTCTTGCTTGTTACTATGAGTTCCTATGAGCCACACAAACCATATGCAGGAGAGCTATCTGAGAAACTGAGCAATATTATATAAGACAGAATAACTCTACTGCTTGAATTACCTAAATGAATAAAACCTTAAATTGAACTGGACATTTTATTAATTCTTTTCCCCTGCTAATAAGCAGGTAGAGGCTAGAAAGAAAGACAGGATTAGCTGTAGATTAAAAAATCTAAATATTTTCTGGACATCCAAATTACATGCATCTCTGATATACATGTTACTTCCAATAAATAACGACAGCTTGTACTCTACCTGTCTGAAGAGGTTAGGGAAGTCATCTGCATTGTTGACTTTTCTGATTCCCTTCCCTCCTCCTCCTTCTGAGGCCTTGATCATTACTGGATATCCAACTTCCTCCGCTGCCTTCAAGAAGAAAGAGAAAAATGGAAATGAGAATGGTATTAGTAGGGAAGGAGAAAACTGGCATTTTCTCCCTTTAAAAATGCTGTCATTTGGTAGGTCTATATATAGCAAAATAGAAAGATCCTGAAGATATACTATTAGGTGGGAAAAAAAAGTACCTGAATAATATTTGTACTATTGGGTTGAACAAGAAGAAATTGCGTTTTTTTGGTAGGTAAAAAAATGGTTGAATATTGGCTATTTTGTATGGTTCAATCTAAGATAATCCCATATAGGTCAAAAACAAAGTAAAACTATATGTATAATTATGTATGCATTCACACACTTACATATGTAAGTATAAAAACACAAGTCTAGAAAATCCACCAGCGGTGATTTATAAAAGGAAGATGAGTAGATATAAACTTTCACTTTTTACTGTATATATTTCTGTATTATTAGAATTTCTCATAAGATGCAGGAATTTGTCTATTACCCATAATTTTTATTTTATTTTATTTTATTTTCAAGTTACCAGAGTATATACTTTCTGTCTTTATTCCATAATTTTTATTTAAAAAAAAAGACAAAAAGACATACACAGTTCACTTATTATAAGCTGATGGCCGGCCTCAGCATAGCTTCTGACCCTCCGACAACATATAAGACTCAACAAATCAGGATTCTCACATATCCAGAAATTTTTCTTACTCAACTTTTTGATAAAGATAAAAATAACAAGATACCAAAATATTAATGAAAGTAGTCAGAAAACTAATTTTCAACACATGCTCTAAATGTGCTTTTCACATTTACAGTATTTTATAATGATCAGGTGATGATCCTAAAACTTTTTGAATATTTAATTATATATCCATTAAGTAAGGAGCCAGTTAAATCACGATATACCTATTTACTACACTACTATGCAATTATTAAAGGAATGATGTAGCCTTTACATGCAATGATATGGAAGATGTCCATATTATAGTTAAGGCAAAAAGTAAATTGGGGAAAAGTTAACCAAAAGTTTAAAATAACTGAGTCATTCCTTTGTCAAAACATTCCAGTCTTTCACGGTTTACATTGTAACAATATCTAAAAAAGTGTCACCAGAAAAAGACCATTTCACATTTTAATTTTTGTCAGTAGATTAGGCATGAAAATCCTTCACTCACAGTCCCATCTCTTCTAAACTCTCTTAACTATTCACTTCTATGCTTATAAACAAAATTAGCATGATGAACTCAATCACTGGGTGATAAATGAAGAAACAGCCACAGTTGTGAGAAAGACTTAAAAAAAAATAGGGGGGGCTTCCCTGTTGGCACAGTGGTTAAGAATCTGCATGCCAATGCAGGGGACACAGGTTCGAGCCCTGGTCTGGGAAGATCCCACATGCCGCGGAGCAACTAAGCCCGTGCGCCACAACTACTGAGCCTGTGCTCTAGATCCCGTGAGTCACAACTACTGAGCCCGCGTGCCACAACTACTGAAGCCCATGCACCTAGAGCCCGGGCTCCGCAACAAGAGAAGACACCGCAATGAGAAGCCCATGCACCACAACGAAGAGTGGCTCCCGCTCGCTACCACTAGAGAAAGCCCGTGCACAGCAACGAAGACCAAACGCAGCCAAAAAATAATAATAATAAATACATAAAATAAATAAATTTTAAAAAACACTATAAAAAAAAATAGGGTAGCCCACATGATATAAGAAAAAGGCAGGCCTTTTAAAAATATATAAAAGCTCTAGGCACAGGTCATCCATTTAAAATATTTTAGAAGAATTTTAATGCCATGAGGAAAATGCTTATGTATAGGTAGAAAAAAACCTAGGATTACAAAAACAATGTATATAGTAAGACCCTAATTTTACAATTATCATAATAATTATAGTTATGGGAATCTACTAATAAAGATTATCATTATATGAATCTATGAATCAAAAAAGGCTGGAAGAAAATATATGAATATGTTAACAAGACTTATCTTTGGATGGTGGGCTTATGGGTTTTATCATCTCTTTTCTTACTTTCCAAATTTTCTACCAGAAAATTTTATGTTTATAACCAGGAAAAAAAGGAATTTTAACTGATAAGCAAAATAGCTAATTCCCTACAAAGGGCTTCTACTCTTTTGCAAATTATAGCAAACAGAACATAGCATTAGCAATTCAATTAGAAATATTAATTCTTCTTATTAAGGAGATTACAGGATGCTTAACTTGAAATGCAAACAACAGAGCAAAATTAGTTGAGCATTCAGTGTTCCTCCTGAATTTATAACATACAAGTCAAACAAGAGTAGGGTGTTTTTCTAAAATATAGCCTCTTTCATTATCTCCTTGGAGGCATAACTGACACTTCCAACTAATTAAAAAGTGAAAGGGGAACAAACTGGAGAGAACTATGAAGAAAGAAAAAGTAATGTTAGAGAGCCGACCTCCTTTTGCTTGGGTTCGTGTTTCTACATGGACAGACAATAATTAGAGTAATAGTTTCAGCCTCTATCAGCTCCCTCCCTCATTCTTCCCCAAGGGAAAAAGAGTGAATTCTATGATTGGTCAGTTCGGAAGGAGAAACTGAGCATGTATAGCTCAGCCTTTTCCCCTTTGGGATCAGCCCACTACACAGAACATATGCTGTTTGCCAGCTCTCAGTCATACAATAAACTGAATGGCAAAAGCTCTGCCTCTGCGGTCATTCACACCACCAGTAACCAGTGAGCGAGCCTGCTTAACTGACATTCAGTTTACGAATCTGATTGCTGCTACACACTCAAACCATTTTCACCATCATCTCTATTCATAATAAAGCTGACATTTTGATCTCTCTCTGCCTGGCTTCTTGGTTCTGAACTCAAGTAGGGCAAAAAGTGTTGTTTGCCCCCAACTCCCCCCACATGCACACAAATACTAACAGGTGGTAGAGAATAGAATCAGAACCTCCTTAAAGCTCTGATTTAACCACCTAAGAAATGTTCTGTCCAAGTGAACGGCTTGCTTCAAAACAAATTTAAATTATTTTTGTGAAACATAGGTCACCTCCTCATAAACTATACCTCCTGGTCTTACAACCCTAATGCCATCATGGGTGTACATCATGAACCAGGCTCCAAATCCCTGTATTTGGGACTATAAGTGGTCCATTGAAAAACATCACTCCCGAGAGTTAGTAACTTACCTTCAGCCCGTCATCCACATCCTTCACACAACCTTTTTCATATAGTTCCTGAGGAACATTTAAGATACGTTTTGAAAAATCATTTTCGTGCCAGTCCACACAAAGACCTGCAATAGATAACAGTGACTTAAAAGCAGCTACAAAAGCTTCTGTTCTTGTCAATTTTCTGCTTATACCTTCTTTATTTCCCCCCACTGTTTTTTTGGCAGTGCCACATGGCTTGCAGGATCTTAAGTTTCCCAACCAGAAATAAAACGCAGCCCCACGGCAGTGAACGCGCCGAATCCTAACCACTGGACCACCAGTACCTTCTTTAAAATGCTTTCATATTTATCCAAAATTGAGGGTAGATGGGAGAAAGAAGGATACCATAAAACCCTGATCAGTCCTTGGAGTTAGCAGGATTTATCTATAGCAACACCTGGCCACTTGGGTTCTGTTGCTGGAAAAAGCCAAGAGAGCTAACAAGCAGCAACTTAAAAAAATGCAAGGACATACAAGACAAAACAAACAAAGAGAAAAGCACGTCAGACTTCTCACATAAACTCAGCAGGCAAAATACCTTCAATGTGCGTGTTCAGGGCTGCTCCAGGGCCAGAGGTCTGAGAAATAATTCAATCTTTATGAGCTCTTGGAAATGGAAATGGCGGTTTTATTGGCCTCAGCAGAGTCATGATTCCATACTCCCTGAATGTCCCTGTACTCAGCCACAAAGGGAATGGTATAGCCTCTCCATTCAAACAAGAACAAATTCAACGTTTTATTTTAAACTGTTTGACCCAGCCGGTCTGGAGAGGATATTGCAATCCCCCTGGAGAGCCAGAGTAACAAGAGTTCACATCTGTTCTGACTCAAGACAATGGTAGTTCCTATTCGGAAGAGGTTTTAGTGTATGTTTGCTCTCTGTGCTTCAGTACCAAAAAAACAGAAGTTCATATTGTTATCAGCTATAATAATTCACAACGCACTCTTCAAGGGATTCATCAAGAATAAATCATTTTTACAAAAAATTCATCCTTCTGCATGTCTGAAAGAAAGGTTTATTATTGACCTCATTTTTCTGCATCAAGGGCAAATGAGAGGTTGAATGGTATTAAACAAGCAAAGCAAATTATCAATAGACTGTGGGCTCAAATCAAGAAAACACTGGCAAAAAAGAATAGAGGGACTTCCCTGGTGGCACAGTGGTTAAGAATCCGCCTGCCAATGCAAGGGACACAGGTTCGATCTCTGGTCCAGGAAGATCCCACATGCCACAGAGCAACTAAGCCCGTGCACCACAGCTACTGAACCCATGTGCCACAACTACTGAAGCCCGCGTGCCTAGAGACTGTGCTCCACAACAGGAGAAGCCACCGCAATGAGAAGCCTGCACACTGCAACAAAGAGTAGCCCCCACTCGCCGCAACTAGAGAAAGCCCGTGCGCAGCAATGAAGACCCAACGCAGCCAAAAATAAATAAATAAAATAAATAAATTTATTAAAAAAAGAATAGATACATGTATATATATAACTGAATCACTTTGCTGTACACCTGAAACTAACACAATATTGTTAATCAACTATACTCCAATATAAAATTTTAAAAATAAAGATTAAATAAACAGAAAGAAAGAAAGAAAGAGAAAGAAAGAAAGAAAGAGAAAGAAAGAAAGAAAGAAAAAGAGAGAGAGAGAAAGAAAGAAAGGAAGGAAGGAAGAAAGAAAGAAAGAAAAAAGAAAATACTGGCAGGCAAACATCTGAGTAGGTGGGTTTTAGCTTTTTCCTAGTGATTCCAGTTACCTCCCAGGCAGGTTCAAAGGCCTATTCCACCTAAGAAGTCCATCTCTGAGGAAGATTCTAGCCTACCCAGAGTAGATCTGAATCCACAGAACCAGATGAGTTTTCTCAGAGTTTCTCCAAATTAAGTCCCAAGATCATTTACATTACAATTTAGCATCTACATACCTGGTACAAAATTTACATTCTTAAGACATGATAAAATCACAGGTACAACAATTAAGCCAGGAGATACAAGATACCATTAATTAATGTGTATTCTATTTCTGTCAAATATCCAACGCATTTTAAAGCAGGCTTAAGCCCCAAGGCCACAGTCCCAAATATTCTACTGAGCTTTTCTACACTTTAAGATACAAACAAGAAATAATTTCTTACCACTGCCACTCCATGGAAGAGTTGGGATACCTGCAGTTTGAGCCACTATGGAAGATGCAATCTTATCCCCCAAAGCCCACATGGCCTGGCTTGGAGGACCTGAAAACAAAACAAGGAAAGAACCCTGACTGTAACATTTTGGCCTCGTTTCTGTCACATGTATTTTGTCTTCCATATAATTATTTTTGTATTTGTCTTGTATCCCCTACAGCACATATCATCAACATCAGAAACTTGATTATGGGGACTACTATGTTTTGGCTCATCTTTGTACCCTTCATAGAACCTAATGTGGTAAATTTTTGCATACAGGGAGAATTCAATATATATAAATATATGCTGAATTAAATTCCTGACAAATGTAACTCTGATTTTATCATCTGTCATGATCCAACTTTACCACATTAACAAAGTCTTTCTTTTTTTTTTTTTAACCAATATCCTGAAGTAAGGACAATAAAGTTTTGGTGTTCAAGTTTAAAATATTATACTCTCCTTGGTCTTAGGGAAACCCAAAAGGAACATTTATCTTTAATAGGCTTTACAAAGCATAATCATCATTGCAGATAGAGGCAGAAACACTTTGAGCCATATAACCTCAAATTTTCTCTCTGTATAGAATAGCAGAAAAGTCAGAAGAAACAGCTCTCACTTATAGGAATATAATCTATATGCTTAAATGTGAAGGAAATGATTCAGGGCACACTGCCAGCGTATCCTAAGTATTCAATTATCTTTTCTATATAAAAATAGGTCCTTTCTCCAC
Organism: Balaenoptera borealis; assembly: GCF_965194805.1. Lineage (NCBI taxonomy): Eukaryota > Metazoa > Chordata > Mammalia > Artiodactyla > Balaenopteridae > Balaenoptera > Balaenoptera borealis. Next base: position 39,625,965 of record NC_138879.1, read on the forward strand.
ATGTTTTCTTAACGTTAATGGCAAAGTTTTCAAAGGCCAGTGTTCTGGAAATCAGAGCCTCCTCCATATCTCATAGAAAAGAATCCAGGGACAAAAAACACAATCAAGATGCAGGATGTAAGAAATGAAGGATTAAAAAAAAAAAGAAAAAGAAAAAGAAATGAAGAAAAGGGTTACTCTGAGAGCTGCTGACTGATGAAAAAATAAGAGCCCAGTGCATGTTAAACAGAAGAAAAGCAGAATATAGAGGAGAATATGGGCCAAAATGACAGAGAGAAACAGAAAGACACGAACAGTGTATCAGAAAGGCTTACCCATGAAGGCGATGCCATTTTTCAAAAGAAGTTCTGGGAGCTTGGGATTCTCAGAAGCATGACCCCAACCAGCCCAAACTGCCTACAAGGGAAAACAATATGATTCATTCTTAAAATTCATATTTAAAAGAACATGATAAACTGTATTACTTTCTACCAAGACTGGCCCTGCTCCATGAGGTACAATAGCTCCATGGCAGCCTAATGCCTAATTCAGCTTCTATGCCTGATTCTTGGCAAACTTTTCACAGAACAACAATAAGCAGTCCATTGTGGTAAAACCTCTGAAGAGGTCAAAAACAGGTTGAAACTGATATTAAGATCCAGCTAGTATTGTTGCTCTTTAGGAAACTCAGTTCATAGCCTTTCAACTAGACTCTATAGAGCCTCTTCTAGAAATGTTGGTTTTCTTCCACAGATTGAATTACTTTGGCCACCCAACTCCACCTTCATATCTAGTGGTTATACTGCCATACAAATCCCGAGTTTTTTTCTCTTTGGGCTTTAAGACACTTACCCTAAACTCCTCAACACAATGTGATAGGGAAGAAACAACCTCCTTCTACACTACCATATTCTGGACTACAAGTATTCCATTGGAAACAGGCAACTTTTACTTACTAGGAGGTTTGAAGGTGAAATGGATAGAATAATCTCTGAAAGACCCTTACAAACCTCTTGTTTGGATTACGTTTACTTTATGTTGGCTCATTCCATTCTTTCCATCTTTCCTTTCCCTGTCTGTTATATCCCATATAAAGGCTTTTACCAACGTTCAACAAAGATGCTTCATATAAAATTAAAAGTTCTTCACTGGCTATCCCCTTGTGCCCAACTGTAAAATGGCTGAATTTGGCAAAGGAAACTCTTCTCAATACCCTGTAATGGCCTATGTGGGAAAAGACTCTAAAAAAGAGTGGATAGATGTATATGTATAACTGATTCACTTTGCTGTACAGCAGAAACTAATACAACATTGCAAATCAACTATACTCCCATAAAAAAATTTTTTTTAAAAAGGCTCAATTTGGATTTCGAGGAGACGCTGGCATCTCTTACTTGTACTGGAATCCTTTTAGCAATATCAAGAATTAATTCCACATTTGCATAGTTGTTGTTGTTTGGTCCTCCTGGCACTGGCACATAGTGATCTGCCATCTTAATGTATTCTGAAAACACAAGCAAATTAACAGAGAACACATGCTTTATTTTCAGAAATGTAACAGCAGAGCAAAAACTGTGTAAAGGACAGGTACCATCATACATAACCACAGGACAAACTGTATTAATGGGGTAATTCCCAGAACCATTTATTTGGAGGCTCTTTGTTAAGCCACAGTACTAACAGTGGTAATCTCATAGTTAGGAGCTCTTACACTAAAACAGCAGGTCTCAAACTTTTCACTGTGTGACCTTTTCAAAGGGTCTTTATGATCCCTATATCAAGGATGATGTATCTGTCATTTAAGGGGCCCATTATTCTATTCTGAGAAAAAGCTCAGTGACACCTTTTATCTTTAACTTGCACTATATTCTGGGAAAGCCCCTTTCCTGGTGTAAAGCTGGGACAGAATGGGGAAACAGGGTAGAGTCTGGAGGGTCCGTAGACTGGCTAAACAGGAAAGGTTAGTTATAGGAGTCTATCAAGTGCTTGAAAAACGTTTATCTGGATGGAAAGATACTTTAAAAAGATAACTTCTTTCCCTCCTTACTTTTTTTTTTTTTTTTGCTCAGTATCCCCTTTCAAATCTGTCACCTGATGTTTCTCTCTTCCTTTTCTGGCAGTAATTGTGGCAGAGCAGCTACAATGTGCAGGGACTGTACTAAGCGCTTTATATATATTATTTCATTTCATCCTCAATAATCTTATATATAACATGTATTATTAGCACCCAGTTTACAGGGAATTATGGTTTGGGGCAGTTAAATAACTTTCTCAAGGTTCATCTCCACCATATTTATTATGTTTCTTATCTCGTGCTCTTAATTTTTAAAGGTTTTAAGTCCTTCTTTAAAAATTCCACTCAGAGTAAGATATGAGGCCCTAACAGTTTGTTCAAAATAAAAACAGGTATATCATTCTCTCTGATTATGAGGGAAAGCGTGCTGATTATTTAAAAATTTAGAAAATATATCAGGATGTGCTGTTTTTTAAAAGTCAAAATCACCCATTGTCCCACAACTCAGAGATAGTCAGTTCATGCTTTGATATACTAGAAACCATAAACTGCTAACCAATTTAATATATTGTGGATATCTTCCCATACTAACTGAACCACTTTAGACCCTCACTTGCAATGGGGGTGCCAAATTGCCTATACTCTCACCTATATTGGGTATTATCAATTTGAAATTTTGCCAGTCCTATAAATTTTTAAAGATCCCTATCTATTATTATTTTGGTTAGCATTTCTTTGATTATCACTGGAATTGAATCTCTTTTCATGTGTTTATTGTTCCTTTTTAATTCTTCTTTTATGGACTATCTATTCATGTTCTCTGTTCATTTTCTTTTGAAGGGTGTCTTGTGCTCATATTATAGGTAGAAACTCTGCTGTTAACATGTTTTTCTAGGTTATCGCTTGTCTTTAACTACCACCCACAGAGGTAACCAGATTGCTGTTTTGGTATATGTCATTACACATTTTTTTTTTCTCTGACTATACACAATGTACTTTCTTTCTATTATTATATCATGCTATCAGTCTCCTTACAGCCAACTTTTTTCTAAGCAATTGTGATGGACAGACCCATGATCCCAAGTCTCCAGGTATTCATATCTTAAGTTATCCCCTCTCCTTGGGTGTGGGCACAATCTATGACTTGCTTTTAGCCAAGAGAATATGGCAAGGATGAGGAGATGTCACTTCCAAACTAACAGTGCATAAGCATGTAGCCGATCTTACTGGGAGACTTTCCCTTGCTGGCTTTGAGGAAGCAGGCAGTCATTTTGGGGTGGCCCACGTGACAAGGAGCCAAGAGCAGTCTCTAGCCAACAACCAGCAACACAATCAGGTCCTCAGTCCAAACAGAAAACTGAATGCTGCCAACAACCATGTTAGTTTGAAAGCAGATCCATCCCAAGTCAAGCCTCAGATGAGACTGCAGCCCCAGCTGAATGCTGATGGCAGCCTTGTGATAACCTGAAGCAGAAGACCCAGCTACAGAAACTGAGGTAATAGATGTCCATTGTTTTAAGTTGTTAAATTTGTGGTAATAGTGTTACACAGTAATAGATAAACAGTGTAACAATTTGTCAGAATATATTCTCAGACCAATAAATGTTATCCCGCAAATTTTTTTTGTTTTTATTGATTTTTTTAACATCTTTATTAGAGTATAATTGCTTTACAATGGTGTGTTAGTTTCTGCTTTATAAAAAAGTGAATCAGTTATACATATACATATGTCCCCATATCTCTTCCCTCTTGCATCTCCCTCCCTCCCACCCTCCCTATCCCAACCCTCTAGGTGGTCACAAAGCACAGAGCTGATTTCCTTGTGCTATGCGGCTGCTTCCCACTAACTACCTATTTTAAGTTTGGTAGTGTATATATGTCCATGCCACTCTCTCACTTTGTCCCAGCTTACCCTACCCCTCCCAGTATCCTCAAGTCCATTCTCTAGTAGGTCTGCGTCTTTATTCCCGTCTTGACCATAGGTTCTTCACGACCATTTTTTTTTTTTTTTTTTTAGATTCCATATATATGTGTTAGCATACGGTTTTTGTTTTTCTCTTTGTGACTTAGTTCACTCTGTATGACAGACTCTAGGTCCATCCACCTCACTACAAATAACTCAATTTCGTTTCTTTTTATGGCTGAGTAATATTCCATTGTATATATGTGCCACGTCTTTATCCATTCATCTGTTGATGGACACTTAGGTTGCTTCCATGTTCTGCCTATTGTAAATAGAGCTTCAATGAACATTTTGGTACGTGACTCTTTTTGAATTATGGTTTTCTCAGAGTATATGCCCAGTAGTGGGGTTGCTGGGTCATATGATAGTTCTATTTTTAGTTTTTTAAGGAACCTCCATACTGTTCTCCATAGTGGCTGTCTCAATTTACATTCCCACCAACAGTGCAAGAGGGTTCCCCTTTTCTCCACACCCTCTCCAGCATTTATTTTTGTACATTTTTTGATGACAGCCATTCTGACCGGTGTGAGATGATATCTCATTATAGTTTTGATTTGCATTTCTCTAATGATTAATGATGTTGAGCATTCTTTCATGTGTTTGTTGGCAATCTGTATATCTTCTTTGGAGAAATGTCTATGTAGGTCTTCTGCCCATTTTTGGATAGGGTTGTTTGTTTTTCTGATATTGAGCTGCATGAGCTGCTTGTAAATTTTGGAGATTAATCCTTTGTCACTTGCTTCATTTGCAAATATTTTCTCCCATTCTGAGGGTTGTCTTTTCGTCTTGTTTATGGTTTCCTTTGCTGTGCAAAAGCTTTTAAGTTTCATTAGGTCCCATTTGTTTATTTTTGTTTTTATTTCCATTTCTCTAGGAGTTGGGTCAAAAAGGATCTTGCTGTGATTTATGTCATAGACTGTTCTGCCTATGTTTTCCTCTAAGAGTTTGATAGTGTCTGGCCTTACATTTAGGTCTTTAATCCATTTTGAGTTTATTTTTGTGTATGGTGTTAGGGAGTGTTCTAATTTTATTTTTTTACATGTAGCTGTCCAGTTTTCCCAGCACCACTTATTGAAGAGTCTGTCTTTTCTCCACTGTATATTCTTGCCTCCTTTATCAAAGATAAGGTGACCATATGTGCATGGGTTTATCTCTGGGCTTTCTATCCTGTTCCATTGATCTATATTTCTGTTTTTGTGCCAGTACCATACTGTCTTGATTACTGTAGCTTTGTAGTATAGTCTGAAGTCAGGGAGCCTGATTCCTCCAGCTCCCTTTTTCTTTCTCAAAATTGCTTTGGCTATTTGGGGTCTTTTGTGTTTCCATACAAATTGTGAAATATTTTGTTCTAGTTCTGTGAAAAATGCCAGTGGTAGTTTGATATGGATTGAATTGAATCTGTAGATTGCTTTGGGTAGTATAGTCATTTTCACAATGTTGATTCTTCCAATCCAAGAACATGGTATATCTCTCCATCTGTTTGTATCATCTTTAATTTTTTCATAAGTGTCTTATAGTTTTCTGCGTACAGGTCTTTTGTCTCCCTAGGTAGGTTTATTCCTAGGTATTTTATTCTTTTTCTTGCAATGGTAAATGGCAGTGTTTCCTTAATTTCTCTTTCCCATTTTTCATCATTAGTGTATAGGAATGCAAGAGATTTCTGTGCATTAATTTTGCATCCTGCTATTTTACCAAATTCATTGATGAGCTCTAGTAGTTTTCTGGTAGAGTCTTTAGGATTCTCTATGTATAGTATAATGTCATCTGCAAACAGTGACAGCTTTACTTCTTCTTTTCTGATTTGGATTCCTTTTATTTCTTTTTCTTCTCTGATTGCTGTGGCTAAAACTTCCAAAACTATGTTGAATAATAGTGGTGAGAGTGCTCAACCTTGTCTTTTTCCTGATCTTAGTGGATACAGTTTCAGTTTGTCACCATTGAGAATGATGTTGGCTGTGGGTTTGTCATATATGGCCTTTATTATGCTGAGGTTAGTTCCCTCTAGGCCTACTTTCTGGAGAGTTTTTATCACAAATCGGTGTTGAATTTTGTTGAAAGCTTTTTCTGCATCTATAGAGATAATCATAGAGGCCGGCGTGACGTTGCACCAGTCTGAGGTGCGCCGTGTGTTCTCCTGGGGAAGTTGTCCCTGGATCACGGGACCCTGCCAGTGGCGGGCTGCACAGGCTCCCAGGAGGGGAGGTGCGGAGAGTGACCTGTGCTTGCACACAGGCTTCTTGGTGGCGGCAGCAGCAGCCTTAGCGTCTCATGCCCGTCTCTGGGGTCCATGCTGATAGCCGCGGCTCGCGCCCATCTCTGAAGCTCCTTTAAGTGGTGCTCTTAATCGCCTCTCCTCGGGCACCAGGAAACAAAGAGGCAAGAAAAAGTCTTTTGCCTCTTCAGCAGTTCCAGACCTTTTCCTGGACTCCCTCCCGGCTAGCTGTGGTGCACTAGCCCCCTTCAGGCTGTGTTCACGCAGCCAACCCCAGGCCTCTCCCCGGGATTTGACTTCCAAAGCCGGAGCCTCAGCTCCCAGCCCCCGCCCGCCCCGGCGGGTGAGCAGACAAGCCTCTCGGGCTGGTGAGTGCTGGTCGGCACCGAGCCTCTGTGCGGGAATCTCTCCGCTTTGCCCTCCGCACCCCTGTTGCTGCGCTCTCCTCCGTGGCTCCGAAGCTTCCCCCCTCCGCGACCGCAGTCTCTGCCCGCAAAGGGGCTTCCTAGTGTGTGGAAGCCTTTCCTCCTTCACAGTTCCCTCCCACTGGTGCAGGTCCCGTCCTTATTCTTTTGTCTCTGTTTTTTCTTTTTTCTTTTGCCCTACCCAGGTACGTGGGGAGTTTCTTGCCTTTTGGGAGGTCTGAGGTCTTCTGCCAGCATTCAGTAGGTGTTCCATAGGGGTTGTTCCACGTGTAGATGTATTTCTTTTTTTTTTTTTTTTTTTAATGTCTGAAACATTTATATTAACATATTTCCATACAAATACAAGATTTTTAGAAATTTCATGTAATGTCTGAAACATAGATGTATTTCTGATGTATTTGTGGGGAGGAAGGTGATCTCCACATCTTACTCTTCCGCCATCTTGAAGCTCCTCCCCACAAAATATTTTTTAATGGGTGCATGGTATTTCATAGAATTGGTGTAACAGATTTTACATAACTAATCACTAATGGTGGACACTTAAGTTATTCCTGGTTTCTTGTTATTTTAAATAACACTGCAATGAATATCCCTGTATGAACGTTTTTGCCCCATTACTGATTTTTGTTCCTCAGAATAAATACCAGGAAATAGAATTTCTTAATCAAAAGATATGAGTACTTTTGTCCACTGGTGCTCATGATCCCATCTCCTTCCATCTCCTCTAGCTCTCTTGTGTACTGCTACCCCCCGGCCCCCACCCCTGCCCTTGGCTCCTTCCTCTCAGAAACATTCCTAAGTCTCTTCCATTCTGAAAAACAAAAATTCTCTCTTGACCCCAAATTTCTCCTTAGTTACTGCCTTTTCTTTTTCCCTTCTCATCCAAAATTCTCAAAAAACTTGTCCACATTGACTGTCTCCATGTCCCATCCCATTCATTCCTTATCTTCCTATATTAGTCTGCATACTCACATTGTTCCACTGAAACTTTTCCTGCAAAGGTTACCAGTGATTCCCTAATTGCTAGACAGATTTTGATTCCTATTTTATTGGACTACTGACACCTTGAGCCTTCCTTATTGAAATTCTCTTTTCTCATTGCTTTTCTCTTCTGTTTCTTCTATTTCTCTGACCATTTCTTCTCCACACTGTTTATGGGCCTATCTTCCTGAGTCTATCCCTAAATTTTAGCCTTCTATAAAATTTCATCCTTAACCCTCTTCTCTTCATTTTCTATCTGATCTTTCAGGAGGTAGTGTTAACTATCACATATTTGCCAATAATGTACACTCTTAATCTCTAGTTCTCATTATTTCTAAGTTCTAGAAGGATATATTCAATTTTTTGTAGGATTTCTAGAATCTGCTTGTATCACATGTACTCCAAACTTAATCTGTCTCCCCACCAAAAAAAACCCCACCTTGATCTTATTACTATATTATCTATTATTTTGCTTTTGTTGATGGTGCTAACATGAAAAACAAGACCATCCTTGACAAATACTAGATCATGTCTTGTACTTTAACAAGCCACTTGCAGTTTCCAAAAACCACTGTGTCACACCTTCAGACATTTGCATATACGTTCTTTCTGCCTGTAATACCTTTGTCTTTCCCATAGTTGCTTCACTAACTCTTACTCATTCTTGGCTAGATGAAAACCATTTCGGAAAGCTCTCTTAACCCAGTTAACCCCTCTTAACCCTTAACCCAAGAGCAGGGGCCAGAGCTACGATGTCTCATCTCTGTGTTCCATGTACCCTGTGCATATTTCTATTATAGCACTTACCTCACTGTATTGAAATTATTTGTTTCCTAGAGCAAGATCATATCTTATTAAACTGTGGGTCTCCATGTTCATTGAGTGAATGAATAAATGAATTAATAGGAGCACCAAGAAGAAACAAGGAAAAAGAAATCATGCAAGGTACTTTATATTTATTATACACAATTTCATCTTTACAACTATCCAGTAAAATAGACATGATTTTCCTTTCACATATACGAAACTGCAGCTGAGAGGTGTTGAAGGGTCAATCTAAATGATTTCATATAATAACATCTATTTTCCAATAAATTGGTGCCTTCTTCATTTCTAAAGATAATATAATAACCCTTACTACTTAGGAATAGTCTTAATATCATTGTCTCAATATAGAGAGTACATATAAAGACCAAAATAGCTTTAAAAAGACAGCTCTTTAAAGAGCTAATGTTGGACTTCCCTGGTGGTGCAGTGGTTAAGAATCCGCCTGCCAATGCGGGGGACACAGGTTCGAGCCCTGGGCCGGGAAGATCCCACATGCCATGGAGCAAATAAGCCCATGTGCCACGACTACTGAGCCTGCGCTCTAGAGCCTGTGAGCCACAACTACTGAGCCCACGTGCCACAACTACTAAAGCCCACACGCCTAGAGCCTGTGCTCCACAACAAGGGAAGCCACCACAATGAGAAGCCCGCGCACCGCAATGAAGAGTAGCCCCTGCTCGCTGCAACTAGAGAAAGCCCGCATGCAGCAACGAAGACCCAATGCAGCCAAAGATAAATAAATAAATAAATTTATTTAAAAAAATAAAAAAAAATAAAGAGCTAATGTTATCTGTGGGTACTCTGTCTTAGAGATTATACTTTAGAGATAGAAAGTATGAAGAGGAAGGACTAGCCACAACCTCTCAGCTACACCAATAGTCCTTATCTACCTCTCTCAGATGGAAAACCATCTAAGCAGAGAGAATATGCCAAAGAGCCTACAGAGTGAAACCTATTTGGGTCCCAAGAGGTCTCCCCCTCCCAGGAGGAGGGAAAAAACAATCTTAACCTTAAAATTCTCTAAAATTCAATGTAACTCATAAGGGAAATAGCATTTCCTTCCAAACGTTTCTACTGACACATGCTAAAGAATGTGGCTTAGCAAATAACACTGAAAACCCATATCAACACTTTGGTTAAATTTCTACCTATTTTTACTTAGAACACAGGTGTCTACGTTGAGGTTAAATGTAATACAATCCTTGTCTACGCCTACTATTGACACTTTTTAAAAGAGAAATCCTTGGGTTTGGGAATCCCCCTGAGTTAACATTCTTCTCCTTAAAGGCTGTGCCATTCAATGTTTTATGCTTGAGGATGATGCTTTCTTAATGTTCATAACTTACCTGCATTGGCTTTCAGGTCTTCAGGTGTGACCATGACAACAAATCGGATTGCACGTTCGTTTCGAAACATCTCATAAGACCACCGGCGGATAGACCGCATGCATTTCACTGCTGCAATGCCATTGTTGGCAATGAGAACCTGGGACAGTGGGAACATGGGAATTGGAGAGAAGTAGAAAAGACAGGCAAAGACAGAGGAAAAGAGATGAAATCACTTTTGTAGATCTTCCTCTGAAAAGCCAGAGTTTCAATTAGGCATTTGTATTGTTGGTCTAGGCAGTTAGGAACCAACTCCCACATGATCAAGGGATATTTTAAGATGTTAGCTAAGCAAATACTTCAATATGTGCCAGCTAAAACTTACTCCTTTCTAACTTCATTTCTTGAAGGGAAAAATCAGTTACTCAAATCTTATGAGTTTGTGAATTATTCTACCATACCTACTCTTAGGGAATAGAAGAAACAAACGTCAGGGGGAAGATGGATATAAATAAGGCTGGGGGAAGATTCAACAGTGTAGTGTCACGCACTATTCTCTGTTGTAGTGAAACAAGGCACAGAGTCCTGAACATGTATAAGAACGCCTACACTAACCACCACCTCTCTCCAGAATGCTGAATCCAAATGCCTTAGAATTGTACAGACTGCCCCAGAAAGAACAGTCACAAGAAAAAGAGTAGAAGGATCAATGATTCTGAGACTTCTCTGTTAAACAAACCTTTCACCTCGTCGCCTGTCTTGCAATCATCACCCTGAGGATAACATAGGTTGGGAGACACGTAATCTCTCCTCATTGGAAGACTAACAGGAGTGTACCGCTAAAGCAACACTTTTAGGACAGAGACTATAGGTCCCCATCCTTGAATCTTTTAATCACTGCAAGCTATTTCAACCAAGTCATCCTCTCAGCTCCAATATGGTTTAGATAAAAGTGACACAGAGTAACTCACAACATTTCAAAACACCTGTAATCTCTTTAAGTATTTCATGTGGTATATTCCCTCTAAACATCTCAAATTCCTAGAGGAACCCAGTAGGTTACACTGTATCAAACTTGTTGAAGCCTTTTGTTCTGAAACTCTCTCCACTCCCTTAGCTCTAAACTCAATGTTATGACATGTTACCTCCTCACCACCACCCCACAAGCTAATCAATTTCTCATAACCTCTCAGATCAGTGCAACTCAACCCCATAAAAACCGCAAGATCTTTCTAAAAGCACTTTATGGGCGCTGCCTCATCTTCTTACTTAGTTATGACTAAATTGTCAGTGGTAAATACATATTACAGAAAACAGTGAAATTATTTAATAGGATGCTAGGGAGGCAGAAAGGATAATTCTGCAGTCTCAGAAATTCAATTTAAATATCGGTTTTGAGCAAATCTAGACAACAAATCTAGGCATTAAATCTCATGTACTTTTGAAAAAATAATTTAGCAGGTTATAACTTACCTTCTCAATCACTTTATTCCCACCAAAACGAGTAACGAATTCTGCTGGAGAAGCTACAGTGAAATCTCGCTGTGAGTCTATTTTCTTTCGGTCTCGACCTTGCTTTACTAGGTGCAAACCAGACATGCTGGACCTGAAAAAATAGAGAAATCATGAAAGTCTAAAGATAAGATTTCTTCACATCATCTATCTCCCCTGGAGACCTGCTTTTCACTATCGGACTTATAAGAGCACTTCCAATTGCACCCTTGTGAAGACTGCATGGTGGCAGACCACATAGTTTTTATATAGAAGAGAGAAAAGAAAATGATCTTTGCTTGTGGAAATTTAAGGAAAAAAAAAAAGTGTTCCTGAATAATAAAAGACAATATTAAGGTTTACCAACAGATGCCATCATAAAGAGATAGGCAAAGAACACACTAAAATGAGATGGTATAAATAATAGACTCAGAGTGACTGTTAAAACTTAAAAAAACCACCCACAACAGTTAGCAAACCTGTTTCTGTATTATGATTCTGACACACAGATGACCTTCACCTCTGTATCTCTAACCTCCATTTTTCTTACGAGCTGTAACTCCACATTTTTAACTGCCTACTAAATGTTTTACTTGGATATTCCATAGACGTTTCAAAATCAACAACTCCAAAAACAATTTATTTACAAGGCATTACAAGGCAATTTATTTATAAACCATATTTCATTGACCTTAAGATAACATTTTTTTTTTTTAGTTTTTTAGAATCTCTGAAATTGGTATGTATCTTACAACTGATGGTGTGCTTTATTTAATTGGCAGAATGTTTTTTCTCAGTGGTACATTCAATAATGGTGCCTCTAACAATCAATGGTGTTTTAGATTAGACAGTGGTGGAAACAGCACAGGCCTGCTTTAAATTCCAGATCTTCGGGCTTCCCTGGTGGCGCAGTGGTTGGGAATCCGCCTGCCAATGCAGGGGACACGGGTTCGGGCCCTGGTCCGGGAGGATCCCACATGCCGCGGAGCAACTGGGCCCGTGAGCCACAATTACTGAGCCTGCGCGTCTGGAGCCTGTGCTCCGCAACAAGAGAGGCGACGATAGTGAGAGGCCCGCGCACCGCGATGAAGAGTGGCCCCCGCTTGCCACAACTAGAGAAAGCCCTCGCACAGAAACGAAGACCCAACACAGCCATAAATAAATTTAAAAATTAAAAAAAAAAAAAAATTCCAGATCTTCACCGAATAACTTAAACTTGCTAAGCTTCACTTTTCTCTTTGTAAATATGTATGGTATTCACTGTTCTAGGTTTTTAGCTATTGTCTCTCAGCTCCAAGCCCATCCTTTTATGCTCTGCTCTATGACAACAGGGCTTAACACCATGCAAACTTGTTTGATTCCGCCAATAGGAAGGCAGAAGGGTTTTAAAAAAAAAAAGAGAGAAAGAGAGAAAGGGATTTTCTTCTTATTTTCCAGCTATTATCAGCATTGCTCCACAGGAAAAGAGAGTTAATTCCAGTCTCTAGCATCTTTCAGCATTCCAAGGAATAGCCGTGATGCGTTCCCGTAGAAGGACCAGGAGCAGTGGGTTGTGGCCCCTTGGCTGTCAGAGTACCAGCCCTGCCATGCTCACTCATCCTCTGGGCTACCAGCCTGGGCCTATCAATCACCTGTCAGGCCAGGCCTCCTCCTCAGGGATCTGAGCACCAGCTACTCAAAGCTTACTCCCAGAGGTCCAAGCACCAGCCCCTCTCCAAGCACCTTGGGCCCTCTCCAAGCTTGTAGGTTCTGGGAATACTACCTCTTCCCTAGGGGTGGTAGCTGCTTCCTGCAGATATTAACCTTGGATTACCTCAGCATGTCTATTTTGTTCTTTTATTCTGCTAACACCCAAGTAACCAATTCTCACAATTGAATGCCTTTTGTTTATAATACCTAATGCAGTTTCTCTTTCCCTGACTGGACCTTGACTCATAGCACTGATAGACCTTCTGAAAGGGCATTTTGAGGATTAAATGAGATAATGGATATAGTAAATAAAATCCTTTATACATTATTTAACAGACAGCTGCTTTCTTCCATTTCTATCTTTTCTTCCTTTCTCCTACACTCTAACGTTGCACTCAGGTAATTTCTCTCTTCAAAATAAAAGAGTATGATTAAAATCTTCCCACAGGGCTTCGCTGGTGGCGCAGTGGTTGAGAATCCGCCTGCCAATGCAGGGGACACGGGTTCGAGCCCTGGTCTGGGAGGATCCCACATGCCACGGAGCAACTAAGGCAGTGAGCCACAATTACTGAGCCTGCGCGCCTGGAGCCTGTGCTCCGCAACAAGAGAGGCCACAATAGTGAGGCGCACCACAATGAAGAGTGGTCCCCGCTTGCCGCAACTAGAGAAAGCCCTCACACAGAAACGAAGACCCAACACAACCAAAAATAAAAATAAATAAAATAAGCCTACACTTAAAAAAAAAAAAAAAAATCTTCCCACAGAGAAATACCAGGTCCAGATGGTTTTATTTTTATTTTATTTATTTACTTACTTACTTACTTACTTACTTACTTATTTATTTATTTATTTATTTATTTATTTATTTATTTTTGGCTGTGTTGGGTCTTTGTTGCTGTGCGCGGGCTTTCTCTAGTTGCGGCGAACGGAGTTTACTCTGTTGGGGTGCGCAGGCTTCTCATTGCGGTGGCTTCTCTTGTTGTGGAGCATGGGCTCTAGGCCCATGGGCTTCAGTAGCTGTGGCTTGAAGGCTCTAGAGTGCAGGCTCAGTAGTTGCGGTGCACGGGCTTAGTTGCTCCGCGGCATGTGGGATCTTCCCAGACCAGGGCTCGAACCCTTGTCTCCTGCATTGGCAGGTGGATTCTCAACCACTGTGCCACCAGGGAAGCCCCAGATGGTTTTAAAAGACAAGTTCTACCGAACTTTCAAGGATCGTAGCCTACCAAACTTCCAGACAGTAGAAAAAGAAGTAAAACTCCCCAGTTAGAGTAATACTGATACCAGAACCAGACAAAGACGTTACATGAAAGGGAAGTCCAGGGCCACTTTACTCATGACCACATCCTAAAGACGATATTCTAAATAGGTGTTGGGTCAAGGATGCGCAAAATATTAGTTTAAAAATATGTTACTCCACAACCAACTTGAGTTTGTCCCAGGTAAGCAAGGATGGTTTAATTTTAGAAAATCCATAAATGTAAAACTGTTAGATTTCCTAGCAAGTGCAATAAAATAAAAAAATAAGTAAATTAGAGACCTGAGGACTGCCAAGGAGGAAGTTAAATAATATTTATTTGTGAATGATCTAATTTACACAGAAAACAAAAGATTCCGCAAATTATTAGAAATAATAGGAGGCCTTAGTCTAGTGTCTAGATATATGATTAATATATAAGAAGCTCCCAAATATTATATATAAATTATAAAATTAAAAACAGATCATAAAGCTAAAAACTAAAATATACATACTTTTAAGACATACATATAGATACAATAAAACTATGTAAACAGAGAAACAAAATAATGTGATGAACATGTGATTAAGGGAAATGACTACCTGGGTGGGGAAAGCAGGGAGAAGGTTTATGGAGGAGAGACCATATGCTTAGAAAGATGTAGGTGACGGCCAAGGATCAACCTTTGTTTAAGTGGTGGGTTTTCAAATTCTATTTTACACTATTTTTAATATTACTAAATAAGTAACCAAATAAATAAATAATAGTGGGTTACACACGAACAAATGAGTGTGTCTTGAACCAAAAATTATGATTATATAATTCTGTACACCTGAGATTAAACACACACACACACACACACACACACACACACATACTCCCTAGAGATCAACTTTCAGTTTCCTAGGGAGAAAGAGACAGAGAAGATATAAACCTAGGATAAATAAGGAGATGCCTGAGTATAAGACAAAAAGGGAAGCAAAATCTTTACCGATAAAATTAAGGTGGGGAAGGGATTGGTCATACTGTTTAATCAATAGTTTAGAGATAACAAAGGAGTGCCCTGAGGGTCACATGTAATCAAAGAGGGGAGAAAAACAGAAATATACCTTACTTTTAATGATGGGATGAGGACTTCCCTCGTGGCACAGTGGTTAAGAATCCGCCTGCCAATGCAGGGTACACAGGTTCAATCCCTGGTCTGGGAAGATCCCACATGCTGCGGAGCAACTAAGCCTATGTGCCACAACTACTGAGCCTGCGCTCTAGAGCCTGTGAGCCACAACTACTGAGCCTGCGTGCCACAACTACTGAAGCCCGCACGCCTAGAGCTCCACAACAAGAGAAGCCACCGCAATGAGAAGCCTGCGCACCACAACAAAGAGTAGCCCCCTCTCACCGCAACTAGAGAAAGCCTGCGTGCAACAACAAAGACCCAATGCAGCCAAAAATAAATAAATAAATTTATTTTAAAAAAAGATTTAAAAAAAAAAAAGATGTGATCATTCATATAGCCATGTTCAGAAGTTAGGCACCATGCTAAAAACAAGAGGATCAAGTGGAAAGATAGAAAAGATCTCAAAATCTTTACTTCTCACCTAGCTTTTCTCAGGAAGCTACCAGAGAATGTTGTCTTCCCAAAAGATGAAGTAAACCAAGAAAAAGGAAGACAAGGAATGCAAGAAATAGAGGATCCAACACAGAAGAGAAGGGAATTCTCTAGATGATTGTTCAAATTGGAGGACAGACTGCTCCAGGAGGGATGTCTCCTTGAAAAAAACGGACAGATCACCTATTGTATTTAACCACAGAAAAACAAAATAAAACTATGTATGTGTGTGTAATAAATATATATATATGTGTATTGTGTATTCTGTTTGTATATGTGTTTGTTTTACATATATAAAACAATAAACCAAAGTTATATATATTTATTATATTTATACATAATCACTTTATTGTATATATTAAAATATACAAAATACATAATATATAAGTATATATTATATATAAAACAATATATAATATGTATATGTAAAATATACCAGTTGCTTTTTACTTATTTGACTCTCAGTGGAAGATTTGCTTGGTTTACCCCCGCAAAGGGTGGAAGAGGTCAAGTAAAAAGGAAAAGGAAAGGATGACTGTTTTAAAGACACATTTTGCCACATCAGTGTTTTTCATTTGTTTCTATATTTTCCAGGATCTATTTAATTTTCGGGTAATTTTTATCAAAATAAAAACTCCAGATTGCAAAAACAAGCAAGCGACCCTTTATGACTGCCATCCAGCAAATCATTCAGGTCTTTTATGTCGACCCTCTGCTGGAGAGGCACAGACCTGCAAGAGGTCTGAAGAAGGCCTGACTCATTTCCTCCTCAGCTTGAGTTCTAACAGAAGGAAGAAGAAAGATTCGGGATAGGAGAGCTTGCACGCTCAACACCTCCAGTCTGGTTGCCTACTGTCACACGCCAGGACAATGGCAGCAGCCACCTTTCCTGGTCCAAGAGACATAGTCTAAAAAAGTTTTCTGCAAAACTACCTTCAACAGGATGCTACCTACTACACAGAATTGATATTTTCCTTCAAAATAGATGAAGAGACTTCACTCTTGAAAAACCAGCCAAGAACAGTGAGCAATTTTGGCACAGACTAAGCGAGATTCCTTAACGAAAGACCAGCACACAGCAAGGTCTGTGCACGGGTGCTTGTTTTCAACGCAGCTACAATGTCACACATGGTCTCGGGTATCTTTGGTTCAAATTCTGAGTGTAAAATAAAGGTTTAGAAATCCAGGAGCAAATATGAGTGTTTTAATTCATTTCCTTAAAAAAAAAAAAAAGATTCCTACAGACACAAGAAAATCATCAAATCAGATTGCCCATAAATTCCAGGGCTTAGCTGTCAATGTCTTACTGTTTTTTAAAGGTATATATTGCCCAGATACGGCACTCTAAAACTTACCTTCGAAGCATGTAATATCTTATCTCCTTATTTTCCTCCGCAGAACCCTCCATATCAAGATGGCAAAGGAATGGAGGCTTTTTCTTCAGATGTCGGCCTTGTAAACACAAGCCGGAGTTTGTCCTCCTGCTGCAGGTGCTTAAAACCCAGGAGGACAAGACATACTGTGCCTACTTCTTGGCCCTGCTTCAGTCAGAGTAGAGTATTCCTGATGGCCTCAAGCTACAGTCTTTTTGTGTACTTTGTCCCCAATTTCCATACTTCCCCTCCTGTTTGCATTTCCCCCCTACACTGGGCCCACACACAGAATTAGTTGATTTCCCAAGGGGACTGAGAGGAGAGGGGGAGAAATATAAAAGCTTGTATAACTAGAAAGTAGATCTCAGCAGCTCTGCCTTAGCCACAGCAAACGTGTTCCAACAACGGTCACTTTCTTCTGACAGTCACCAGAGAAAAGCTCCACAGCCCCTCCAGGCTGCCAGGAGCACATGACAGGGAGGGCCCAGGGCAAAAAGAAGACAAAGTTTACCAGGACAACTATGCCAAGAGAGTAATGGGGTCAGGAAATCCAGAGGGAGGAGGACAGCACAGCCTAAGTAGGTAATTTCTGAGATCCAATCAAAACAAACAATACTGATTTTCAGACTCCAAGAGCGGAGAGAGCAGGTCAGGAGAGAAAGAAAGCCAGTCAAAAGGACGAAACATGCCACTACTGAGGTACTTTGAATAATGTGGGAGTCACAACTCTAATTCTCAGGCCAGAGTAGTGGTGTACACACACATACACACACACACACACACACACACACGTACCTTTTTAAAAAACAACAAAATCTAAGATTTTATTCACTAAAATTTGAGAATAAGACTGGAGCTGGTACAAATGGGATAAGGAGAAGATGTGGATAAAATCCCTGAAAGGAAAAGGGGCCCAGAAAAATATTTTAGACACAGAGGTCTAACCCAGTTTAAGCAGGGAAGAAAAATCCCGCCTAAAAAACTACTGGGACACATCTATTGCTATGCAAGCAAATTTGCCACAGATGGACAAATCACTTAAATAAATAAATGGTGGCTGAATGTTATACAGTAACATAGTCCTGTTTTAGCTTTTAATTAAGTAGATATTGCTCAGGATATTGCTCCCTTGTAATGGCAGAAAAGACTGCAACAGCTAGAATCTACAGAATCACAATTTCCTGAGTAAGTCCTTAGGAATGGTATAATCCACCAGTCATATCTAACCTGATTCATGCACCACAAAAAAATTCTTTCTCACCAAAATGTTGAATACAAATGGTTAATTCTTATCTAATGCCAACTATGCTGAGAACCTATTAACCTTCCGGGGAAACCCTCCAAAACAGAAGTACACAAATGACCTGGAACACAGAAGAAAGATGAAAAATCAAACAGAAGACAAATGATTAAGACAAACCTTGATCTTAGGACATTCAGGTGACCCAAGGTGAAAAGACTCAATCAGGACACTCGCTCAATATGACCATTAGCCATAATAAAAAATGGAAGTCCTGGATTGGTTTCTGGCCTGTACCACTCTGCATCATTCCTTCCATACTATGCTAACGTCTGATAAAGTCAGTCAAGTTTGCTTCCTCCTTTAAAGAAGCTGATGCAGAGGAGTCCTCCTATCTTTATGTCTCTTCAGGATAACATGTCTCAAAAAACAGAGCACTGAAGGCTTTGTTCAGAACAATTACAGTGACCACAGATGTAGAAGCAGCTCAATTTTACACACATCTGACTGCCAGATGTAGGCAGTTCCCAAAAGAGAATCACTCTCTGCCTTTGTTATATAAGTTCAACATTCAAAAAGCAAAGCATTGCGTATAGAATAAAGCAGGCTATTTTGCACTTGATTATATCAGAAAATATACTAAAGAGTCACTCTCAGTAATCAAGTTTGTGCTTCCTTTCACCAAAGGGATCTTTCTAAAACAACCAAACACTAACACGGCACACCCAGATCCAAAACAAAGCCAGTGTTTCTAATCTTTTATGGATGCTGCTCCCAATCCTCCTGTAATATTAGAACAAAAGAAAGAAAAAGCCACAGTCATTCCTCCAAATTCAAAGCATCCTCATTTTAATCTAACATGAGTGTCCAAAGTAGACACGTACCTGGCACAAAATCCAACTAGAAGCCCACACTGATCCCAACATTGTAACATGCCAAGCACCAAGGATGATGTAGCAGTTTACCCGGCAGACCGTGACGCGTGAGCTAGCCTGACTGCAAGGCAGGCCGAGTTACACTGCAGCGCGCGCCGAGAGAGACTGTTTCACTGGGGCTTTTCCAAGCAAAGAAATCTCGAATCAAGGATGTACCTCTTTTGAAAATCAACTGCCCATATATATAAAGAGATTTAGCTGTGGACTCCTAATTCTGATTCACTGATCTATATGCCTATCCCCGTAGCAATGCCACACAGCCTTGGTAACTGTGGCTCTACAGTCAGTTTTTGAAATCAGGTAGTTTAAGTCTTCCAACTTGGCTCTCCTTTTCCGTAATTGTTTTGTCTATTCTAGGTCCTTTGGGTTTCCATGTAAATTTTAGGATGAGTCTGGCAAATTCTAGAAAGAAAAAACAAATCCTCCTGGGATTTTGACATGGACTGTGAATTTATAGATCAATTTAGGGAAAACCACCATTTTGACAATATTGAGTTTTCTAATTCCCAAACATGGACTGTCTCTCCATTTACAGGCATACCTCATAGATATTGCGGGTTTGGTTCCACAATTCACCACCACAATAAAGTGAATATTGCAATAAAGCAAGTCACATGAATTTTTTGGTTTCCCAATGCATGGAAAAGGTATGTTTACTCTATGCTATAGTCTACTAAGTGTTCAATAATAGCATTATGTCTACCAAAAAATGTACATACCTTAATTTTAAAAGATTTTATTGCTAAAAAATGCTAACCATCATCTGACAATGCAGGGTTGTCACAAACCTTCAATTTGTAAAATGCAATTATCTGTGAAGTGCAATAAAGCGAGTGCAATAAAACAAGGTCTGCCTGTATTTAGACTTTAAATTTCTTCAATTTCTCTCAGCAATGTAATATAATTTATTTTTATTTTTATTTTTTGGCTGCGTTGGGTCTTAGTTGCAGTGCACGGCCTTTTTGCTTCATTGCAGTGTGCAGGCTTCTCTCTAGTTGTGGCATGTGGGCTCTGCAGTTGCGGCACGCAGGCTTAGTTGCCCCATGGCATGTGGGACCTTAGTTCCCCGACCAGGGATCGAACCGGCATCTCGGGCATTGCAAGACGGATTCTTAACCACTGGACCACCAGGGAAGTCCCAGTAATATAATTTTTAATGTACCAAGTATTACACTTTTTTTGTTGAATTTATTCCTAAGCATTTTATTATTTTCAATGCCATAGTGAATAAAATTATTTTAATTTAATTTTTTGCTTGTTCATTGCTAGCTAGTATGCAGAAATACAACTAATTTTTGTATATGGATCTTATAGCCTGTGACCATGCTAATCTCATTTTAAAATCCTTAACAACTTTATTGAGATATAATTCACATACCATATATTTCAGCCATTTAAAGTATATAATTCAATGGTTTTTATTATATTCACATGGCTGTGAACCATCGTCACAATCAATTTTAGAACATTTTCATTACCCCCAAAAGAAACCCTGTACTCAGTAGCAGACACTCCCTATTTCCCCCAAACCCCTCCCCAGTCCTAGGCAATGACTAATCTACTTTCTGTCTTTATAGATTTGCCTATTCTAGATATTTCATATAAATGGAATGATATCATATGCAGCTTCTTTCACTTAGCATAATGTTTTCAATGTTGTAGCATGTATCCATACTTCATTTCTCTTTATGGCCAAATAATTTTCCACTGTATGGCCATACCATATTTTGTTTATCCATTTATCAGTTGATGGATACTGGGTTGTTTCCCCTTTGTAGTTATTATAAATAATGTTGCTGTGGACATTCATGTACAAGTTTTTATGTGAACATATGCTTTCATTTCTTATGGGTATATAACTAGGAATGGAATTGTTGGAACATATGGTAAATATTTAGTTTTATAAGAAATTTCCAAATTATTTTCCAGACTGGCTGTATCATTTACATTCCCACCAACTATGTACAAGTTTTCCAATTACTCCACATTCTTGCAAACATTTGGTGTTGTCACTAGTTTTTATTTTAGGCACTCTGACAGTTGTATAGTAATACTTACTGTCTTAATTTGCACTTCCCTAATAGCTAGTGATTTTGAACATCTCTTCACATCTTTATTTGCCATCTGTATATCCTCTTTGGTGACATTTGCTTCTTTTAAATTTCTCTCTCCTTACTGAGAATATTATTTATTGATTCATTGTTGTCATACTTTTAAAAAATTCTTTAAACATGCTTTCTTTTGGTTCTTTGAATACATTTATGATACCTGATTTGAAGACTCTGTCTGCTAATCCAGCATCTATACACTCAGAGACTGTCTATATTGACTTTTTTCCTAAATATGGGCTAACTTTCCCATTTCTTTTCACATCTCATGATTTTTTTGTTGAAAACCTAACATATTAAATAATTTATTGTAGCATCTCTGGATTCTGATTTCTTTTACCCATAAAGATTGTTGTTGTTACTAATGTTTGCTTGTTTGTTTTTCTTTCTTGGCATAATAATTTGCCTGGGCTAAATCTGTGAAATCTCTCTCCCCCAAAGTGTACAATCACTGATGCCTCAGCTCAATTTCTTCTTATCATGTGTTTTTATGTTTCAACCTCCTTTCTAAGGGGTTACCTCTATGTCTGCAAAACTTAAATGTCAGCCAGTGATTAGGCAGGGGTTATACCCAAACACCAGAGGCCAGTAAGGCTTTTGCACTCTGTTCATGTGTCTGTGTGTAAGGCAGAGTAGCACATTCAAAGTTCAGGACGTTTTCAAGTATGTCCTGGCTTTAACTTTCTGCTGAGCCCTGTCATGTCCACTCTGTGCACGCATGCAGGTTCAACCAGCAATATGCTCACCCCCACCACAAACACACCTCAGGCTAGTAGAGCGGTTGGCCCACCTCTCTCATCCCCTGCCAGATGGTCACTTCTACTGACAATGCCACTGGGGAGCATGGGCATCATCCACCACCCAAAAGGAGTATGCTCCCTTCAACTGCAGCATCAAAAACTCCAGCCCTTATGGCATACCCACAGTGGCACAACCTCCATGCCAATCAAGCTGAGGGAAGGGAATGGGAAAAGTCCTGACAGGAACACCACAGAATCCTACTGTTCTTATTGAATTTCAGCAGTTTTTCAAATATAAACTTCTCTCAGACTGTTGTATGCCTTATAGTTGATTTTAAGGCTGACATGGTTTTGTCAAGCTTTGTAGTGCTTTTTGGGATTAAGGATTTGTTCATCTCCTCACTAAGTTATAGCTGGAAGTCCTGCCTGTTTTATCTACTTTTTGAGATGTAACTTCATACAATAAAGTACAAAGTCTTAATTATATACTCAATTAATTTTACATATGTACATATGCACATAACTAACCACTCCATTAAGATACCGATTATTTCCAGAGTCTCAGAAGGCTCCAGTGTGCTTCTTTTCCAGTCAATATCTTCCCCAATGTAAACACTATTCTGAACTCTATCACCATCAGTTTTGCCTGTTTTTGAACTTCATATGCATAGTGCCGTACTGTATGTATTTGATCAATATTATGTCCATAAAATTCACCCATGTTGTGGCATAGCAGTAGTTTGTTCATTTTCATTGTGTGACTACTGCATGATTTATTTATTCTATTGTTGGACATTCTGTTTTTTATGAATTTTGACTATACTTGAACTTCGTTTTTCGTGGACAAATGCACTCATTTCTTTCGGGTAAATAGCAAGGAAAGGACTTGCTTGTTGATAGAGTATATGTATGTTTACGGCTGTAAAAGATACTGCCCAAATACTTTTCTAAAGTGGCTGTGCCTACGTTTATTCCCGTCAGCTATGTATGAGACTTCCATGTGACGCACACCCTTGCTAACACTTGACATTGCCAGTCTTTTAATTTTGGCCTTTTTGGTTGGGATAGCAATTAATTCATTGTGATTTTTAATTTGCAAACCCCTGATGATCAACGATATTAAACAGCTTATTTTCATAAGCTTATTTGCCGTCCAGGTATCTTCTTTTGTGAAGTTCAAGTCTTTTCCTTATATTTCTATTGGGTTGAAATGTCTTCAGAAGACACTGAAATATCTTTTTCTCATTGATTTATAGGATTCTGACAGTGAGATTAATTAATATTCCTCTTTCAGCAACTGAGAACAATTAGGCAAAAAACATCAAGGAAACAGAAAAACAGCACAATTGAAAAACTCAACTTAACTGACATGTATAGAATTTTATAACCAACAACTACAAAATACACATTCTTTGCAAGTATTTATAAAACTTTACCAGGGAATTCCCTGGCAGTCAAGTGGTTAGGACTCAGCGCTTTCACTGCTGAGGGCTCAGGTTCAATCCCTGGTCGGGGAACTAAGATCCTGCAAGCCACACGGCACAGCCAAAAAAAAAATCCAAAAAACAAAAACAAAACAAACCAAACAAAAAAAACTTTACCAAAGTAGACCATATGCTAAGCCATAAAGTATAAACAAATTTCAAAAATTTGAAATTACATAGAGTATATCCTCTGAATACAATGGATTAAACTAAAAATCAATGACAAAGATAAGAATATGAGTACAGATACAAGTAAGCTTGAAATTAAGTGTTGGGAGGAAGAATTTCTGGCCTGATAGTTTCTATTTTCTCCATGAAATATGAGGCAAAGTTATGAACTGAAAGTGTGTCTAGAAGAGGCAGGGACTAGCAGAAAGGGAGACTGCTGGTTTAAGGACAATGGAGAAAGAATGAAACTGTTGTGGAAAAAAATGGAAGGCCAAATTTCCAGAAGAGAACTACAAAATAGGAGAAAGAACAAGAAGAATTTCACAGCACAGTCAGCATTTGAGAAGGACCTTAAAACGTGAGGACCCCAAAGTATGAAAGGAATTTCAACAGTCAGGAGAAGGGCATTCCAATAAGAAAACCTGAGAGAGCTTGGGGGAGGAGAAAGAAAGAGGGGTGGGGGGAGTAGTGGGAGGGGGAGGGGGAGGAGAGGCGGGGAGAGGGAGCAAGTGAGCAGATCCTATTTTGCCCTTAAGTAACTATTGTATTTTCTTCCTTGCCATCAACTTCTTAAGAGGTGAACTTGAAATTCCTGTTCTTTCACCATTTGTTCACTACTTTATCTCTTGCCATCTACTGAAAGCTGTTCGCCTCAGGCTTCTCCTACTCCTAACTCCAGTGCTTTGTCTCCGTCTTTCATCTCTATTCACCACTTCATGTCACATCTTCTACCTTAAAATCATCTTTCCTCTGGTTTTCTTGGTTCTCCTTCTACCTCACCGATCATTTCCTGTCTCCTTTTTCCCCCTCCTTCCACCTGAAGGTAGACATTTCCTTAAGATACGTTTCCCTTCTACCTATATACTCTTCCTCACAGTGATCAAATCTACTTGCACAACTTTAATTTCAATGCAACAAACATTTATTAAGCATATACTATATGCCAGGCATTGCTCTAAACTCTGAAAAAGTGGTCCTCAGCTCAGGTTTCAGATCAGACTCACCTGGAGAGTAGCAGAAT
This sequence comes from Balaenoptera borealis, assembly GCF_965194805.1. Taxonomy (NCBI): domain Eukaryota; kingdom Metazoa; phylum Chordata; class Mammalia; order Artiodactyla; family Balaenopteridae; genus Balaenoptera; species Balaenoptera borealis. Next base: position 39,650,785 of record NC_138879.1, read on the forward strand.
GACCAGAGACTGTAATTTAATCAGTCTGAGACAGGGCTCAGGAATCCATATTTCTTTAAAGCTCTGCAGATGATTCTGCTGTACAGCCAAACCTAAATACTGTTTTCCATCCTTTTTAAAAAAAAAAAATAAATTTATTTATTTATTTATTTTTGGCTGCATTGGGTCTTCGTTGCTGTGCGCAGGCTTTCTCTAGTTGCAGCGAGCGGGGGCTACTCTTCATTGTGGTGCACGGGCTTCTCATTGTGGTGGCTTCTCTTGTTGCGGAGCATGGGCTCCAGGCGCACGGGCTTCAGTAGTTGTGGCTCTCAGGCTCAGTAGTTGTGGCGCACGGGCTTAGTTGCTCCACGGCATGTGGGATCTTCCCGGACCAGGGCTCGAATCCGTATCCCCTGCATTGGCAGGCGGATTCTTAACCACTGTGCCACCAGGGAAGTCCCCATGTTTTCCATCTTATATATGTCTTAGTGTTAGGGGAACCACTGACTGAAACCACCCACCCTGGCCAGGCAAGATAGTAGCTGCTTGCAACAGGAGGTCCTGGTAAGGAACGCAGAACTAACAAGCTCCCAACAACTGGAAGAATTTGGGAAAGGTCAAAAGGAGAGAGGAGACGCCAGTCCGTGTGTCCTACCAACCTCCCAGAATCCTTCTCGCTGGAATCCATCTTGGCTGAGTGAAGCCCACACCACCAGGAAGGACCCTGAGTCAGAGTGATTGGCCAGAGACAACTGGAAACTAACCCAATTACCATAAAACCTGAGACTGCGAGCCACGCGGCAGAGCAAATCTCCTGGGTTCCCTTACCCTACTGTTCTCCTCCTGGGCACCCCTTCCCAATAAAGTCTCTTGCTTTGTCAGCACATGTGTCTCCTCGGACAATTCACTTCTGAGTGTTAAACAAGAGCCCACTCTCGGGCCCTGGCAGGGGTCCTTCTTCCTGCAACATTAGTATGACATACAAGATCCTTAACCATCTGACCTTTATCTCACCATCCTCTTCTTCCACTGCTCTAACTACCCTGTCCCCCTTACATTCCAGTGATACTCCATGTCTTACAACTGCCTGAACATGCTGGATGTTTCCACAGTCTGGTACCTTTACACATGTTGTCAACCTCACCATCTCTACCCTTCCTACTACACACACACCTATCTCTGTTAGCTTGTCTTGTCTGTTTTCTGTTCATCCTTCAAAACCCAGTTCAAACATCTCTGAGACATTAGTGGGCCCCTTACAGATCTCATTAAGCCCATCATAATGATTACAGCTGTTGTGAGTATTAGAAATAACATTAGCGGACTTCCCTGGTGACGCAGTGGTTAAGAATCCACCTGCCAGTATAGGGGAACGGGTTCAAGCCCTGGTCCGGGAAGATCCCACATGCCGCGGAGCAACTAAACCCGTGTGCCACAACTACTGAGCTGGTGCTCTAGAGCCCGCGAGCCACAACTACTGAGCCCGCATGCCACAACTACTGAAGCCCGCGTGCCTAGAGACTGTGCTCCGCAACAAGAGAAGCCACCACAATAAGAAGCCTACACCCGCAACGAAGAGTAGCCCCCGCTCACCGCAGCTAGAGAAAGCCCTCATGCAGCAACGAATGCCCAACACAGCCAAAAATAAATAAATAAATATTTTAAATAATTAAAAAAAAAAAAAAGAAAGAAAGAACATGAGGACCCTGGCACAGTGTTTGGCTAGACAATAAAATATCCTATGGATAATGGAGACCCACTGAATAGTGCTTTGAGATGATCAGTTTACCTTAGAGAGATGACAATGGCCATGTGGTGCTTATACTGTATGGGGAAAGAGACTGGAGAAGCGCTAAAATACTATTGCCATAATCCAAATAAGAAATAAGAGCAAGAGCAATGGCAGTAGCAATGGAAAGAAGGGGACGAATTCAAGAATTATTGGGGGATAGCATCAACAAGAATATGTAGGGCTTCCCTGGTGGCGCAGAGGTTAAAAATCCTCCTGCCAATGCAGGGGACATGGGTTTGAGCCCTGGTCCGGGAAGATCCTACATGCCGCAGAGCAACTAAGCCCAAGCACCACAACTACTAAGCCTGTGCTCTAGAGCCCGCGAGTCACAACTACTGAGCCCACACGCCACAACCACTGAAGCCTGCGTGCCTAGAGCCTGTGCTCCGCAACAAGAGAAGCCACTGCAAATGAGAAGCCCGTGGACCGTAACGAAGAGGAGCCCCTGCTCACCACAACTAGAGAAAGCCCGCGCACAGCAACGAAGACCCAGCGCAGCCAAGAATGAATAAATAAATAAATAAAACAAAAAACAAGCCTATTCAAGCACCTAAGAGGGAAGGATCAGAAAACAGAATTGGGAGATTATGTTCGTAAAACATAGGGAGTAGTTTCAACAGCGAGAGAAAAGTCAACACTGTTGACTGGGGCCATTAGGAAGTCACCAGTGAGTTTTCTAAGAGTAGCTACAAGAAATGGTAAATGCAGAAGCCCAACTGCACTAGATTAAGAAGTGAATGGGACTACCAGTTGAAAGTGTGAGCATTTGTTTATTACTGTTCCCTACCAAAATCACAAAAATGACAATAAAATAGCAAAAGAGGTATAAAGATATAAGGACAAAGAGAATGGTAGAAGAGACCCCCAACAGACTATAGATGTCAAAAAATTTTTTGGAAAATAGAAAGTAGATCGTCAAGGAGTAATAAACTGCCTCAGAAACCAAAGAGCCCATAGTAGGGAAAGTCACTTAGAAACAAGCATAACTCTACTTTAGCACTCTGAAAAAGTCACGTTTATGAAAGATTTTTAAGGACATGAGAAAATATTGTTATGTGGGGAAAAAAAGCAGGAAACAGAGCTGTGTATTCATTACAACATCACCTATGTATATACTTTTTAATGAAATTTATCCTTAAGGGGTAAAAAACACTGAAAGGAAACATATCAAATATTAACAGCAGTTATTGCTGGATGATCATATCCTGGATTGTTTTTTATTTCTTTCTTTATACTTTTTGGATTTCCAAATTTTCTCTAATAAGCGTACATCTCATAATTTTTAAAAATTTAAGTAGTAAAAGCAAACTTCCCTTTTAAATTCATATTAACAGGAAAAACAGAGGGGGAAAATGTATGCATTACACTAGAAGTACTAAAAGGAATAAACACTTTCAAGCAGCTGTCCTAAACATTAGAACATTTGTAATTTCATGCCTACAATTAGCTACATTTGTAGAATAAACTCTGGAGACTATAATACGGACACAGACAGAGACAGCTCCTGTTTTCTGAATGGAAAGAAGGAATGAGTGGGAGATAGAGACAGGAAACTACTGCCCTCAGCAAAAAAGTACCACGTTGCAGATCTCATAATGACCTTCTCTGTCTACCAGACTTCTGAGGTACCATGGCAACTGGGAACCTCAGAATATCAAGGAAGGAGTATTGAGAGTAAAGAGTTCGGAGAGCTGCTGGGGGAAGGGGGGAAGCTCAGGGAAGCTAAATGGGAAATCTAAGAAAGCCAAACATAAGAACACTCTCACAGGCCCATCGGCAAGCAAAGCCATAATATAAACTCAAAACTAGAGCCAGTTTCCTTATTCCCCATGTCACAGCTCGAGAGAGATGAGCCAAAAGATAGGAAGGGGAAATGAAGTTTCCTGCCCTCTCAATAATGATTATTTTCAACATATAAAACTATAACGTTGACAGTAAATGTTTGCTGTAATCAAAAGCCTTTCAGATCTAAATTCCCAAAAGCCCTAATATGAAAATTTACCTCACAAATGGACTCCTCCATAATAAATAATATATTATACCAGTATGGCACATTTTACTTTTCCAAAGGCTTTTGCAGCTATTTATTTTCACCTCCATCACTAGATTTAAATGAAATCACTTCAGACTCAGGAGTTTAAAAGTGAGAGACTAAAAAATAAAGAGAATCCTTGTTTCTTTCCAGGTCAAACACAAATATATACAGCTAAAACTAGAAAGCTCTTGTTCTTCATAGCTTTTGGTCAAATCGTACTATATTTTATAATGGTCACTTTCATTATGATTGTACAATCCACTAAAATATCATCATTAATGCAACACCAAATTGTTGTGCTACACATGCTATAACAATAAAAAGTGTGGAATGGTAAATTATCCTTTATTTTTCCTTTCATTTATCTCTATACCACCAAACTATCACTAGTAGCCATATACTTTCATGATTTGCTACCTTCCTTTTCAACGAGTCACTGTCACCAAAAAAAAAGAGGGTACCGATAGATTAAGAAATTTAAGGGATATGATATACAACGTATGGTCCTGGATTTGATACCAGTTTGGATGAACCAGGATTTTAGAGTCAACTGGAGAAATTTGAATGTGGTGTACATATTAGATGAGATGAAAATTTATTGAAATACAAAAGTGGAAATTTTTGACAAAAAAGAGACTGTAAAACAATGTGTACAGGATGATCTCATTTCAGTAGCAAGAAACGCATATGCACATATGCACAGAAAAGGATCCAGAAGACTATACAATAGGGTATTAGCAGGAGTTATCTCTGGGTGGTGGATATACAAGGCTTTATGTTTGCTTTCTAGTATTTTGTTTTTAATTTTCCTTATTGCTTCTTTAATAAAGCATTATGTAAAAATATATTTTCAGGGACTTCCCTGGCAGTCCAGTGGTTAAGACTTTGTCTTCCAATGCAGGCGATGCAGGTTCAATCCCTGGTCCAGGAGCTAAGAGCCCACATGCCTCACGGCCAAAAAACCAAAACATAAAACAGAAGCAATATTGTAACAAATTCAATAAAGACTTTAAAAAAAAAAGGTCCACATCAAAAAGAAATCTAAAAGAAATATATATATTTTTTCTAACTTCTGTCCCTTTTAAACAAGGCTGACGTTTAATTAGAGAAAAATTGCTCAAAGAGACCACAACCTATCTATTACACCCAGGGTTCTTGTTTTAGTGTAGTGGCTGACAGTATGCGCTCTGACTGGGCAATTCCCCATCCATAAACTCCCCATCCATGAATCGTGCGTAATAAGAGTATATTATTACTTACCTCATGGGTTTGCTGTGGTGGAGATTAAGTGTGACACTCCACATAAAGCGCATCAGAGAGTTTGGCATATAGTAAAGCACTTGATAATGTTACCAATCACTACTCTTATTTTTCTAATTAGTCACTGAGAAAACAGGACTGCTAATTCATACAGACAATGTGAAAAATAGGATAGGATGTAGCAGGAATAGGTCAGCTCTCTCTCTTACTATTCTTGTTCCCTATAACTTCCCTCTTGACCCAGTCAATGGGAATGGAAGCTGAGAGCCACTCCCAGATGCTCTCAGATTCTACCTAAGGTTAGAATCACCTTATTTCTTATGGATGAAGCTCGGTACAGCTCTATATGAAATTTTTAATATGACCATGAAGTGTGGTATCTAGGAGCTGATCCCAAATTCGGTATATTACCTGTCTGCATTCCGTGACTGGCGTCACTGGAGAAACTTTAAAGATTATTTCTAATTAGAAAATAGCATCAAAACTCTCTAGTTAGATTCTTCTGAAGAGTCAAACACGTTATAGACAATCTCATATGTGAATTCTAAATTTTCTAAGATATTGGTAAAGTACTTTTCTTTCTAGACCATAAAGGAGATAGGAATATAACTCACCTTCAAGAAGCCCTTCCTGAGTGAACTGAGTGACTCTCTCCTTCCACAGCAGCAACTACTTTCTTAAACCCCAGCTACAGGACATCTTAGGCTTGATATATATATATATATATATATATACACACACATATACACACACACAAACAACAGCATTTACAGATTGTTCGCAAATAAAGTCATTAACCAAACATGCTTGCTAAGCATAAAATGTTGGCCCTTTGATATTCGGAGTATACATTTTTAAGAAGTTTAAGAGAAAATTGAGATGGAGTTTCAAATACATGAATTATAGTATAAAAAAGACTTAAAGAAATCACAGTACCTTAAGAGGTAAAAGATTCAACTGTGAGGCTAACCTGTCTCAAACTGGACTTCAACCAGGAAATCAGCATACTATTTGACAAAACTGATTACTATCTTTGTTTGATAGTGTGATAGTGTGGGGTAATCTGGATTTGCACAGCATTGTAAGTATGCAGAACAATCTGACCTCAGGTGGCATCCCACAAGGAGCAGAGAAAATGTCAATATCCATACAACTAGATGGCTCTATTATATGCCACCAAATCACACATTAGGTATCAAAATTGAGATGCCTACATTCAGTCTTTAATGGTTTTTCTCCTCAAATGTTCAATTAAATATTAATAATGAACTTCGCCCTCCAACCTTGGCAGCTGCAGCCTGACCCCGAGTGAGCTGCCTCAGCCCCCTACCCCAGGAGACCACCAGATCACCTTTTCCCAAGGTCTACTGACAGAACTGCCCAAGGCCAATGTGTATTCCTCCATCATGTGCTGACCTTGGCAAAGCTGCCAGAGATATTTTCAACAAAGGATTTGGTTTTGGGCTGGTGAAACTAGATGTGAAAACAAAGTCATGCAGTGGGGTGGAATTCTCAACATCTGGTTAATCTAAAACAGACACTGGTAAAGTTACTGGGACCTTGGATACCAAATATAAATGGTGTGAGTATGGTCTGACTTTCACAAAAAAGTGGAACACTGATAACACTCTGGGAACAGAAATCGCTATTGAAGACCAGATTTGTCAAGGTTTGAAACTGCCATCCGATACCACCTTTTCACCAAACACGGGAAAGAAAAGCGGTAAAATCAAGTCTTCTTACAAGAGGGAGTGTATAAACCTTGGTTGTGATGTTGGCTTTGATTTTGCTGGACCTGCAATCCACGGTTCAGCGGTCTTTGGTTATGAGGGCTGGCTTGCTGGGCACCAGATGACTTTTGACAGTGCCAAATCAAAGCTGACAAGGAATAATTTTGCAGTGGGCTACAGGACTGGGGACTTCCAGCTACACACTAACATCAATGATGGGACAGAATTTGGAGGGTCAATTTATCAGAAAGTACGTGAAGATCTTGACACTTCAGTAAACCCTGCTTGGAACCAACTGCACTAGCTTTGGCACTGCAGGAACCAACTGCACTAGCTTTGGCATTGCAGCTAAATATCAGTTGGATCCCACTGTTTCCATTTCTGCAAAAGTCAACAACTCTAGTTTAATTGGAGTGTGTGCTACACTCAGACTCTGAGGCCTGGTGTGAAGCTTACACTGTCTGCTCTGGTAGATGGCAAGAGCATTAATGCTGGAGGCCACAAGCTTGGGCTTGCCCTGGAGTTGGAGGCTTAATCCACCTGAACGAAACCTCTGAGAATGGATACCAGAAGATTTGGCCTTAATATATTTCCAATGTGACCAGCCGGCTTTCCCTGCCCCCCAGAAGGTGATCAAAACAAAGGATGATCTAAACAAGAGCTGTATTTTAAATATTTAGAGAGTTACTTGTTAGCTGGTTTCTAGTTGAATTGGTTATCTATCTAGTTACCAATGCTGCAGTCGTGCAGTCACTTATACATTATTTAAATATATTTAACTGTTAAATGCGCTACCCACCAATAATGAAATAGACCTTTATGAAAACTGAAAAAAAAATAATAATAGTAAGGTTCAGAAATGTATCGACCTAGCTGATATACAGGTCACAAACCCTAGCTGATCTTCTCTAAAAATAAAAAGCCAAAGCACAGTTATCTACCATGATGCCTATATATTCCCACCAAGCTACAACTACTTTCTTAGGGTATTATTTTCAAATGTCTGGGTCATAAAGCTTAGAGAGTGATTAATCCAATCTTCCCCTGGCACTCTAGAAAACATGTGATGCAAGTCATCTCCAACTCTGGAAAAGTCTATTTTCTTTTTCTGCCTATTCATCCATCACACCCACTAGACTTCTCATTGAGCACCTAAAACAAAGCCCTAACCTGAGAGAGGGGCCCACTCTCATCCTTTACTATGGCAATTACTTCACTTGGTTTTAGATGACCTCCAGTTAGCATCTTTTGAGAATGTACCTGCCTCTTTAATCTGTATCAGCTGTGAAGGATTAAGACTATTCATTCTGGGAGCTAATCCTAAACTCAGCCAGTCTCTATTTAATTTGGGTTCAAAGGGCGAAAAGGAGTATCTGAATCAATATCATCATTTTCACAGATGAGGAATATGAGTCCAAAGAGGTAACATGAATTGTCTGTGGTCACCTACTTAATTGGTGGCAAATGTCAGAACAGTCCTTTCTAATATATAAAATGAATTTGGAACAATTTAAATTACCCCCCAAGGGGCTTCCCTGGTGGCGCAGTGGTTGAGAATCTGCCTGCCAATGCAGGGGACACTGGTTCAAGCCCTGGTCTGGGAAGATCCCACATGCCGCAGAGCAACTAGGCCCGTGAGCCACAATTACTGAGCCTGCGCGTCTGGAGCCCGTGCTCCTCAACAAGAGAGGCCGTGACAGTGAGAGGCCCGCGCACCGCGATGAAGAGTGGCCCTCACTTGCCACAACTAGAGAAAGCCCTCGCACAGAAACGAAGACCCAACACAACCAAAAATAAATAAACAAATAAATAAAAATTTAAAATAAATAAATAAATAAATAAATTACCCCCCAAGGACATCATATCCACAAGTGACTTAAGAAATAAATCAATGGGGACTTCCCTGGTGGTGCAGTGGTTAAGAATCCACCTGCCAATGCAGGCAACACGGGTTCGATCCCACATGCCGCAGAGCAACAAAGTCCATGTGCCACAACTACTGAGCCTACGCTCTACAGCCTGCGAGCCACAACTACTGAGCCCACACATCGCAACTACTGAAGCTCACACGCTCTAGGGCTGGCGTGCTGCAACTACTGAGCCCATGTGCTGCAATTACTGAAGCCCAGGGGGCCTAGAGCCCATGCTCCACAACAAGAAAAGCCACCACAATGAGAAGCCCACATGCCACAACAAAGAGTAGCTCCCGCTCGCCACAACTAGAGAAAGCCCATGCACAGCAATGAAGACCCAATGCAGCCAAAAAAAAAAAAAAAAAAAGTGATGGAAGTTTAAAAAAAAAAATGAATCAATGGAGAACCTTTGTTCTATTTTGGAACATTAGCTATCTGAGAAGCAAGTAGAAACTGGCACTGTCTCCTTCCCAGACTGCTGACCACACATCAATCCGTGGTTCCTCCACAAGCTACAGGCATGAGTTTTGCAACAGAAGGGCATGCAAAGAAATTCTCAAGTGCTCATACCACTGACCCCATAGACTTTGCAATAAGAGCCATCAACTTTGGGAATGATTTGGCAACTATAAACTGCCTTGTAATATCATCAGCTGAATTTCTTATAATTATATTTATCTCACCATTGCCAAACTCACAATTTCCTAATCCAATGAATGGATATCCTGCTTCACTTGGCCTCAAATTGGACAAATTTCTCAAGTGCTGTGTGGCTTTAAGGATTTAGATTTCATCCAGTCTTTCTCAACAGGGGCACCATCACATTGTGAGAACAATTCTCCATTGTGTGTGATTATCCAGTACATTGCAGAAGGTTTAGAATCTTTGGTCCTGGCCTTCTGGATGCAAGTAATCCCACCAGTCACAACCCCCACTCATTTACAAATGACCTCAGGGATACCGCCCCCAGTATTAGCCTTCAGGCCAACCATTAAGTGAACTATTAAGTAAGAAAAAATGTTTACATAAAGATAAAAACCTGACCTCTTTTCCCTGCTACTAAATACTGACTTCTATTCCTCTTTTTAGCCCAGAGATTAGATATAATACTTTATTCACTAACTCCTAAAAAGCAACTTTGTCTGCACTAGTTATATAATTAAAACACTTGTATGGTCAGGGAAATAGGGGAGAAAAGTTACTTCAATGGAATCCGGGCATCTAACTTTGAATTCCAGTCTTCTAGCTATTTACCTTTAGGCAAGTTATTTTCCCTCTTTAGACCTCAGTTTTCTCATCTATTTAAATAAAAGGCATTAGGCTAAATTATCTCGCTGGTTCATTGCAGTTCTAGGAAAAGTAAAACATAATTAACTTGCTTAACTCTTTTCTTTCGACCTCCACGTAGCCAAACAGGGGTGACCACTGACACTCACTACTTCATGTTTCAGAAGCAAGGACCCCAAATCCCCAGGGATAACCATAAGGCAGGACAGTCGCATTCAGCCAGACCCAGTATAGGATTTTACTACAGAATCTGTATCTTGAGTGTATAAAAAGGAGCTGAATTATTTTATGATCCATTAATTAGAGAAGCACCAAGATAATAACAGCAGCAATAGTCACCCTAATTTATGTTTATCTAGCCTAACCGATAACCTCAACCCTGGCTGTATATCAGAATCACTCAAATAGCTTTAAAAAAAAATGCCCCAGCTCCAACCCAGGCCAGTATCACCTGAATCAGAATTTCTGGGGATGGGGATCATTTCTTAAGGTCCCCCAAGCGATTCTGATGTACAGTAAAAACCAAGAACCACTAATTCAGACTTTTCAATCCAAGAAATGCAAAGCAAATGACCAAAAGTTCACACACTGGTTGTACAATCAAACATCAATAAATAAGAATAATCTAGTGTTACTATTTACTGGCATTCTCAATTACATGTAGAGAATCGCATTTCTAGAGAAAAAGGAGAGCTCTACAACAACCCCTTGTTCCTCAATAAAGACTGGCCCTGCCAGAATTAGAATATAACTTTCTGACATGATAAAGCAGTTCAAAGAAAGATTACTACAAATTTGCCCACCCCTGGAAAAGTCCTATCAATCATCAGGCAGTTATAACAGTGTTAGTCAAAGTAGTACGGAGACTGAAATTCCTCACTCTTACTTGCTAGGTCTCACTAAAAGACCTAGCATGTGGGAGGAACGGGAGAAAGTTTAGAGGAACATTTAGGAAAAGACACTTTCAAAACCTGCACTCCAGGTAAAATACATCATTTCCCACTTACTCATCAAAAAGTCCAATGATACAGAAAAAGGTGAAAAAATCTTGGCTCAAATTATTCTTGCTCTTTTCAGAACAAGATCAGTGAAACCAATAGGACAGATTAAATAAGTAAAACATTAAACTTCTCTGACTTACCTCATGTGTAAGGCCAAGCCATCCTGTAGGCTAGAGATCCCCAAGTCAGAGAGCGTATCTGAGCAGACAGAGGCTGGTGACAGAGAGCCCTCCTTCTCCTCCAGTAGGTCCAGCTTCACCAGGTTGCTAATCTCATCCTCTGAGTTATCTTCAGACACAGAACCAATTATGAATCGGGAGTGCTGGTTCAGCTCCACAGGTTTGGCCAAGGAAGAAGGTTCATCCATTATTCCTTCAAAATGATCTCTCAGGGCTATGGAGAAGATGAAGGGTAAGTGAGAAAAGCAGGTTATGGATAATAACCTGTATCTGAGGAAAGTCACAGGTTAGACCTAGTACACCACAGCTGGCACTTGGAAGCAAGGCAGAGTTTGAGAACTAGTTTATTTGGCTATTCTTTTTCAAGGCCTTTGCTCTCTAAAAGAAAAGAAAATCCAGATCATGGGAACTATGCCTAAAAAATTAAAATCAGTTCCCTTTTCCTCAAAGAACATTCTCTCTAAAAACTATAAGCCATTCCCAATATCTATCAATTTGGTGATGTCCAAGAGATAATAATGATCAGTGGAGAAATCTCTGCAGTAGGTGAAAGCTGCTGGTTGTGATACTGCGATTTCAGTTGTTAGTATTGGGGAGAATGCAGGGTAAGGGTTTGGGGAGAGCGGTGGTCATTTGAAACTTGGTGTTTACATAACTATCATCTGGTTCCAAACACTATACTGTGAGAGGCTATGAATTTTACATAAGTGTATATACATATAAATATACACACATGAAGTACATTTACATATGTACATACATATATAAGGCAAACTAAATGCGTGTATATATATACTACACACACACACAGCTTGCTTTAAAACAAACTCCAGATGAGTATTTTTTAATTTAAAAAAATCTTTACTTGTCTCCATGAGTTTTTTCTTAAATCACATCTGTTAAAAATTCACCCCAGGGATTTTGCTGGTGGCGCAGTGGTTAAGACTCCGTGCTCCCAATGCAGGGGGCCTGGGTTCGATCCCTGGTCAGGGAACTAGATCCCACACGCATGCCACAACTAAGAGTTTGCATGCCACAACTAAGGAGCACACGTTCTGCAACTGAGAAGCTGGCAAACCACAACTAAGGAGCCCATGGGCCGCAACTAAGACCTGGCGTAACCAAATTAATTAATTAATTATTTAATTTTTTAAAAACTTTAAAAAAAAAAATTCACCCCAAAATGTCTGTTTTGGACTCTAATGTGCTGGTTGCTGACATTGATAGGGAGAAAGTGAATCTACTATCAAATTTAAAATTTATAATTAAAATTATGGAGGTGTTATCTCAATTAAGCACAAGTTTTCTAGATACAGGGCCTTACTAGTCAGGATTAGATGTTGCCAACCGCTAGCAAACTAATTAACAAAGACCAAAACATAGTTCAAAGCTCACAACCACAATAAAAACCCAAACTAAATGAAACAATATTTATTCTGTCATTTCAAAAATGCTATTTAAAAGTCAAAACTACACATCAAATTAGTATTAAACAGCTTGTAGCCTGACCAACGATTTTAATTCAGAGTAATGATTCCCAGTCCTGATACTGAGGTGCCCTCAGAGAAGGTTATAAATAAATAATAAACTTATTATTAATAATTTTATATGCTGTAAACCACTTTGATGTATAAAAGTAAACAGTAGTATTCTTTGACATTAGATAATAAAACATCAAGATTTTAAAATATTTGACAATCATCACTAAATATGTTAAAAACGACACATGCACCATTATTTCGGTGTAATTTATGAATCAGAGCTTATTTGTTTACAAAAACACAACAGAATCTGTAAACCTTAGAGCAGTGGTTCGCAAAGCGTGGTTGCCCGACCACAGCAGCAGCCGCAGCAACCGCATCACCTGGGCTCTACCACAGACTAGCGAACTGTACTGGAACCTACAGGTTGGGGCATGGTAATCTATATTTTAACAAGTCCTGAAATTTGAGAACCACTGTGCTAGAAGAATGAAACAGTAATAACAAATTGCCAGGAATGCTAAAAATACCTATAGACATTTCCTAAAAGCCAGTTGGAGATTCCTTAGGCTAACTTTCATTTTTAAAACCAGAATCAAATATAAAAGTATCATGTGAAAGGAAAAAATTGACGTCTAAATTCATCATACGGGGGACTTCCCTGGCGGTCCAGTGGTTAAGACTCTACGCTTCCAATGCGGGGTGGTGGGGGGGCCCCGGTTTGATCCCTGGTGGGGCAACTAAGATTCCGCATGCCGCACGGTGTGGCCAAAAAAATAAATTAAATTAAATAAATAAATTCACTATACATTTCTCCCTTGGAATATTAGGTTTCTTTAAAATAATTTTTTTTAACAGCTCCAAATTTTATAAAGAGGCACATTTCCAGAACCTTCAAAAAAACCAAATCATTAAAAAGAGAAAAAAAGGACGGAAGGAAAAAAGGGAGAGAAGGAGGTAGGGAGGGAAAAGTTCTAACAGATTTACCACTCTGAAGAACACCAAAAAGTACAGCAGTTGAAAAGGCTACTTCTTTCTCATTTTAGAGCAGTGAATAATCAAGCTTAAAAATAATAGATTAAAAAAAATTTTTCCAAATTTCATCTCAACTAACAGAAAATAATAGCTGCCTTCTTCACAAGAGAAATAAGGCACTCAGGGACAGATTCTAGTTTATAGTCTAAGCAAAATTAGATAACTACACAAAAAAATAGAACTCACTGAGAAAGGAGCAATTCTCCTTTCTTCCATGGGAAAAGAAAAAGGATTAACGAACAAATGAAAGGTTCCATAGGGTCAATTTCAAATTTTTCTTTCCTAGCCAAGAAGAACATGAAGGAACCTATAGGTTCCAGAGACTGAAAGCCGCAACGTGTCAACAGCTAAAGAGCCTGTTCACCAACCGGCAGCTCCACTGAGTGGTATTTCCAGGCACAAGCCTACAAACCACAGAAAAGAGAGGTCGTGTATGGAAAATCACTGAGTAGCTGTCCAGACACTCTAGAAGCTACTCCACAGACCGTCCCATTTCCACTGATTCCAGGCCTGAATTGAAGAGAAAAGGTGGTGGATTACTACCTCTGTCAGTCTCAACCACTTCAGGTAACCCACCTCCCACCTCCAGTCTGCCTATATTCTTTTGCGGAAGGCAACTTTTAACATAAAAGCCTACAGTTTTATATTTTAGCACATGAACATAAAATTTTTATCACACTGTAAACATGAGAGAGCATTATTTGTAACTGACCTCTTAAAATTCTTATTGTCTGAGCAGATATCCACCTCCAAAAAGAACTAAAGAGAGAAAGAGAGAGATTTGAAATGTCTTTTTTTAAGAAACCAAAATTTTATCAATTCCTGTTTTGCTCATCACAGTACAAAACTAGTCAAAGTATCATTTCTGTGGTCAAATACACTATTTAACTTGGAGTATAAAGTTCAGTTTTTTAGCTATTGGTTTAAATCTGTAAATCAAAAGCATTACACATTCAAAGACTTTACTATTCACGAAAAGTATTAAACAATAATCCAAGCTTACCATTTCACAAGGTGCCTTTTCCAATTGTATACTTTGATGGACACATTCCGACCCTATGATTTCCAATATTTCATCAAAAAGGAGGCAGTGGGGAGAAAAGAACCACTAGATTCTCAACAATTCAGTCAGGCTCTAATTATGTTTCCAAATGTTTATACCCACCCACAAAGGTTGGGAGCCAAGGAGAGGACAGGTCTCTCATTATTAAGTCCCTAAACTCTAAGGAACCAAAGAATCTCTAGCTACTTCCCAAATCCTGGTTTTCCTTCTATGCCCAACAATTATAATGTATTCGGGGTAGAATTTCTCTGCCTTGACTACATATAACAATTACCTGTGGAGCTTTTTAAAAACACATGAATGGATAAAGAAGATGTGGTGTATACATACAATGGAATACTACTCAGCCATTAAAAACAGAATGAAATTTCACCATTTGCAACAACATGGATGGATTTGGAAGGTATTATGCTTAGTGAAGTAAGTCAGACAGAGAAAGACAAATACTGTATGATATCACTTATACGCGGAATCTAAAAAATACAACAAACTAGTGAATATAACAAAAAAGAAGCAGACTCACAGATAGCAAGAAGAAACTACTGCTTACCAGTGGGGAGAGGGAAGGGGGAAGGGCAATAATGGGGTAGGGGATTAAGAGGTACAAACTGTTATGTATAAAATAAGCTACAAGGATATATTGTACAACACAGGAAATATAGTCAATGTATATAATTTTTAATTTATTTTTTGGCTGAGTTGGGTTTTTGTTGCTGTGCGCGGGCTTTCTCTAGTTGTGGCGAGCGGGGGTACTCTTTGTTGTGGTGTGTGGGCTTCTCATTGCGGTGGCTTCTCTTTGTTGCGGAGCACAGGCTCTAGGCACGCGGGCTGCAGTGGTTGTGGCACATGGGCTTAGTTGCTCCGCGGCATGTGGGATCTTCCCGGACCGGGGCTCAAACCCATGTCCCCTACATTGGCAGGCAGATTCTTAACCACTGTGCCACCAAGGAAGTCCCTAGCCAATATTTTATAGTAACTATAAATGGAGTATAACCTTTAAAAATTGTAAATCACTATATTGTACACCTATAACATACAATACTGTACATCAACTATACTTCAATAAAAAAAATTATTAAAAAAAAATGTCTAAACTCCATTCCAGATCTTCTGCATCAGAATCCCTGCTGGAGGGTTTCCCTGGTGGCGCAGTGGTTAAGAATCCGCCTGCCAATGCAGGGGACACAGGTTTGAGCCCTGGTCCGGGAAGCTCCCACATGCCACGGAGCAACTAAGCCCATGCACCACAACTACTGAGCCATGCGCTCTAGAGCCCACGAGTCACAACTACTGAGCCCGCGCGCCTAGAGCCCATGCTCCACAACAAGAGAAGCCACCCTAATGAGAAGCCCGCACACCGCAATGAAGAGTAGCCCCCGCTCACCGCAACTAGAGGAAGCCCACACGCAGCAACGAAGAACCAATGCAGCCAAAAAAAAAAAAAAAAATCCCTGCTGGGGACCCAGATATTTCAATATTAAGTTCCACAACTGATTGAACCTCTTTACATCCAGGCTTGAAAACCACTGGTCTAGGGTGGAGAAGAAAAAAGAAGGAAAGAACTTCTTTACACTGATAGGGAAATCCTGAACTTCTAAGAGAGGACCCCAAATGACAAGCAACAGGACTGGGGACAGTGCAGGTATGCCAACTGGCAAATTAGGATTTACCCAATTGTGTAGTCTGAGCTAATACTATTCCCTACAATTGTGGTAAAGAAGGGAGTGAGAAGAGGAAGGGAAAAGTATGTAGTTTGGATGGGATGTAACAAAAGGTGCCAGGGGAACTGGGTCAAAACCTAGGACCAAGATCACACTCTGACTCTGCCACGTTACTGGCAGTGCAAACTTGAACAAGTCACTTACCATCTCTGAGTCACCTCATCTGTAAAAATAAAAAGAGGTCATATGTACCTCATGGGACTACTGTGAGGTCTGAGAGTATAGGAAAGGGTTTTACAAGCACTAAACCAGTGTTTTTCAAACTATGGGTTACCAATAATCAGAATACTAAGAAATTAAGTTAGTGGGTTACAACCAACATTTTAAAATTTAAATATGCAATAGAATAGAAAATGTTAAGAGTTCACCATACTTTATAATGATAAATACTGTTCTGTAAAATTTTGTATCAGTTATATATATATGTCATGACATTAATGTTATCTTATTATGAGTTATGTCCAAAAAGTTAAGTATTTTTTAAAAATTTTTATTGGAGTATAGTTGATTTACAATGTTGTGCTAGTTTCAGGTGTACAGCAAAGTGAATCAGTTAAACATATACCAAAAAGTTGTCTGTTGTGTGTGTGTGTGTGTGTGTGTGTGTGTGTGTGTGTGTGTGTGTGTGTGTGTATTTGGGGTTTTTTTGGTTGCTCCATGCAGCATGCGGGATCTTACTTCCCCAACCAGAGATTGAACCCGTGTCCCCCTGCATTGGGCGCTCGGAGTCTTAACCACTGGACTGCCAGGGAAGTCCCAAAAAGTTAAGTCTTAAAGCCACAATTAATCCTCACTCTTCTGCCCCCTCCACTTTATGCCCTCAAGCAAGCACAGTGAGTTAAGTACCTAAACCAATGGTTCTTACATTTTCTTAGGTCAAGACACTACTAGAAATCTAATAAAAGCTATGGACCCTTTCCTGACAAAAATGTACCCTGACAAAAATTTTGCTTGCATACAAGTTTGGTATCCCTAAAGCCTTGCCATGAATTAGGCTAAGACTTTTCCTCTAAGTGGACAAATAATGGAATTGACCCCTGGGGAAGCCTCATATAGCTGCTGTCTTATCACCTCCAAAAGAAGGCCTTTCCGCAGATCCAGTTGTAGGATATTCTGCTTAGCCAAATAAACATTTCCTTCATTATACGAAATGTTGCCAATGTCAAATTTTCTTTTATTTAAAAATACATATAATTGACCCTTGAACAACAGCAGTGGTTAGGGGTGCTGACCCTCCACACAGTCAAAAAGCCGTGTATAACTTAGAGTGGGTCCTCCGTATATGCAGTTCCTTCAAGTCCAAGATTCAGCATCCGCAGATGTGACCAACCTTGGTTCTTGTAGTAATTGCAGTATTTACTACTGAAAAAAAAAATCCACGTGTAAGTGGACCCATGCAGTTCAAACCCCTGTTATTCAAAGATCAACTGTATATGTTCTTGAACTTTTATTTGGGGACTCTTGAAAATATCTGCAGAAGGCTTTCCATGTTCCTAAAAAATGAGGTAACGCTAATTATAGCTAGTGCACTTATTTATTTAGATATTTCTCTAAATAAAATAGAACAGATTTTACCAAACTTAGTAAACATGTTCTCCTTGAACTCAAATGACATGGTATTTTCCAAGCAATTCTAATTAAAGAGGCAGCAATTAGTCTTCATAGCCACTGATAAAAGTATCCAACCTAACACAACATATCCTTGCTCTTTAAGCCATAGTAACTTCACTGAAATTTATTCAGAAAGAATCACTGACTTTTCCTCTTCATTTCTGTCATTTTATTGATGAACTCTTAAATGGATTTTGGTATTAATTCAGTATCCATAAGAGAATTATACAGTTTTTTTTAAGCCATATTTTATTTTCCTGCAAGTTTTGAATTTTAAAATGACAAGGACTTGTGTTCCAATTTGTGAGATAAATAACGTATATTCAAAGATAAATAAGATTTGGTCCCTGGCTAAGTGGCTGTGGACACTTAAACAATTACAGTAGTATAATAATTGCTAGGTGTAGAAATATAAAAGAAGGGTACATTATCCAAACTTGGAGGTGGTAATGGTGAGGACAAGGATCAAAGAAGACTGCTTGGAGTGGGAAGGCATTAGCAATGAAGAACTAGGGAGAAAAGCAAGGAGGGGGAGGAAGGAGCATTCCATGTAGAAGAAACCACTGAATAAAGATCTAGATGGGGACTTTGCTGGTGGTGCATGGGTAAGATTCTGCACTCCCAATGCAGGGGGCCCCGGTTCTATCCCTGGGCAGGGAACTAGATCCTGCATGCATGCTGCAACTAAGAAGCCTGCATGCCGCAGCTAAGAAGTCTGCATGCTGCAACTAAATGATCCCGCATGCTGCAACTAAAGATCCCACATGCCACAATGAAGATCCTGCCTGCCACAACTAAGGCCCAGCGCAGCCTAAATAAATAAATAAATAAATATTTTTAAAAAAAGACCTAGATGGTAGAGGGAATTCCCCAGTGGCCCAGTGGTTAGAATTCCGTGCTTCCATTGCCAGGGCCCGGATTCAATCTTCAATCCCTGCTCAGGGAACTACACAGGGTGGCAAAAAGAAAAAAAAAAAAAAAAACAGCAATGTATTTCTTTAGGGTATAATAGTCAGAGAAAATAACATGGTGTACTTATCTGTCCTAGTCCTCATTTCTCAGTCCAGGGATATAGAATGTTTATCAAGGAGGAAGCTGGTACAAACTTCTCACCTTTCAAGAAATCTTTAATGAAGTCTTGCCAAACTTTTGGATAAGGATGGTAGGTCGAACACATATCCACTTTTGCTCCTGCCTGAAATCCCACTAAAACAACAGTCAAGGAATTTTTTAAAAGCCGTAAGCCATAAAAAGACACTCCTTCCCACCTCCCCCCAAAAAAGTCAGGGGAGACAATAGCAAGATAATTTTCTTAGAAGGCAGATGGAAGAGTGATAAATGACTACACAAACCGAAGAAAACTAAATCATGAGCCATCTGTGGTAAACTTAGAATAAATAAAATTTACATCACAGAATCTCCAAAATGTCCAGGAAGTGGAAGTGAAAGATGGAACTATAAGGAGGACTGGCTGAAATTCCGTTTCAGAAGCTTCAGATCCTTAGATTTTCTTCCCAGCTGTAAAGCCAGGTGCCTGTTGCTCTACCATCTTGGTAAGAGACTGAAGATTTATACTCTACACAGGGTTAAATGGAGGGTTTCTAGGCTGAGGAATGCCAGCAACAGTAAAGGAGAGGGCACCATATTGAAAATGGAGAGATTAAGTAAACATATTGAGTAAGACCTCCCAGCCCTCTTTCCCTAATTTTCACCCTCCAGGAGGGAAACTGAAGGATCCTTCTTTGCAGAATCTAACCAGACCAATGAAAAAAAGCCTCAAGTAGAACATTAGAGATCCCAAATTAAGATGCCCAATCAGATCACCCACAGTGAAATTAATAGTCAACAAGCCTCATTTATATTTTCATAATCTTGAATCAGTTTTTCAATCCTCTCTCTTAAATTGTAGCAGTCAATTAAGGATTACTAGATGTCTGAGAAAAACCTCCAACATGAAAGAATTTTTTAAAAATAATGACTACCTGTAGAAAAAAATGCAACTTGAAGAGATTACGCAAAAAAAAAAAAAAGAAATTAAAATTAGGGGGAGGGGAGGGGAGGAAGGCAACCTGACTTCTGTGGTATTTTCCCCCCAAACACATAACCCTAGTATAATCATGAGAAAACATCAGACAAATTTGAATTAAAGGACAATTCTACAAAATACTTGAACAGTCCTCTTCAAAACTGTCAAGGTCATTAAAAAAAAAAAAAGACTAAGAAACTATCACAGATCAGGGGAGACTAAGGAGACATCACCACTAAATGCAATGCAGTTTCTTGGATTAGATCCTGGAACAACAACAACAACAACAACAACAACAAATCAGTTTAAAAAAAAACTGGGGAAACCTGAGTAAAGTCTATAGTTTAATTAATAGTACTGAACCAATGTTAACTTCTTGGTATTGACAAAAGTACTGCAACTATATAAGATATTAACATTAAGGGAAGCCTGGTGAAGGGTATGCAGGAAACTTAAGTACTCTTATGTACTCTCTTTGCAACTCTCCTGTAAGTCTAAACTCACTTCAAAATTCAAAAAAAATTAAAAATTTTAATTTTAAAAGACTATCATTATCCTGAGAGAACTAAGAGAAGATATTACTTACATGAAACACAGTGGGATATTTTTAAAAGAAACATTTAAAGAAAAGAAAACGTTCTCAAAAGTTAAAAATACAATCACAGCAATGAAAACACTCAAAACAGAGTTAGTAGATAAAGTTAAGAAAAATCTTTCATAAATCAGAATAAAAAGACAAAAGGATGGAAATAGCCTCATCCACCAGAGGGCAGAGAGCAGAAGCAAGAAGAACTACAATCCTGCAGCCTGTGGAACAAAAACCACATTCACAGAAAGACAGACAAAATGAAAAGGCAGAGGACTACGTACCAGATGAAGGAACAAGATAAAACCCCAGAAAAACAACTAAATGAAGTGGAGATAGGCAACCTTCCAGAAAAAGAATTCAGAATAATGATAGTGAAGATGATCCAGGACCTCAGAAAAAGAGTGGAGGCAAAGATCAAGAAAACACAAGAAATGTTTGTAACAAAGACCTAGAAGATTTAAAGAACAAACACCTAGAAGAATCAAAAAACAAAAAGATAAACAATACAATAACTGAAATGAAAAATACACTAGAAGAATCAATAGCAGCATAACTGAGGCAGAAGAATGGATAAGTGACCTGGAAGACAGAATGGTGGAATTCACTGCCACAGAACAGAATAAAGAAAAAAAAATGAAAAGAAATGAAGAGAGCCTAAGAGACCTCTGGGACAACTTTAAATGCAACAACATTCGCATTATAGGGGTCCCAGAAGGAGAAGAGAGAGAGAAAGGACCCGAGAAAATATTTGAAGAGATTATAGTCGAAAACTTCCCTAACATGGGAAAGGAAATAGCCACCCAAGTCCAGGAAGCGCAGAGAGTCCCATACAGGAGAAACCCAGGGAGGAACACACTGAGACACATAGTAATCAAATTGACAAAAATTAAAGACAAAGAAAAATTATTGAAAGCAACAAGGGAAAAAGGACAAATAACATACAAGGGAACTCCCATATGGTTAAGAGCTGATTTCTCAGCAGAAACTCTACAAGCCAGAAGGGCGTGGCAAGATATATTTAAAGTGATGAAAAGGAAGAATGTACAACCAAGATTACTCTACCCAGCAAGGATCTCATTCAGATTTGATGGAGAAATCAAAAGCTTTACAGACAAGCAAAAGCTAAGAGAATTCAGCACCACCAAACCAGCTCTACAACAAAGCTAAAGGAACTTCTCTAAGTGGGAAACACAAGAGAAGAAAAGACCTACAAAAACAAACCCAAAACAATTAAGAAAATGGTCATAGGAACATACGTATCAATAATTACCTTAAATGTGAATGGATTAAATGCTCCAACCAAAAGACACAGGCTTGATGAATAGATACAAAAACAAGACCCATATATATGCTGTCTACAAGAGACCCACTTCAGACCTAGGGACACATACAGGCTGAAAGTCAGGGGATGGAAAAAGATATTCCATGCAAGTGGAAATCAAAAGAAAGCTGGAGTAGCAATACTCATATCAGATAAAATAGATTTTAAAATAAAGAATGTTACAAGACACAAGGAAGGACACTATATAATGATCAAGGGATCAATCCAAGAAGAAGATATAACAATTATAAATATATATGCACCCAACATAGGAGCACCTCAATACATAAGACAAATGGTAACAACTATAAAAGAGGAAATCGACAGTAACACAAAAATAGTGGGGGACTTTAACATCTCACTTACACTGATGGACAGATCATCCAGACAGAAAATTAATAGGAAACACAAGCTTTAAATGACACAATAGACCAGATAGATTTAATTGATATTTATAGGACATTCCATCCAAAAACAGCAGATTACACTTCCTTCTCAAGTGCACACAGAACGTTTTCCAGGATAGATCTCATCTTGGGTCACAAAACAAGCCTCAGTAAATTTAAGAAAATTGAAACTATATCAAGCATTTTTTTCAGACCACAATGCTATGAGACTAGAAATCAGTTACAGGGAAAAAAATGTAAAAACCACAAACACATGGAGGCTAAACAATACATTACTAAATAACCAAGAGATCACTGAGGAAATCAAAAAATACTTAGAGACAAATTACAATGAAAACACGACACTCCAAAACCTATGCGATGCAGCAAAAGCAGTTCTAAGACGGAAGTTTATAGCAATACAATCCTACCTCAAGAAACAAGAAAACTTTCAAATAAACGATCTAACCTTACACCTAAAGAACTAGAGAAAGAACAAACAAAACCCAAAGTTAGTAGAAGGAAAGAAATCATAAAGATCAGAGTATAAATAAATGAAATAGAAACAAAGAAAACAATAGCAAAGATCAATAAAACTAAAAGCTGGTTCTTTGAGAAGATAAACAAAATTGATAAACCTTTAGCCAGACTCATCAAGAAAAAGAGGGGGAAAAAAAAAGAGAAAAGGATGAATAATAAGAGAGAAAAGATAAGAGTATTAGAGAACTTATTCAGAAGGTCCAACATATGAAGAAGAGGCGCTCCCAAAAGCAAGAACAGAACAAAATAGTGGAAAGCCTTTAACTGATGTAATAATTCAATAAGCTTCCTAAAACTGAAATGCATAATGGTCAGATTAAGAAGGTCCATCAAAGGCCTACTACAACAAACAAAAACAGACACCAAGGGACATCACTGAAATTTTAAAAACTGAAGACAAAGAGAAAATCCTATAAGCCTCCAGAGAGGAAAGAAAGGCCACGTACAAAGGAGCAAGAATCAGAATGCCCTTCAGACTTACCAACAAAAACAGTGGAAGCCTGAAGGTAGTGAAACAATGCCTTCAAAATTCTGAAGGAAAATTATTTCGAACCTAAAATTCTAGATCCAGTCAATGTTTCAACAACTGTGAGGATAAAGACAGTTTAGACAGCAAAATCTCAAAATAATTACCTCCTAGAATGGAGCAATTAGAAAATATATTTCATTTTACAAACAGCAGTGCAATAATTGATACAGCCAAGAATCATAAATGTATGTTAAAACCACTGGGTAAGAGATTATTCAAAAACAGGATATTCCTGTGGTCTTAAAAAAATCACCTTACAGAAGAGGATTCTGGGAAGATGGTAGAGTAGGAAGTACTAGGACTCTGTCTCCCCACCTGGACAACAATTGTACTGGCAGAATCTGTCTGATGTAACTATTTTGGAATACTGGAATCTATTGAAAGCTTGCAACTTCCAGGGGCAGACTTTGGAGGTTAATTGTGGTTAATTATGGTCAATTGCATTTCTTAGTATAGCAGCAGCTATCCATCCACCACCCTCAGTTACATGGCAGTTATCACCCAACTGTGCACATGTTCCTGGAGCAACACACATGCAGGTTGTGGGAGCCAAGGTGGACAAAAATAACCCTGTCTTCCAAACACTGGGGATCTGTGCTCTGATCACTGATTGCTGTTTCTGATCACATAGGTGGAGACAAAGAGGCAGACAGCCATAATTGTTACACCTCCTCTCATTGTTGCAAGTCCCTCTCCCTCTAGCTGAAGTGACTTCTGGGGGACTTAAAGAACCAGTGCCTTTTTATGCCCCCTTCATTTTCCTTTTTCCCCCCGTTTGGGAGCCAGACACTAAACACTAGTACATTCAAAAACTACTGCATATACAGGGAAAAATTAGAAAGTGACTGAACATGCCCAGAGGAAGACACAGGAAAAGACTTGAAGAGACCTAAAGTTTATACCTCAGGTTTACCTTCAGCACAGAGACAGCCTACAACAGTCAAAAAAACAAAAATCACAATAAGAAAGCATCAAATTCTGGGAAGAAAGAGAATCTGATTTCCAGAGTTACCACATTATTAGAATCAAATGTCCAGTTTTCAACAAAAGATCACAAGGCAAACAAAGCAAGAGGAAAGTATGGCCATTTCAATAAAAAAAACAAAAAACTTAAACCAACAGAAACTGTTCCTAAAAAATACCAGATGGCAGATATTCTAGACAAAAATGTTAAAACAACTGTTTAAAAGATACTCAAAGAACTAAAGGAAGATGGGAGAAAGTCAAGAAAACAATGTCTAAATAAAATGGAAATATGAATAAAGAAATAGAAAACCTAAAAAGAAACCAAAAAGAAATTCTGGAGCTGAAAAGTACAATAACTGAAATGAAAAATTCACTAGGGGACTTAAAGGCAAACTTGAGCAAGCAGAAGAAAGAATCTGCAAACTTTAAGACAGAACATGTAAATTATCAAGTCTGAGAACAGAAAGAAAACAGATTGAAGAAAAGTGAACAGAGACTAAGGGAGCTGTGGGACACCATCAAGAAGACCAAAATATGTATTGTGAGCTCTCAGAAGGAGAAGTGAGAAAATAACAGAGAACATATTTGAAGAAATAATGGCTGAAAACTTCCCAAATTTGATGAAATACATGAATATAAACATAAAAGAAGCTTAACAAACTCCAAGTGAGACAAACTCAAAGTGACCAACATAGACATACTTTATAATCAAACTTTTAAATGTCAAAAGACAAGGAGAGAATCTTGAAAGCAGCAAGAGAAAAATGACTCATCACATACAAGAAAGCCTCAATAAGATTATAAGCAGATTTCTCATCAGAAACTTTGGAGGCCAGAGGCAGTGGGCCAATATAGTCAAAGAGCTAAAATAAAAAGCTATCAACCAAGAATCCTATATCCAGCAAAGCTGTCCTTCAAAAGAGAGGGAGAAATTAATACATTCCCAGATAAACAAAAGCTGAGAGAGTACATTACCACTAGACCTCCCCTGCAAGTAATGCTCAAGGGAGTCCTTTCAAGGTGAAATGAAAGGACACAGACAGTAACTCAAATCCATATAGAGAAGTAAAGATTTCAATAATGGTAAATATATGGGTAATTACAAAAACAAGCATTATTGTAAAAATGATTTATAACTTATTTTTTGTTTTCTACAAGATCTAAGAGACTAATACATTTAAAGAAAAGAAACAATTGTTCATCTAAAAACTAGTATTATTGTAACATTGGTTTGTAACTCCAAATCTTGTTTTCACATAATTTAAGAGACTAATGCATTTAAAATAATTATTAGTGTATGCTTTGGAGCACACAATGTATTAAGGTGTAATTTTGTGACATCAGCGACCAAAAGAGGTAAGGACGGACCTGTAAAGGAGAAGAGTTTTGGTATGTTATTGAAGTTAAGCTAGTATAAATTCAAATTATGGTGTTATAACTTTAGCATGTTAAACATAATAACCATGGTAACCACTAAGAAAATATCTATAGAAAATACACAAAAGGAAATGAGAAAGGAATTTAAACATCTCACTATAAAAACACAACTAAACACCAAAAAAAAAAAATACAAAAATACAAAAGAAAAATAAAAGATTTAATACGAGAGATAATTATAAACATTTATACACCTAATGACCATCAAAGTGTATGAAGCAAAAGCTGACAGAATTGAAGGGAGAAATAGACAGTTCCACAATAACAGTTGGAAACTTCAATAACCCACTCATAATAATGGATAGAACAATCAGACAGAGGTAATCAAGGAAATAAAGGATTTAAACAACACAACAGAGCAACTAGATCTAGCAGACATACACAGAACACACCACCCAACAACAATATCATACACATTCTTCTCAAGTTCACATGGGATATTTTCCAAGACAGCAGACATTAGGCCACAAATTGTCTCAATAGGTTTAAAAAGATAGATGTCATACAAAGTACCTTCCTGTCCGCAACAGGATGAAATTAAAAATCAACAACGGAAGGAAAACTGGAAGAAACTGTGGAAATTAAACAACACTCTTTTAAACAACCAATGGATCAAACAAGAAATCACAAGGAAAATTAGAAAATACTTAATGACAAATGAAAACAAACCACACCAAAACTCATGGGATGCAGTGAAAGTAGAAATAAGGGGGAACATTACAGTTATAAACATTTCCATTAAAAAACAAGAGGGCGCTCGCTGGCAGCCCAATGGTTAGGACTCGGCACTTTCACTTCCATGGCCTGGGTTCAACCCCTAGTCAGGGGAACTAAGATCCTGCAAGCCACATGGCGTGGTCAAAAAAAAGAAAAAAGAAAGAAAGAAAGAAAGATTTCAAATCAACAACATAACTTTAAAACTTAAGGAACAAGAAAAAGAAGAGCAAACTAAATCCAAAGCTACCAGAAGGAAGGAAACAATAAAGACTAGAGCAGAGAGAAATGGAATAGAAAATAGAAAAACAATAGAGAAAAACATCAATGAAACCAAAAGTTGTTTCTTTGAAATGATCAACAAAATTGACATCCTTTACTAGACAGACTATGAAAAAAAGACAGAAGACTCAAATTACTAAAATCAGAAATGAAAGTGGGCACATCACTACTTATTCTACAGAAAGGAAAAGGATTGTAAGAGAGTACTATGAAAAACTGTATGCCAACAAATTGGATAACCTAGATGAAATGGATAAAGTCCTAGAAACAAAAACATACCAAAACTAAATCACAAAGACATAGAAAACCTGAATAGGCCTATAACCGGTAAGGAGAACAGTAATCAAAAATCTCCCAATAAAGAAAAGCCCTGGATCTGATGGCTTCCCTGGTGAATTCTACCAAACAATTAAAGAAGAACTAGTATCAATTCTTCTCAAACTTTTCCAAAAAATTGAAGAGAACACTTCCTAATTCATTCTATGAGGCCACAGTTATTCTGATACCAAAGACAAAGACATTATTAGAAAGGAAAGCTAAAGACTAATATTCCTTATTAACATCCTCAACAAAAAACTAGCAAACAGAATTCAGCATATTAAAAGTCTTATACACCATGAACAACTGGGATGCAAGGATTCCACTGGATTCCTAGAATGCAAAGATGATTCAAGATACATAAATCAATCTATGTAATACACCACATTATCAGAATGAAGGGAAAAAACACCCATATGATCATCTCAATTAATACAGAAAAAAGCATTTGATAAAATTCAACACACTTTCATGATAAAAACACTCAACAAGGGCTTCCCTGGTGGTGCAGTGGTTTAGAATACGCCTGCCAATGCAGGGGACACGGGTTCGAGCCCTGAGCCGGGAAGATCCCACATGCCACGAGGCAACTAAGCCCGCGCACCGCAACTACCAAGCCCACGTGCTCCACAACTAGAGAGAAGCTTGTGCACCACAGTGAAAAGCCCACATGTTGCAACAAAAAAAAAAGATCCCATGTGCTGCAACTAAGACCCAACACAGCCAAAAATAAATAAACAAATAAATAAACATTAAAAAAAACCCATAAACCCAATTCAAAAATGGGCAAAGAACTTGAAGAGACCTCTCTCCAAAGAAGACATACGAATGGCCAATAAGCACAACATCAATATCCTCAAACTACTTATCATTAGGAAAATACAAATCAGAACTAAAATGAGAAGCCACTCCACAGTAATTAGGATGACTACTATCAAAAACACAGAAAACAAGTGTTGGTAAGGATGTGGAGAAGTTAGAACTCTTCAGGTGCTGTTAGTGGGAATGTAAACTGGTACAGCTACTGTGGAAAACAGTATGGTGGTTCCTCAAAAAATTAAAAATAGAATTGTCATATGATCCAGCAATTCCACTTCTGGGTATATACCCAAAAGAACTGAATGCAGGATTTCAAAGAGATATTTGTACACCCATGTTCATAACAGCATTATTCAGAATAGCTAAAACTTGGAAAAAACTCCAAGTGTGCATTGATGGATGAATGGATAAGCAATATATGATATATACATACAATATTATTCAACCTTAAAAAGCAATATGCTACAAAGTGAATAAACCTTGAGGATGAAATAAGTCAGTCACAAAAAGACAAATACTGTATGACTCCACTTATATGAGGTACTTAGAGTAGTCAAAATCATAGACCAAAAGTAGAATGGTGGTTGATGGGGGCTGAGGGAAGGGAAAATGAGTTATTGTTTAAAGGGTATAGAGGTTCAGTTTTACAAGGTGAAAAAAGTTCTGTAGATAGATGGCAGTGATAGTTGCACAGCATTATGAATGTATTTAATACCAAACTGTACATTCTTAAATGGATAAGATGGTAAATTTTAGGACTTCCCTGGCGGCACAGTGGTTAAGAATCTGCCTGCCAATGCAGGGGACGCAGGTTCAATCCCTGGTCCGAGAAGATCCCACATGCCGCGGAGCAACTAAGCCCGTGCACCACAACTACTGAGCCCACGTGCCACAACTACTGAAGCCTGCGCACCTAGAGCCTGTGCTCCCAACAAGAGAAGCCACCGTAATGAGAATCCCGCTCACAGCAATGAAGAGTAGCCCCTCCTTGGGCTTCCCTGGTGGCGCAGTGGTTAAGAATCCACCTGCCAATTCAGGGGACATGGGTTCGAGCCCTGGTCCGAGAAGATCCCACATGCCGTGGAGCAACTAAGCTTGTGCACCACAACTACTGAGCCTGCACCCTAGAGCCCGCGAGCCATAACTACTGAAGGCTGCGTGCCTAGAGCCCGTGCTCCGCAACAAGAGAAGCCACTGCAATGAGAAGCCCGCGCACTGCATGCAGGAGTAGCCCGCACTCACTGCAACTACAGAAAGCCCACGCACAGCAACGAAGACCCAACTCAGCCAAAAATAAATAAATTTTTTTTAAAAAAGATGGTAAATTTTATGTTATATATATTTTACCACAACAAAAAAAATTGGAAAGTCACCTCACAGATTACATATTAATTACAA
The DNA here is from genome assembly GCF_965194805.1 of Balaenoptera borealis. Lineage (NCBI taxonomy): Eukaryota > Metazoa > Chordata > Mammalia > Artiodactyla > Balaenopteridae > Balaenoptera > Balaenoptera borealis. Next base: position 39,680,197 of record NC_138879.1, read on the forward strand.
AAGGGAACAGGGATTTTTACAATGAAGAAATATGGTGGACACCATCATAACTAGGTGTTCAAACTAAACTTCACCAATAACAGGACAAATGGACATTAGGTGCTTCTTGGTGTGGTGCAGTTAGAAGTATACGATACTACGAATGTAGTATTTTTGACAAAGATGGTTAACTTCAATCTAATAACGATGAAATTGTCAAACAAACCCAGGTTATAGGAACTTTTACGAGACAACTGACTTGGACTCTTTAAAAATGTCAATGAAAGATAAATGCTATGAAAGACAAAAAAAGAGTAGGGTGACTGTTCTACATTAAGGAGACTAAATACACTTGAGAACCAAGTGTAATAAATGATTCTTGACTGGATCATTAATTAAAACATACACAGTTATAGGGAATTCCCTCTCAGTCCAGTGGTTAGGACTCAGGACTTTCATTGCCGAGTTCAATCCCTGATCGGGGAACTAAGATCCTGCAAGCTGCACAGCGTGGCCGAAAACAAAAACAAAAACAAAAACATACACAGTTATAAAGGACATTACTGGGTCAAGTGTGGAAACTTAAAATATATATATATTAGATACTGTATGACTATATATTAGATATTATATGAACGTTAAATTTGGGGAATCTATAATGGTAAGTGGAAAAATATTTACCTCCCATGCACTCTTTCTCAGGATGCCACTGGAGAATATTCTCCACCAAAATGAGGGAATAAACCAATAATGGGGAAAACATGGGAAATAATTTCTCCATAGCAGAGTAGAAATAAAGAGAACCCCCAGAATGACAGTGAAGAGTAAGCCAGGACAACAGCTATGTACTAGAAGTAGAAGGCAGACAATTTATAGGTTGGAGCCAGTCAGAAGACTCTAAGAGAGATTTTACAGAAGATAAAAATTAATAGAATAGCTGATCATCTCAACATTCTCAGAGATTTAGAAAATGATGAAGAGTAAGGCTGAATAAATGACAGATCGGTACAGAGAAAACTAAGCAAAAAAAAAAAAAAAAAAAAAAAAACAAGACCATTATTAACTCCAAGGAAAGAGTTGTACAGGAAAGAAATGGGATTTTATGCAACCAAATTGTGTATAGCAGTTACACATTCATAATACTGTAGACACTGAATACTGATAGAACAAAAGTTACAACATAACTTGACTGGGTAGTTTGATGGTGGGAGATGGGAAAGGCAAAGGTGAACAGTGAGGGTAAGGAGAGGAAAGAGAACCAAATCCTCATCTTCCACAGTAGGAATCCAGTAGGTAATACCTAAAACTGAAAAATCAAGATGTAGGAAGACCAGTTTTTTATTTACAGACAAAGGGGTGTAAGAAATATATCAGCTAAAATAAATGAAAGTGGGAAGGGGCTAAGGACTGCTGTTTTATTGTAACAAACTTTGTGGAACAATATGACTTTTATTTTTTTATTTTTTAAATATATTTATTTATTTATTTATTTTTGGCTGTGTTGGTTCTTCGTTGCTGCCCGCGGGCTTTCTCTAGTTGCGGCGAGTGGGGGCTACTCTTCGTTGCGGTGCGCGGGCTTCTCATTGCAGTGGCTTCTCTTGTTGCAGAGCACGGGCTCTAGGTGCAAGGGCTTCAGTAGTTGTGGCACGTGGGCTCAGTAGCTGTGGCTCACGGGCTCTAGAGCACAGGCTCAGCAGTTGGGGCGCACGGGCTTAGTTGCTCCACGGCATGTGGGATCTTCCCGGACCAGGGCCCAAACCCGTGTCCCCTGAATTGGTAGGCAGACTCTTAACCACTGTACCACCAGGGAAGTCCCAATATGACTTTTAAACTATGTACACATATCACTTTGATGAAAATAAAAATGTAAACAGTTCATCCTATAATGTTAAGTGAAGAAACCAAAGATGAAGAATGATGTGTAAAGTATTTATAATTTGTATTAAAAAGTTGGCAGAGTGGGAAGAGAATACATGAGCATCTGTTTGAATATGAATAAAATCTTTGGTAATTATTAAGAAATAATTCACTTTAAATTTAAATTAACGTGTCTGATAATTACTATTAAGAAATTATAATAAGAAATAAATAACACTGCTTGACTCTGGTAAGGGGAACTGAGTGGCTGCAAGACAAAGTTAGGACAGAGCCTGTCACTGTATACGCTTTTGTACATTTAAAATTTTGAACTATGTGAACACATTACTTATGTATTAGCATAACTAAAGATTTTAAATAAGTTTAATAAAAAGCTTTACCCATTAGTTTCTTGCTACTCTGACTCCTTATCTCATATCTGCCTGAGCATTTAAGTAGACAACTGGCACGTCATTCACTCATTTATTAATATGTGTTACTGTGTAACTGACTCTGTCATCTCCTCAATGAACAGCTGGAAGTTTTCAACAGGAGTATCAGATAAAATATTTTCATATTAAGTGTAAAGCTGGACTAGAAAAATCCTAAGGTACATTCAAAAACTAAAAGTTCTCTTCAGTACTTGGATTTTTATAAAATGGAATCAAAGGGAAATTAAACAGCTTGCCTTGTCAGGCCCAGGAATACTACTAAATGCTGAAGCACAAAACACAAACAACCCAGCTATCTGTCCTCTTGGTGCCAATTTACTGATATAACTCCTAGCAAACTTAAAAACTAATCAAGCTCCTATCAACTTACTAACCCCCCAACTTGGCATGTGTATAAATGCATACATATACATGTGTGCCAACTTACATGACTTAAGGAAAGATTTGAGCAGTCTACAAAAACAGAGGGTAATTTTTAGGAACTCCATGAGTGAGTGTACTCTCTATTTCCACCATAGGAGATAGCTAAATACTCATAAATGAAACCTTATACTTCCTGAAAAAAATTCTCTAAGACTGAGTCTGCTTTTCAAACTTAACTCCATGAATTCATTCAGAATTTTCAACTTCATGTTACCATTTCCAAAAATGAAAATCATTATGCAAGCTTATTCTGTCTGGGATGTCCACTCTGCCATGCAATTTCAATTCTTGATGTCATGTGATGGTAAACACTACTGTGGTTCCTTATATAAAGGAGGGTGAGTGCAGCATGCTGAAAGGATGGAATAGGCCTAAGTCCCAAATAACATCATTGGAAGGCCGAACCAATTGGGACCACCAACCTTTGGGTAAGGAATTAACATCCCTTGTTGTTGAAGTCTCTTTTCACTTGCTTCCTTAAACATCCTGAGACTAGAGGCTAAATGGCTTTATGGTAGCGTGAGAACATAACAAGTTGGTAAGAGAACTGGGTATCATTAGAGTACACACAGTAAGACTGACTTGTTGAACTCATAAAAACCTATGCCCTATCAATCAGATTCATACTCTTTGTGTAAGTGAAGTGGCCTTATGACACTACTTGTCATAGTTTCCTCTATTTAATATCATCTCACATAGTCCATTAGATCCAAGTAAAGTAGTGAATACTCACTAAATTTTAAAATTAGTGAGACAAACAAAAAACGAGTTAAGCAATAATCTGTTAAAGTGGAAGATCAATGAAGGCTTCCTTTAAAAATGTTACTCACCTCAATAGTTAAATTTTTTTTGGCCAGTGAGTGTTTGGTGTTCATTTACTTCATCACAATCTTATTGTTTTAAGGGCTTGGAAAGACGCTTGATGCGTATCTGCTATTATTACTAATCTTTAAGAACATGTTAGATAATGATATAAAAACCTTTTTCTGAATTGTAAAAAGACTCCTTCAACTAGAAATACTAAATTCCAATGCATTATTCCAATAATTTTTATTTTAATTTACTTCTTTTTTCAACCAAGACTTTTAGGATATTAACTATCAAAAAAAAAATTTTTTTTTAAGAAAAAAAACCACTAGCCCCAGACCTGTTAAACCAGTCTGTGTGACAGGTAAAAAAGTTTCCTAGAGCTTCCCTGGTGGCACAGTGGTTAAGAATCCACCTGCCAATGCAGGAGACAAGGGTTCGAGCTCTGGTCCGGGAGGATCCCACATGCCGCAGAGCAGCTAAGCCCGTGCGCCACAACTACCAAGCCTGTGCTCTACAGCCCGCGAGCCACAACTACTGAACCCGTGTGCTGCAACTACTGAAGCCCGCGCGCCTAGAGCCCGTGCTCTGCAACAAGAGAAGCCACTGCAATGAGAAGCCCGCACACTGCAACAAAGAGTAGCCCCCGCTCGCCGCAACTAGAGAAAGCCCGCGTGCAGCAAGGAAGACCCAACGTAGCCAAAAATAAATAAATAAATATTTTTAAAAAAGGTTTCCTAGTCATTGACTGAAAAGGAAATAGAATGTTACGTAGTGATCTACACCTGAACCATGTCCACAGCACTTTGAAAAGGTAAGGATCTGACGAGAGAGTTTTAAGTCTGGCTTTCGCAATGCCAGTTCTTTGACATAACCTAGTCATCTGAACTATAAGATCATTAGGCCAAATGTCACAATTTCTCAGTATTTCTTCAAACTTTAAAAATAATTAAATCTTATGCTAGATGTATTTCTATTCTGCACTGGTAATTCAAAACAAAACTTCTACAACACGTAAACACAGGAGACTTCATAAATTCTTTGCCTTTGACATCTTTCATATGCCATTTTACAATGTTTGCTAATTTTTCTGGAGTCACAAGAGTCCTCCTGTTATTGGAAATGAGGAAACTGAGGCAAGAGAAGAGAGCTGCTACTTTGTAGTAAGCAGGCATCTCTCTGGACAGTGCAGCTGCTGTCCTGCTCTATTAGACCACAGTGCTTTTTTAAAAGTGCCTATCAAATAGGCAGCACAGAAAGCCTTCTCCTCACAGACATCCAAGGCATCCCCACCAAGAAGCAAGAGACAAAGCAGAGAATTCCTACCACCCACCCCCACCCCCCAGGAAGAAGCAAGCAGGTAACCAAAGCATGCTTCTCAATCTGCACTGTGGACTGGGAAAAAAAAAAGAATGAAAACAGAGAGTCAAGGGGGATCAACTTCTGAGACTCAAGACTAGGCTATTAGGTTTGTTCCACACATTGGGAAATTACTGAAACACTGCTTAAGGAGAAATGGAATCAGGAATTCCTGGGGTCTTTTGATTTCAATCTTAAACCCCAAAACAAAAACACCTAAAGTTAAAGTATTTCGGCAACCTAAGCGGGTTTTAGCTTATTCTTACTTGTTTCTATAAAACCCACAAGGCCTACTTGGAGTCCCTGATATTTAGAGCTGATTCCAAGTGTCGGCTAGTGGCCACTTTCCCGCGTCCAAATCCAAAAATAATGTTGGCGCTGACCCGGGCAAGACCTTCAGGCACGTTTTCCTCTGGAATCATTAGCCTCACACCACCTTGCGACGTCCTATCTCCGAGAGCTTCCCTTGGTAAGCATGGCAGACGTGAGGGAGAGAGTTAAGAGCAGGCAGGTACCTTTACTACGTCCCACACAGAAAACATAATAAAAACCCTGGGAGCAGGAACTGGCAAGGGACACCTCGCCCGGCCCTGGCTCCCACCGCGATACAAAGACACAGCGAGAGCAACAGAAGCCCGGGTCTCTGCACCCCACACCTCACTCTGCAAAAGAGGCAGAGTTCCAGCGCAACTGAACCCAACCCTCAACATCCCCCTCCCACGTGGGTCCTCTCCCTTTCCCGAGCGCAGGGTCCCATTAGAGACAGGGGTCTGGAAGGGATCAGACCACGCCGGGGCTGGGGAGGGAGGATGAGGGGACCCGCTCCAGGCAGTCTCACCAGCCCCTTCCTAGAGGCCCTGGGCTGTACGTCTCCCAGTTCCGGGGTCTGAGCTCCCACGCCCGGAGACCCCAGGCCCCTCCAGGTCTCCCCAGAGTGGAACTCGAGGCCCCAGAGCTGCGGGGAGGGCTGGGCTGCCAAGCACCGGGTCCGGACGGGATGGAGCCCGGGCCGCGTGCGGCGGAAGATGGGAGGCGGCCCCTCGCAGCCGCCGCCCCTCCCCGGGGCCCAGCCTCTCCCGGTCCCGGATCGCAGGCTCCGGGGCGGCCCTCCCCTCACCTCAAGGCGGCGGCGGCGGCGTCCGAGGTCCGGCGGTACCGGAGCCCCTGCGCGGAGGCGATGCTGGGCGGCAGGAGACGCCGGCAGCTCCAGCGATGGCTGACAGGCGCGCAGCACCAGGCCGGCCCGACACACGGGGGAGGGGCGGGGCTTCACGGCGCCGGCCCCGCCCCGCCCCCGCTCCCACCTCAGCCGGCGAACCCCGTGAGGTGACTACGTCCGGGGTTTCTCGAGGCCGTTCACCTCCGACCCCGCTCCCGGCGGCGGCGCGGTCAGGGTGGCAGCCAGGAGAGGCGCGGGCCGGGAGGGCCCGGCGACAGCCAATGGGAGAGCGGCGCGGGGCGGGGCGACGTGAGGCGATGCAGATGGTCCGAGCGCCGCTCTGCCATTCGGGGCCCAGCGGCTAGGGGGCGGGCGGGTCCCGGGCGGCCGCGGGCTCTTTCTCCGGGGGCGGTGCAGGGCCGGCCGGGCGTCTCCCGCTCCCGGCAGCTGGGGGAATGGGGGACTGGCCCCACACGCCCCTCCCATCCCAGAGAGAGGGGCGGGGGCCCGCCGGCTCGCTGCGCGGGAAGGGAGCCCGGAAGGGATCAGGACTCAGAACACGTGAACACCTCACCGTGTTCAATCCCAGCGCCCCGAAGAGGTGGGTATCGCATCCGTGAATTGCCCGGGATCACGCAGCGTGGTTTCCAAGTTAGTGCAGGCAAACTAACCCCTATTCTGAGACAACATAACCGGCCTCGCTGGGCTTGTCCGCCCCAAAGGAGTCTGAGGGGCTGGATCCTGAAGCATTGAGGGGAAGCCGCGATGAAGGAAGCTCTGTAGGAAGGGCAGGGTGCCAAAGGACAGGCTCCTGTGCCTGCCCCGAGCCCGGAAAATGATGGCAGTCAACTCCTGACTTCTCCGAAAGGAGCGTGCCTCCCCACCTCCACGGTGGTTACACCAGGCCTTTGAGAAGAAGCCAACCAATTTTTCTAGTTTTGCCAGTTATTTTATAGCAAGACTTTCATGGCGGCTGTGTGTTGAAAATTAATAGTAACTGGAAAGAGTCCCAACATATAATACAACTATAGGGCAGGAGAGAAAGAAAATTATAGAGAAAATTGCACTTCAGAAGAATGGGTGAAAATTGCACTTCAGAAGAATGGGTGAGTTTAACTCCTTCCAGCCCTGCCTAGAGTACTTTTCTGATCCTTAACACAAGCTTGTGCTAAAGGTCGAGAGGCACAGAGGATGACAGTTTGGTGCCAGAAGAAGTTCTGTGCCAGAGGCTAAAAAGTGAATAGGGTATAGATACACGACCTGAGGTCAGAAGTTCTTGGGTGGAAGCAGAAGCAGGAAGATGGAAAGGTTGGTCAACAGGGAAGAGTATTCATCTAGGAGCCCTCATCATACCACTAGGTGCTGGCTTCTCCAAGAGTTTACCAACCTACTTTAAAATAATAGAGACTGGAAACAAATTTAGAAAGAAAATGTGAACTTTACAGAAAAGTGACCCATGTTTCACAATAACTGTCATTAGGTACATCTGTCAGTTGAACAAAGAGCAGAAAATCAGGATGTAAAGATAACTGAGCAAAACCTCAAGGTTTAACAAGATGTTTGACTTGACTGACTCAGGGGGAGAAAAAAAAAAAAAAAAAAAAAAAGCCTGGGAAGAGGGAAGCTTTGCCTCTCCCTAATAGTGCTCTATGAAAGAAGTGACTTTGTAAAGAACCAGAAATCTTGAGGTGGCCTGTTTTATTTTTCATCTACCTTTCCTAGTTCCTATTACTTATAATAGGTTCTTTCTTAGCGATGTTGCTGTTTATCAGCCTTAGGAGCACTGCAAAACCAGGGAGTGGTGCTCAAAAACTGTCCTGGGGCTTCCCTGATGGTGCAGTGGTTGAGAATCTGCCTGCCAATGCAGGGGACACGGGTTCGAGCCCTGGTCCAGGAAGATCCCACATGCCGCAGAGCAACTAGGCCCGTGAGCCACAACTACTGAGCCTGCGTGTCTGGAGCCTGTGCTCCGCAACGAGAGGCCGCGACAATGAGAGGCCCGCGCACCACGATGAAGAGTGGCCCCCGCTTGCCACAACTAGAGAAAGCCCTTGCACAGAAACGAAGACCCAACACAGCCAAAAATTAATTAATTAATTTAAAAAAAAAAAACTGTCCTTATGGGAAACTTCAGCAAGCCCTTACATGGCCTGCTTTTTGACCTCACTGAACTTTTGAAGTAACTGAGCTCTCTAAAGAACTAGCCAAGGAAAGGCCTAATGAATGAGCTGCCGTGAAAGAAAATGAAGAATGAGTTAGGATACACCAAGACCACTTACATATGATATAATAATCTAATTATTGTTATCAAACGGTAAGACAACTGGGCAGAGAGCTGTGTCTCTAAGACAGTACACCTGGAATTTCAACAACTCCTAAGTTTTGTGCTGTTTGGTGCATGCCACAACCTGCCTATCTCTACTACAGGCTCTTTAGAGCTGTTCCATGGGTACTTGCCACACAAGCTTATGTCTGTAAAAAGTGGAGGAGGAAAGCTAAAGGGTGGAGAGAACTTACTATACAAGACTAACAGGTGTAACAGAAGGGAGTGAGTGGCACATTTCTAGATGCTGAAACTAGAGGCTGTAATAGGCTGAATTGTGTTCTAAAATTTCTATGTCCAAGTCCCAACCCCCAGCACCTCAGAATGTGAGTATATTTGGAGATAGGCTCTTTCTTTAAAGAGGAAATTGAATTAAAATGAGGTCATTAGGTGGGCCCTAATTCCAAATGACCGGTGTCCTTATAAGAAGAGGAGAGTAGGACACAGACACACATACAGGGAAGACCATCTGTGAATCACAGTTGATGAAGCACTTACCAGAATGTGGCTGTTTTGCTGGAGAAGATGGCCATCTACAAGCCAAAGAGAGAAGCCTGAGAAGAAACCAACTCTGCTGACACAATCTTGAACTTACAGCCTCTAGAATTGTGAAGAAATAAACTTCTATTGTTTAAGCCACCCAGTCTGTAATACTCTATTATGGCAGCCCTAGAAAACTAATACAAGTTCCCAAATATCAAATGGCCTTCAGGTTTTTCAAGAAGGTTAGATAAAGTTATCAGGGATTTTTTTCCTAAGCATTCTAGCTACCTTCCAACCTTAAAGATGGTCTCTCGGGACTTCCCTGGTGGTCCAGTGGGTAAGACTCGGCATTCCCAATGCAGGGGGCCCGGGTTCTATCCCTGGTCGGGGAACTAGATCCCACATGCATGCCACAACTAAGAGTCCGCATGCCACAACTAAAAGATCCCGCATGCCGAAACTAAGACCCGGCACACCCAAAATTAATTAATTAATTAATTAATTAATTAAAAAAAAAAAAAGATGGTCTCTCACGCTACTACAGGGAAAATAAGAAAAGCCTGAGGGCATCCCTGTCTTTAAGATGATCCCAATCTAGTTGGGAAGACAAAACTAAACACCAAAACAGAGTGTCTAGATCTTACTCCTTAAATGATAACCATGTAAGTTTTATAAGAGCTATAGATAGGAGAGGATAAATTCTCAAATCTGAGTAAGCCCAGAAATACATAACAGTATGTGTGTCACTGTCTGGGACATTTTAGCACTTCATTGTCAATTCTACTTTAGTTTATGGTAGTGTTTCTCAAACTATGTTCCACAGACCACCTTGAAACAGAATCAGTAGGTGCTTGTGAACAGTACAGATTCCCGGGCTTCCCTGGTGGCGCAGTGGGTGAGAATCTGCCTGCCAATGCAGGGGACACGGGTTCGAGCCCTGGTCTGGGAAGATCCCACATGCCGCGGAGCAACTAGGCCCGTGAGCCACAACTACTGAGCCTGCGCGTCTGGAGCCTGTGCTCCGCAACAAGAGAGGCCACGACAGTGAGAGGCCCGCGCACTGCGGTGAAGAGTGGCCCCCGCTCACCGCAACTGGAGAAAGCTCTCGCACAGAAACGAAGACCCAACACAGCCAAAAATAAATAAATAAATAAATTTATTTTTTAAAAAAATACAGATTCCCAGCCCCACTGTAGACTTTTTTTTTTTTTTTACTCTTTTGTTTATTTCTTTCTTTTTGGCTGTGTTGGGTCTTCGTTTCTGTGCGAGGGCTTTCTCTAGTTGCGGCAAGCGGGGGCTACTCCTCATTGCGGTGCGCGGGCCTCTCACTATCGCGGCCTCTCTTGTTGCGGAGCACAGGCTCCAGACACGCAGGCCCAGTAGTTGTGGCACACGGGTCTAGTTGCTCCGTGGCATGTGGGATCTTCTCAGACCAGGGCTCGAACCCGTGTCCCCTGCATTGGCAGGCAGATTCTCAACCACTGTGCCACCAGGGAAGCCCTGTAGACTTTTTTTTAAAGCAGTAATTATTCACCCTGGAGTTAAGAACAACAATTTAGGATTTATCATTATTGTCCCCCTCTTTGCTACCACATGTCTCTGATTAACAGCAATGTGTCCTACACCTGTACTTCCTAGACAGGAAAGTCTGTCAGGTCAGGCCAAAGTTGAACCAAGGGAGGAAAGAAAGTGCCTGAATAGAAAATGGACCCATGAAGAGCACCCTGTCCTGGTGGCTATCTGGCCACGGTTCCAAATTCCTTAAGTGGCAATGTCAGTGATGGACCTTTAGGACAGAGGATAGGGGATACACTGGGATGTTATTTCCCACTGGTCCCCAATATAGAACATATACTCTTATCTGGCTTCCAGCTCTTGCCATGCTTACTCCTACCTTTGCTTATGCTGGCAAACTTGTCCTTCCCCCTTCCTAATTTTGTGAATTTTTCTAGTCCTTGGGAGCCCATTTTCTCTAAGAAGATCTCTTTTACATGTCCAGCTCCTACTGATTTATCCTTCCTCTGAATTCCTCTAGCAATCTGGTCACCACCACATGGTTTAGCATTAGACTAAAATTTTTTGTGTCTATGTTGGTTTTAGCTCTCCAGCTGAATTTTAATCTTAAAGGCAGAGATCATGTCTTATAGTTTGGTACTTCCCCTCCATAGCTAGGTAGAGATATTCGTACGGGCTTCACTGACTGAAATAAAGGCTGGCTCTGTACCTGAGGGGCCACTCTGCTCCTGATGTCTGCTTGTCCGTCTTCAGGTCACTTCTGGGAGGCAAAACCTCCAGTAGGATACTTAGCTGCTTTACAGATGGACAGACTTCATCAAGAAAGTCAGTGCCGGGCTTCCCTGGTGGCACAGTGGTTGAGAATCTGCCTGCTAATGCAGGGAACACAGGTTCGAGCCCTGATCTGGGAAGATCCCACATGCTGCGGAGCAACTAGGCCCATGAGCCACAACTACTGAGCCTGCGCGTCTGGAGCCTGTGCTCCGCAACAAAAGAGGCCGCAATAGTGAGAGGCCCGTGCACCGCGATGAAGAGTGGCCCCCGCTCGCCACAACTAGAGAAAGCCCTCACAGAAACGAAGCCCCATACAGTCAAAAATAAATAAATAAATAATTTAAAAAAAAAAAAAAAAAAAAAAGAAAGTCAGTGCCTTGAGCAGAATTGAGGCTCCAGTTGTGAGATAGAAGAAAAAGAAGACACTAGGCCTTATCAGAACACTATGTTCCTTTCTCTAGTCAACCGTTCAGGTTTGTCCAGGGTTAAAAGCCCGAGGGAACTTCACACCATAAGGTCAGAAAATGTCCTCAGCAAGGCCACCTTGTAAGTCTGGTCCTGATGATGAAAGGTAGGATTACACAACAAAGGACAGTGTTCCCAGTGGAGACTCCCCACGATGTTTTCACATGGACACTTGGGTTTTCACAAGGCATGTCAGCTCTCCCTCCCTCCTTATTACCCAATCCCAGACACTTCCGGCCCCTATCTGTGCTGTCTATAATTGGCAGTCACCAAAGCCTAGGTGCCTCTTGCATGACACCTCCAGCATCTTTTTTTTTTTAAAAAGCCCTTTCTAAGTCCTATACACTTCATAACTAAATACCTAAAGAAAGTGTAAGGGGACCTTTATCTGAAGGCAGGGAAAATCACTTGTTGAGGTCCTGCCCGATCCTGGGATTCTGACATTTCATATTGATCAGCTTTAAACCTTCTCATCTCTGACCTCACTCTCCCGCAGGCCCGTGAGAGCGCTCCCGGTGAGCTTACTCCCTGCTCCTGCCTCACCTTCTCTTCAGCTTCCCCAGCGTCTCCATTTCTCCCATGTCCAACCCAGCTTTCTCCTGCTGCATTTCTCCTGCTACCTCCCCTCCTCCTTTCTCACCTGTCTACCCCAAACAAACACCCTCACTCTCCACTGCTATTATTATATATGAAACACAGTAAATAATAAAATACAACACTAATAATTTTTTAGCGCCTTTAAAGGAAAACTGAGCCATTGCTCAACTTCCTTTTATCCTTTTCATCCCTTCAGTCGTAAAGTTTCCCTGTATCATAACTTGTGCCATAAGATTTCAGTGTCTTTTTTTTTTTTAAAGACGGGTTTTTTTGTTTTGTTTTGTTTTTTTGTTTTTTTCAATGATTATGATAGTACTATTAATTGTAGCTTTAGTGTTACAACACTAATACCACATTTGGCACTTACCATGTGTAAGGCACTTTACCTCTAGTAATGTTTTTTTTTTTTCACACACACACACTGTATTTTATTTTTACAAGAGATAAATAGACTGACACCAAGCATTGTACATGGATGACCACAACAAAAGCAACAATGATTGCAATTACCAAACACGAAACACACAGTTACAGTGGAGGATTACTGGACTGAATGTCAATATTATGACATAGTATGAGTGTGTTTCATGTTTGGTAAAGACGGGTTTTTATATTATTTATTATTTATTTATTTTTGGCTGCGCAGCATGGGGGATCTTAGCTCCCCAACCAGGGGTCGCAGAGTCTTAACTACTGGACCGCCAAGGAAGTCCCCATCCCTGTCTTTTTATTTTTATTTTTATTATTTTTTTAAATAAATTTACGTATTTATTTGTTTTTATTCTTGGCTGCATTGGGTCTTCATTTCTATGCACGGGCTCCCTCCAGTTGCGGCGAGCGGGGGCCACTCCTCGCCACGGTGCACGGGTCTCTCACCACGGTGGCCTCTCCCGCTGCAGAGCACAGGCTCCAGCCGCACAGGCCTCAGCAGTTGTGGCATGTGGGCTCAGTAGTTGTGGCTCGCAGGCTCAGTAGTTGTGGCCCACTGGCTTAGCTGCTCCGCAGCATGTGGGATCCTCCCAGACGAGGGCTCAAACCCATGTCCCCTGCATTGGAAGACGGACTCTTAATCACTGCGCCACCAGGGAAGCCCCATCCCTGTCTTTCTAAATCTCACCTCTGGTTAACATACTAGACCAGCAAGTAGAACGAGCAACACAAGTTTTGTTTATCAGTGGAACTACTGCACTGATGTGCCCAAATTTCTTACTGAAAACGAAAAGGAAGAAAGAGGATAAAGGAAACCAAAAATGAATGAAAATAAAATGTAGTTTCAATCAATGAATGACATGGCCATATCAATTGACTAGCATAGTTCTGGGAGTGAATACAGGCAAGCAGACCTGAGAAGAACTGGTTCTTGGTATTGGCAATCTTAGCCAACAGAGCAGCAGGGACACAGCCTTCTCTGTGTTCTGTACTGTAAAGAGCTGAGTTCTTTAATCAAGTAAACCAGGCTTTAAATCCTGACTCTGTCACTAATTAGCTCCGTGACTTTGAGCAAATGACTCCCTTTCTGAGCCTCAGTTTCCTTGTCTATAAAACTGAGGTAGAACACATACCTTGTAAGGTTGTGTTTTGGATTAAATGTTATAACCAAAATGTAAAGTTTCTAATACAAAACTTGGAACATAGTAGGCATGCTGAAAATATTACTTCCCCCTTTCTCTCTGGGCCCCTCTCCATTTCCACTAGGGTTCAATACAAGAACAAAATATCCTGTGGACGCTTAATGAATTCAGCAATGATTATGTTATTAAATTCACTACCCCACCCCACCCCAAGCCAATATTCCCAGGGTAATAGAGCATGTGATCAGGGACCTAGGGTTAATCTGAATCCTTTACCCTTACTTGGAGGGAACAAGTAAACAGGAGAACTGGCTGTGGCCGAAGCATCAATCAAAGGGTTGGCACTGTGAGGGTATGCCTGGCCCTGCTAGGTCCCATGGTTGTACCACACTGAAAAGGCAACTTGGCCCCTTTGGGACAACAGGAACTTTCATATACTGCAGATGGGAGAGTAAATGGGGACAACATCTTAGAAAACAGGTTGGCATTAATTAGTGAGGCTGAACCCTGCATATGTTATAACCCAGCGTCCATTTCTGGATTTATACTCTGGAGAAACTTTCAAATGTGCCCCAGGAACACTGTTCCTTATGGCCCCAAACTGGAAGCAACCCAATGTCTCTCAGCAGTAGAACAGATAAATAAGTTATGGTACATTCATACAGTGAAATATTATAAAGCAATGAGAATGAACACATTATTGGTACACGAAACAATATGGATGAGTTTTACAGACATAATGTTGAGCAAAGAAAGTCAGACACAAAAGTGTTTCCTGTTATACATAGTTCAAAAATAGGCAAAACTCATCTGTGGTGGTAAAAAATCTGGATAATGGTTACTCCTGATGGTGTGTAGTGACTGGGAGACAACATAAAGAGAGGTGTATTCACTTTGTGTTATACATAATAAAAAGTTTACTTTAAAATACATAGGGTATGATCTATCCATTTATATAAGTGCAAGAGCAGGTAAAAAAATTTTTAAATATTTTTAATGATACATATGTAGATAGTTCACTATTTTTATATATTTTATTTATTTATTTATTTTTTGGTTGCGTTGGGTCTTCGTTGCTGCGTGTGGGCTTTCTCTAGTTGCGGCGAGCGGGGGCTACTCTTCGTTGCAGTGCGCGGGCTTCTCGTTGCAGTGGCTTCTCTTGTTGCAGAGCACAGGCTCTAGGAACGCGGGCTTCAGTAGTTGTGGCATGTGGGCTCAGTAGTTGTGGCTCGCGGGGTCTAGAGTGAGACTCAGTAGTTGTGGGGCACGGGCTTAGTTGCTCCGCAGCCAGGGCTCAAACCCTAGTCCCCTGCATTGGCAGACGGATTCTTAACCACTGCGCCATGAGGGAAGCCCCGATAGTTCACTATTTTTAAAAAGCATGGGAAAGTAATGACTGGGAGAAGGGAAAGGAGTGTGACCAGAGGGATAGACACATAAGGAGCTTCTAAGCTACTGGCAATGTTCAATTTCTTACTTTGGGTGATGATTACATAATGTTCACATTATTATTATTATTAAAAATATGCTTATGTTCTATATACTCTTCTATATGTATGCTATATTCCACAATAAAAGAATTTAAAATAAACCCAAACAAACAAATAAAAAACATACACCCTTAAAAGACAGAGTAGCAGAGTGTGGCATTGAGATGATAATTTTAGAGCTGGAAGAGGCCTTCGAAACAATCTTGTCCAACCATTTCATTAAAGGAACTGAAACAGAGGCCAGAGAAGGTAAGTGACTTCCTCAAAGTGATTCAGTCAATTACAGAGCCTAAGTACTCATCCCATAGACCCACCCTGTTTCCTACTATCTTCCAGAGTTACATCTCTCACCTGCACACAACATAAAACTCACCTATGTTATAGCTTTTTTTCCTCCTAAATTTGAAATTTTTGTTGTGGGGAAATGAGATCAGGAGAGAAATCCTCTCCTCCACAGATACTGCAAACACTTAGAAAACCAGTCAAAATGTCTGTAATAGGAAAGAAAAAAATGTCTAGTAGTAGAGAAACAGTTCTGGGTCTGTTTTTTTTCTACTACTGGATATTTTGACTCGTTAATGAAGCTCTCCCACTTCTCTGTACCCCACAGTATGGCTGCTCCAACCTGCAGGCTGACTTTTGGGAAGGGTGTGAGAGTCGGTAAAAGAAAACTTTTCTGCTTTTTTGTACGAGCACAAGGTCTCTTTTGGGAAGAGTGAGCTCTTCTGCCACCTTGTGACAGAGAATGAGAATAGCCCTCAGAGCCTTTCCTACCCCTGCTCCAAGGTGGCAGCACTGTAACGGGGCATCCAGGAACTAATTTACAGAAAATTTCAGACAGAGTGACAGCAGGGGAAAGTGTCTGACACCATAAGGGAGCAGAGAACAATGCAATCATGTTAAGGAAATAGTAAGCAAAAACAATGGAGCCCAGGAAAGGCAATGGAGCCCCTTTATTCTCTGCCCACCAGCCCTGCTAGGACAATCAGGCAACTGAGACAGTGCTGGTCTGAACCAATCAAGGTTTGAGGCACTGATGTTCCCTCTATTCGGCTGGCTTCACTTCTATCCTCCGTTCCATAGCCAAATGTCTTTCAAAGATGATCTACACTTCTTCACCTCCAATTCCCTCTCAGTCAGCCGCCTCCTACTTCCACCATGCCGCTGGAACTGCTCTTACAGAATTGTCAAATCCAGTGGACAGTTTGTCCAGTGGACAAATCCATTCCTCCCTTGAAATACCCTCCTTTCTTGGCTTCTAGGACATCCACTCTCCTGGTTTTCTTAGCTCAGATGCCACCTCCTGACAGAAGTCTTCCCTGACCACGCTACTTAAAGTGGCCTCTGGGAATTCCCTGGTAGTTCAGTGGTTAGTCCGCGCTTTCACTGCCGAGGGCCCGGGTTCAATCCCTGGTTGGGGAACTAAGATCCTGCAAACTGCCAAGATAATAATAATAATAATAATAATAATAATAATAATAATAAATAAAGTGGCCTCTGTCATTCCTCCTTCACCTCATCACCCTGTTTGTTGCTTCATGATGATTATCACAATCTTTAATTATCTTGTATGTGTATTTGCATATTATTTATTGTTAGCCCTCTGCACTACTTTATTTTCAACATGTTTATTGTCTGCTTCCCATTGTTTCACATGAACTCACACTTGGCCTTGCTCACTGCTAGAACAGTGGCTGGCACACAGTAGGTGCATTATAAAGACTTGTGGCAGGAAGGAATGAAAGGCACTGTGGCTGCATGTTCAGCAGTTCCTCCCCTCCGTCCACATTTCAGGAAACATGTCCTTCAGTGACACCTCTGTCCTTTCTGTTTTCCCAAGATTTCCCTTCATGCTCAATTTAGCCAGATTTCAACCTGAATTAAAATGTCAGGAAACAGGGTAGTATTTAAATTATGCTTTGACTCAGACCTCATGAAATCCCTTATGGAAAGTCCCTTGAATCAAGCTCCCTTTACATCATTATCAGAGCCTCTACAACCTTCTTACCCATAATCAAACCTATAATGGCTCCAATGGAGTAAGTACATTCACAGTGGGTAAAGAGACTTCAGAGGGTCTGAGTAGATCTTCATTATTGCTATGATCCCCCTAGCTATGCTATCACAAAGTCTACAATTTTAGAAAAATCTAAAGGATACAATTTTAGAAAAGTCTTCTACAACAGTTATCTGTGTAGGAAAGCCTTCCCAAACTGCAGGCAGTACCACTCACCTAGTGTACTTAGCTCTTCCTCACAACCTCTCAGCCCAGCAGTCATAAGAATGTGGTCCACCTACACTCACTTCACTATTCGGGAGTGTGAAAATGTGCAAAACTAGACAGGTATGTCTGTACTAAGGTAAGTTTATGTGTATAACTGTGAAAGAATTCTAGAGATCACTGGGTTGGAACGCTCCATTTACAGAGGGGAAAATTGCGATCCATAGGAGTCAAGAAATTTTTCTCACTGTGCCACACTTAACCACACGGGCTGAACTGGAACCCAGTTCTGTTGATTCCTAGTCCAGTGCCCTCGCCAGTGTAACTCACTGACTAACTCAGTCCTAGTTTCCTGCTCCATTCTAGAAATCACTTTCCTTAATAGAATCTCTCCATCTCTTTATGTCGGTGTGTGAATAGCCGTGCCTGTGTCAGTGAACATGTATGCGAATGTCTACGTGTCTCTCTGCGAGTATTTGTAAAGCATATCACTGGGTGTTTATGCCCTTTCTCCCGGGGAAAGCTCTAGGTAATTACAGCTCCTTATGTCGGCACCAGCGGTGAAGTCAGGTGAAGATCTTCTGAATCAATCATTAACAAACAAACTTGGTCCTCTCTCCCATCAGGAAATGTGGCAAAATAATTAGGGTGGAACCAGACTCTCCCAGGGTCAAACTTGGTTCCAGGCAGTGAAAGAATTTAGAGACGAGGCTATAAGTGGCTGTGACAGACCAGCAGCATACTGTCTCTGCAAGGAGAATGTGCCCAAGCTAACATGGATACCATCTTGGTTTTCAGCCTCATCATTACATCCTATGATGTTAACAGGAAAGGTAAGTACTTCTCTAGCCTAGTATTCTGGGAAATCCAAAGAGAAGCCTAGAAAGTGTTTGGGGGTCTATTCCGCCAGATAGAGATACAGCCAATACTCAGCAGATGATGCTTTCCCCATGTTATTCAACCCAGAGAGACAGCTGTTTCATGGTGAGAAGTCTTCAGAGAGTGTGATGCATTCTTCCATTTTGTTCATGTAACTAACATTAAAATTCCTTTCACTGTTAGATGGCTTTCTTTCCTGGAAAGTACTGTCAGAGTTTCAGTACTGTCATCACCTAAGACTCCTAAAGTCATAACCCCTCATAAGATGTTGTCTTCCTTTTTAATGGCATTACATCCAAATAGATGGGGATGCTGTTGAGTGGGAAGAGCTGAGAAAGGGTAGTGTGAGGGTGGAATGGCACCTCTTGCTGCTCTTTGATAACTGTTTATTTAAAACATGATTTTTCAAAGTGTCCTGAACAGTTCATCTCTAAAATTAGCTGACCAAAGTTAAGGCCAAACAGCATAAGGTGCAGCAGTAACAAATTTAACAAATGAAGAAAACTCACAACACCCTGTGAGTTATGTGCCAAAAAGCATAAATAACTATGACCTATCATTCTATGGGAACCTGGAGAGATATCTTGTCCAACGATACACTTATTAAACTTCCAAAGTTTTAATACAAGAAGGTAGATAAAACAGGAAGGAGAAGAGATAATAGGCAGTGTTTGAAGGAATGGGTTGGTTAATCTTTCATTAACTTAGTTAACTCTTTTACCTTCTTTTTCCCTAAGGATAATAGACTGGTACCCAGTTTTCTTTATACTAGGCTAACTCCCACTTGCATAAATCTTGAAGTCCTTTTGAGGGAATGTCTGATCTCCCCAAGTGCAAGTTTTATGAGAAGGAACTGCATTCTTCTGTATCTCCCTCTCCAGTGCCCAGACTTCTCAAGAAGAAGTACCCAGTCAACCCTGACCTTTTTTTTTCCCCCAGAACTCAGAGACAGCAGCTGCCAAGTGGAACCGCTGCCTGGTCTCTTCCTCTCAAAGGGCTATGCTAATGTGAGGTAGGGAATGGGCCCTTCCTGAAAAATCGTTTTGCCATTCCTGAACATTTTTACCTTTAAAAGATGCTTGTCTTCCCCAATCCGAGACCAGATCTCAAATATCCTGTTTAAAAGCTATGTATCTGGGCTTCCCTGGTGGCGCAGTGGTTGGGAATCTCCCTGCCAATGCGGGGGACGCGGGTTCGGGCCCTGGTCTGGGAGGATCCCACATGCCGCGGAGCAACTCGGCCCGTGGGCCACAGTTGCTGAGCCTGCGCCTGGAGCCTGTGCTCCGCGGCGGGAGGGGCCGCGATGGTGAGGGGCCCGCGCACCGCAATGGGGGGTGGCCCCGCTTGCCACGGCTGGAGAAAGCCCTCGCACAGAAACGGGGACCCAACACAGCCATACATACATACATACATACATACATACATAAAAAGAATGTAAGCAGACAAGAATAGCATTAAAAAAATAAAAAATAAAAAAAAATTAAAAAAAAAATTTAAAAGCTATGTATCCCCCTGAGAGGCTTTCTGGAAACCCATTTTTATCTTTTATTTTTTTTTTAATTAATTTATTTATTTGGTTGTGCCGGGTCTTAGTTGTGGCAGGTGGGCTCCTTAGTTGCGGCTCGCAGGCTCCTTGGTTGTGGCATGTGAACTCTTAGTTGTGTCATGCATGTGGGATCTAGTTCCCTGACCAGGGATCGAACCCGGGCCCCCTGCATTGGGAGCACAGAGTCTTATCCACTACGCCACCAGGGAAGTCCTTGGAAACCCATTTTTAAATGAACTGCTATTGACTCACAGACTTAGAGAACGAACTTATGGTTACCAGGGAGGAAGGGTGTGTGTGTGTGGGGGGAGGGATAGTTAGGGAGTTTGGGGCTGACATGTACACACTACTAGATTTAAAATGGATAACCAGGCTTCCCTGGTGGCGCAGTGGTTAAGAATCCACCTGCCAATGCAGGGGACACGGGTTCGAGCCCTGGTCCAGGAAGATCCCACATGCCACAGAGCAACTCAGCCCGTGTGCCACAACTACTGAGCCTGCACTCTAGAGCCCACGAGCCACAGCTACTGAGCCCGCATGCTTCAACTACTGAAGAGCCCATGCTCCACAACAAGAGAAGCCAAAGCCACGACAATGAGAAGCCCTCACACTGCAACAAACAGTAGACCCCACTCGGTGCAACTAGAGAAAGCCCGCGTGCAGCTGCGAAGACCCAATGTAGACAAAAATAAATAAAATAAATAAATTGATTAATTAAAACAAAAAGTTCTTCAAAAAAAAAAAAAAGAATGGATAACCAAAAGGACCTACTGTATAGCACAGGGAACTCTGCTCAGTATTCTGTAACAATCTAAATGGGAAAAGAATTTGAAAAAGAATAGATACATGTAACAAAAAATAAATTAAAAAATAAAATGTTCACTTATACAATATAAATAAATTAATTAATTAACTGTTGTTACCTAAGCCGTGGCTGCACAAATCAAAGAGACAGGGTGAGGAAAGAGAAGGAGGCGGCACTCAAGCAGCTCTGCGTTAGAAAAAAAAACCTAGGAGCATCTCTCTGGGCTGCATTTACTGCAGTCACCGATCTTCACAGGACCCATGGCGGGAAGGGGGAAGGGCAGGGCTTGTATATTTAGTACCATAGATACATGCTGAGGAAGAACTGAAGGAAAAAGAGAAGAAAGTACAGCAGTGGGCCATGAATGGAAGTGGGTTGGCTGGGCACCATTCAGATTAAGAACTGGCTTCATTTTCCTATCTGGCTTTTCTCCTTCCAGAAGCTCAGACAGAAGCCAAATGGCCCACATTCATCAAAATCAGACTGGGGCTACCTTGCAGTGTCTTGGTTCTAGGAGCAAAGTGAAAGTCAACCTTGTATATTTGGAAAAAAGGCGAAAGGTCACACTCTGAAGAACCTGAGAGTCATGCTGTTCCCCGCAGAAACAGCACTGCCCCCCCAAGCTGTCACCTAACCCTCACATCCAAGGTTCAAATTGGATCCCTTGTGACAGGCAAAGGTGAGATTGGAAAATGAGATGGAGGTAGGCACTGCCTTCTGGCTGACATCCTTGGAGGCAAGTAGAGCTTAGTAGCAGCTAAAGCCTCAAGGAAATGGATTAGCCTCTCTCTCTTTAGGCAAATCTATGTAAATTTTTAAAATGTCATTTTAGTGCATGGATTAGGCTCTTTGGAATTTGATTAGTATGAACTGATTCCTATGGTCTGTTTATCCCACGAGAAACTGTGGGATACAAGAGAAATAACGTCAAACAAGTGTTTATTTCTCCAATGCTCAGTTTCCATAGCTACAAATGAGAGATTTGACAAGATGATCTAATTTCTAGATGTGTAAGCCCAACAGCAATATGTAAGGCCTCTCAAATAGCCCTTTCAACCTGCTAGTATTATTACAGAATAATCTCTAAAGGAGATTTCCACTTAAATATAATGTACCTAATGTTCCCTATTTAAAATGAATTATTTTGTAATAAAGCATCATCTCCTAAATTATCCATTTCATAACTTTGCATTTTTTGTAGATCTTCTTAAAGTGGGGGAATTCTTGCTCAAAGATTCTTAGCCAAAGAAAAGCTAATATTGCAATTCCATCAGCACTGGGAATAGACTGCTTGTATTTACAAACTTGCTCCACCTTAATACTCAGTTACCTAGCAGATGAGACCTAAGAGATGAGCTGCCAACAGTGATGGACATTAATTTAGAAGCTGGGCAGAACTGGAACTACACTGACGGATGAAAAGCCTATTAAGTAGATTTTGAAACAGTGGCTCCCAGGAGGTGGGAAGACATGCCACACTGAAATCCCATTATCCCTGTGGCTAGAGGGCACAGTTCTTCTATGCAGAGACAGGATCTCTAGGTTTTGCCTTCTCTTTCAATCATAATATCACTCAGTTTGCAAAGTGTTTTTCACACCTGCTTTCTCATTTTTGTTTCCGATCTTCACATCACTCCTGTGAAATAGGTAGACCAAGAATTATTTTATTATAACCATCCTGCAGATAAGGAAACCAAAACTCAGAGAACTTATATGTTACTTTTCCAAAGTGAGATTTATTTATCTTCATCTCATCTGACCCAGAAACACATATGCTATCACTTCAGAGAACTGATTGGCACTATGCTGAAAAAAATTCCACATAATTCTCTTGTTTTTCCTTTTGAGCCTGTTGGCTCTTTGTCTCTGCTTATCTTTGCCAACACTGTCTTCCTGATTAAACAAATCAAGGGCTACTTCCCCTATAATTTGTGTACAGCACCTGGTACTGTGCCCACTGGCCTCTGAAGTAAAGAACTGTCATTTTCACATGGACTTAAGACCTGGGAGAATAATTCAGAAAAGTCAAGTAGGACGTACAGATCTCAATTTAATAAGCAATGACAGGAGGCCATTAAAAATAGAATAGGAACAACTGTCGGAACTGGATTAGATCGATTTTGGAGGCACGTGAAGGTGGTTCCAGACCACAGCCAGCATCCATCCGCACCCCATCTTTTCCACAGCTGTCTGAGTCACCATCATCTCTCATTTGGATTCTGCAAGAGCCTGCTAACAGGTTACTCTGCTTCTCCCAGGCGCCCCCTACAGTCTGTTTCCAACTCAGCAGTCCACTGATCCTTTAAAAACAAAGCCATCCAGTCACTCTCTGTGCAAAAACTTGCAACGGATCCCCACGTCAAGCAGAACAAAAACCAAAGTCCTCAAACTGGCCTACAAGGCCCTAAGTGATATGGACCCATTTCCTTCAGAAACTCCCTCATCGCCTATGACTGTCGCCTTGCTCACTCCACTGCAATCTCTCTGGCCTCTGTGCTCTTCCTCTAAAACTAAAACATGCCAGACACACTCTGCCCCAGGGCTTTTACACTAACTGTTCCCTCTGCCTAGTTCCCCAGCATCTGCTTGGCTAATCCCCTCCCCTCCTTCAAGTCTCAGCTCAATTCTCATCTTCTCAATGAAACCAGCCTATCCTGTAGGTCGCCCAACCACTGCCCACCCGCACCCCTCAGACTGCTCCCTCACCTTTCTCTACTTTTAGTTTCTTTTCATAGCACTTATCCCCTTCTAACAAACCGTAAAACTTACTGTACTTATTGTCTGCTTCCCCCCGTCCCCCCTCAGCCCTCTTTCCCCCTTGCTTGTTCCCATGGCAGAATGTACCCAGCTGATATATCCAAAGTACAGAAGCAGTCCCTGGCACATACTAGATATTCATTTTTAAATATTTGCTGAAAGAATGAAATTGAGGGGTACATGAAGCTGGGAGGTCTCCCCTTCTTCCAGCTCCCCCTTTCCCCAAACCTCTCTCAAAGTCGTTGACTTAGACTCCACTAGACAGACCTGCTGCAGTCATTAAGGCAAATTATGCTACTTCATGTTCTTCCTTGGACTTTGGAGCCATCTTTTTTTTTTTTTATTAATTTATGTATTTATTTATTTTTGGCTGTGTTGGGTCTTCGTTGCTGTGCGAGGGCTTTCTCTAGTTGTGGCAAGTGGGGGCCACTCTTCATCGCGGTGCACGGGCCTCTCACTGTCGCGGCCTCCCTTGCTGCGGAGCACAGCCTCCAGACGCGCAGGCTCAGTAGCTGTGGCTCACGGGCCTAGTTGCTCCGTGGCATGTGGGATCTTCCCAGACCAGGGCTCAAACCTGTGTCCCCTGCATTAGCAGGCAGATTCGCAACCACTGTGCCACCAGGGAAGCCCCTGGAGCCATCTTTTTTAAAGAAGGAAACGTTCAGTGGTGCTACACCCTCCATCCTTATTATCATTATGGCCTTACGAGTATGGCCATACTCCTTCACTCTGAACCTACATTAGTCAAAGGCGCCATGGGAATTTAATCCATACCTTATTAGTATCTCTATCCTCATTTATTCTTTGGCATTATTAAGGCCCACACTTTAAACCTATGGACAGATCGATGGGGCTACAGTTAGGAGTTTATATCAGCTGGCTAGAGCTAGGGTTTTGTCAGGTGAAATCAAAGGCAGGATAAAGTTTTCTCAGTTGTCCTTTCATTGTTTCTTTCTTGTTTTATAGCTTTTTTACCAGGGATCTCCCAGTGTAAGGTCTATCCAGTGATGGGGGCTTCATCAGAGACTTTCCCCACCACTACCACCTTCGTAACTCCTGGGAAAAAAGGAGAGAAAACTCCAAGGATTGACGATTTTTCTAGTCCTCTGAAACAAGGTACAGAATAAGTAGAGGTGAGACAAGAACGGAAAGAAAAAGAAACATTTTCAGTCCCAACACCTGCCTGGGTCTCCTAGTATTTTCCTGGAGGTTGAGAAGTTACACACAGTTTGCATTAGAAAATCACTCCATTTCTTATGGAAAAAAAATCAGTTTCTCTATAAAGAAGGTCCCAGAAATGTTTGTAGCTTGACACTATTAATAATCCTTCACCTCCACACAAGTGAGCTCACCTTGTAGCCAGATTTGGGGACAGCATAAAGGGTATTGGTGTGGTGGGTAATTCCAGCCATTGTGTGAATAGAGAGGCGACATTTAAACTCTAAGCACTCGTTACAGTGATGACAACAACCAAGAAGCATGTTTTCATCTGCGTTGTTTTTACAAAGAGCCCTCCCTAAATTGGCCAGGACTCAAATTCTATAAGATTTCAGTTTGGGTTACATCCCAGTTCCAACAGGAGAAACATAAATACGAGATTAGTAATAACAAGATGCATATGAGCCATTTGTCCCCAAATTTGGCTTATGACCCAAAAACAATGGCAATTTACCTCTGTCCCTCCTATGCCCCATTAAATAGAGAAGAGCATAGGAAAGGTGATTTGCTAAGCCCATACAGTATGTGTGTCGGGGCACAAGGACAGAGACCCTGAGAGGGCTGCTGGTGACAGACTCCCTTGCGTAACTTATCTTTCCATGAAAGCAGTGCAAGAATCAATCCTACTTGATCATGGAAAAATTCCAAATCCTCGTAAAGGTGACTCTGGGAAGAGACTGCAAAGGAGGTTAGAGCAGAGCCCATGATGCCTACCCCACTCCTGACTCTGGACTGGAAATTCAGCCTCTGTCTCTGAATCAGGCTGGGCCCCTATTCGTCTTGTGAGCCAGGAGAATTTCAAGTCAAAAGGTCAATCTCTTCCTTCTCTCAAGTTCTCTTTTCTCCTTTTTCTATTCCTCTCTCTCCTTTTAGACACAGATGAGGACCTAGAGAAGAGGCAGAAATGGAGCATCGTGGTCAAATTTCTGATTGCAGTCACCTTGTTGTTCAGTGGAATTGCCATTAGAGTGTTCGTCATTTTTGAAGTCCCATGCCCTGTTAAGTTTGCTGATGTACTGGGTCCTTGGACTTGATCTATAAAGACCTCCTTCTGTCCCAGAGGCAGGCTGGCATAATGAGAAAAGCACAGACTTTGGAGTTTGGACACACCTGCCACTCTACACTCACTAGCTGAGTGGCTCTGAGAAAGTTGTTTGCCTTCTCCAACCGCAGCTGCCTCATCTTTAAAATGGGACTAATGATATTTGCCTCTCATGATGGTTAGGAAGTTTAATGGAGATTCTGTGGGAAAGGCTCCTGGCACGTAGAGGTGCTTGCTAAATGCAAGTTCCTTTCCTCTGCTGTACTTGTAATATTCTCTAGGGAGGATAGAGCCAATAGGAATGAATATTTTCTTTTTCCTTAGAAGAGATGATTTTCAGGAGTTCCCTGGCGGTCCAGTGCTTAGGACTCCATGCTTTCACTGCCAGGCCCAGGTTCGATCCCTGGCTGGGGAACTAAGATCCCATAAGCCGTGTGGCACAGCCAAAAAAAACAAGAGAGATGATTTTCTTTAAATGGCCTGATGTGAGGCTTGGAAGATAATCAGATGCACAGCAGCCACCTGAAGTTAATACCAGTCATTTTCTCCCTTCAGAGTCAATGCCTAGGAGCCAGAGAGCTATGCCAATGCCAGAGGTCGTGGAGAAGGCAAAGAAAGGAAGGCCAGCAACCTGGTGTAGCTGAATCCCAGACTGACTCTCAGCCCAAAAAGGAAAGTGTTCTCTGTATGGCTATTGTCATTTGCCTAGAGAAAATGGGGTTAATATATAAATCCTGGGGGACAGGAAGCTGCTTTAATTATGCAGCAAATGTGGGTAATTCTTTTATGTGTCAAGAAATGGGCAAGTATTTGTACTACTGTTTTCTTAACATCTGCAGGGTCATAATACAATAGGGTACTTATTGAAAATAGCTATTTCTGGGCATCAGATATAATAAATCAGAATGGCTAGAGTGGGACCAGGAATCTTATTTTTAAGATTTTTTTTTCACTGGACCACCAGAGAAGTCCCTTTTTTTTTTTTTTTTAAGATTTTTTAACAAGCTCCCTAAGTAGAGGTGGATTTACTGTGAAATTAATGAAGCTTAAACTCAGGACCCAGGGGACCTGCACAAAGGCTTTGTATCCAATTTTGTATTTTTAAAATTTGTATTCTTTTTCTTTAAAAAGGGTCTCTGAAACTGTAAGAGCTTCAGAGCCCACAACCTACGTCTCCATCCCTGCCCCTGGGTAACTCTGACATACAACACAGTTCAGGAACCACCACAGTTGAACACAGCCTGAATACTTGGCAAAGCACCTTCTTTCTTCCCTGCCCTGGGGTTTCCTGGCAGGATTATAAATCCATATTGCACTTTAGTGTGTAAGTCAGACACCACACCACTGGCTTAGCATGGCTGCTTTAAATAGTTTTCCCACCAGGAACGGACGCAGCCTTTGAATACAAGAAAGTGATGGGTGCCTTCTCTACATCTAAAAACCCACTGAAGCAAAGAGATGAGGTCTCCAATACTTTTTTAAATTAAAGAAGGTGGCCACTTTTGTAGAATTAGAGCACTGAGAATGGGTCTCAAAGATTTTATAGTCCAAGATGGGACACACTCTTTAGTTCCATGTCAACCGCACATATCAATAATCAAGCAGAGGACTTCCCTGGTGGCGCTCTGGTTAAGAATCCACCTGCCAATGCAGGGGACACGGGTTCGATCCCTGGTCTGGGAAGATCCCACATGCCGCGGAGCAACTAAGCCTGTGCGCCACAACTACTGAGCCTGCGCTCTAGAGCCCGTGAGCCACAACTACTGAGCCCATGTGCTGCAACTACTGAAGCCTACACACCTAGAGCCATGCTCCGCAACAAGAGAAGCGACCACAATGAGAAGCCCGCGCACCACAACTAAGAGTAGCCCCCGCTCGTCGCAACTAGAGAAAGCCCGTGTGCAGCAACGAAGGCCCAATGCAGCCAAATAATAATAATGATAATAATAATAATCAAGCAGAGTGCAACTAGAAGATGAATACATTCAAGAGGTCTAATGCACAGCATAGCGATTATAGTCACCATATTGTATACTTCAAAACTGCTAAGAGACTAGATCTTTTACATTCTCACCACAAAAAAGCAATGATAATTATGTGACGTGATGGGATGTTAGCTAAAGCTACCGTGGTAATCACAATGCAATTCATAAATGCATCAAATCAACACATTGGACACCTTAAACTTACACAATGTTATATGAAAATTAAATCTCAATTTTAAAAAATCAAGCATGGCACTCTTTCCACCCAGGCACGGCATCAATCTTTTTTATTACAGTGCTTTAGGTATCCAATGCCAACTTATTTGTCATCTCTGGTCTAGGTTAATATTTTCTATAATCCTGTTTCTGCCAATGTTAGATGATGAGCGCATGTAAATTAGTATAATTCTATAATTTGGTGTATTTATAGTTCTTTAATCCAATCAACATTATCATTTCTACTGAACATTGAAAGAAATAGGCCTGAAGGGGACTAAAAAGTCTAGTCCAGAATTAGAAGAAGCCATGTTAACAGCAACTCTGATTGAATTTCTCCCATGAACAAAATAAGCTACTAAATGATAAAGGAATTAATTTTAAAAAAGAAATTTTATACACACTGCCTCATTTGAGCCTCATAAAAATCCTGGGAAGTAGCTAGGGCAGGTATCTACATCTTACTGATACTTAAACTAAGGCTTAGAAAGGTTATTGACTTTCCCATGGTCACACAGCTAGTGGAAACAGAACTAAAATTCAGGTCTTTTAATTCCTATACTGGATTTATCGGCTTATTCATCTCTTCCACAAAATTTTACTGAAAGCCTTCTATGTGCCAAGTTCCCTGCCTTCAAGAGTCTTAGAGTCTATGTTCATAACAGTTAAGCATTTAGAAAGTACATACAAAATCAGATGGGACATGGTATAATGAGAGTGGAATGGGATTAGTAAAAAATATTTGGTCCACATTGACCCAGATCTTTGCCCCTTCTCAAACAGAGTGAGATTGTTTGGGCCTGATTCCAGGAATGAAGTAGAATCCCTGTGCATCTGGGATCCAAAGTAGCTGCACATCCAGGGCCCTTTCCGTTCAAGGCAAATCGGTCAAAAAGGGATGGCTGGGCTGTTTACTAGGAGGTTATTGGTTCCAACAAACTGTAGGTTCTCATACATAAGTGCACCTTGCTGATACTTTCTCAGTGTAAAGCACAATAACTTTTCCTAGAATTGATGGGTAACAAAGGCGAAATGATGTGAACTTGGCGTTACACGGGGTTTTGTACTAAGCTGTCTCTTTGTTGGTACATTAAGAAATACCCATTTGCATCCTTCTTTATCTTTCATATTTCCTTTCAATCTCTAGGTTGGACAAGATGCTCCCAAATCATCAAGCCCCAAGAAAGCTGCAGAGATCACTGTGGTCCACGAGACATACTTCTGAAAAGTTCTGCTCCGCCTCACACACTGAATGAAAGATACTACATTGTCTTCTCCCTACTATTAATCAGTATGGGCAGATTCTTGCCAATTTTACCCTCGTATCTTCAGCAGGGACATTACGATCAGACAGTAATGCCAGGCCAATGAGGGGGAAGCCTGGGCTCCAGAGTTACTCTCATGCCTTTGCTACTGACTTAGCCACAAGCCTCTGAAATTCACTTGGTAATCCCACAAAAAATGGATATTTTTTTCATCCCATCAAATGAAAACAAAAAGTCTTCCCTCTAAGCACTATGAATGGACCCATTACTCTCTTTGACAAAAGGTTTAAACACAGCCTCCAAGGAACTGAGCAAAGCAGCCCTTGGTGTGGCACATTCGCCAAGTCCTCTATTGTCCTCTCTGCTGACCTCACACGCACTGGCTCTCAGCCGGCTGAGGATGGGGCTCCTGTTTTCCCAGGCTGGCATTCATAGGGCTTTATGACTTAGCCTCTGTCACTACATACAGCTCTCCACACACTGGGGAAGGGAACGTGACCCTAAGCGTTCCAAAAGTCCTCGTCGTGACTCATCCCCAAAGTGCTTAGGGACTGCATACAAATAGGATCCAGACTGGGAATTCCCTGGTGGTCTAGTAGTTAGGACTCGGCACTTTCACTGCTGTGGCCTGGGTTCAATCCCTGGTCGGGGAACTGAGATCCTGCAAGCTGTGCAACGCAGCCAAAAGACAAAAACAAACAAACAAAACCAAACAGGATCCAGACAAGGTCTGCGGATAATCGAGAATTCCTAAAGTTGGTCTGACATTATACCTTACCATCACGGTGAGCTGCAGACATTCTGAACAAGGATTGCAGAGCAACATGATTATGTGCTCTTTCTCACAGAGGCACGGCTATAAGTCAAGTCTGACTTACTTAAATAAGAGTTTGGTGAGAAAGTGAAACAGCTGGTTTTTATTTTAATACTCAATGCAATATTTTATTGTACTTCTTAGCTGTGGTTTCTTCCTTTCCCTTACCTCAGCTAAGAGATAGTTTAAGAAAGGCTCAGTTTATAGAATTTATTATGAAATTAGATTTTCATTTATACATTGTAATTTTTCATAAAACTCAAAACTATGGATTACAATGCATATGACTTTTGACAACGAAACGAGACATCTACAATCTATTTTGTGTATTAAAGAATATTCTACTTGTTTTACCATTATAAATTGTCTTATTTGAGAAATTTTCTAAACATGTTAAGAAAAAAACTGTCAATATATCAATAGTTTCAATGTTAAGCTAATTGAGTATTACCTAACAACGAATTTTTGCAACAACTAATCTTTTTTTTTAATTATTTATTTATTTATATTTTATTTTCAGCTGCATTGGGTCTTCATTGCGGTGCACAGGCTTCTCACCGTGGTGGCTTCTCTTGTTGCAAAGCATGGGCTCTAGGCACACGAGATCACTAGTTGTGGCTCGTGGGCTCTAGAGCGCAGGCTCGGTAGCTGTGGCACACGGGCTTAGTTGCTCCGCGGCATGTGGGATCTTCCCAGACCAGGGCTTGAACCCATGTTTCCTGCATTGGCAGGCGGATTCTTAACCACTGCGCCACCAGGGAAGTCCCCAACTAATCTTACAAATTCAAAATTACTACTCAAACCTGTGTTCTAAAAACTGCATTTTGGAAATGTTTTTATTATGATGGTGGCATGAAACAGCTGACCTTAAAACAGAGCTTCAGTGAAAAAGGGACTGGCATGAGGGATACAAAGGGTGTTGTCCTGATTCTTTTCATGCGTCTGAAACCATTCCATTTCATTTTGGTGAAATGTGCCTGTTCCTAAGTAATTGTTTTCTTAATTCTCTGGTAACAACAACAACATATACAAATCATATCCTCTTTTCTTTCACTTTAAGTACTGTCCAAAAAAGGTACAACATCTAGCCTTAAGCCCTGATTTGATATTCAAGCTGACCCTAGAAGAGATGGAACCAAGCATGGATGATGATAGTTTTCAAGGAAGCCCTAGAGATCCTCTAGGTGTCCTAAAGTTCCACAGAGCACGCTTTGAAAATATGCTAGGCGGAGAGGAAAGACCACTGAGGCTGGCATTTGAATAAATAAGTATCACCCTCCACTGATTCACAGCATCGCCTCCAGTTTATCCTGCCATCTGTGGCTCAGTCTAACCATGAAATAGGGGGAAAAAACCCCGCTCCTTCTCAAGACCACTAGGGAGGATGATTAAAAACATTCCATACTTAAAGCTCTTGGTCTAGGACTGGTACCTACATTCATCCCCACCTTCTCAGGCTTTATCCACCAGAGAATGTCCTTTCCTTTAATCCAGAAACAGGAGATAAAACCTGTGGCAGAGTCTACACTCACTAGCTCTACTGCAAGAATATAATTTGGGTAACCATGTACAGTGACTTTTCTTTATAGAGATTCACCGATGGAATGGAAATTGTTTATTTTGCTTTGGGGACTTGTTTCCCCAGCCAAAGCGAGGTGCCTTTGAGGATTTTCTGACTCCCTAATCAGTTAACAATTTTGAATACCGTATTCTCTTACCAGTGGAGATCTTTGAAAACTAAAAGATAAGAGAGAGCGCGGAAGGGAAGGGAGAACTCCCACGTGGACCTTGGGAAGTGACCTTTATTGTTTTTTTCCCTACAGGCATCCTCTTTATTTATTTATTCATTCATCTTTATTGGAGTATAAATGCTTTACAATGTTGTTAGTTTCTGCTGTACAACAAAGTGAATCAGCTACATGTATACATATATCCCCATACCTCCTCCCTCTTGTGTCTCCCTCCCACCCTCCCTATCCCACCCCTCTAGGTGGTCACAAAGCACCGAGCTGATCTCCCTGTGCTATGCGGCTGCTTCCCACTAGTCATCCACTTTACATTTGGTAGTGTATATATGACAATGCTACTCTCTCACTTTGTCCCAGCTTGCCCTGCCCTGTGTCCTCAAGTCTGTTCTCTGCAGATCACTTCACAGCAGGGCACAATATTCCCTGTCACCACTATAGACTGAGCTATAGACTCAACTTGATAAAACGCCATTTCTATGGGGAGCCAATTATTCCTTTGGGAAGTGACTAGTCAGCAAGGTTTTTAACTGTAAATTCTTTCTCATTAAGTTACCACACCTTGTTTTTCTGATTATTAAAGTACATCCTCATTATCAAAATGTTTAGAAAATACTGGAAAGTAAAAAGAATAAAAGAAAAAAATTATAGCTAATCCTTCTTCCCAGAGATAACCACTATTAACACTTTGATGTATCTCTTTACAGATTATAAATATATACACATATACATTAAAAAGATACATATGTTACACAAACACCACCATACTCTTCATACCATTTTAAACCTGTCTCCCTCTTTTGGCTAATATATTACGACCATATTTCCAGTTAGCACAAGTATGAAGTTGTGTTTTTTTCAAGTCTTAGGCTGGAGAGGACTGAAAGTCATTCTACCTTTTTTAAGAGTCTGAGTCACCCCAATACTTTTTGATAGGCCCAAAGATTAAAGGAGGTAGTTGCTTAAGGCAGAGAAAGCACATTCACAGACACCTGCAATTTAAACTTCTGATGGTATTGCAAAATGACATTCAGTAAATAGTTGTATTTGTGCATGTGTTAAATGCATGACTTTATTCAAAGGAAGCACTTAAATTACACAATTTTATACTTCTGTTTTGCCATTTCTTCATTTTTTAAGATCTACCTGTGATTTCAACAATCAAAGTGACCGGGCTTCCCTGGTGGCGCAGTGGTTAGGAATCCACCTGCCAATGCAGGGGACACGGGTTCGAGCCCTGGTCTAGGAAGATCCCACATGCCGTGGAGCAACTAAGCCCGCGAGCCACAACTACTGAGCCCACATGCCACAACTACTGAGCCCGCGTGCCTAGAGCCCATGCTCCGCAACAAGAGAAGCACCGCAGTGAGAAGCCCGCGCACCGCAATGAAGAGTAGCCCCCGCTCGCCACAACTAGAGAAAGCCCGCACGCAGCAACGAAGACCCAACACGGCCAAAAATAAATAAATAGAATTAAAAAAAAAAAAATCAAAGTGACCTAGGCCTCTCTGGGTCTCTGACAGGCCTGAGCAGGCTGCTAGCATCCCTCTTTCTCTGCACACCCAGGCTAGTGCAAGGGGTTACTAACCAGAGAGGGACCTAAGGTGGTTCTAGCCCTACACGTTTTTCTCCCCACCCCTCCCTCCCTCCCTCTTATTTTGGAGACTCTTTAAGCACAGTCCAGTAGATTCTGACCTAGAGCACTTTTTCTACATTATGTCCCAAACTAGCCGTCTTCCAAGGAAGAGTTGCTATGTGTACTTCGGACTAGCAGTCAGGAGCCCTCCTTTGTTTTGCCCTGTTCAGGCTGATGGTCTTATGGGCCTTCCTCCCCTTACACCCTGATCCTCCCCTCCTGCCTCCACTCTTCCCCTGCATTCTCAGAAAGGATTCCTTTCCCAGAGTTGACACCTGGCCCTCATGCTGCCTCAAGTTGCTCCTTTTATGTATACTTCCTAGTTCTTCTGCTTGAAGCCTGTCCCGTCTGTGTTAACTTTTATTTCTCTACATTACTTTGTATTCAACAGAGCACCATGCTCATAGTAGACATTCAAAGAAATTACTGATGATGTCACACCACTAAATGGATAGCTGAGGGTAGCATAACTGACTTTCTAGAAGAAAATGAGGTAACCTTTACTTTTACATCAAAGTTGCTATTGGTTACCGGGGGCATGCAAACCAATGAGGGCCCAACCTGCAACTGTTGGTAACACTTGAATTCATCTCTCTAGACGTATATTCTTTTCTCTCATGTTTCTTTGTCGCTTCATCTTTCTCTTCCTGCTCCTTATTCCAATGCTTTTCTTTTTCCAACACTTTTTTCCTTTCCTTCTTTTTCTTTCCCTTTTTCACTGACCCGACTTGCCAGTGATCCAATACAAAAAATTTCTCTTAATCTGCACTCCTTGAATCCATGTCTATAGGACATAAATTTCAATCTCCAGAAGGCTTTTCACAGGCTGACCCTCCTTTACTTGGTGCACCTCGGTCTGTAGTACAAAAACTTTCACCAGACTCTTATGAATTTGCGCCACCCAGTGGCTAAAGTTGCTGAAGTCATCCTCTGAAAAAAGCAGTGCATATAAATAATTAAATATAAACAAATGTGAAGCCTGTAATACTGCCCCAAAGGAAAAAAAATAATTCATAGCAGCCAAATTTTGTCCTATTTTAAAGTCTATTTTCTAATACTTGAAATAGGGTGGCAAAGAACATGTTTAGGGGTACACTGTCATGGTCTCCACAGAATAAGATGATGCCCACAAGATTCGACAAGGATTTATTCAGGTCACTTCTGCTCCCTAATGTACTGGAAAAGAAGAATAAACAGCACAGGTTATAGGGTAAAGTCTTGATTGCTCTCTTGAGGAATCAAACATCCAACGTGAGAGACACTATTTTGAAGACTTATAAACCATACATGCGATAATACCAGCAGTTTAATTTATTTCTTCTACAATGAACTTTTTTGGACATGTCTATGTCTAGGACATATGCCAAGGAGTAGCATTCATGGGTTGGAGGGTACATACACCATCAACTTTGCTAGACTGCATAGAGTCCTCCAAACTGGTTGTCGCAAATACATTCTCAC
Organism: Balaenoptera borealis; assembly: GCF_965194805.1. Taxonomy (NCBI): domain Eukaryota; kingdom Metazoa; phylum Chordata; class Mammalia; order Artiodactyla; family Balaenopteridae; genus Balaenoptera; species Balaenoptera borealis. Next base: position 39,715,041 of record NC_138879.1, read on the forward strand.
CAGCAGTAAAGAGAGTCCCTGTAGTTCCACCTCCTCCCTAACTTGGAAATCTCAGACTTTAAAATTTTTGCCAGTCTGATGGCTATGAAGCAGTACGTCATTGTTGTTCCTATGTGCATTTTCCTGCTTAATGGTGAGGTTGAGCATCTTTCTATATATTTATTTGCCTTCAGGTTTTCTCTTGCTTGCTTATAACCGCTCCCTTTTTTTCTATTGTGTTGTTAGCCTTTTTTATTGAGTTGTAGAAGTCCTGTATTCCTGGTGACATTCCTGAATACTAATCCTCTGTCTTTGACACATTTACAATCAGAAGTATATTTCTCACATAAAACGTATTCCTCAAAGCTGATTTACACATAAACACCTGCCAGGCTCTGAAGCTCTGGGAGTGCCTTTTGGCTCCAAGATTCTGTTTTTATTTTGACTTCTATGGCTAAAAAGCTATTGGACTTATGTTTCAAAGTCCCAGGAAACTGAACATATTCCTTAGAAGGACTTCAAGGACTCCCACCTTGAAGGACTCTGCTTTGTCAACACATACGTGACAAAATAAGGTAGCTGGGTTTTCAGCCTGTTCCAACCCTATTCAATTCTTTATGGCAGGAAGAGAAATGAGCAGCTCTCAAAAAACTGCTAGTATCTGTTATTGTCTTATTCTGAAATTAAACCAGCGAAGTAATGCACAGGTTCAATTTCAGAGTGATTTATTCAGATATTGCTTTCCTAAGCATTTATAATGACTCCATGGTGTTGAAAAGAAGTGCAACCTGTAGCAATATCTAAACTCCTGGGCCTATTTTCCAGCTCTCCAGAGTAAGCCATAAAGTACCTTTGCCTAACATATTTATTTGTCTAAGCACAGGGAAGATGAACTTTGGCAGAATAGACAGCCCATGTGCCAGAGCAGCATCGCATTAGAGATTTCTGTCTGGCCTCCTCTCCTTTCTGCTGTGGTATCATTGTTTACCCTTTTAGCTCCCTCCTTCCCATCTAAAGGAAATCATCTGATTCCCATATCTATACTTTCCATGAAATCCTTTCACTCCAACATACTTGTTCTTCCTGGTGGATTAATTTTAAGCCTTTTATCTCTAACTGTAGATAATAATAAGAGCTAACACATAAAGCACATCTACCATGTACAATAATAAAAGTTTTGTCTCCTGCTAAAGTAACTCTGGGAAACAGGTAGGCCAGGGAGCATCTCACGGGTCTGAACTACCACAGCCCCTGAATCTGTCTTGCACAGTAGCCTTGCACAGTAGAGCCTTGCACAGTAGCTGTTTTTAGTGCCAAGTTGGGAGACAACACTGCTGTGTCATTTTGAAGAGTGTGCTCATGTGTGTGTGAGCGCATGATTAAATAGTAAAGGGCTTCAGAGAAAACTGCTGTCCTTGGCATGATTATAGATTCCAGAAAATTAGTAAAGTGAGTAAACACTAAAAAATGTGTTTGGCTGTGTAAAAATAACCAGTTAACAGCCATTTATGTAAACAGCTTAACATTTAAGGCCTGATTATCATGCAGCACAATAACAATTACATATATCATTAAATATGCATCAGATTAACCTTGTAAGTTTTATTTGATTACAATAGCACTCTGTAGAACAGTCTTACAGTTAATTGCTCATAATGCATAAGTCTGTTCACTATTTACATCAATTAAATGAGACAGCGCTCCTGAGCGTGTCCTGCATTTATTTGACGTAAGCCTGGATTATTCATCCTTGATTGCAACTATGCATTTGCCCTATGACCTGTGAGATAATGTACACTCTCTTTAGTTTTTTATAGTGAGGAAGGTGCTAAAGAAGCAGGTAGCAAAAGAAAATTCTGTTTAATTTGGTGTTTTGGAAGCCTACAGGTTTCCAGTAGGTAGTTCTTGGTTAAAATAATGAAAATATTCCAATGCTGAGCACTGGCCAACCTAGCCTAGAACACTTCTAAGCAAGCCCCAAGGTCATACTGTGAAGCACTTCTAGAATTAAAATTAAAACTACATTATAATTTATTTGACTCCCACCATGAACTAGGTACTACACATACATCATCATATCCTTATAAAGCTCTTATAAATTAGGTATTATTGTTTTCATTTTACGTATGAGGAGAAAAGAGACACAGAAAGATAATAGTTTGCTAAATTCTTGAAGGTAGTTAGGATTCAAATTCGGGAAAGGCTTCAAAGTACATACTTTTTCAATTATATTAAACTGGGCCAGGTTTCTTACAATTCATATTTCAAACACTTACTAGGCACTTGTTGGTTGCAAAAGAGTATAGACTGCCTGTCATCAAATGATGCAAAATACTTTAGGAGCCTGTTTTGAAGGTCAAAAGGTGGAGGCCTCGTTCATCCGGCTGAAAGGCATGCGGCATTTAAAATTTTCCTGATAAACAGGAGTCACTCAGCAACAACACATTCCTGGTTCACCTCACTCTTAGATTCTACCCCAAGCCTGCTGTTTCAACAGAAAGACATCCTGCGCTTTGTGGAGATCAAAAAGAAGTCAGTGAGGGAATTCTCTGGCAGTCCAGTGGTTAGGACTCAGCACTCTCACTGCCGGGGCCCGGGTTCGATCCCCGGTCGGGGAACTAAGATCCCACAAGCCGCGCGGTGCGGCCAAAAAGAGAAAAGTCAGTAAGGTGAGGAAGAGGCAGAGGAGATGGGTAGCAAAGGGCTGGATTCATGAAAATTTGGCATAATGGCCATGGCATTATGAAAATCCTAATACTTGCTAACTTTTCACTTTGAATAGCCAGAGGGAGTTTATTAGTTACATTTGGACAGACCTGATTTTAATTCTGGCTGTACTACCTAGTAACTGAATGACTTAGGGCAAGTGGTTTTACCTCTCGGAGCCTCGTTTTTCCTTATCTGTAAAATGGGATGCAGTAAGGTCCTTTAGCAGAATTTTTCCCCCTCTTGTTCATCTTTGAGATGTTTAGGGCCCTCTTACTTATGCAGAAGCACTCCAGTCAAGCCACTGTGTGGAGAAATAGCTATATGTAGACCTTACATTTCTTTAAGTAGCTTAGCAAGAGTACTTCAACCCTTCCTCTGCAGACTGGTCATGGTTGAGGTTGATCAAGTTAAAAGAGCAATCTAGGAAACTTCTGGAAAGAAAAGAATTGATTTCCTATCTCCTTTGACTAGGGTGGCCACAAAAGGAGAAAGATATGGAGGGGGGGGGAGTGAATGGGGACAAGAGGATGGCAATGTTTCTGAATGCAAGAGACAGCAACAGAGGCTGAGGAGGCTGGAACCAGTCCTGAGCTGGGCCATGGTGGACCCTGGGCTTCTGTGAAAGTGCCTTAGTGTGTGAACTCAAGGGGCTGAGCCCTAAGAGCTGCAATCCTTGAGGCTCAGGCCTTTTGTGGCATGAAGCCCTCTCTACTGAGTGCATCACAGGAAACTCCTTGCCTTTAAGAGACCCTGTAATTGGCAAAGCAAAGGGCTCTGCTCCCAGACATAAATCTCTGGCTAATTTACATTGACTGGGGTTACCTTAGAGTTTAAAGGGGAGGAAGTTGAAACCTAGAAGGCATGGCTAGACTTTTAGACTTTTTGTTTTTATCTATTTGTATACCAAGGGGCTTCCCTGGTGGCGCAGTGGTTAAGAATCCGCCTGCCAATGCAGGGGACATGGGTTCGATTCCCCGGTCCGGGAAGATCCCACATGTCGCGGAGCAACTAAGCCCGTGCGCCACAACTACTGAGCCTGCACTCTAGAGCCCGCGAGCCACAACTACTGAGCCCATGTGCCACAACTACTGAAGCCCACATGCCTAGAGCCCGTGCTCTGCAACAAGATAAGCCACTGCAATGAGAAGCTCGCACACCAAAAGGAAGAGTAGCCTCCGCTCGCCGCAACTAGAGAAAGCCCGCGCTCAGCAACGAAGACCCAACGCAGCCAAAAATAAATAAATAAATTTTAAAAACAAATTAATTTAAAAAAATTTTTTAAATGTAAAAATATTTGTATACCAAACTACAAAGAACCACTTCAGATACAGGAAAAATAAATATTAGACGAGGTAAAGTTTATAAAGTCTTTCAGTACTCAGGACATAGTAAGTAACTAGAAATGGCAGATAGTCATTTCCACTGGGAGGAAGGCTCAGAAACTGCACTTCTGGTTCTAACCACAGCAGCTAAGCAGCTGAAGGGGAGCCTGTGGGGATATTTGGACACAATCAATGGCAGCCACATTATAGAGCCTGGACATCTTCTCTTTTCCTTGCCTGAGTGACTTCATCCATACCTTTGCCTTTACCTGCTCATTTTGCAAATATCTGTCCAGGATGCACTTCTGGGCACTGAGGTTACAAAGAAGACACACATCCAAAGAAACAATTCTAATATGGTTATAACATTTTAGCCCTGACCTCTCCTCTCCTCTGAGCTCTAAATTCATTTATGTCATTTCCACTCAGATTGCAAAACAGGTATCTGAGACAGACCTTTAATTTCTCCTCCAGATTTGCCTGATGCCACCACATTGCTGAAGGCAAAAACCCAGAAAAGCACTGCCTAATCACTGTTACCCTTACCCTCACTGTGCATTTTCATTTCTCCACATCTTTCTTAAGCACAATGAATGACTAAATTGGGGCTTAGAATTCTAATGAGGGCCTAACATCAATTGAAGAGGAAGGGAAATTTCCAGGTGCTTGAATGCTGTGTTTTTAATGAATAGATCCCAGTATTATGTGGGACTGTTTTTCCACAACAGTACAACACTGATGACTCATGTTCAGTTTGTTGACAATCGTGACGTCCAGATCTGGATATACGCCCTAGCCAGACTCAAAAACTTTCAGTTTAGATGAGAAAGACATGAAAATAAGTCCTAAAGGTTTGACCCCATTTTCTGTTTGTGGAGGTGAAGGTATTGTACAGGTGTAGCTGAAACATCAATGTTCATAAACTACCTGTTGAACAACTGCTGGACGATTAATGATTTAAAGGGCAATTTTTATGTTTCTACTATCTATTCTCCACACAACTGCCAGAGTGATCCTTTTAAAACAAATCTGATTATTCCTTTGCTCTCAACCCTTCCATGGTATTCTATCACATTCTAATAAAATCTAAAGTCCCACATGGCTTACCAGATACACAATCTGGCTTCTGCCTGTTACCCAACTTATTGCTTTAATTTGCTGTGCTACAGCCTCACTGCTCTCCTTGCTTCTTCTCCAACATGCCAAGCAGTCGGGCTATTTTAATTGCCATTTCTTTTCTCCTGGAACAGTTTCTCTCTAGAAATCCACACAGCTGCCTCTCTCATTTAATGATTAGATTTCTGCTTACAATTAAGAGGACATCCTTGTCTACCCCATCTAATAAAGCATCCCCTTTCTCCTAATTTTTTTTAAAACTTGCCACATTACTGGGCATTAGCTATTATTTAGTAATATATTATGTGTATTGCTTAATGTCAATCTGCTCCCTTATTATGAGACAGAAACTTTGTTTTATTCACAGCTGAATTCCCAGCACCTAGAACACTCTTCTCATCAAATATTTGATAAATGAACAGATTTTCAGAATACATCAAATGTAAAACTCCTCTAAATTTATTGACATGAAGCATAGAAAAATATCTAGAAGAATGTATAGCAAAATGTTAATTATCATGGTGGGAGCTGTTTTTCACATTATTTTTGCTCATGCAAATATGCTGACTTTTTTTTTTTTTTAGTATGAACTTGTATGACTCAGATACTAAAAAATGAGTAAAGAGGCCACACATGCATAAAGTGTAAATGAATTCTATAAGAGGTTGGGCAAATTTATGAAAGAAAGACTTCTAAATAGATGTATTAGCATGATGGTTAAGCTAAACTACTGTTTGAATCCCCTTCCCCAACACGGTCTAGCAGTGTGATCCCAAGTTGTTCACAAGGCAGAGTCTAAAGGTTTTCACCTGGAAAATGGGGACGATAATAATTAGTGTCTACCCCATAAGGTTGTTTTTGAAGATGAAACGGGACCATGTATGTAACCTCCTTCGTACAATGCCTGGCATGCAGAAAATACTCGACAAACGGCAGCTATTATAATAATTAGTAGTAACAAGAGATGTTGGGACATACCTAGCCCTCAAGATTGACATCAGAGTGGACCACCACATCCTCTCATCATTGCGCCTCAATCTGGGCCCCTGAAGCCCAAAGAGGGGATGGTTCTCTCCAAAGAAGGTAATTTCGACGTTCCAGAAGCATCTGAATCAAACGTACCCTGTGAACCCTTAAACCATTCAGGCAGCCTGGTTAATCCATGAGCAGCACTGCAGGACCCGGCTTCGAGAGGCGACCACCGCTCGCCGTCCTTGGGCCCAGTCCCTTAGCCTCGATTTTGTTCGAGGCTGCAACAGAGGTGAGGGGCGGGAATGTCAGAAAACACAAAAGCGGGGCAGTACCGGCCCGCTCCAGCTCACCGCACTCTGGAGCGGTTCAAACGGCACCACGAACCGGCAAGCCTGCGGCAACCAGCAACGCGCCCCCAGGGAAAAATGATTACTGGTCCGACTCAAAACTCAGACAAGCTGCTCAAAGGCCCAACCTCCAAGACCTCCGCCAGAAGCCAGACGCTAGAGCGCTGCTATGGCCGGGTCGGGGACCGAGGGAGGGGCGGCCGCGGATGCGCGGCACGCGGCGAGGCCGCGACGGCCGGGGCGGGGACTGGGCGGAGGCGGCGAGCGCGCGGCCCGCTCTCGCCTGCGCCGCGCGGGAGCGAGCACGCAAGCCTAGGGCGCGCGCGCAGCTGGCGTTTCCTCGGCGCGGAGGAGGGGAAGGAAATAAGGTGAGGCACGAGGCGCTGCAGGGCGGGCGGCGGCGGGGCGCGAGCCCCTGTCTCGGGACAAGGGCGAGGCGGGGATCGTGAGGTGCGGCGGGGTTGGGGGCGGACTGCGGGCCCCGGGGGCGTCGGCGGCGAGGGGGGCGAGGGGGGCGAGGGGGCGGGCGGGCGCGAGGCGCGGGCCACGCCGCGCAGTGGGGGAGGGCGGCGTGGGGCGGGCCTGAGCCCTGGGGCCCCGCCCCTTCGCGGTCTGACGCGCCCCGCCCCCTGGGCGGCCCCGCTGGGTCCCAGCCTGGGTATTCCTGTCTCTGCTGCAGGTGAACACGAAATCCCGCTCTTAGCAGACCCTGGTTGACGTTACCCCTTGTTTTCAAGTAGGCCTTCCAAGTAGATATTTCGGGTCTGTTTTAGAGGTGAGGTGGTCTGAGGCTCCAGTAGAATGACTTGCCCGAGATCACACGGTTAATAAGGAACGAAGTGAGGCTTCGAATCTTGTCCGCAAAACTCCCAAGCGTGTGCCTGTCCTCTGCACCACATCGAATGCTCTTCACGTTCCTTCCCTCCGCCTCCCAGTAACTTCTTGGAATTTGGCAAATGTTAATGTGGAACTAGCATCCATCCTTTCATGGATGTTAGCGTCAGAAATGTCTCTTGTGTGAAGAAAGAGGAAAAAAGAAGATTCCGCTTATTGCAATATTGCGCTTACAACGTGGAGTGTTTATGAGACTGTATACATCCTTTACTTGACCATCTCTACTAACCTCTGTTGAAGTGACGCTGCTGTTCACTAACTGTAAGACATTGTGGAAGTGACAGTCTTTCAGAGGTTCCTTTCCCTTCTTGAAAAAGCAGCATGCCTCAGAAGGTTGTAAGGATTCAGAGACAATCCACATACAGTGATACCACAGTACCTGGCATATGAGAAATATTCAGTAAATGGCCATTATTTCATTATTGAGTGCATAATACCCCTTACTAAGCACACTTTTCTTCAAACTCATTTTCCTGGGACCAGAGCAGAGGGATAACCACTCAAGTTCATCCTGGAAAAGACAAGTTCATTGACAGTTTTATGTGGGTGTCCCATACAGTTAATGATGAATTATTCCCCAAACAAAAACTATCAGGTGAAAGAAGTCACTGCAGGAGAACTAAAGATGAACTAACCTTTTTGTAGAATTAACATTTGTCCACTACATTTGTGTTTATTGAGTTCTTTCTTCTTGGCACTGTGCTTGGTACTTTAAGACATACAAATTTGTATTTGATGTAGTCCCTGCTTTCATTTATGAAAGGGCTAAGGAGAAAAGTGAGGCCGGGCAGAGAAAATCAGATGTTGTTTATTAGAGATACGTAGCCTTTGTAGAGGGCTTACTATGGGCCAGGCACTATGGTACATTATCTGTGTGGATTTTGATATTTAATCTTCGACAACTCTAGAAGGTGGATATGATTGTATCATATCCATTTTACAGAGAAGGGAACAAGCTTGTAGAGATAAACTAATTTGCTTAGCCTTACAAAGCTAGGATGTGGTACAGTTGAGTAAGTTGCATTATGTTCTCTTTATCTTGTCCCTTTACAGTATTTCCTCATCCACGTGCCACTTTTGTTTGTTTATAGGGGGGGTCGTCAGCTTTGGTGTCTGTGTTGGCCAGTTCTGAAATCTCCTTGAAGGAGCCCTACATTGAGGAAGATCAAAGCAGCAGTCTTTGCCAACTGGGGAATGGACCGTTTGAGTTCCTTTAGCAGTAAGTACCATGGGAACAAGTCCCAGGTGAATATTAATAGCAAACTGAAGTGGAAATTGATCAAAGAAGAAAAATAAACACTTTGAAGATGAAGCCACGTGAATCTGATCCTAAAGGAATGAGTATCAAATCAAAATAAAATCAACCACTACTACTGAACACATGATAGAAAACTGAACACATGACCACAAACACATGACACTCAAGGTCTTATAAGACAATTAAGCTCAGGTGGGCCGTGCATAATATGATTAACCCGTAGTTCGACTTAAAAAAGCAGTTGAATTTCTCTTTAGAATCAGTAACATATTTCAGGTGCCTTGGTAAGAAATAATGTCAGTGGTAGAATAAAGGAAATGCTCCTGCCCCTGCTTTTTTGGCACTTGTGTTCTAAGAGTAAATTATAGCACAGTAATAGTGCAGAGATTTATGGCGTACATGTGAAGTAAATCCAGGCAGCCACAACTATGGAGGAAAAAATACACTTTTTCTTTTCTTCTGAAGATAAGAGATTTGGCAGAAATAGAAATCCACTGTTAGATGTTAGTAGTGTCCCAATGAGAAGAATCAGAAAGTCACTTTTGGGGTGTATCCTCCTCAGCAGTTTCTTTCTTTCTTCCTCCCTCCCTCCCTCCCTTCCTTCCTTCCTTCCATTTACTTATTTTGCTTTTGGCTGCGCCAGGTCTTAGTTGCAGCACGCGGGACCTTTTAGTTGTGGGACGCAGACTCTTAGTTGTGGCATGCATGCGGACCAGGGATTGAACCCGGGCCCCCTGCATTGGGAGCGCCGAGTCTTACCCACTGGACCACCAGGGAAGTCCCTCAGCAGTTTCTTTTTTTTTTTTTTTTTTTTTTAATTAATTTCATCTGTTTCTTTTTTTTTTAATTATTTATTTATTTATTTATTTATTTATGGCTGTGTTGAGTCTTCGTTTCTGTGCGAGGGCTTTCTCTAGTTGCGGCAAGCGGGGGCCACTCTTCATCGCGGTGCGCGGGCCTCTCACTATCGCGGCCTCTCTTGTTGCGGAGCACAGGCTCCAGACGCGCAGGCTCAGTAATTGTGGCTCACGGGCCCAGTTGCTCCGCGGCATGTGGGATCTTCCCAGACCAGGGCTCGAACCCGTGTCCCCTGCATTGGCAGGCAGACTCTCAACCACTGCGCCACCAGGGAAGCCCCCCTCAGCAGTTTCTTAAAGGGGCTCTAATTTACTCTCTCATCAGACTCCCTATATATATTTAGGACAGAATGGAGTCTTCCAATACATCTAGTTCAGATCTTTCATTTTTCACGCAGAGAAAGAGCTTAAATGAATTGTCCCCATGCTGGGAGTATAAACTGAAACCACTCTCTTCCCCTTTTCAAAATAATTAAAAATTTAAAAAAAAAATTTTTTTTTAATATTTTTTTATTTTTTTAATGCTATTCTTGTCTGCTTACATTCTTTTTTTAATGTATGTATGTATGTATGGCTGTGTTGGGTCTTCGTTTCTGTGCGAGGGCTTTCTCTAGTTGCGGCAAGCAGGGGCCACTCTTCATCGCGGTGCGTGGGCCTCTCACTATCGCGGCCTCTCTTGTTGCGGAGCACAGGCTCCAGACGCGCAGGCTCAGTAGTTGTGGCTCACGGGCCGAGTTGCTCCGCGGCATGTGGGATCTTCCCAGACCAGGGATCGAACCTGTGTCCCCTGCATTGGCAGGTAGATTCTCAACCACTGCGCCACCAGGGAAGCCCATTTTTTAAATATTTTTAAGCTAAACTTAAAAAATTTTATTTGGAAATAATTTCAAACTTACAGGAAAGTTGGAAGAATAAGAATAGTACAAAGGGGCTTCCCTGGTGGCGCAGTGGTTGAGAGTCTGCCTGCTAATGCAGGGGACATGGGTTCGAGCCCTGGTCTGGGAAGATCCCACATGCCGCGGAGCAACTGGGCCCGTGAGCCACAACTGCTGAGCCTGTGCGTCTGGAGCCTGTGCTCCGCAACAAGAGAGGCCGCGATAGTGAGAGGCCCACGCACCGCGATGAAGAGTGGCCCCCACTTGCTGCAGCTAGAGGAAGCCCTCGCACAGAAACGAAGTCCCAACACAGCCCAAAAAATAAATAAATAATAATTAAAGGTGCTAAAAAATAAATAAATAAATGTATTAAAAAAAAAAAAAAAAGAATAGTACAAAGAATATCCATACACCTTTTGTAAACCTTTTACTCTATTTGCATAGTTCTCTATCTATAAATATACATATTTATTTATATATATATGTATTTATAAGTAGATATACATACCCCATATTTTTTTTTCAGAATCATTTGAGGCTTAGGGACATACATCATGGCCCCTAAGTACTTTAGTGTTTATTTCCTGAGACTAGGGCTATTCTCTTCTAACTTCAGTACATTCTAGCCTCAGTAGAGTTGCCAACTTTAGTAAGTATAACACTGATAAAATACTTTTATCTAACCTGCCGTCTGTATTCCAGTTTTGTCAGCTGACTCAATAATGTCCTTGACGATGTCTTTTTTCTTTCCCATACAGGATACAGTCAAGGGTCAGGTCTTGCATTAAGTTGCTGTGTCTCTTTAGCCTCCTTTAAACTGAAACATGTCCACAGCCTTTGTCTTTAGTGATTGACACTTTTGAAGAATACAGCCTGTTTCTCCCCTTTTTAAAACTAGAGGTGTCTCATTTGGGTTTGTCTGGTCTTGCTCTGTTCCTCATTAGCGATGTTAATTTTGAAAACCCAGTCAAGGTGTGCGTTTGAGTTCTTCACTGTTTAATGTCTATTTTTTCTCTTGCATCTAATAAGCAACCCATAAGGAGACAGTTCCAGGCCATAAAATATCCTGTTCCTCATCAGAAGTTCTCCCTAGTTAACATCCATTGATGATTTTTGCCTGATCCAGTCTTTACTACGATGGTCGCAAAATGATTTTTTCCCCCGCATCCAGCACTCTCTCCGTATTTACTAGTTAGCACTTAGCATTCTACTATAATCAAGAGACCTCCTGTTTCACTTATTTATTATAAGTATGCCCGCATGAATTCCTTTATTTTCAATGGTTTATAATTCATTATCATACTTACTTTGGTTCTCAGATTGTCCTAATTTGACCACTGTGAGCCCCTTCAAGCTGGCTCTTGCAACCTTGTGACATGCCCCTCCCCCCACCCCCATCGCTTTTTTGAGCATCTCCTTACTTTCTGGCATGGCTGCATGTTCGAGGTGCATCTTCTACCTCCCATGCCCCAGCCCTAGAATCAGCCACTTCTCTGAGGAGCCCTTGGTCCTTTTAGAAAGGAATGACATTAGAGACCAAGATATGGCCATTGCTTATTGCTACTAGAGTATCTTGGCATCTGGGCCTTTTTGGCCCACAGCGCTGGGAAATACATGGTAGGTATACGCTACGTACATATATACCAGTATATGTACATAGTCGCATATACATGCATATATCCATAGATGCACTTTCTTAGAAATCGTGAGTTCACACTGATAACCTCCAGTTCACCTTCCTAGGCTGTTTTCTTGTCCCCCCACCGCCACCACATTCCTTGTTTGTGTGTCCTTTCCTCAGTGAAAACCCTGGCTCCCAGCATTAGCATGATTATTCATTTGCTCAGTCTTAATACATCCAGAATTATTTCAGAATTGCTCTGTGCATACCACTACATAACACAGACCCACTTCAACAAGTTCAGGATTTGTTTGCAATTCTCTGCATCACCCAAGACTGAAGGTCTGTTGTTAAATGTTCATAAGTTACTTGGATTGGTTCTTTTTTTCCCCTTCCTCATTGTGGCTGTGGTATTCCTTTGAAATACTTTTGGGTTCATCTGTTCGTTCTGCTTTCAGTTTTCCCTTCCCATATTTAGTGGTTTAATTTTCTAATTTGTAGAACATAAGTATGCTTCCAAAAGTCAAAGCTATGCAAAAAGGTATATTTGGAGAATTGTTGCTCCTTCCTAGGTCTCTTCCACTCCGTTCCGTTCCCCCTCCTCCAACCCTTCGTAGGTGTCCAGCTTCATTGTTTTCTAGTTTATCTGTCCTTTATTTCTTTTTGCAAAGACAAACAGACGTGTATATGCTTTTGCTTTTGTTTTCCCTAATTTTTTCCTGAAAAGGTAGCATACTATGTATGCTCTTTTGCACCTTGTTTTTTTCACTTAATAGTATCTCCTGGAAATACAATGCTACTTTATAGAGATTGTTATTTTTTTATAGTTGCATAGTACTCCATTATGTGAATGTACCATAGTTTGTTCAACTACTGTCCAGTGCTTGGACATCAAAGTAGTATTTTGCAGTTATAAACAATGTTCTGATGCATAACCTTATATTGTTGGAGGTGTATATTCAGGGTAAATTCCTAGAAGTGGGATTTCTAGGTCCAAAGATAAATGGATGCATTTATTTAGATACTGCTAAATTCCCTTCTATAGAAGTTGTGCCATTTTGCATTCCCACCAGCAATATATGAGGATGCCTATTTCCCCACAGTCTTCTTAAGAAAGTATATTATCAAGCTTTTGAAGTTTTGCCAATCTGATGGGTAAGAACTTATATCTCAGTGTAGATTTCTCTTATTATGAGTGAAGTTGAATGTCTTTTCATGTTTAAGGTCCATTTTATCTCTCTCTTTTTTTCCTAATTATCTCTTCGTGACTTTCATGGTAGGATTTTTGGTCTTTTTTTTTCCTCTCAATTTTTAAAAGTTCTTTCTATATTAAAGATGTTAGCCCTTTATCTGTGACATGTTTACAAGTATTTTCTTCTAGTTTATTTGCTTTTTAACTTTGCTTATGGTGTTTTTTGCCAAAAAAGAGCTTTTTGTTTGTCTTGTTTAGTCAAATTTATTACTCTTTTATTGCCTCTGAAGTTTGAATGATGGTAAAAAGTCTTTCCCTCCTAGGTTACAGAAAAGTTCTGGAATCCTTTGTGAAGGACAGTTTCGCTATGTGTATCAGAAACCCTCTGTACACTCAACAGTTCTAGTTCTAGGAAAATAGAAATCCTGAGGAACAAAATGTGAACTGTTACGTGTACAGGAACGTTGATCTCAGCATTTGTTATAATAGTGAAAAATTGGAAACAACTTAAATATCCACCAATAGGAAACTGGTTAGATTAGTGGTTCTCAATCTTATGAGACCCAGTGATTTCTTTTTATAATGTTTTTAAAGCCCCTTTTACTATTTGGAAATGAAATACATAGATAATATAACATATCTATGCCCATGATTTCAAAGAGATAAAAATAATGCCCTAGGACTTCCCAGGTGGCACAGTGGTTAAGAAATCTGCCTGCAAATGCAGGAGACACGGGTTCAATCCCTGGTCCGGGAAGATCTCACATGCCACGGAGCAGCTAAGCCCATGCGCCACAACTACTGAACCTGTGCTGTAAGCCCGCGAGCCACAACCACTGAAGCCCGAGCGCCTAGAGCCTGTGCTCCGCAACAAGAGAAGCCATCTCAATGAGAAGCCCACGCACCACAACGAAGAGTAGCCCCCACTCGCCACAACGAGATAAAGCCTGTGCACAGCAACGAAGACCCAACACAGCCAAAACTAAATAAATTAATTAATTAATTAATTTAAAAAAATAATAATGCCCTAACTATACTATAGAAGATAAATAAAAGAGAAGTAATTTGTAATAAAGAATGTAATTTATAATAATATGTATCAATATGTTTAGACATTACAGTGGAAAACATAATGCCTTTAGTCAGATGCTTGTACCCATAAGTCAAATCACTGAGCATATTACGACTACAAATGCACAGTGATTCATGTGTGTTGTATTGGTGACTCAAATACCACAAGCTTGAATAGCTCTTAGTAAAGTTCTGAACAAAACAAGGTAAAATCTCCTCTTGACGTAATGCAGTTTCCTTCCTGGAAAATTCAATACATATTAAAACTGTCAAAAACATTTTGTTTTCTTTAGTATGGAATTATGTTCCAGGTCATGTAATTATGAGCAAGTTTTCACCTACTTGAACGTCTGGTGGGACATTTGAAAGTTGTGCAGGAGACTGGCCAATTCTTTGTTGTGTAGGAATATCTTGAGTGTTGAAGGATATCTAGCACCCCTGATCCCAGCCTGCTAAGTGCCAGTAGTGCTCCCTAGTCACTGTGGCAACAAAAAAGCATCTCCTCAGATTTCCATAATGCCTTCCTAAGAGGCAGTTGAAAACCATTGGGTTCGATTAAATAGATATAATGGACTATTATTCATCCATTAAAAAGAGTGAGGAAGATCTATGTGTACCATCATGAAAGATGTTGACAATATATTATCAAGTGAAAAAACAGACTATAAAATGTGTGGTATCCCACTTTTGTTAAAATATACACACGTACATAGAAGAAGGGCTGGAAATCAGAATGTTAGTAGAGGATGACTTATACTTTATACTTTTTATTGTCTAAAATTTTTGAAACTATAAATTGGATTTTTACAAAATATATCTTTTTTTTTTAACATCTTTATTGGAGTATAATTGCTTTACAGTGGTGTGTTAGTTTCTGCTTTATAACAAAGTGAATCAGCTATACATACACATATATCCCCATATCTCCTCCTTCTTGTGTCTCCCTCCCATCCTCCCTATCCCACCCCTCTAGGTGGTCACAAAGCACCAAGCTGATCTCCCTGTGCTAAGCAGCTGCTTCCCAGTAGCTAGCTATTTTACATTTGGTAGTGTATATATGTCCATATTACTCTCTCACTTCGTCCCACCTTACCCTTTCCCCTCCCTGTGTCCTCAAGTCCATCCTCTACATCTGCGTCTTTATTCCTGTCCTGCCCCTAGGTTCTTCAGAACCTTTTTTTTTTTTTTTTTTTTAGATTCTATATGTGTTAGCATACGGTATTTTTCTCTTTCTGACTTAGTTCACTCTGTATGACAGACTCTAGGTCCATCCACCTCACTACAAATAACTCACTTTCGTTTCTTTTTATGGCTGAGTAATATTCCATTGTATATATGTGCCACATCTTCTTTATCCATTCAACTGTCGATGGACACTTAGGTTGCTTCCATGCCCTGGCTATTGTAAACAGAGCTGCAGTGAACATTGTGGTACATGACTCTTTTTGAATTATGGTTTTCTCAGAGTATATGCCCAGTAGTGGGATTGCTGGGTCGTATGGTAGTTCTATTTTTAGTTTTTTAAGGAACCTCCGTAGTGTTCCCCATAGTGGCTGTATCAATTTACATTGTCACCAACAGTGCAGGAGGGTTCCCTTTTCTACACACCCTATCCAGCATTTATTGTTTGTAGATTTTTTGATGATGGCCATTCTGACTGGTGTGAGGTGATACCTCATTGTAGTTTTGATTTGCATTTCTCTAAAAAACAATTACTTCTTGACATGAGGGTTTAAAAACTCTTTAGGTCAGTCATTGGCCAATTTTTTGTTGTTATTGTTGTTGAAGAAAGTTTGAGGAAAGAAAAGCAAGCTCACATCATTAAAAGAAAAGGATGTGAGGAAGAAGGTAATTCGGTAAAAATTGACATTTAATATAAAATAATTTTTGTTCTTCCATGTCAAAATTTTAAATGGGAGAAGTGGGGTAGTTGCTGTTCCACATGTTTATTTTGAAGCTACTGCCAGAAAGATTACCTTTCTTTCCTCTGTCATTTTTTTCTCCAGGTCTTCATTTAGAAGCAAAAGAAAAGAACAATAATCACCACTTACAGGAGGGAAAGGTGCCTTGAAGAGTGTTTCTTGGACTTTAGGAAGGAAAATGCTATTGCAGAATGTGAGAAATTCTGCTCCAGGCCAAACAGATTAAATCCCTTCTCTGCCTTCAGAGCCTGTTTTCTTAGACTTCTGTTGATCGCAGAGAACAGCTCTGCTAGGTTGCCCTGACTCAAGAGTGGCAGAGTTTGGGGCAGCCAAGGACACACATATCTGCATTTTTATGACTTTAGAGAGTTTGGATTGTACTCCTTGCCTTAATATTGCAGAGACAGTACTGTCATTGGAACTGGAGGAAGGTCTGCTCTGTTCTCTGCTTACCGTGGGAGAAAGGGAGGGAGCTGTCCTGGGTTTAACTCCCAACCCAAATATAAAGTAGTACATCCCAAGACATGTTTAAAGGGTTTTTCTTTACCAACTTTTTATTATGAAAAATTTCAAACTTATAGAAAGTTGAAAGAACAGTACGGCAATTATTGCCCATTACCCAGACCCAGCAGTTATTAACGTTTTGTCAGATTGGCTTTATCTATAACTATATATGTGTTATGTAGATATGTGACATTATTTTCCCCTGGGAAAATAAATTGTGGGCATTATGAAACTTCCAGTTAAAACTTGTGTTTGTAAATTTCTCTGCAGGGGCAATATCTACTTAAATGCTATTTAAAATAGTAGATATACTGTAGGTAGGAACAAAGCTGCCCTGAAATAAAAAGGAACATAATTTTTGTTTTTTCTTATTTGGAATGAGCTCATCTTGTCTCCATGAACTTTTCAGCACAGCTTACTACCTTGTGTAATCATTTGCAGATTTTCACCTTCTCGCATTTAAGATAATCATAA
The DNA here is from genome assembly GCF_965194805.1 of Balaenoptera borealis. NCBI lineage: Eukaryota > Metazoa > Chordata > Mammalia > Artiodactyla > Balaenopteridae > Balaenoptera > Balaenoptera borealis. The sequence goes on from NC_138879.1 coordinate 39,732,154, forward strand.
GGTGTTTTGAAGCTAGTATATTTTTCTTTTTGTTATAGATGATCCCTCTGATAAGCCACCTTGCCGAGGCTGCTCCTCCTACCTCATGGAGCCTTATATCAAGTGTGCTGAATGTGGGCCACCTCCTTTTTTCCTGTGCTTACAGGTAACTCTTTAAGGGGAGGCTTGCCTAGTTTTATGGATATAATAAATTCAGAGATGACTATCAATTGCTCAGAAGGACCATACCTTATTAAGTCTATTTTTTCCAGTCAATATTCAGTTACACATTTTACCAGTGAAAAATTGGGGAACAGAGCAGGATGGATGAGATAGACTGTTGAATATTCCACTTCCCTGTATCAACCTAATGCTGTTTTTACCAGTAAATTTCAAGTATTGGGACTACAGGATATAGAATTGGAGGATTATTCCTTTTGATAGCACCTATGACACTGTTTTTTGTCTTACTGAAGAGTGATGTTTGGGCAGGTGACAAACCAGGGAACAAACTATTCCGTCGATGATGGTAGTAGTAGCAATACTAATGATAAGTGCTGGGCTTCCCTGGTGGCGCAGTGGTTAAGAATCCGCCTGCCAATGCAGGGAACATGGATTTGGGCCCTGGTTCTGGAAGATCCCACATGCCACAGAGCAACTAAGCCCGTGCGCCACAACTACTGGGCCCGCGCTCTAGAGCCCGCTAGCCACAACTGCTGAGCCCGCGTGCCACAACTACTGAAGCCCATGCACCTAGAGCCCGTGCTCCGCAACAAGAGAAGCCACCGCAATGAGAAGCCCGCACCGCAACGAAGAGTAGCCCCCGCTCACCGCAACTAGAGAAAGCCAGCGTGCAGCAACGAAGACCCAATGCAGCCAAAAATAAATTTTTAAAAAATTGTTAAAAAAAAATACTAATGATAAGTGCTTACTCTGTGCCAGGCACTATCTTGAGTACTTTGCATGAATTAACCTTTAAATCATAACTGCAACCCTAGGAAGTAACTATGATTAGTATCCCTATATCATAAAGGAAACTCAGGCAAAGAGAGGTTAAATAATTGGCTCAGGGTCCCACAGCAAATACCATATTTTATCAGATCCAAGATGCTATTGATTAAAAGAAACATCCCAATTTCAGAAATGTTAAAGTGTAAAAATGGCTGATGGAAGTTGTAATATACTTTTTATTATAAGATGAATCCACATTTCAGTGTTTTAAAATATGAAATAATACATGTCTTAGAATTGCTGAAATAAGCTAAGAGCCAGGATTCAAATTTAGGCAGTCTGCTTCCAGGGCTTATGCTTTTATAAAAGGAGGAGTTGTCCTAGGAAAAAGTCTTTTTTTCAGATCATTGTTTTTCTCTATGAGGGCCATTGAAAGGCTGTGATCATGAACTTAACCTTCCTGTTGTGGCTGCAGACAAGACTAAATGAATTCTTAAAAACTCATCACAAGAGTAAAATACCCACAAGCCATCTTCTATCCTTTAAGAAAGCATTTCAAAACGTAGCTTTTTGGTAACTTAATTTTCCTTTCTTTTGCAGTGTTTCACTCGAGGATTTGAGTACAAGAAACATCAAAGTGATCATACTTACGAAATAATGGTAATGATGAAGTTGTAGGAATTTCCCTTCATTTTCAACTATTATACTGGGAATTAGTCTTTTTTTTCTTCATCTGCAAATATCTCACTTTTCTTTCGCCCACTTCTGGATTAGGTAATCATTGCGCAATAAGCTTTTTAGGATTTTATGGATCTTCTAAGGCATTTAAGTCCAAAAAATCATTTTATATACTCAGATTTTTGGTTTAAATGAGAAGGAATTTAAAGGAAGTGCTTTTTGAGATTTACTAATATAAGGATCAGAGGTTTGTGGTTTTCTAAGTTCATTGATAAACATGTAGTAAATGTGTTGTCGCTGTGTTTGGCTAATGGTATTTTTATGTGGTTTGTGTGGGCAGTGGTGATATTTATATCTGGCACTCCACCTCCCCAGCCTTGGGGAAATTAGTTACCCTCGGAGAGTTAAGTTGTAAAATGGATGTAGGGTGAATAACATAGTAATATACAAAATCACTTTGAAGAGGTAGACTGACTTTTAGGCCAGAATAAGACTTGGCTGTAATTTGATGTTTGCCACCTCTAAAGAAGGAATGAGAGGCAGATGTTGGTAGTGTCCTTCCAATATCTGGCCAGAGGAATGGGCACTTTAATAAGCCAAAGTGAATATCTGGTATGCTTGACAGGTGTATATACAGTACCTTTGTCAGTTATCAGAGCCTAACTCCTAGTTCACCAAGTAGTTTTCTTACATTTGGCCTCCCATGTTGTTTTTCTTACAGGAAGGAATGCCGGTTGGGCATCTACTTAACAGTAATGTCACATCATGGGTTAATCCATTGATACCTGTGTTAGTTTTCTCTTGCTGCCGTAACAACTTAACCAAAAATGAAGGAGCTTAAGACAACACAAATTTATCATCTCACAATTCTGTTGGTCAGAAGACCATTAAGCTCAGTGGTTTGCTCCAGATTCTGTAAGGCTGAAATGAAAGTGTTGACCTGTCTGGGTTTTTATCTGGAGACCCTGCGGGAGAATCCACTTCCAGTCTACTTCCATTCTCATTCAAGTTGTTGACAGAATTCACTGCCGGGAGGTTGTAGGACTGATGCTACTGTTTCCTTATTACTTGTTGGCCAGGGCTTACTCTTAGTCTCTAGAGGTTCCTGGCCTCCATTCTCAATATTCAAAGCCAGCAATGGCAGGGAGTCCTTGAGGGTTACTGATGAAATGCTTGGCGTCTCTCTGACCTCTCCTGGTTCATCTCTCCTGTGCTGAATCTCTCTGACTCTTCTGCCTCTCTCTTCTACTTTTAAGGGCTGTGTGATTATATCGGGCCCACCAGCATAATCTCCTTATTTTACAGTCAGTTGATTAGTACCTTAATCCCATTAGCATAGTCCCTTCACAGTAATATCTAGTTAGTGTTTGACTGAATAATCAGGGGACAGGAATCTTGGGGGCACTGGGGGACATCTTTGGAATTCTGTCTACCGCAGCGCTGTAGTATATCTACTTCAGTCTCTTAAAAGTTTAGAAAGGGTAACTCAGCATCTCCAAGTCTGATTATTTATGAAGTCTTATTTAAGTGAGTTTCTGGGCCTGTAATGCTGAGAGTCAGATCCTGGTCCATAATGAATTAGTCAAAGAAATGCTCCTTAGTAAGAGTTCTTCGCAGCCAGCTGTCTAGCTTTCCCCTGCCTCTTTCTAAACACCCTCAGTCTTCTAAGTAGTTTCTTCACTAATTATAAGATTTGAAATACATTTTTTAATATCAGACTTTGTTTTTTAGAGCAGTTACAGTTTCACAGCAAAACTGAGTGGAAAGTACAGAAATTTCTCTGCCCCTGCAAATGCATAACCTCCCCCATTATCAACATCCCCCACCAGAATTGTACATACGTTATCATTGACGAACCTACATTGACACCTCGTTATCACCCAAAGTCCATAGTTTACATTAGGGTTCACTCTTGGTGATATACATTCTATGGGTTTGTAGAAATATATAATGACGTGTACCCACCATTATAGTATCATACAGAGTAGTTTCATGGTCCTAAAAATCTTCTGTGTTCTGCCTGTTCATCCGTCCCTCCCCCCGGCTCTGGTAACTACTGATCTTCTTACAATCTCCATGGTTTTGCCTTGTCCAAAATGTCATATAGTTGGAATCATACAGCGTGTAGCCTTTTCAGATTGGCTTCTTTCACGAAGTAATATGTATTTATGTTTCTTCCATGTCTTTTCATGGCTTAATAGGTCATTTCTTTTTTAACACTGAATAATATTCTGTTGTCTGGATGTACCACAGTTTATTTATTCATCCACCTACTGAAGGACATCTTGGTTGCTTCCAAGTTTTGACAATTAAGAATAAAACAGCTGTAAATATCCATGTGCAGGTTTTTCTATGGACATAAGTTTTCAACTCCTTTGGGTAAATACCTAGGAACATGGCTGCTGGATCACATGGTAAGAGTATGTTTAGTTTTGTAAGAAACTGTCAAACTGCCCAGAGTGGCTGTACCATTTTGCATTCCCACCAGCAATGAAAGAGAGTTCCTGTTGCTCCACATCCTCATCAGCATTTGGTGTTGTCAGTGTTCTGGATTTTGGCCATTCTGATAGGTATATAGCATGATCTTGTTGTTTTAACTTGCATTTCTCTGACAACATATGATGTGGAACATCTTTTCATATGAATAATTTTTTTTCCCTTTTGTTAATTGCAAAATGAGTGAAGGGCTGGGGGAGAGTATGGTCAAAGTAGCTGTGGCTTTGAGTTCATTTCACCACGGTTATCAGATCTTCAGAAAGTTGGCTTATTCTTCCCAAATTCACATAAGAATGCCTAGAACCAGAATACAAATTTATTCATTTGAATTGTGAAAATAATTCCTTAAAGGATAATTCAGTATAGTTTGGGTAGATTGAAGTTATCCACTGCCGGAAAGCTGACCACGAACTCTCTTCAGCTGTTCTGGGCACCATCCCTTCTGCATAATGCTGACGGCACAAAGTTTCACTCCAAGTCCACCTAACTCTTCAGATTACATCATCCTTTTCTCACATATTCTACACCCATACAGACACATTTCAGAATTCTGTCCTTTATTTTGTAGAGCTTTTAGAGGTTACTAATACTCTCTTTTTTTCTGCTAGTCTTTATCTATTCCCAGATAAGGAAAAGAAGAATCTTTCCTTCCGTAGGCATGATGACCAAATTTTGCTTTTCTACACATGAAGCCACTAAAAACTTGATTTTTTCTCTTTTTTTCTTTTTGCATATGAAGCCTCAGAAAACTTTAAATGGTTTTCAGTACTTTTGCCATCTCACAGTGCTGTATTTTTGGAAGTTACTCATGCTGTAGTGGGTGGTGCATTAATCAAGATTTCTGAGTTCTTTGCCTATTTTTGTCTTATAATTCTTAGAACCTTGAACAAGTCAAGGCACCTCTTTCAGCCACACCCTTTATACCAGTGATTCTTAAACTTTAGTGCATAAGAATCACCTGGGAGATTCTTAAAATTATAGATTCCTAGGCCTCACTGTTAGAAATTCTGGTTCGGTAGGGCCAAGATTGGGTCCAGAAATTGAATAATATTGATTCAACTTTAAGAAAAACTGACTTATGCCCATTTATTTTTTGGTGTAGAAAGTCTTTCTGATTTATCTCACAGTAAAGTTGGTGAGGGCTAATTAATATTCTAAAATACACTTTTAGAAATAACAGGCTTTTCAACTATGAGTTGTCATATTTACCTGTATTTATGGTACTTTCCAGATTGAATGATTATTTTGAATTTAATACAGACGTAGACTCTGAAATTTCTCTTTCGGATCTCGTATCCGAAATATCTCATGTGAGGCATATTCCTAGTACGTGCTCAGATAAAATGTATTGCTTATTAGTAATGTAATTTCACAGCTCACAGATTTTTTTTGCCATTAACAAAAGATAGAACAATTTCTAAAGGCCTGTGTGATCTGAGAATGTCTTGTGTCACTTTTTTTTTTTTAAACTTATAGTAAATTTCAAGCATATACTAAAATACAAAAAATGGTGTTTCAGTTATCTGTTGCCCCCTAACAGCTGCCTCAAAACTTCATGGTTTAGGGACTTCCCTGGTGACACAGTGGTTAAGAATCTGCCTGCCAGTGCAGGGGACACGGGTTCGAGCTCTGGTCCAGGAAGATCCCACATGCCGTGGAGCAACTAAGCCCGTGCGCCACAACTACTGAGCCCGTGCTCTAGAGCCCACGAGCCATAACTGCTGAGCCCACGTACCGCAACTATTGAAGCCCGCGCATCTAGAGCCCGTGCTCCACAACAAAGAGAAGCCACCGCAATGAGAAGCCCGCGCACCGCAAGGAAGAGTAGCCCCCGCTCGCCACAACTAGAGAAAGCCCACACGCAGCAACGAAGACCCAACACAGCCAAAGATAAATTAATTAACAAACAAACAAACAAAAAAGCTTCGTGGTTTAAAATAACAACCATTTTATTATCTCTCACAGTTTTGTGGGTCAGGAATTCAGATTGGCACCATGAGAGTAGCTTTCATTGGTTCCACATGGGGTGCTGGGAATGGAAGTCCAAGGGGTTTTTTTCACTTTTAGCACCTCAGAATGGCTTGAATTGGTTGAACTGGAACATCTTAACTGCCTGAGGCCTTTGGTTCTTCTCCAGGTAGCCTTAGGGCCTCTCCCTCTCCATGTGGCCTCTCCACGTGGTCTTTCCAGAAAGGAGGCTAGAATTCTTATGTGGTGGTTCAGGGCTCCCAAAGGCGAAAAAGTAGAAGCTGCCAGGCCTTCTTAAGCAAGTCACAGGTTCAGCCCATATTAAATGGGAAGGGACCACATGAAGATGTGAATTCTAGAAGTTCATTGGGAGACACCATTGTAATCGCTACCACATATAGTGTAATAAATTCCCATATACCTGTCACTAGTTCTTAAAATTACCAACTCATACCCTATCTTGTTTCATCTAAACCTGTACCCCTCCAGCTTATTTTGAAACAAATCCCCTAGATATCGTATCATTTCATCTGTAAATGTCTCATTAGGTCACTCTAAAATTTTAAAGTAACTCAGGTCACTTTTCACATTTCTCCAATCATCTCAAAAAAGCTTTTTAAAAAAAATCTCTGCTCTCTTCTCCACACCTGAAACAATCACTATTCTGATTTTTATCACCATAGATCAGTTTTGCATATTCTAGAACTGCATATAAATGGATTCATTCTGTATGTACTCTTGTTTCTGGTTTCTTTCATTCAGCATGTTTTTGAGATTTATTCAAGTTGTATATAATAATAGTTCATTCTTTTTTGTTACTGAATAATATTTCATGGTATGAATATAGCACAGTTTGTTTATCCATTCTCCTGTTGATAGAGACTGGGCTTTGCCTAGTTTGGGGCTATTAAGAATAAAGCTGCTGTGAGGGACTTACCTGGTGGTCCAGTGGTTGAGATTTCACCTTCCAACACAGGGGGTCTCTTCGGAGAGCTAAGATCCAACATGCTTCAGGGTCAAAAAACCAAAACATAAAACAGAGGCCATATTGTACCAAATTCAATGAAGACTTTAAAAATGGTCCACATCGGGACTTCCCTGGCGGTCCAATGGTTAAGGCTTCACCCTCCAATGCAGGGGGTGTGGGTTTGATCCCCTTAGGGAGCTAAGATCCCATATGCCTCATGGCCAAAAAAAACCAAAACATAAAACAGAAGCAATATTGTAACAAATTCAATAAAGACTTTAAAAATGGTCCACATCAAAAAAAAAAAAAGGGACTTCCTTGGTGGTGCAGTGGTTAAGAATCCGCCTGCCAGTGCAGGGTACACGGGTTTGAGCCCTGGTCCGGGAAGATCCCACATGCCGCAGAGCAACTAAGCCTGTGCACCACAACTGCTGAGCCCGCGCTCTAGAGCCCGCGAGCCACAACTACTAATCCCACATGCCACAGCTACTGAAGCCTGCGTGTCTAGAGCCTGTGCTCTGCAACAAGAGAAGCCACTGTGATGAGAAGCCCACGCACTGCAACGAAGAGTAGCCCCCGCTCGCCGCAACTAGAGAAAGCCCGCACAGCAACGAAGACCCAATGCAGCCAAAAAATAAATACATAAATAAATAAATTTTTTAAAAATACTTTAAAAAAGAATAAAGCTGCTTTGAACATTTTTGTATAAGGCTTTCTATGGACATATATTTTCATTTTTCTTGGGTAAACACTTAGGAGTGGAATTGCTGGGTCATAAAATAAATGATTATTTAACTTTTAAGAAACTGTCAAAAAGTTCCCTTAAATGGTTGTATCACTTCACACCTCAGCCATCAGTGTATGAGAGTTCTGATTGCTCCACATGCTTGCCAAGTTTTGTTATTGTCATTTTCTTCATCCTAGTATTCTAGTGGGTTTCATGAATGTGTAGTGGTATCATCATTTTTCTTTTACCTTTTACAGTGCTATTTGGAATTCAGATATGGTCCATACATTCCAATTGATTGCCTCATATATTTATCCTGTGGGTTCTCCCTCTCCCTCCCCTCCTTCCCTCACTCTTTCTCTTGTTTCATATAGTTTGATTGTTTAAAAACCTGGGTTTATCTTATAGATGTTAGTGCAGTCTAGATTTTGCTGATTAACGTGTTCCTCTGACTTCTGTGTTTCCTACAAATTAGTAGTTAATATATACTGGCTATATCAGATTCATTCATGATCATTGTTTAGATCTTTTCTTCTGGGATTGCAAAATACATAGTTATCTTTCAATTCTATCACTCCTTTTAATTTATGAGATTAAATAATTCTATAAAAAGAAATTTCATTATCTATGTGGTCACCCTGAGGTAAAGTTTGTACAGAAGGGCAGGATAAATTATTTCCATTATTTACTAGTTTTGAAAGTATGAGTTGGTTCCCTGGCATCCTCTAGGTATTTAGAATGTTTAATGTGTTTTAATCCTTTGCAGTTATTTTTAATGCTCAGATGTTCCATTTTTGGTCAGTGGGAGCCTCTACAAGTTGACCTCTGAATCCTTTTGACAGGACTCTTTTAGTCTTTGAGAGTTCTTTGCTTTCCAGTGTAACAAAATGTTCCAGTCTCATCTTGTACATTTCCTACCCAAACCTGGAATTGCCTTTTTCTTCAAGGAGCCCTGGTTCCTTTAATGGGAAATTGTATTTAGAGACCACATACTGGGTACTAGAAGTGTTAATTGCTACTGGGTTAGTCATTTTTTCTAGACCTTTTCATTGAACAGTGATAGGAATTTTTTAAATTTCTTGTACAATTTTTAAAGGTTACACATCATTTACAGTTATTACAAAATATTGGCTATGTTTCCTATGTTGTACAATACATCCTTGTAGCCTCTCTTACACCCAGTAGTTTGTACCTCCCACTCCTCCACCCCTGTATTGTGCCCCCCTCTCCCCCACCGGTAATCACTAGTTCTCTATATAGGAAATTATTGTTTTAAGACAAATACATCATGAGTTCATACTAAAACTTCCTTTTGTTTAAAATTTATTTATTAATTAATTTATATATATATTTTTTGGCCGCGTTGGGTCTTCATTGCTGCGCGTGGGCTTTCTCTAGGTACAGCGAGTGAGGCTATTCTTCGTTGCGGTTCCCGGGCTTCTCATTGCAGTGGCTTCTCTTGTTGCGGAGCATGGGCTCTAGGCATGCGGGCTTCAGTAGTTGTGGCACGCGGACTCAGTAGTTGTGGCTTGCGGGCTCTAGAACGCAGGCTCAGTAGTTGTGACGCACGGGCTTAGTTGCTCCGCAGCATGTGGGATCTTCCTGGACCAGGGCTTGAACCCATGTCCCCTGCATTGGCAGGTGGATTCTTAACCACTGCGCCACCAGGGAAGTCCCCATACTAAAACTTTCAATTCAAATAACAAGACTACATGGTTTTACATAGCCTCATAGATCTTACATCTCTTTTTTTTCCCCAAGCTCCAAGTCCCACTGTGCAGTGACACCAATACAGTTACTTATTTGCTTTACCCCACAGCATATCAACATATAATAATCTCAGAATAACGGTATCAACAGTACTTGAAAACAGTTTAAGATTTTTTTGGCAGTTCCTTTTACTTTTAAGGTATATTCTACTAGAAATATATAGTCAAGTTACTGTGTTTTAAAGTCACTTGGGATTGTTTCTTCCTGTGTGATTATGCCTTAAAATTAATTCATGGGTTTATTTGTTACATTGTGCTTTTGATTCTTTTGATTTTAAAATTTAATAGTTAATGTACAGTATTTATGTTTTCAAAGTCAAGTCTACAAACAAGGAATATTCAGAGAGGTCCAGCTTCTATCCTTGTCCTTTCCACCCTATTTCCTCCCTCCCTCCCCCATAGGTAACCTTGGTTTTAATATATGGTTTATTCTTGCATTTTAAATGATAGAAATATACATATTTGTATTCCTATCTTTCTTAGCTAAATGGGAACATACTATAATACTTATCTCTACCTTTTTGCTAAGTTTAAAAAACATATATTTCTGCCTGAGTTACAGTGGCATTTATGGTTGATAATATTTTTTGTAGACTCTTGTAGCTAATGGTGGAAATAGAGGTGGCGGGGTGTGGACAGCTAATAAGAATGTACTTTAGGCACCTCTCAATACCATGAGAATGACAGCCATTTGACTATAATTAGGATTATATTTGGGGTTGCTGGGTTCCATTTCTGTGTCTGTTCTTAGGCCAAACTTTTTCTTCCTTAGACCTCAGATTTTCCTGTTCTTGACCCCAGCTGGACTGCTCAAGAAGAAATGGCCCTTTTAGAAGCTGTGATGGACTGTGGCTTTGGAAATTGGTAAGAGCTTGGGAGTAAGGGTTCTCCTGCGCTAGTGGGCTCCAAAAAGAAGGTGCTGTTGAAGGTAAAAGGAAGAGCCTCAGAAAAAGGAGTTTGGGGGCCATGTGTTGCTTTTCTATTGACCCGTGACTTAGAGACAAGTCCTCTTCCCCTCTGCACATTATTTTCCAAGGCCTAAATGCCTCACAGGGCTATGAGATGTTCAGTGGTCCATGACTGACAGCTCTAAAGGGCTGCTTTGGACATATCCACACAAGGAAGGTTGGTTATTCCTTTCTGAATAGTGGGGAAGTGTAGACTTATTAGTTATTGCTCCTTTCTGAATTCTGAATTTTTCTTGGCTGTAGATGCCCTCGTCATTTAAGTGAGTCAGACTTTAGACAGCCGTGGCTTACCTGAGATTCAAGTTTGACAGACTGCCTGTCCTCACTCCCTGTTTTTAGCTTGTAGATACCTGCAAGAACTGAATAGCACTCATGGCTGTTGCCATGTGAGGCGACACTGCTTACTAATAATACCACCACTTTCATTTTTACCTTTTGGGAGTACTTTCACACCGATGATTTCATTTTGTGAACTAGATAGCAGAGGCATTTTTAAATATATTTTGTTCATGAAGAATCTGAAGCTTAGGGAGTTAAAATGACTTCTTATGACCACATAGTTTATTAGTGAAGGGCCCTTAACTAGCTCTTCCCTGTCCTGACTTCCTAGTGTATATAATCTATCCTGATGTTAATAGAATATACTGTGCTGCCTCCCTTACGTCCAGGGCCTTGAAGAAGGAGAGTTGAGATCAGTTCACATTTTGCTTGTATCCATTCATTCAACATTTATTAAGTATCATAAAATACTGTTCACTATGGGAATACAAAAAAAGATAGAAAAAGTGATCATTCGCTTGCTAGTCAAGAAGCTTATAGTCTAGTAGGGGAAGCAAAATATATGTGCAGATGATTGAAGTACACAAAGCAGAGCATAGTAATGCCTTAGGAGAAAGACAAGTGAAGTACTGTGGAAGAGAGAAGCTGAGAGCAGACTTGGAGAGATTTCACCTCTATCTTTCCATCATCTGGGCCAGGAGTCGGAGGTCTTAAGTAAAAATTAAGTGGCTTTGTCACTTAGGTGCTTTGTGTTCTTAAGCAAGTTTCTTAATCTCTTTGGGCCTCATTTTTTCATCTGTGAAATTGAGATAGTAAATACACTACACAGTTAATACTAGGATTTATTTAAATTATGTTGTGAATATTTCTAGCTGAGAGCTTGGTCTGTCGTGAGAGCTCTAGTAAAGAAATGTTTGTTCATGTGAAGTGTTTTTTGTTTTTTTTTTTAATAAATTTATTTATTTATTTATTTATGGCTGTGTTGGGTCTTCGTTTCTGTGCAAGGACTTTCTCTGGTTGCAGCAAGTGGGGGACACTCTTCATCGCGGTGCGCGGGCCTCTCACCATCGCGGCCTCTCTGTTGCGGAGCACAGGCTCCAGACGCGCAGGCTCAGCAATTGTGGCTCACGGGCCTAGTCGCTCCGCGGCATGTGGGATCTTCCCAGACCAGGGCTCGAACCCGTGTCCCCTGCATTGGCAGGCAGACTCTCAACCACTGCGCCACCAGGGAAGCCCGTGTGAAGTGTTTTGTAAACTATAAAACGTGAATATAAAACTACTCTTATGTACATTTTCAATGTTCTGAAGTGGCTTATTATTATTTATAGCAATTCTTTCGGTGGAGCCTAGCTTACATATTTTCTAGTGGTCTTCCTTTCTTTTGGTAGAAAGGAAAGGGCTTTTTATTTTTATATTTTTTTGGCCATGCCGTACGGCATGTAGGATCTCCGTTTCCCAATCAGGGATCGAACCCGCACCCCCTGCATTGGAAGGGCGGAGTCTTAACCACTGGACTGCCAGGGAAGTCCAGGAAAGGGCTTTTTAAATATTGTTTCTGTATCTCAGAATAGCAGGATTTGGGACATCAGATTGCACCAGTACTATGTTTATATTTGTCTCAATGTTCTGCTGATAGCTCCATGATACCAGTTTGGAGGTGTCAAGTTCCAGACATTATATAGGTAGAACTTAAAATATGGAAAGAACAAACCATGCTTTGACCATTATGTATAAATGAAAGCGCTATTTCCTCCTCTCCTTTTCCACACTCTAGGCAGGATGTAGCCAATCAAATGTGCACCAAGACCAAGGAGGAGTGTGAGAAGCACTACATGAAGCATTTCATCAATAACCCTCTGTTTGCATCTACCCTGCTAAACCTGAAGCAAGCAGAGGAGGCAAAGACTGCTGACACAGCCATTCCATTTCACTGTAAGTACCTCCCTGTATCAGTAAGAGAGCCCAGTATTCAGCTCATTATAATTAATCATCTCAGTGTTAAGTCCAAGAAGCAATTTGTTATTTTTGTTCACTTGGTTGTGGTAATAATAGCGAACTTTTCGTTTTCTTTTTTTTAAATCTCATGTGACTTAGGGAGTCATGGGTCTTCTAACAAAACATAACCAAACCCATGATGAATTATAAATGGACATCTTTTCTGAATGACTCCCAGAGCACGAGTAATGAAATATGAATGTTTTTCTTTCCCCGCCTCTTTCCTCCTACTCTCTGGAAACAGTTTCATAGGTGACTAACTCAAAACCTGATGATACCTCCTATTTGGATAGCCCTTTGGATGTTAGCACTTTGTTCTCAAATGCCTTAGACCATTTCTTCCTCATGGCAACCCAGTGAGACAGGCAGAGCAAGTGCTTTTCTTTTGCACAAAAAGAAACTGAGATTCAGAAAGGTTAAATAATTTGTACAAGGTCATGGGACTAGTGGATGTTACAGTAGAGCCTGGACTCAAATTCTGGCTTATTCCAAATCCAGTGGGGTTTTTTGCCTGTCGTTGGATGGGATTTGTAAATTGAGATTGGTCCTAAGGGGTAAGGGAGCTGAAGCAGACAGGGTAAATACTTAAGTTCTGTAATACTGAAGAAAAGATCCTTGATTTTCTTTCATATTAGGAAAGCAAAAATAAGAGGGAATTTCTGTATTTACTTAGAGGATTCCCTAAGTCTTAGTTTCCTTTTCAAGAAATCAGTTTGTTTCCATTAATACTTTATCTTTTTTTACTTTTTCTTTATAAAAATCTCTTGCATTTTATTTATCCTCTCAGACGCTGTCTTTCTCCAAACAAAAATATTTCAGAGTCTAAATGAGGACTTTCTTTGTGTCACTTTTTTTATGCCAGTATTTTATTAAGTAACTAAGAAAAACTAAATTCTTTCAGCTACAGATGACCCTCCCAGACCTACCTTTGACTCCTTGCTTTCTCGGGACATGGCAGGATACATGCCAGCTCGAGCAGATTTCATTGAGGTAAGGGAAACTTGTTTTTGTTTAGGATGAGGCTATATCTCTTACCTATAGGTTCCATACCACTAAAAAGAGATTTTCATAGCACTGTAACTTGTCGAGCCACATTTTCTCCATTTGAGTGCCTTTTTCTCATTTGTAAATATTTCTTTTAGAAAGGTAAAAGTTCTTCAGAGCAAAAACTTATTTCTTTTTTTTTTTTAATTTATTTATTTTATTTTGTTTATTTTTATTTTTAGCTGCGTTGGGTCTTCGTTGCTGCGCCCGGGCTTTCTCTAGTTGCAGGGAGCGGGGGCTACTCTTCGTTGCGGTGCGCGGGCTTCTCATTGCAGTGGCTTCTCCTGTTGCGGAGCACGGGCTCTAGGCGCCTGGGCTTCAGTAGTTGTGGCACACGGGCTCAGTAGTTGTGGTGCATGGGCCTAGTTGCTCCGCAGCATGTGGGATCTTCCCGGACCAGGGCTCGAACCTGTGTCCCCTGCATTGGCAGACAGATTCTTAATCACTGCGCCACCAGGGAAGCCCCAAAAACCTATTTCTTAAGTTTCATTCCACATCTAGGGGGTTTTGAGGTTGTACTATATCAGGGGGTTGGCAAACTTTCTATTAAGGTCCAGATAGTAAATATTTTAGATTTTGTAGACCATAAGGTCTCCTTTGGAACTAAACTTTGCCATTATTATACAAAAGCAGCATAGATAATAGTAAACAAATGAGCATGCCTGTGCTCCAGTAAAACTATTTACAAAAATAGGCAGTGGGCTGAATTTGGTCTATAGGCTATAGTTTGCTGACCTCTGTACTATATTCACAAGTTTATAAAGAATGATGAATGTGTATAAAAACTACATGTTCTTCATTCAGCCATGGAGTTAAAAGCCATGTGAATGTAGTCACAAGTCTCTTGATTTATCACCTAATCCGCAATTATAGTACTCTTGGAGGTAATTAAAGTTTAGCAAACTACAAACAATTTTGCTAGCCACACCCAGGTCAGCATTTTGTTCATGGCAGCTGCTATTGTAGAGCTACCTCAGAGACACTACCCCTACAGATTGTAGTCATTGAATAGAACATGAACAAATCTACCCATTGAGCTATGTAAGCAATATTATGGGATAAATAGAGCCCTAGATGGTGGTAAAAAGGTAGATGAATTAATACCAACAGTTTTCTTACCTAAATATTGGTTAGGCCAAAAAGTTCATTCGGGTTTTTCTGTAAGATGTTACGAAAAACCGGAACGAATTTTTTGGCCAGCCCAATAGTTGAAGGGCTAGTAGGAGTTAGATTTTCTTGAGTTAGATTTCATGAACAGACTACTTTTAGTTTTTAGAACAATACGTTTGGCTTTATTCCCGGACTCATAACTTTCTCATTTTTTGCTGTCACTGCTGCCTGAAAGCCTCTCAGTTTTTTCCCATGACTTATTTACTTATGGCAGTTGTCCTGGCCTTGTACCCCGTTCAGTACTTTTTAACAAGTGTTTGTTTATATATTTGCCATTTGCTTCTAAAGCATGGCTCCTGTAAAGGCATTACTCAAAGCTGATGGATTTTAGATGGGAATTTTTTTTCCCCAAACAGGAGTTTGACAATTATGCAGAATGGGACTTGAGAGACATTGATTTTGTTGAAGATGACTCGGACATTTTACACGGTAACATTTTATTACAGCCAGTGTTTTTATTGATTGCAAACTGTGATGACACTGTATTGGGTGCTAGAAATATAAGAATGAATTAAACATGTCTCCTGCCCCTTATGGGACTCAAATTACAGTGGTTAAGTTGCTGAACTTCCCCTGTTGCTGGGATTTGACCATAATGAGACAGATCCTTTGTGATGATGGTGAGAATGTTGATCATATAAGGGTAGTTGGGAATATCCCATCCCTTGGACTGTGTGAGCTTTCTTTTGGCTGAGATAAGCCTACACTGAGGTAATTGGTTAAATGGCCCTCACTGCCTCCTTAAAAGAAAGGGAATCAGGGTGAAGACCTTGGGACTTCAGTAACAACTGCTGATACTAGATGTTCACTATAATTTGTTACCCAAAATTTCCCATAACAGGGGAAAAGAATGGAAGTTCAAGAGTTTTTAGACCAAGATTGGAAATCTCTTGTTTCTCAGAACTGTTGAATTTTTAGCACTTCTGAATTCTCATCTAAGATTAACCCTCTAAGGATTTATGTCAACTCTTTTGTTATAACGTAAATGGCTAATGCCAACAAGCCTTTTAAAAGTGGATGGTTAGACTTTCAGTGAATGTCTTTTTTTCCTTCTTTCCATTTTCAGTGAACTACAATTTAAAATAATCCCCAATCTTCTGTTTCATTTCAGCCCAGAATTGAGGGTGATGCAGTAGGTGAATAATGCTCCTTTGGATTCTGTATTTCCTAAACAACATCTTCATTGCTTTTCTTAAATGTATATCCCAGGTAGGAAAGGCAAGTTAGAATCCTTGTTGAATTTTAAATCAAGTTTTCATGTTGCATTAACTGGTCCTCTGTCACTTGAAGGGGAGTTTTATTCTTCTCTCCGTAGAAGAGCTGAATAGATATTTGTTACATCAGATCTGGGACTAAGAAAGAGTCCTCATAAAAATTTTACCTTTAGAGTTTTTTCTCTACATATTTCTTGAGCAGTTTTCTTTGCAAAATTTCATTTCTCTTCTCCCACACAACTTTAAGGAAAGTCAAAGTGACGTAGATTGAACTAAAGGAGGAAAGCTTTAAGGCAAACTGCTTTAGCATTCACTAGAGCCATTGTGTTTGTTCAGTCTTCCATGTCAATCTCTGCTTTTCAACCCTGATAATTCATGTTATTGTCTATTCTCACCTCGTGTGTCATTCTCTTGAAGGCAGTGTGCAGGTTGCCATTCAGTATTTCTCGTCATACACACCAGCTTTAATTAAAATGGTATTGTTTCCTGGCTTGTATCTTTCTTATCCAGAATGCAAAAAAGCAGTTTCATAAATATCATTCTTTTAGATACTATTCAAAAGTACTGAACTTTTGAAAGTCAAAATCTCTAATGTCAGTCATGGCTCAACTATGTAAGGGACTTGCTGAATCACTTCTCCAGGCCCTAATCCAAGGTCTTCATTCTTAAGCCTCAACATTATTAAGAAAACTGTAGTAATGGTTGGTATTTAATTTCACTCTTCATCCTTTGTGGAAGCATGATTTGCAATTTCTGCTGGTGCACCTATGGTCCTTTCTGTAATTAAGTGGGGGCCAAAGGAAAAAATATCAAAAAGAAGCAATTGATTAGCAAGTTTTATTTCACTTAGCATTTCAAACCTATAACATACTTTAGTTGTTTGTGTTCTTTCTACAGTTTCTACAGCCTTTTAAGTTATTTGATTCTAATTCATTTGAACTAAGAATCAGTTATTGATTGTTATACATAAGTAGTTTTAACAGCGCTTATATAATAATCCCTGCGTCTCCTTTCCCTCCCTGTCTAGTAGTGAACTGTAAGATGTTTAGATGGGTGCTTTTTAAAAGGTGATAGCGTCATAAAGAGGTTTGGCAGGACTGGAGATCAAAGGGATGACTTGCTGGTGCCACAAAGGGATGCTTTGTTTATGGCTCTAAGTTCTCATATTAGCTCCTTTGGCAGTATGACCCACTGTCCAGTTGGGCACATTTTGTTCCAGCAGTTTCTCCTGGAACTCTCAGTGAAGGGGACTAGGAGCCCAAGGAAACTAGGAGGGAATGAGAAGGAGCTTTTTATGCACACCTAGAACAGAAAGAGGGACACATATTTTGTGCACATCAGGACAGTGATTCAACCTCAGGCTTGCTTCTGAGTCACTGTGGTCTTGGGCAAGTCCTTGGAATTTTGCATGCTGTTTCTTTGTGTCCCTGGCCAACAAAGAACGGATGATGCTGATTAGTCAGGGTGAATGTCTCCAATGAAAGGTGGTACATAATTCAGATTGGTGTTATTGCCATTCCATTGTACCATTATACTCTTAATATCACTGAGCATTAATAACATTCCTTTTATGTTTCCTCACTTACAACTACTGGAAGGAAGTAAACTGTTTGCCTGGGCTTTGTATCCCATCCCCTAGAGAGATTGCATCTAGAAGATTGGGTGATGCCATGAAGCTCTTTTCCTCACCCAAGACTTTTGCTGTGATTCATGGGATTTGTCTAATAAAGGGGGTTTAAATGGTCCATGATAGAGGCCTGGGACACAATGGAGGGACATGTAATTACATTCCACCATACCAGAAGTCTTTCAGAATGGGCCCCCAAAAGATATTGCATGTGAAGTAGTGTCTAAGGAAGAAAATAAGGAGGTTCTGAGATCCCTAAATGACACCTCCTCGTATTTTATTGAAATAAGCAGAAATTATTGGTCCAGACGGAGAGATGCAAAAGACATAACTCGGCGCTCCATGTGGCATGTTGTGGGATGTCAGTGCAGACACACAGCATAGTTTCCTTTTCCTTAGGGGACATCGCTCTCCATCTGCTTTCATTTGGGAAAATCTCTCCTAAATTTGTGGACTCTTCTTTCTCAGAGTTCCACAGGTGCTAAGCCCTGGGTGCAGCATCTTCTAATCATTGCTGGCCCATAACCCAGGCAAGCAAGAGGCATCATGAGCTCCTTCCTCTGCACTGGGCCTGTGTTTTTAGCACTTCTCAGGGTTGCACATTAGAGCAGTTTACTCTCCTTCTATTTGGAAAGCCAATTTCAGCAAAATTCCTTGGCCAGATGTGGATACTCCCCCACTTTTTCCCCCCAAATTTTCTTTCTTTGGTCCGTATTGTCAGCCTTTAGAGCCTTTAACAATTAGTCGATCAGAGGTCCAGCCTGGTCACTGTGCCCATTACCTACCTATTGGCAGTGCCCTTCCCTTGATGGTGATTTAGCTGCTTTATGTTTAGGACTTTTTAGACATAAATGCTATTAATAATAATAGCTAATACATATAGCACTTACTGTTTGCCAGGTACCATTTAAGTCCTTGACACATATGAATTCATTTAATCCTCACAAAACTCTTTGGGTTAGGTGTTATTACTATTACCTCCATTTTATAGATGGGAGAATTGAGGAGTAGAAGAGTAGAAATCTCAAGTAACTTGCCTGAGGTCAAGAGGTAACCTGAAAGTGGCAGGGCCATCTTGAGTCTATGCTTTTAATACTGTGCTATACTTAATGTCTCTACAACCTTGAACCTTTTTTTTTTCTTTTTAGATTTCACATTTTTTATCTTCTATAGCTTAACCACATTCCTGAGAAGTGGAAATAGATATTTTCCCATTCTACTTTCAGAGAAATGCACAAAGGAGTGAAGTGACTTGGCTAAGGCTTCCTAGTTGCTGACTTTAACCATTAGGTCACATGGTTGTCTTTCCTTCGTAGCACTACTTGTGTACATTTCGGCCAAAATCTTTGGGGGGAAATGACTTTTAAAAAGCTTTGCTTCTGGGGAATACCTGAGTCACAGGTTTGTGCTTGTGTGCTTGCAGTAGAGATTTTGATTGGCTTCCCTGCAGTTAAGGCCTCTGAGTAGGTTTTCTTGCCAAGCAAGCAGTAAGTGCCTTCTGTCAGGAAAACAGAAACATGTTGCCAGCTATTTTGAACAATGTTAGAAATACACTGCAGTGGGAAGGAGCTGCCTCTGACTTCTGCCCACTTCTTGAAATATTTTAAGGCCAGCCGTTTGGAAACTTTGTTATCAGTCCCCAATGTGGTCACAGGGAGACTAGTCATCCCCCAAAACTGAGATTTCAGAGGCCTGGCATCGGTGGAGAGGTTATGGGTGCTTTGGGTTTGTTTGTTTTTAAGGAGCTCTGGGTCTTTGCCTGCTTTACTAGACCCTCCAGTCACTTTAAGTAGAATATGAACCTGTGACTCTCATTCTTTCAGTGTCTGCCTCTCATTTCTGTTCTGCCTGCTGTGCTGTGGTCCTCCCTGGGTTATTCATGCAGTTAAGATCTTATAATCAGTTGCTGCTATCTGAGTGTGCTTCATAAAGACAAGGGAGAGCTTCAACTATGAATTTTTCTCTGGGAGAATTCCAGTTCTCCTCCCATTTGTTTCTCTGTGTTCCCTTCCTTCCCTTTGTTCTCCAGAGCCAGTTGTACAAGTTTAAACTAC
Source organism: Balaenoptera borealis (assembly GCF_965194805.1). Taxonomy (NCBI): domain Eukaryota; kingdom Metazoa; phylum Chordata; class Mammalia; order Artiodactyla; family Balaenopteridae; genus Balaenoptera; species Balaenoptera borealis. Next base: position 39,752,040 of record NC_138879.1, read on the forward strand.
TGAAATGATCAAGGACCAAAGCCATTTATCAGCAGGATTTATTTATAGAGTTTTTTTGTAACACAGTCTCTTCAGTTTTTTTCTGTTTAATTAAGTCATTCCCACACAAATCTCAAGAAACAACATGATAAGTTAGTGTCTTAGAAAAATTACAGAAATATTTTGTCAAAATTAGCACTAACTTCCACAGGATCTTCAGGTAGTTTCTTTCCTATTGAATTCATCTTATTATTGAGTAGATAAACGAGATAAGGCACCTAAAGAGCCTGGAACATGATAAGTACTCAGTAGATGTTAACTATTTACTTAGCTATTTTATTTGCTTCTCTTTCTGCCTTGAACTGTTGACGTCCTAATTTCTCTTTCTCATAAGAAGTAAAGGTAGAGTCCACTATAAAACTTGTACTTGGTTGTACTGCATGTCAGAGACAGTTCCTCTTCTCCCCATTCCTCCTTCCTCTCCCACCACACAGTTACGTAAAGTGCATCTCCACCGGCACAGCATTCTAGAGCCTATCATTCCCCAGCGGTTGTATTAGGAAACACTGGCAGGGTATGGGGCATTCTGTGGTACCTATGCTTCTATACGGAACACATGTAAATCAAGAAAGAGTTCATTTATAGAAAGAGTTCTGCAACCTGAAAAAAATGTTTGAAAACCATTGCCTTAAATCTTGGACCTGATATTATTGAATTATTTTTAGTTTGTGGGCAGTTATGAGGAAAAATGAAGCAATGTTGTTTAAATTTTTAAACTTGTTAGAAATGAGCAAAAGATCCATGATAGTTAATACTTTTTTTTTAATACTTAAAGTTTAAAAAGTATTACAGTCATTCATCTCTTCAGGTCATCCAGCTAGAATTTATGTTATTTTTACCTCAGACCCAAGGGAGAATGGCCTGGATAAAGTATTCCTGGTCATTTTCCAGTGATTGAAGTTATATACAGATGTAGTACATCTGCTCATAGCTCAGCATGTTAGATTTTGGTATTTCTTTCTTCTAATCTGAAACTCTAACAGATGTAATTTCTAGTCCATGTGTTACTAAAGTTCAGATTCCTTGTTGAACTGTTATGTGAAAGCTAATAATATACATAGCAAAACATGGTCAAAAGAGATGTTCAGGAAAAAGCAGAAATTGTTATCTATAGCGTAATCCCATATAAACATATACTTAGGAAAAAAGAACTTTACTGTAATTTACTGATATAGAAATTCACTATCCTAGGGTATTTTTGTTTCCAAGAGGCAGATTTCCTAGACCAGTGAGTATGGAATAGTTAGCAGTATGAGGTTGAAAGTTTAGGACAGCTTGGGCAAAAGATTTCTTCTTGTCTTGGCTTTATTTATATGTAAGGGTTTGTTTGTTTATTTGTTTGTTTGTTTATAGCTCTGAAGATGGCTGTAGTAGATATCTATCATTCCAGGTTAAAGGAGAGACAAAGGCGAAAAAAGTAAGTCTAGAAAACCATCCTGCCTTCTTTTGGCTTTGGACTATTGACCACATATAGCCCATAAGAACAAGTTCCACTTGGGGCTTATCTTAGGACCTTGAGGAATACACTTAACCTCCTTGGATCTCAATTTTTCCATCTGTTAAGAGAGATAATAATACCTCTCCTTTTCTTGCTTTTTAACCTCCTCCTTCCTTACCCTTTCTTGATGTTTTGGTGACCAATGAATAATATGGATACACTGTTTTAAGGAAAAAAGAAACAAGAAAAATACAAGATATTATTAAGTTGTTACGCTTAATAATGCTCTATTCTAACTGCTCAGTTTTTATGAGAAGTCTTTTATATACAAGGATTTCAAAGAAATTATGAACAAGTTTCAGTCACTCTTGGTTATTCCTTCTCTTTGCAACAGAACAAAAAACATACATTGAGACTGAGAAATTATGGATCCCAAACCCCTATTGGATTACAGAGACTTTAACAGTTCAGAGAAGGGTATGCGGAGGGTGTGTGTGTATGTATGTGTAGGCATGTTACCATGGTGTTAATAACTAGAGATACAGTGGCATCACAACAAGAAAAAGGAATGGGACTTGGGAGGCACTCTGGAGGGACCAAGACATGATCTAAAGTAAAGCTTACTCTCTGCGTGTCTGGAGTTAGCTTCTAAGAAGCGCTGAAGAAGATTACCCAGCTGTTCTTGTGAGAAGCTTCATTGCTAGTCGTGAATACCTCCGGTATAAATCAGAGGTTCCAGACACGTAACACTGCATGGTTTACCTAAATTCTGTTTTGCTTAAAACACGGAATTAGAGCTAGACAGTGTGGTAGAGCTCAGTAGTTGAGGTCGCTATTAGATCTTATGTTTTATGATGACCTTCCATTAAACATGCACAAGATTTATTTCAAACAGCTTCAAGGCATTCTGTGAATGTACAGTTGTAAATGTTGAGTGTGTGATCACAGATTTTCCTTAAACAGCTGTTCTCAATTATCATTTCCCTAAGCTGAATAGATGATATGGACACAGATTCCCTTCTGTTTCATCTTAAGTTACAGACATGTGTTTTTCAGTATTTGTGAGTGCTTATTGATCTGTTCATTCATCCAGCAGATAGTTACTGAGAATCTACAGTGCCCAAGGAGAGGAAAAATATATGATGCTTGAGAGCCTAAAATTGTGCTAGAGACTTACTGACCTGCAGAACTTTGTGGGGAGTGACTTCTCTGGACCTCAGTATTCCCCCTTGCAGTGTTCAGGATATCTAATGAAAGCTGTGTGTGGAAAACATTGTTAGATGTGAAACTGATTATCATATATATGTTTTTCATTCTAGAATTATAAGAGACCATGGATTAATCAACCTTAGAAAGTTTCAGTGTAAGTAATAGTTTTCCTTATTTTAAAATTTCTCCCAACATTATTGAATAGTTTTAAACAAATCATTTATGACAGTAGTTCTTAATCAAAATTGCATATTAGCATCACCTAGGAAGCTTTAGAAATTCTGATGCCTGACAGTCACCTCAGACTAATTAAGTCAGAATCTCTGGAGGTAGAGCTACAGCATCTGTATTTTTTTAAAGTCTTCAAGGCAATTCTGTTGCATCGTAAGAGTTACAAACCATTAATATATGGTCAATAACACTAGCATGAGAATACTTTTTTTTTAAATTAGTATAGTAATTAAAGCATGAATATTAATGGATCATTTTCTGGAACTGGATAGGGTTGTGTTTTGGAATTATATGTTAAATATAAAATAACTTTGACCATCAGGTTGTGAAAATATTTTTATGGAAAAAAATTAACAGAAAATGATAGCTTTATTTTGCATGGTCGGGGCAAACAAACAAGAAAAGACATTAGCATTGTATGATGATGAAATAAACCTATGATTTTTAAATGATTGCTAACTTTGACCTTACTTTTAAATATTTGGCGATAACCTATGCTGGGCGGAAAGAGTCTCTGTACTTTTTCTTCTTCTACACTGTAGAGTTTGTTCAGAACATAAGAACGATGATATCATAATAATTGCAATATTTATATATGTTTATAATAGTTGTATGTCACAAGACTTTTTTTTTGTAAAAGTACCTAATGATTGTGCTTCATACGCTAATTGATAGAATCTTATAGGGTTTGACACTCTGTGCCAGGAGGGTTCAGGTCAGCCAGTCTTGGGTTAAGTATCAGTTAATAGAGTCATGGTTATAAGTAGGTTACATTTTATGTCCTTTATTTTTTCACTTTCCATTACACACATTATGGTGTTTTGATGATGTCACTTCTAATAGTTACATAATATGTTGTATAGATACATAAATATATAATGATGTGCTTAACCTGTCTTTTATTATTAGATCTTTAGCTTATTTTCAGTGTTTTTCTAATCATTATAAATAAAGCTAAGGTAAACTTGTTTGTGAATAAAGCTTTGTCTGTATTTAAAATTGTTTTTTTAAGATAGATTCCCAGAAGTGGAATTAAATAGGTCAAAGAATATGGTTATTAAAAATGCTTAACACATGCTGCCAGATTGTCTCCTAAAAGATGGTTTTATCAATTTATATTCCTTCTAGCAGTATACAGTATTGCCTATTTAACCATGTCCTCATCGAGAGCTGTGGGTTTGCAAAAATAACCCAAGGTCAGATCTCCCTTGCCCTTTCTGTAGACAATAATTGGTCATGTTCTGATAGCCACAGTAGTGGGTTCCTTTGTCTGAATTCCTGGGCTTTCCACGATAGGTCAGTTGATTTTAACCTTTACATAGTAGACCTTGACTCTTGTATAAATTCTGTTCTCAGCTGGTGGACAGAGGTCAGTTTAGCCTCTTTATTCTTTTAACTGTATTTCTTACATACAGAGCTGAGGGGAAGCTCTGTTGCTTCCGAGAAAGAAGTGGTATGTGCGTTGTGGTTTGAGAGGTCTTCAATTGCCATTATACTGAATGTGCATGTGACCTTAATATGTAGGCACAGGAGTTTTTTTCATCAAATTAAAAAATTTTACTCCAAATGTTTCTGTATTATCCCTGTAGAGGGGGGCGGGGGGTTTGGTGGTGAAAATAATCAATTTGTGGCTGCCCATCAAATCAGCTCCTAGAATTTGTGGGCAAGAATTTCTCCTGCAAAGAAAGAGATTCATCTGAAAAGAGGACTTATTTAAGTAACTGTCATAAGTGATAGCCTGTATCTTTAGCCTGAGAGTGGACTAAACTAGCCTAGTTACTCTTATTGAAATGACTGAGTAGCAGTTCGAGAGTTCCTGGCCGCTCCAGCCTATCAGTTACTGTTGGTGGGTTTTACTACCCATCTTTTGGCTGATAGCTCTTGTTATTAGAAATTTGGTCAGTAGCGATCCTCAAAGTTGCTGACCCACATGGGTATTCCAAATGGCATATTGGACCATTCGCTTCCATCATAGTGATCAAAATATAACTTCATTAGTAGTACATTAAGTTGTGGTACCTAACTAAGTTTAAAGAAAGGCAAAATGACCCATGTAGAAAGTGAAGAAATAAATGCCTCATTTGAGGATATGTAGTTAGAGAGATTTTTATTTTTGGTGGAGCGTGCAAGAGATCACACTTTTTCCAGGCTAATCTACCTCTTCTAGATGAATTAGTATGTCTGCACTTCCCTTGTTCTGCAGAAGTTATTTTTTATTTTTTATTTTTTTAAATTTATTTTATTTGTTTATTACTTTTGGCTGCGTTGGGTCTTTGTTGCCGCACGCAGGCTTTTCTCTAGCTGCGGCGAGCGGGGGCTGCTCTTCGTTGCGGTGCGCAGGCTTCTCATTGCGGTGGCTTCTCTTGTTGCGGAGCACAGGCTCTAGGCGCGTGGGCTTCGGTAGTTGTGGCATGTGAGCTCAGTAGTTGTGGCTCGCAGGCTCTAGCGCACAGGCTCAGTAGTTGTGGCGCACGGGCTTAGTTGCTCTGCAGCATGTGGGATCTTCCCAGACCAGGGCTCGAACCCGTGTCCCCTGCGTTGGCAGGCGGATTCTTAACCACTGCACCACCAGGGAAGCCCTCTGCAGAAGTTAATACCAGAGATTTTGCCCCACATTGTTTCTGAGAACACATGATCTAATCATCTTTCCCGTTACTGCCAGTACTTCCTGCCCTTGTATAGATTAAGAGACAGCAAGGTGTGGAGGTCTCCAGGGTGCTCAGCAGTGCAGATGCTCTCCAGTGATAACAACCTCTCTGTGTCATAGTCACCCTGATTCTCTTATCATTATGATTAGTGTGCTGCATTCTTAGCTTTCCAGTTTGCTTCCTGTCATCGGTAAGTTAGTCATATGAGGTTAGGAATAATGTTCTTCCATTTTACTTCTTGTAAAAAAAAAAAATGCAGAAAACTTAGAGATCTTTATATTCTTTACTTTCTCTGTAGTAATGGAACGGCGGTATCCCAAGGAAGTCCAAGACCTTTATGAAACAATGAGGCGATTTGCAAGGATAGTGGGGCCGGTGGAACATGACAAGTTCATTGAAAGCCATGCATGTAGGTGGTTTTTTAACCTTGAGCAAATATTTGTGTGTGTGTTTTTATGTAAATAGGAGAGATATTGGTGTGTTTTATGTGGAGTTCTGTAAATAAGTAAGTGGATTTTTTTGTATTTCTTCCACTTTATTACTATGAGATTAATTTGGGACTTTGGGGGTGGGAGAAGAGAGCTTAAAAAGCCTAGTGGCTTGTTTTCCTCTCAGATAAACAATAGTTTAGTAGTTTTCCCCCCTTTTTATTATGGGAGTTTTCAAATACATGCAAAAATAGAGATCATAGTATAATGAACCCCCATCTGTCCATCACCCAACTTCAGCAATTATCAACACGTGGCCAATCCAGTTTCATCTTTACCACCCACTCCCCTCCCATCCTCAACTGGATTGTTTTGAAGCAAATCATATTATTTTCTTCATAATTATTCTAGTATTAAAACTAGTTTTTTAAGTGGGGACAGAGTTGGATGACTCATCGAGATAGTATATAGTACTTCCATCATTTTCTTGCCTTTTTCCCTGAGAGAGCTCTATCTAGTTCCCATTTGATTTCTCACTGTAAAAAATTGAAGTTGTTAAGGCAGTAAGGCAGTAAGACTATAAAACAATCTGGACTGCGGGGCTAAGTCTATACCTTTACTCATGAGAGTCAGGTGTTTGACCCCCAAGTTGAGTTCTGGGAAGGTGCTTCATGAAGGCTCGTATCCTGTACTCATCGTGCAGACATTTCTTGCATGACATTGTAGGCATGTATCTGAGCCAGGTTGGTTGTCCTCCCCAGACACCCTGTTTGGTTGGCATTCTTTGTGTGATTTATCCTGGGTGATTTATCCTTCACTTCCTGTCCCAGTTTGTGCCATCCCTGGTTTATGTGTCACTCCAAAGAACAACACCCCATGGATTGTCCAGGTGCTTCCTTCATCCTCTGTTTCAAAGCACCCAAATTTGAACGTTCTATCACATAATAACCCAAGCAGTGCAACGTGATCTGTGTGCTCAGAGGAGGCAGAAATCTTTGGTTTATGGAAAACACAATGCTCTTTTGTTCCTATAGGAGAAAAGCTGTAAAGAAACTATCCGGGACTTGAAGCACAGAGCTTTTGTCCTTCCCTTGCAAAAGGGCCACATCAAGTAATACCAGAGACAGGTCTCATAAAAGAATTTGGTTTTGTGACTAGAACTTTTAACAGAGAATAAATAGAGCAGGGAAACTTGGTGATTTAAAAAATTATATTCATTACTTCTGTAGCTAAATGAATTCAACCAGTTCACTATAAGTTTTCTAGGAAACAGCTGGAGACAGAAGCCAAAAGACAGCTGGAGTACATTTTTGTCAGCTCTTGGGTAAAATTTCTAATGAGATATTAGCAACAGTTAGGATTCCCCAAATGGAATTGCCCAGTCTTTTATAGAAGGCAGAATTACTGAAAATATTCAACAGTTAAAGTGCTCATTAATGTTGATTTTGTTCTTCCAATTTTTCTTCTTTGTTGTTTTCGGGGGGATAAACAGTGGAATTCGAACTCCGAAGGGAAATCAAGAGGCTCCAGGAATACAGGACAGCAGGCATTACCAATTTTTGTAGTAAGTATGCTTAAGCTACACACTAAATCAGAGGGCAGGTCTTCCAAATACATAGAGGGTGTCTCTGTTTGAGGTGCCATGGATTTGTTTTTTTTAAACAAGCTTTCACATTTCAGAATGAGTTTTCAATCTTTCCCATAAAGTTTCACCTATTTAATCCTTATAAAATACCATGATATGGATTATCTGAGGTGAAATAAAAGTTATGACACAGAGAAAAGAGAGATGCCGTTTTAGGTTTAGGATTCTGTTGCGGTCTCTAAAAAAAAGGATTTTGTATTCCAATTTTTAGCCTCAGCCTTTTTAAATTTAGTGATGCATAGTCTGATCATTCTTATTAAGGGAGCTTCAACTGGTTCTAGGCGCTTGCATCCCAGTTACTTGAGGTAGTGATAATTATATTCATAGCAGCTAACAGTTTACCATGCACCAGGCCCTACCCTGTGCACTTCACCTGGATCGTGTCATTTAATTCTTGTAACAAACTTATTGTTATTTTCATTTAATGGAGAGATTAAAGTTTAAAGTGATTAAGGAGCTAGTTGTAGTAGAGCCAGGTCATAAGGGAAGGTAGTCTGTGTTAGTAGTTAAGAGCTGAGGTCTAGACTTGGACAGCTTGAGTTTGAATTCTGGCTGTTCTTTCACCAGATCTATAATTCTGTTCATTTCAATTTTCCAAGTCTCTTAGAGTTAGTATGAAGATTAAATTAGAGGGACTTCCCTGGTTGTCCAGCAGTTAAGACTCCACGCTCCCAGTGCAGGGCACCCGGGTTCGATCCCAGGTCAGGGAACTAGATCCCGCATGCCACAACTAAAGATCCCGCGTGCCGCAACTAAGACCCGGTGCAGCCAAATAAATAAATAAAATAAATATTTTTTTTAAAAAAAAGATTAAGTTAGAGATAATGCATGAAAACATAGCACAATACCTGGCACACAGTAAATCCTCAGTAAATGGCAGTTTCTGTCATTTTGTTGTTATTGTTGGAATGATCTTCGGCATTTCCTCCTTCTTCCTGTTGTTTGAAAGCTATCACCCACTGCTCACAAGATGTAGCCCTGTGGGTATAAGTTCAGCCTACTGTAATGGCTCTTTATTTCTAACAATGGAAACAGTTTACAAAATGAAATTTTATGTGGGGCACTAATCCATAAATAAGATAAAAGTAGAACTACTTTGGTTGAAGTCTGATGGTTCAGGTCATGTGTGGAGCACGGGACCACTGGTATGTGCTGGTGCCCTCGCTCTTCCCCGTAATCCCTGAGATAGTTTCATGGTATCCTGGGCCTCTGTGGAACACGGTTTGAAACCCACTGGTGTGATATTTTGGATCCTGTATACATTTGTAACATGTAGAAAACACTATGCAACTGTTTAGCAAGATGCGTATAAAGACTCTGATACCAGGTTTGGGTTACCTGATATTGGTTGCCTCTGGGAAAGAGGGGAAAGGAATAGTACTGGTCAATAAGGATTTATTTTTATTTGTAATTCTAACTGGTTTTTTAAGGAAGAGTGTATGTGTATAGCACTTGTGTGACTTGGAAAAATATATGGATAGAAAAACATAGAACAGGAAGTAAATATGACAATATTAAAAGTTACTTTTAGGGGATGGAAATATGAGGGACTCCTTGTAATTTTCTGTTTTGGGGATTTTTTCCCCAAATTTCTTAAAGGTAGAAAAGGAATAAAAATATTTTTATTTCTTGTCAAACAAGGGATTTCAAACTAGGGGAAATGACTTTGCTCTTAGAAAAATAATTGTGGAAGCAGTTTTGCAAAGGAAATTTTAAAATGACTGGGAATTCCCTGGTGGTCCAGTGGTTAGGACTCGGCGCTTTCACCGCGTGGGCCTGGGGTTCAGTCCCTGGCTGGGGAACTGAGATCCCACAAGCCTCGCGGCACGGCCAAAAAAATTTTTAAATTAAAGACAAAAAAAGATGAAGTTTGCTGATGAGTTAGGAAGCCCTTCGGTTAGTTCTGCTGCGTTGTCATTGTAGCTGCAGTGTTTTTTAATACCTCCAGGTGCCAGAACCTATGATCACCTCAAGAAGACTCGAGAAGAGGAACGCCTCAAACGCACCATGCTCTCGGAGGTTCTCCAGTACATCCAGGACAGTAGCGCCTGCCAGCAGTGGCTTCGCCGGCAGGCTGACATGTGAGGAATTAGTCCAGGGGGAAGGAGCAACCTCTTGGAGGATTTGGCCTTTACCTGTATTTTCAGAGAATTCTGTGGGCACCCTATCCTACATGGCAGGGCAGTAATAAATTGGGTGACTAGAAGAATTCAGAAAATTTTAGCAGGCTGTCCCAGAAACAGTACCATACTGACAGTTTTGAGAAACATAACTGGCCTCCTAGAATCCTACTTTGCTACTTTGACCTTATTTTTTTTAATTAGTAAATTCCCTCCCCATGCTTTCTTTCTCCCTCTGTATCTATTGGTATGATTTTCATTGAAGAATCATGTTCCTATCCTTTCCCCATGAATGGTCTCTGTGATGTGCCAGGCCAAGAACTCTTCTTAACAAATCCAAGCAATTTCCTTCTCTGGAACAGATTTCTTTTCCTAGGTAGTACAGTTGGGATATCCTGTAAAACATAATACAGTCTGTCTCATTACTTCTCTTCAAAGTAACTGACCTGATAAGTGTCACCCGGTCTCACATGGGCTTTTGGAAATGGCTTTCTTTGATGTGATACAAGTTTAAATTCCTCTTCTTCTTTGTAGTGATTCTGGCCTGAGTCCTTCCGTACCAATGGCTTCGAATTCAGGTAATTATTTTTTGGGCTGGAGCAGGTCTTGATTGTGAAGTTTTCATTCTAGGAATTATGGTAACCCAGCAATCCCTTCAGCCTGTGTGGGAGCTGGGTGCTTAGGCAGAGGAATGGTAATTAAGTGTTATCCCAATTTATGAACATAAGCAAGTTTTTAGAATATTCATGGCCAAACAGGACTTTCCTCAGGTTTGGAGTACAAAGACAGGGGAAGAAAGAACTCCAGACAGGTGTTTTCTCTATTTTACCAACGTTCATGGGCAGTTAGTTTACTATGATGCTGTCCACCACAAACTTTGAGATTTGTCTCAGGGGATAATTAGAGGCTTTGTATCCTATATGAGCAAAGAAGCATGTTACTTGCCAGAAAAGCAAGACTTTCTTTATAAGTTGGAGACTTAAGGTATTTCTATTTCTTATCTCTTTGGGTATTTCGTCTTTTGAGGTTAGTTTACAGAGCAAGATTAAGCCATATGCTATCTGGTAATCCTTGGTTCTTGGTAATCAATGAATGGTAGTTTGGGGTGGTATTAGTTGTGGAACTCTGGTCCAAGATCATGGTGTTTCTTTGCCTGTTTTCTTGGTTATCATTCACCCCTGCTCCATATGGTAGATTAGCCACTTCCCCTGGTCAGAACATACAGACTGCTCCACTGATTACAGATTGGACTTGGCAAAAAGATGACCCACTTGCAGTTTTACCATTTTTTGGAAGCTTGGAACAACAGACCTTGTGATCCCATTCACAATCTCTCAGATTCAGGATCTAGACAGGGCTCAGAAAAGGCGACTTTATGGATGATAATTTTTTTTTTCATTTATTCCTTTGTTTCAAGTAATAATTTCTTAATATTTAAAGGAGAAAAGAGTGTCTTTCAGGGAATAGCCAAGACAGTTAAATCCAAATTTTTAAGTTTCTTACATACAACCCCTCCCCAATCTAAATACAGAAATACAAATAACTTAATATTGGCTAATTAAAAGGAATGAATGGACGTGACCGAGCTCCTTTGGTATTTGTGTTTTCTGAACCATTCGCACTTGCGAATGTGCTTTGCTGCGTCCTAGGCGGGCATTTGCCTTCCTCACCCCCTGTGTTTAGGTTGAGGCGACCCCTTACTCCTCTTCATGCTCTGAGTAGCTCCTAAGGTAGTGCAGAGTTGGAAGCCTGGATCCCTGATCGTAACCCAGCCCCTGGGAACTTTGGTGAGGCACCGAATGATTGTAGTCTCCCTTTTTGAGCATTTAGGGTACGGCTAGGCCTGTCGGTTATGGAGGAGTCCTCATCCCCTTTGTTGATATTACAGAGAAGTCTGTTTTGTAGTACAGCAGGCTGCAACAGTCCCTCCCCTTTCTCTCCACCACCTAAACGGCAAACCCCATGAAATGTAACGTATTATTCTGCATTTTCTTTTGTTTAACGCACTCCATTCATTCAAGTATACATTCAGAAGAAAACCAAAAGGTTTTGCACATCAGGCTTCCTATCCTGGGCAGTGACCTCATGCTTGGGTTCCTTTCTCAGGTGTGTGAGTTCACCTCAGCCTCTGCTTTGCCATATAGTGGCTCATTCCTCTGTGCAGATCTTTCAGGTAAACAGGGCTACTTTGGAAGGAACAGATACTCCCTCACGTAATAAATAAGGGCCTTTTGCTGGCCTAACACTCTGCCTTTGATCTCAAGGCGAACGGTACGTGGTTAATCACCATGTTTGCCTTGCACTGCTGGCAGAGTGGCAAGGGTTAGGAAATGTCTCTCCCGCAGAGTTGTTATTTCCATTCATCAGCTGTCAGGGCAGGCAGCGTATGACCTGTCTTAACGGGACGACATCTGGGCTGTAGATTTTAGAATCTCCCACTGGTTTAGGAAGAATAGCCATATTTGACACTGAGGTATGTGTGATTATATGTGTATTTTATCAGAGCAGAGGGCACATGGCTTACCGTTTTTATTTTCAAGTGAACATTGGGGTACCTGTGTTGCCAGATAAACTGAGGCCTGAGGTGTATATATACAGCTATGTATAGTAATCTTGTACCTAACTGGCCTGACTGTGGTGAACTTCGTTATACACTTTACACCTGAGGGATTGTCACTCTTATGAAATACATGCCTTTTTCTGTCTGTACCTGTAGGTAGACGAAGTGCACCGCCCTTGAACCTCACTGGCCTCCCTGGTACAGAGAAGTTGAATGAAAAAGAAAAGGAGGTAACAAAAAGAAGGGGAGCTGGTTAGAAGAAAGAGAGTAGGGGCTGGTTATTCATTGAGTTGTCATTAAAAACATGTTAGAGGATCAAACCTGTTTTGCTCTGTTCACGTCACACCCGTGCATGTACAGCTCTGGTCCATCCCAGAGGTCTGAGTGCTGAAGAGCTGCCCTCAGCAGGTCTCAAGGGCTCCTTTCCTGATCACCCAGCCACCATTCACCTCCTGAGAGAAGAACATATGAGATGTAAATCTAAATAATAGCAACTATCATTTATTGAGCATTTACCATGTACTAGATACTGTACTGTGCTTTATGTCAATGAATTTAATTTTTTTCAAACTTAAAATAACTGGTATATGAAAATGACTATTTCCTATTAGAGTGGGCATTTTCAGAAGTTCTACTGTTATTCCAACAATATGACCATCACTTAAAAGATTGTTGAATTGTCTCCATAGTATGTGTATAAGCATAAAAGAGGAATTCATCATCATATATAGTCACACATTAATTTTGATTAAAAAAGCCATGACCTACTTTTCTTTTACATTATAATCACCGGATGTGTCTTCTTCATATTACTTTTGGCCGTTTCTAAACTTTAAATCCAGCCTCAAAAGGGTCATCATCAAGCGTTGTCAAAAGAATGTGCCGCAGCTCTCAAGTCCATTCCAAGGGAGGATCCTCTTTTGTTCCTCGTGTGCTCCTTTTACGGTTCCCAAGATCAGTGTCTTCATCTGCCACTCCGTATCAGTAATTCAGGTCAGACAGTAAGGAAAAGTCATGGAGTAGGCGCTAGTATTAGTCTTTTATTTTACCCAGTAGGAACAGTAGAGATTAGTTTGGGAGTAGAAGGGGGTGTATGTTATATCCAAGTATTGCTGAAGAAGTATTGCCATTCTGAATCAAGGGTGGAATGGCCTGGAGTTTCAAGCAGTTTTTATCCTTACCCACAAAGTGGTAACCTCAGGCTGTTCATTTCTGGATAATAGCAGGTGAACTGGAATCGAGCCAGCTTTCTAGATTTTTAGCAGTGAAAGTGACCTCTTAGCAAGGTCTCTGTATCTCTTCTCCCTCCAAAGTAGGAAATGTAATCACAAAGTCAGGGACTAAAGATTTACGCCGATACTAAAAATAATGCGATTGATACTTGGGAACCCAAGTATCAGCAGCCCCACCCGCACGGTGCCCTGTGGCTCTTCCCTGACTGGCTGAGCTGGAAGGTGCCGGACCTCTACCCCACACCGCTCCTCAGGACACAGACCTGTATCCCTGACAAATCCAGGTGAGCCAGCCGACAGGTGCTGGAGCTCTCCCAGCATCACACTCTGCCTTTTTCTATCTGTCTTTAGAGAGTATTCTCTCCAAAGAAAAGACAAACTGGAATGTGATCTAGCCACCAGCAGCTCCTATAAATAGTTGGAGGTTGATGTCACTCTTTACATTTTATTTTGGCTATACCTGCTGGATTAAATTATGAGAATGACAGATGTTAATGTTTATTAAATTTGCCATGTCTTGCAGCTCTGTCAGATGGTGAGGTTGGTCCCAGGAGCCTATTTAGAATACAAATCTGCTCTATTGAACGAATGTAACAAGCAAGGAGGCTTGAGACTGGCACAGGCAAGAGCACTCATCAAGATAGACGTGAACAAAACCCGGAAAATCTATGATTTCCTCATCCGAGAAGGATACATCACTAAAGCCTGAGGCTCTCCGGGTCTGGTGGACCAAAGGACAGTACGGGCATTCTGGAGTTTTGTTTTTGAGCTGAATTCTCCTTGTAAAAAGAGGGGAAGAACAAAGGAAACCTTAAGTCGTATTAATGTCTACTTTCTTCTCCACCCTGCTTTAAAATACTCCTGTTGTTGGTATTGTGCTGCAGAGTTATGTGCTAGATAAGCTATTATTAATTGTGTGTGGGCATTCATTCCTAACACCTCTTGTAACTAAAACAAGAACCATAGTACCTCACATCACAGTGTTGGTAGAAATAGAACTGAACCAGTCTTTAGTCCCAGGAGTCCAGCGCAGATCCTTGTACTTGCTTGGGAGGTTGGTTTTCTGATTATCTGTTTTGCCTTCAAACATTAGAGACAGATTTAAAATAAAGAGGTTATAGAGAGAGAAAGCTTTCTCTTTCTGTCTGAGGATTCTTTTAAGCTGACAACTTATGTTTATTAGCAAAGAGGAGGAAAATCTCCCCGTGATGGTCTTGTCCCAAACTGCATCTTCAACTTTAATGTCTGGCTTTGTAAGTTGCAGTCTGGCTGTCTAGTCTGCAGTAGACTTTTGAGGAGGTGGCACTGGATATAAAATGTCTCTGTTATTTTTAGAATTAATGGATTAAAATGTTTTGCTACTTAATTTGTGGGTGTGTCAAATATTCTGGTCACTAAAGCACGCTTAGGGGGTTGGGTGCATGCCTCATCACGCTGCACTGTCTCTGCTAACATGTGTGTCCTGGGCTCACCCTATTCTCACCCTTGGCTTCCCTGGATACCAGACCCCTGAGGATGGAGGTGATGCAATTAACCTCAGTGTTGCTTAGATTAAGACCTGAACCCTAATTTCTTAATGGTGAAAGGCTAGCCTACAATAAGAGCTACTTGTAAAACAAAAGGAAAGCCTTTTCATATATGGAACTCACTAGATATGAGGGTGAGTGACCCCACCACATCTGAAACTTGGTCCTCAAATCTTTCTGCACAGTAAAAAGCCAAACTCAGAGTCAGGGTTTTCCCTTTTCTGTTAGAAGCAAAGTTGTATAGAAATACTTCAGAATCTGCACAAATTACCTCCAGTAGCTGACTGATTCTTTAATTCTTTCAACATTCAAAATATCTGATTCAAATATTATATGCTTTGTTGGAAGTATCTGCTCAAAGTTCTTGACTGCTGTAAATATGCATGCAGTTTGCTAATAGGGGTAACAAATGAAAAGGAAACTCTTAGGATCTGAGGGAAATAGAATAAAGGACTTCAGTGTTTCAAAAGGGCGGCTTGTGGTTTTCTTGATGTAGTCCTGTCTCTTAGAAAACGTATTCTACCACCAGCATCACCCTGAGTTGCTTATAAAGGGGTTGCCTCTTATCCTTGGAAGGTAAGTCCTGTTCTAAAAGTGCATTAGACATCTATGTCAGGTGATGTCTGCTGTAGTCTGAAGAGTCCTTGATCTTGATTAAGGAAGGCTTCCTGGGAGAGGTGCGCTTTTGAGGCAATGATAAGATGGAGATGAGAGAAATAAAATGGCAGATGGAAGTGGGAGACTGCTCCAGACGTAGTAGGTGGAGGGTGATGAGTGAGGAAAACAGTGCCAAGAGATTTAGCTGGCTAGGACACAAGGAGCAGCTGCGGTACTCAGGGCTGGGAGGATGGCAGGACAGTCTGATAGAAACCCTGGAACCAGTTGAAGTCTGAAAAACTGGCGAATCAGTAGATTGGATGAAGAAAGTGGCATTGTTGAAAAGAGTGACAGAAAAATAAGGCTGTAACTTCAAATGACTGGATTTTAGAAAGTAGGATTATTATGGTTTTGGTAAGCCCAACTTTGCAAAATTTAAGACCTAGAATCCTAGTGGGTTTCTCAAAGATCAAGCCATAATTTTGGGTGAGGAGTACTCTTGAGTCATTAGAAAAGCACTTGCTGACGTTTGATGTCGGTCACTAGCTTAGTACATTATTTCCTTCCATCTTCTTGTCACCAAAGGAAGGCCCTTCTTGTTACTAAAAATCCAGAGCTAGCAAGGACTTGCCAAAGAATATTCCATCCTTCCCCTTTTCTGCTAGATGGGATTAGCCATAAACCAACTACACGAATTTAGGTCCTTGGTGCAGATCATCTCAGAAGAAAGAGAGTTTACTCTGAAACTCAGCAACAATGAACAATGAATAAAGACCTTTAACTGTTAGGAACTTTATTACAATTTAACATTAAAGATTTCTGCTGGAATTTTATGCATATCGTTCTCCTCTGTCCTGGTGGGAAATAGAGAACAAATTTCTTTCCGTGTAATGACCCTTTCTTGGGCTACCCTGGTGGTGCAGTGGTTAAGAATCTGCCTACTGATGCAGGGGACACAGGTTCGAGCCGTGGTCCAGGAAGATCCCACGTGCTGCGGAGCAGCTAAGCCCGTGCGCCACAACTACTGAGGCTGAGCCCTAGACCCACGAGCCACAACTACTGAAGCCCGCACGCCTAGAACCCGTGCTCTGCAACAAGAGAAGCCACTGCAGTGAGAAGCCAGCGCACCACAACAAAGTAGCCCCTGCTCACCACAACTAGAGAAAAGCCCACGCGCAGCAATGAAGACCCAATGCAGCCATAAACAAATAAATAAATAAATTTATAATGATCCTTTCTTGTGCTCAGAGACCTCAACTGTCTCTATTGAGACCAACTATTTATGATTTCTCTCTTCTTGGGTTCCAGTTTTCATCCTTTTATTGTTTACAACTCCCCCCACCCCAACCCCCCTTTTTAAATCTGAGCTTAGTTAATTAACCAGTCGCTGCTGAGTGATAACAAGTTTCCCAGTTTTGAGTATTGAGATCCTCAGCTTGTAGTTAGCAGGAAAGGGGAGAAGACCAATGACATTCATCAATAACAAAGTTCTAGTTGGGAAGTCATTCCAGCTTTAGGAAATATGTAGGTATGTGATAAGAACTAAAATTTCCAGTGTGATGAGTCAGAGGCCCAAACTACAAAGAGAAGCTTGGAAAAACTAACTCATTCATATTTACTCCAAAACACTTCGACGGGTCTCCAGCCAGGAGAGCAGTACTGTGTTCTAAACAGCATTCTGGAATGTCGCCCATTCTTTTTTTTTTTTAACATCTTTATTGGAGTATAATTGCTTTACAATGGTGTGTTAGTTTCTGCTTTATAACAAAGAGAATCAGCTATACATATACGTATATCCCCATAACTTCTCCCTCGTGCGTGTCCCTCCCACCCTCCCTATCCCACCCCTCTAGGTGGTCACAAAGCACCGAGCTGATCTCCCTGTGCTATGCGGCTGCTTCCCACTAGCTATCTATTTTACATTTGGTAGTGTATATATGTCCATGCCATTCTCTCACTTCATCCCAGCTTACCCTTCCCCCTCCCCGTGTCCTCAAGTCCATTCTCTACGTCTGGGTCTTTATTCCTGTCCTGCCCCTAGGTTCTTCAGAACCTTTTTTTTTTTTTTTAGATTCCATATATATGTGTTAGCATACGGTATTTGTTTTTCTCTTTCTGACTTAGTTCACTCTGTATGACAGACTCTAGGTCCATCCACCTCACTACAAATAACTCAATTTCGTTTTCTTCTTATGGCTGAGTAATATTCCATTGTATATATGTGCCACATCTTCTTTATCCATTCATCTGTCGATGGACACTTAGGTTGCTTCCACGTCCTGGCTATTGTAAGGAGAGCTGCAGTGAACATTGTGGTACATGACTCTTTTTGAATTATGGTTTTCTCAGGGTATATGCCCAGTAGTGGGATTGCTGGGTCGTATGGTAGTTCTATTTTTAGTTTTTTAAGGAACCTCCATACTGTTCTCCGTAGTGGCTGTATCAATTTACATTCCCACTGACAGTGCAAGAGGGTTCCCTTTTCTCCACACCCTCTCCAGCATTTATTGTTTGTAGATTTTTTGATGACTTGCCCATTCATTTTTAAGGATGTCTTTATAGATACCGTCTAGATATACACTGCTGTTGTTAACACAAAAAGCTTTTCCACAACTTACATGTACCTGGCTTTTTATTTGTTTTAATTTCTATTCCAGAGGTACTGATCTGGAAGCTTTGCTTTCCTTTCCAATGTGTTTAGCCAAATGTGGGTAACCTCTCTCCGATCTGTCAGAAAGAACCACCTCTGGTACAATGGGACACTGCTATGTCTGTGGCCCTGTGTAGAAGAGGTAGTCCAGCTAAGATAAAGAATTTCCCTTCAATCAGGCACAATAACCAGCCCTCTTAGTGAAGTGTAAGTGATATTGAGCAGAATCTCAGGGTGCAAGGAGAGTCAGAGCAACCTGCTTAGAACAGTAATGGTCGTGCTGACAAATACTTGCTTTGGGAGAGAGAACAATAGTGAATAGCACTTAACTAGGGAATAGTTTGGAACCTAAGTATCCACAAAATACGCGTTGGCACTGAGTGTTCATTTGTATGCTGCTTTTGAGGGCTGGGGGGTGGGGACAGGTGAATCATTTCTGAGAAGCTTGGAAAACCAGTTTATCTAATGGGAGGGAGTTCTTTTTCTGTTCATTGTTTGCCTGCTGCCTTGGCTTCTACCAGTAGAGATGCACTGAGATTAACTGCCCTTTGATTTGACTGACCAGGCTTACAAGTCAAGAGACATAGGTATTTAAAGGAAGGAGGAATGTCTTGCATCTGACATTAAAATTCCTTTGTCACCAGGAGTTACTTGCTTGGTATGTGTTGTGTGCTGGGCCCCCTTCCCAGTTAAGGGTAAGAATAAGGAAATTGAGAGAAGAATGCAGAAAGGGACCATTAAAAGGTTTAAAACCCCAAATTGAAAGCTACAAAAAATTTGATTTGATAGCTGCAGCCCTGAATATCACCATACCTCCCCTTGACTTTGAAAGCCGTAGTTAACCTTTGCCAGCCCAGATTTGTTTTGTGTCTTTCAGGGCTGGAGAATTAAGTCTGATGCACTTATTTTCTACTTTGGAGCACAGGGGATGGATTTCTATGGCACCAAACTAATCATTTGGTTGAATTAATCTCATGTTCTTAACCAAGCCACAGTTTTTTTTTCAGCTTTCTCTGGTCTCCCCAGAGGTCTTATGTGGCAGAAAGCTTCCAGGTAGCTTGCTAATAATCTTGCCTTGGTCCAGAGTTACATGGAACAGGAGTAGCATCTTAGGAAGTGTGGAAAGGAAAAGACCTCACAATTGTTTTAAGAAACCAACACTTTATTAATCAAAGCAAAAACGCTGAAATCACACTTCAGTGAACTGACGGCCAAGTGCCAACTCATGACACTTCCACAGCACCTCTCCTCCCCAGAGAGCTCTCTGCCAAGTACACTTCCTTTATCTGAATTGTTGGCAGTGACCTAACCTCTTTTCTCCCATTAAACGATAGATAGCTAACGATTTGGATCCCCCGTCCCTACCCTCCCCATTATCATGACATAAAATATATATTATTTTAAGAAATAAAAACAATAATGGGACCTGCACTGTGGAGCTTAATTTTAATGTTCCCATACAATATACCCTATCAGAAAACTGACTTTGAGTTGAGGCTAAGTGTCTGATGTTTTTTTACTTCGGTTTCCAATCTTAGGATGTTGTCTAAGAAGAAAAAGGCAATTTTCAGGGTAATTTAATAGCTTTTCCGCCAAAATTATTGAAAAAGGGTGAAAAGTTCCAAAGTGCCATGAAGACACGAGCTCCCAAGTACCAGGGGCCTCAGAGATGGGGGGGACTGATAGGAACTTTCACTAAAGGAAGAGAGGGCAGCAGTGTCCCAGCCCTTACCCCATGGGAATTTGCTTTGCTTTGGAGAGGTGGAACAGTTTTCCCACACAGTATCTTGTCTGGAGCCTCTTTTTAAGTAAAGTCAAGCTGCAGCAGAAAAAGCCACTCTACTGGGGGCAGGAGCCAGAGCCCTTATTTTTTGCCTAGAGGATGACACCTTGATATATATTTTTTACCAAAGGGCACTTATCTAAGCTCTAGCCACAGGGAGGTGACAGCAATGTCAACCTTACCTGGCTGCTCCTGCCCCAACAAGAAGATCTTTGCCTTGTTTGGGGTGTGCATAGTTTCAGATTCAAGACACCTGTCAGATCTAAGTGAGCACAGGTTTAACTTCAATGATGCAAAGCAAAACGCTTTTGAGAGCAAAATCTCCCAGGAGTGCCTCCGCCCCCAGCAACTGCAGAAAAGAAGGCGTTGGTTGGGGGAGAAGGGTGGCTATAGACGTCATTGCATCTTCCAGATCCCAGCTGTGACCTGGCTCAGAGTTTTACAGTTAAAAATAACCGTGGCTTAGAGTTGGGGGAAAACAGTAAACTGTTTCATCTCCATGGAAACTGGGGGCGGGGGAAGGCAAGCCATGGATTTCCAGCAGATGCGGCAAGAGGGGGCGGATGTAGGGGCTGGGAGCTTAGAGGCCCTCTGTTGAGAGGAGGTACCCCTGATTAGCATCCAGGATGTAGCCAGACATTTTCCAGGGCTCTGGAGACACGCGGCAGGGGATATGTTGGCAACAATGTGTACATTTTGGGTGGGTGAAGACTTATTTGAGGCTTACAACTTCCTGTAACACAGATTTGCTACTATTTGGCAAAGCAGAGAGCAGATGAACAACACTGTAGGTTAGATGTTGCCTCCTAACCAATCTGGGAACCTCTGCTACGAGCCCTACTCCTCACCTTCCATTCTTTCATTTGCATAGTCAGAGGCTTGACATAAGAATATTATAACAATTTATAACTACAGGGCCGGTCTTCACGCTCTTGGGCTGATATGGATATTTACTCCCTTTTAGTGGGACCAGGTTTTTCTCTTTGGTGTTGTAGGAGATTATGCAAAATGGCATTAATTACCTAGGCAAGTCCTTAAAGTTACGTCTCTTACCATTTCATTATTGTTTATTACCAGAGGTTACTTAACTCTTGGGGGGAAATATTTTAATTTTTCATTTCCCCTTTCTTTAAAGGTTTCTTTTAAAACATGTTTTTCCTCAAGAAATACGTGAATATATTCTAGTTAAAAAAAAAATTTAAACCCCTCTCTTTTCCTTTTTAAATAAAGGGTGTATATGCTTTCTTGTTTACCTGCCTGGTGTACTGGAAAGACCTAAGTGCTAATCCTTGTTCTGCTACTTAATAATGATACAGCCTTGGGCAAGTTTTTTAACCCCTCATATCTGAACTGTGGTTGATAAAACCTACCTGACTGGGTTTGATGAAGATAAATGGGATAAGGTATATATTACACCTGACACCTCCCTTCCCTTCCCTTCCCTTCCCATTGAGCCTTCGATATTTTCATTTAACTCCAGCCAGGTATGAACAAGCCCTTGATTTTCCATGGTAAATGGTAAAGTCACACCATGATAAAGTCTCACAGAGGGACACTAAGTTCTGAAGGACACAGAGCAAATGTTAAGATAGGCACAGGTGCATTTTTCATGGATGTTGTTGTTTATATTGGAATCTTCATCACTGTGCATCATTGCCACAGCCCCAGGGTTGAATTAAAGGCAGAAAATTTCAGACAGATATTAAATGACCTAGTCATCCTAGATATGTTGTAATATTCCCTTATATAAGCCTAGCTCAAGAAGCTTGAACTCAGGTTACAAAACTGTAGACACACTAGGATTGTAATTGTGTAAAGAAAACTAAAAAAAATCATGCATAGAAAAATAAAAACAGAAAAAGATGCTAATTTTTGTTTCGTTAAGTAGTAAAATTAGGGGTGATGCTTTCTTCTGTTTTGTTTTGTAATGTGACTTTTTTTATTAATGGAAAAATAAATTACATGAGAACTATTAAAACTCTACAAATAGGACTTCCCTGGTGGCACAGTGGTTAAGAATCCGCCTGTCAATGCAGGGGACATGGGTTTGAGCCCTGGTCCGAGGAGATCCCACATGCCACAGAGCAACTAAGCCCGTGTGCCACAACTACTGAGCCTGTGCTCTAGAGCCTGCGAGCCACAACTACTGAAGCCTGTGCACCTAGAGCCCGTGCTCCACAACAAAGAGAAGCCACCGCAATGAGAAGCCGGCACACCACAATGAAGAGTCGCCCCCGCTCGCCACAACTAGAGAAAGCCCTCAAGCAGCAACAGAGATCCAATGCAGCCAAAAAGTAAATAAGTAAATAAATAAAATAAAATAAAACTCTACAAATAAAAGTTTAAAATATTTTACAGTTAATATCTAGTTAATCCTTATGATAGCTATATAAGGTGTTATCTTACGTCTTATAAAATAGTGCAAACATTAGGCAAGTTTGTATAGTAGATGAAATATGTTTTTGGACTTCTATCCCCCTACTTCTTTTATCTTTTCCACATTTGTAGAGTTTTCTCCCAGATACCTGGTGTCCACTGTCCCTCTCAAACGTGTGAAAGTTTAAGATAGCTTAAAGATTTACTTCTCTGGGGGATTTGCATTTTTGTAGCTACTAATGGCATACACTCTGGAATTACAGGCATTAGCAAGCAGGCGTTCCAGAGCCATGGGACGTGATGGCACCCTGAAATCTAACTTCTGTAGACCCGGGAGCCCTGATCACAGCTGTCTCCCAATTCTAACAGATATATCAAATCTGTTGCCAATTTGTTAAGCAGAAGAAATGATGCAAATGGAAGATGCAGCTATTCTTTGAGGGGCTCATCAAGGTCTGATTAGTCTCAGGAGAAGTCATTGCCCAAGCAATTAAGGAGAATATTTTTGGAAAGGCAGACATCAGAAGTTAAGCAGAGTAGAAGTTTCCACCCTCTATTTACTGTGTCTAATCAGATCAGCTCTTATTCTGCACAGAAGCTGCACTGCTCTAAAGCACGGCTTATTTAGAGGTAGTCAGGAGCACCCACACCTTCTCTGGGCATAGACAAGTCAGACTTTTGTAACAGACGGTCTCTAAGACGTTTCTACATCTAAAGTAGCCGACACCTTTAAAGGTACCTATTTACAGTCTAGTAATGTGCTGCCCAGTAAGGTAGCCACTAGCCTCATGTGGCTATTTACATTTAAATTGATTAAAATTAATTACGATTTAAAATTCAGTTCCTCCGTCACACAAACCACATTTCAAGAGCTCAAAAGTCACGTGAGACTAGTGGCTACTGTATTGGGAAGTGCACGTATGGATCATTTCCAGCCCCCAAAGTTCTATCAGACAGTGCTGGTTTAGAAGATAACACCTTCAAATTGCATTTCCTTTTTTTTTTTTTTTTTTGGAGAGATATCTATAAGCCCACACTTCCACATTCTGTAAAGGCATAAAGCACCTCCCTACCCACAGGCATATATGTACAGTCACTATATGATCTTACTGAGTTTAGCACTTCTTCCTACTTTCCTTAATCTCTAGATCTTCACACATACATCACACTCAATACAAACTCTATTTTAGTCCTCCTCCCTCCTCTTCACTGATGAGGATTTGACTCTTCATGGTAGGCTTAGTTCTAGAATGCGTGAAAATGCCCAGTTCCTTGTCACTAACAAGTGCTGTTCTGGAAACCTGCCTTCTGTGTAACAAATAAGCTTGAATCTGAAGAGAGATGTATCTATTTGTGCTGCTGAGTCATTGAATTGACTGAAGGAAGACTGGGGGGGGGGGGGCGGGGAGAAACAGAAAAGAAAGCGTCATACAATCGTTTCTATTAGAGATTTTGCTATTTTGGTATTGGCATGTCAAAAATAAGTCACTAGATGAATTGATGGTGGAGCAATTTGGTGCTGGGAAGATGCCTTTCCCAGGCAAGATTTGAACTTCTAATGTGTTATCCTGAATCAGATTCTGCGTTGTTCTCTTGCAGAAAGATTAATTTTGCTTAATTTTAAAGCTTTGATTCTTTCTTTATGAAGGGAAAAATAAACAAATCTCTCCATTCTAGGCCTTTTCAGCTCCCTTAGGATTATCACTAAAATGGCTTTGATGTTATATTTTTGTCTGGGAAGCAGACAGAACTTTTAGATATTCCTGCACCCACGGGATGACTCGGAATCCGGTTGGAGACCAGAAAGAGCATGAAAAATCCCCAAAGCTTGTGGTTGAAGATGCGGGGGGGTGGGGGTGGGGGGGGTGGGGGGGTGGGATATAAACCCAAAGCGCTGTTTTTACTTCTCTCACCAATCCTTCCCCCTAAAACTATGATTACTCGTTTGAGTGTTCAGCAGTTCTGATGCCAATGATTTACAACGGTGAGTAGCTGGGGCTGGTGAGCAAAGGGTTGGGCGTGGAGTCGGGACTCTTAGGTGTCTGACTCACTGCAGAGCCTCAGGGAAGTTGTTTACAGGGCAAGATTGTGCTGAAAAAAGTCCGCTTTGCATCTACTCATGTTATAGATGGACAAACCTACATTTAAAAAAAGACCCTCAGAGTGACACAGCAAATAAGCCTTTCACGAATCCATGCGTTCAGCCTGGGCTCCGGAGACCCTACAGTTCTGCCTTGGAGGCACAGGCTGTGGACCTGGTGTTTTGAAACTCAGGTGGCACGTGTGGTTTATGATGGTGCGTTGGCGGTCTCGGGGCAGGCAGAAGATGGCCGTATCTATAGCTACTTCTGAGTCTCAGACAACACAGCTTCCCACAGTCCTTAGAAACTGCCCATACCTGCCCAAGCAAAATTCATCCAACAGTTGCCATGAGATTTATTTCCCCTTCACTCTTTGGTCCCAGCTCCTGGGCTCTCCCTTGCAGGACCGAAGGTGGTGGTGGGGGGAGAGGCGGAGATGAGTCACTAATTGCAGTCTTCACACCTTTTACATTTGTATTGTTTTCTTGCCTTTAATCCTCTCACATCCAGAAAGTACCCTAGTTCACCATCCCTGCACCCACGCCCAAACCCAGTTTGTAGGTAGACGCTGAAGTGGGGAAGGAGCGGAGGCGTATGTTGAGACACAGATGAGGACACAACAAAGGCCCCCTGAGCAGAGGTCTGCCGCGGCAGCTGTGGGGGTGCGAGCCGGGGGCGCGCTCCGGATGCCCCACTCGGCGGCGGAGGGCACAGTGCGCACGCGCGCCGCCCGCAGCTCCGCGCTTCCCCCCCCCCGGCTTGCCCCGCTACGCGCGGCGTGCCTCTAGCGCCGAGGCCCCGCCCCCGCCCCGAGCGCCCGCCCCGCCTGGGGAGAGGGCGGTGGGGCGCAGGGAGCGTGCGCGCGGCCCGCCCCGGGCGCGGGCGGAGGGGAGAAGGAGGGGCGCGCGCGCGGCGGCCAGCCCGCAGAAGCCGGGAGCAGCGCAGGAGGGAAGAGCGTCAGCCGCGAGCCCGGGCGAGCCGGTATGGGGCCCGCGGGCTCGGGCGGGGGGCAGCGGGCGGGCGGGACTTGGCACTGACTGGGCCCCGGGGCCCTGGCCGGACCGGTTGGCCGAGGGCCTGCGCGAACGTGGTCTCTGGAAACTTTGTGCCGGCGTCCCCCATCTGCTCCCCGGCGGTTCTCGCATCCTCTGGGCGGCGGGGAGAGGAGAGGCCCGGCGCCCAACGCAGCGCCCCCTCCTCACCGCCCGACCCCGCCTCGCGGGCTCTCGGCGCGCATCCCCCCCCGCCACCCCGGCTGCTCCCCCACTGCGGCGACGCCTGGGCCGGGGTCCCAGCCCTCTGGTTCCTTCGCGAGCATCCTTTCTGTTCCCCTCCCCCTCCCTGACCCCTCTGCTCTGCGGTCCAGCCATGGCCTCTCTGCCTTCTCACCCCGTCGCCACCATTCGCCCGCTCCGAGCCACGGGAGCGTCGGCGGCTTTTTGCATCTTCCAAAGGTTTCTGGTGCGTTGGTAGAAGCAACTTGACTTTCAGCAATGCCAAGTATTCAACTTGAGTGTTTCTCTGCGGTGGTGGGTTGGTGAGCACAGCGCTAACATGTCTTTTTGTTTCTCCTAAGTACCCTTGCTCCAAAGCGAAGTTGAGTAGTTGTCTGTGTGCAAGAGGAGTTGCATGCTGTATGTAGCTGCCTTAAGTGGATTGTATAACTATATTTTATTTAGGTGGATGTTTCCAATGGTGCCAGCCAGTGTTATGGTAACTGGGCATCCCAGAGGCAAGGGAAGGAGGAGTGACTTAAAAATGCAGTTCTACTGTGCAGGGATTTTTTTTTTTTTTTTTTTTAAGTGCCTTGTGCTTTTCATCCAGCAAGACCTCAGGGCGTTTAGCACATGTTAACTAGCTGTTCAGTGTAGTTTTATGAGAGCGGTAAGTAGAAAGCATTACGTCCCATTTTACGGATTTGAAAACGGAAGCAAAACGCCAAGTCCTGATTGTTTACTCACCTGAAAGGAATATGGACCAGAGTTCCTGGAATTCCTAGTCCATGAGGCCACTCAGAAAAGTCATGGAATATTGAAATATACTCCCTGCGATTGTACAGATCAGTTGAAAGTCACAGGGTGGGGCTGCCAGCAGCTCCACGCTTGGGACTCAGCTCTGTCACAAAGTTAAGTGATACTGGACAAGTCACAGCTGCTCTCTGCGTGTTTCCTAGTCTTTAAAATGAGGGGAACAAAGGTGCTGTATTCTTTGCAAAGTTGTGTGAGTGTGTCTGGAAGCTCCACTTCCTTGAGCTGCATTTGGTGACTGTTAACTTGTTGTGGACTCTTAAAGGCCCCCATTCTCAGGTTCCCTTTAGAAATGCAGGGAAGGAGGAGCCCCCAGAATGAATAACCGCCTCGTCTTCACCAGAGGCACCTGAGAATTCACATCAGGGACAGGCTGAGGCAGGGACCCCGACGTGGGTGGGAGCAGAGGGTTGCCTGGTGGAGGAAGGAAGGAGCCCTGCACAGGCGGCTTGACACATGGGCCCTACTCCTGCCTCCAGCTCTGACTCATCTTCTGACGCTTGGGGGAGGAGAGGTAGATGCTTGATATTTTTGGCTTTCCCCCATAAAATGGGAGACAGTTTACTTCATTCGAAGACTTTTTAACGTCAGTGTCCAACGTGTCTATGCTGAGTTCTTAGCTGAAATCTCTCACATTGGTTGAATGCAGGTATGATTTGTGTAATATTCTTTAATGCAGTGGTATAAATGTATATTCTTACCATAAAAAAATTGGCCAGGTGGGTAAGTACAGGAAATGCTTTAAAACTTTAGCATTTTAAAATGTTGCTCCTTAGGGAAGGAACTGTGTTTGGTAGATTCTTTAGCAATTGGGATTTTATTTTAAGGCGAGGTGGATTACAAATACTTTTTCCCAATACCAAGAATTAATCATTCTCTGGAAAAAAATTAAAACTTTACAGATAAGATTAAAGCCTTCTTTTGAGCATCTGTCCCAAAAGTAACTGCTGCGTATATCTTTATTGGTCTATGTGTATTCTTTTAGACTTTGCTAAGCATTTTCATAAATGTCTGTTTGCACAAAGTGATTTTTTTTTCTGGTTTGCATAGTCTGAAAACTTCTAGCTTTTTTCTTTTTTCCGAGTGACTTTTTAAATTGAAATAAATTATTATAAAATTAACCAATCCTGTTTATAGAGACTGGGTTTCTGTCTAGAACAGGTAGCATGTGTTTTAAGTACATCTGGTCGTAAAGTTTTATTAACCCTGATAGCATGGTAGTATTTCTCCAGACAATGGAGAAATGACCCCTTTTTAACTTCAAAACAGTTAATCATTAAGATCCTTGGCGTTACTCTTGGTTGCAAATGAAAACTTCCCCATTAAAAAAAAAAAATCTACTGTGTTCGTCTTTTCTTTGCTTGTGAGGAGGCATAAAAGGGAGTGGAAAGCAGAGAGAGTTGCTAAAGCAACAGCACCTAAGTATAAACTTACAGAGCGAATATTTAAGATGGTAGCTTTAGTTATTTATGAAAGCCTGACTGGGGTGAAGACAGAGAAAGGGAAATGTTAATGTGGGCACAGTTCAAATCAGTAATTTCAGAAGATAGGTGAGTTAAAACAAAATTCACGTCAAGAGTGTATGGGTTTCTGGTGGTCCAGTGGTTAGGACTCTGCGCTGCCGAGGGCTCGGGTTCGATCCCTGGTTGGGAAACTAAGATCCCACAAGCCGCGCAGCCCGGCCAAAAAAAAAAAGTGTTTATAGGTTTATAGTTTAGACATTTATTGAGACTTTTGCCATGCGAAAGGTTCAATGCTGACTATTGGGGTAGAAGGCAAATAAGGTCCCTGCCTCATGAAGCTGACAGGCCAGTAATGATATTCAGAGAGGAAGTGTTCTTTCCCCAGATAGGCCAGAATTGTAAGGGTTCTGAATTACTGGAAACCAACATTGTATTTATTTAACTGTTTTTTATTGTGAATTATAACACACAGAAAAGGGTATAAAACATAAATGGATAACTTAATTATTTTAAAGAAAACAGCTGTAACCATCTTGCAGGTCAAGAAGTACCCTCTTCTCACTCTTTCCCAGTGACCACCTCTCTCCTTACCCCAGAGGTAACCCAGCCAGTAACTAGCGTCATTTTTGTGGAAGTCATTTCCTTTCTTTTCTACAGGTTTTATCACCTAAATACTAACCCTAAACAATATAGTTTCATTTTGCCTGTTTTTCACTTTTATGCAAATGGAATTAATGTAGGTATTCTTGTAAATGCATTTTTTGGGCGGGGGGTCAACATCATATATATGTATATGTATGTAAGTGTGTGTATATATACATATATGTATATACACACATATATAATTTTTTGGTTCAAATTCTTGCAGCATTATAGTTTTTAAGATTCATCCATGTTGTTACCTGTGACTGTAATTAGTTCATATTTTTATGAATATACCACAGGTTATCTATTTGTCTTCCACTGTTGATGGACATCTGGGTTGTTTCTGGCCCAGGGCAGTTATGAATACTGCTGGTCATAGATGTGCATATCCTCAGCTTTACTAGCTGATGCCTGTTTTCCAAAGTGGTTGTACCAATTCCTCCAGTGGTGTCAGCCTTGAACTTATAATCCACTGTACTTGCTGTTTAACCACAACATGTCTGGCTGTTTCTTGAATGAATGAATAAATTTCACCTAGGTGGCTTGATCCCTGGCCCTTCATGTGCCACTGTATTTTTATACATTTAAGTTTGTATGGTTTGGACTACATACCACCCAAAGCCAGAGATGGTTTTCCACTCTATGTGGCTGACAGGTACCCAATAGAATCCTTCCATTGATTTTATTTTTTTAAACAGATGTGTAGTTATAGGGAAATTTAAATATGCAAAATGAAGTATTAAAAATTAAAATGTCTAGTACCTAGAAGTTTTAAAGGTTTTGGAAGAATTTTACCTCTTGGGCCACCAGATGCCTTGATGTGGTGATTTGCATTGTGCTGGAGAATACTTGCCTTGCGCCCAGCTCTGAATGTGCAGGCCAGCAGTGCTGGCTTTAGTGTGTGATGTGTGCAGGAACCCAGGCCAGTACTTGTGAAAATACCCTCTTAAGGACCAGTACTCACATGCTTGTGTACACGTGCAGATCCCCTAGAGGCACCAGTACAGGAATTCCTTGGCAATTCCAAAGGAACCACAGCTTCTTTGCTACAGGAATAAATGCTTCTTTTACAATCTTTGAAGTGTCCTTTTCTCCAAGTCTTCCTTTATACTCGACAGTAGAAGTAGTACCGGGTTTGATAGAGAGTTCCTGCTTTCTGAGTAGACAGTTGCCAGGTTAACTTTAATTGCCTGTGTTTGGTGTTGCTAGCTGGATTTAAAGCTGGGGTGTGTGTGAGAGAGAGGGAGGGAGGGAGGGAAGGAGAGGGAAAGAGAAAGAGGAAGGGAGAGAGGATAGGGATGGGAAGGTCACGTCAGGACAGTTATTAAATTATTAAGTTCAGGTGTTTGTTGAGCATCTACTGTGCCTGGTGTTATCTGCTGACAGTCTCTTTCTATCCTAAGGGCAGAAATACAATTCTGTACGTTTAGAAAACACCTTTCAACTGTCATCATGAAATTATCTCTGAATAATAAGATAAACTAGCATCTGGAAAAAAAAAAACACCCCTAAGTAGATCTTTTTCTTAGTTGGAGGGTTGGTAGAACAGTAGTCCAAAGAATGTGAGATTTGTAATTCCTTTAAATTTCTTCTGTAAGGCATCTTGGAAAATGGCTAAATTGCTCTATTTTCAGTCTTTACAAATCATGAGTACTTTTTTATTCATATACTAAAGGGTTTTTTTTCAGATTCTCTAAAATAACCATAATTTTAAAAACTACATATGTATAAATTAGAAGTTTTTAAGAAAAGATACCCATAGTGGGAGGATGAAAAGTAGTGTCAGAACCTCGTAATCTGAGTGATGGGGGGAGAAATTTTGTGTTTCGTGATATCCTTTTCCAAAGGCTGTAATTTACGGAGGAGCTTTGTTTTCCAGCTGTTGCAGGGAAGAGCGGGGAGCCCTGGTGCCGAGGGCCGTGTCCTGTTCCGTGCAGCCCATGGCCCTCCCCGCTCACCTCAGCACTTCCCATTCTTGCTTTTACCCTGACAGAGAGTAACCTCCTATCCAGTTTGGTCAGCTTTCCCCTGCCATCTGGAGGTCTCAGTGGACAAAAAGGCCCTTCTGAAATTTATATGCAACTGCTGGGCTTACTGGTGCCTTGTCCCAGAACAGTTTCAGCATCAGTGGAGCATGGCAGACCTTTGTGACTCCTTAGGTCTTTGAGTTTGTAGAGCCACAGGAGAAAACTCTTCAACAAGAGGGTGTTGCTTCTGTTAACTAGTAAACAGTGATGTGGCAGATAGAGCACCACCAGAGCCTTCTGACCAGCAGCGTAGTGATTCTCATGCAGGATTCTCATGCAGGGTCCTTAGAACCACTTGGAAAAATATTCCTTTGCCATATACTAAGATGGCTTTATAACATAATTTCAACTAGGGGTTGGCAAATGTTTTTCTTTGAAGGGTCAGGTAGTAAATATTTTAGGCTTGTGGGCCATACCGTTTTTTTTTTTTTTTTTTTAACTTATTTTATTTTTGGCTGCATTGGGTCTTCATTGCTGCACGCAGGCTTTTCTCTGGTTGCGGTGAGTGGGGGCTACTCTTCGTTGTGGTGCGTGGACTTTTCATTGTGGTGGCTTCTTGTTGGGAGCACGGGCTCTAGGCGCGCAGGCTTCAGTAGTTGTGGCACGCGGGCTCAGTAGTTGTGGCTCGCGGGCTCTAGAGCACAGGCTCAGTAGTTGTGGCACACGGGCTTAGTCGCTCCACGGCAGGTGGGATCTTCCCGGACCAGGGCTCGAACCCATGTCTCCTGCATCGGCAGGCGGATTCTTAACCACTGTGCCACCAGGGAAGTTCACAGTTTCTGTTGCAGCTATTTAACTTGCCTTTTTAAGCTTGCCTTTGTAGCATGAAAATGCCACAGTTAATATGTAACAAATGAGCATGGCTGTGCTCCAGTAAAACTTCATTTATGAACACTGAAATTTTAATCTCATACAGTTTTTATGTGCCATGAAATAGTGTTCTTCTTTTGAATTCTCTTTTAACCATTTAAAAATGTATAAACCATTCTTACCTCATGGGCTGTACAGAAACAGGTGGCCGAGCAGACATGGCCCGCCTGCCATAGTTTGTCGGCCCCTGATTTGAACAAGAGTAGAATGAGGTTCAGAGACCACTGCATTCTCATTTAGTGTAAGACTAGTAATTAGTAGTATAATCTACAAAGAACTATGTATATTATCTTTTTGTATAAGACTATTTCTTTAGGAGACAATTAAAGCCAAGGGAATAACTTCAGGATCCTATGTTCCTTGACTCCTATTTAGCTAAAAACTTGGTTCCTTCCTTTGCTCCAGGGAGGCTCAAATACACCCAGTTGCCCTCAGAATTCGGGAGGCCTGCTGTCCCTCAGCAAGGATAAGGGTATGGAGCATCTAGCTAATGCAAGAGACTTACCTGGTTATCTTATTCTGCTCAGACACTCTCATAGATAATTACAGATGCCTTTGGTTTATAAAGAAAAATGTGAAGTTAATTCATCAGCAGCTTACAAATGAAGTTAATTTGGTATAAAAGCACCAAAAATGTGGAAGCGGACCAGAGGTATGATATAGAAGTCCCTGCAGGGAGAAAGTTGAGGCTCACTGCTTGACTTTTAAAAATGTTGATATATCTAGTGAGACATCAAATGGTTAGATGATCAAAGAGTGTTCAGCTGTTCACCATTGAGCTCTTAGTCCTGTGAACTTTATTCTAATTTATAAATTCGTTTTTGTCTCCCTTAAAGTAATAATGAACTTCTAAGGACTGAGATCTTATTTATGAAAGGACCTGAGATTTCATGAATTCTGCTTTTCAGAGGGCAGTAGTGACTTCCGCAATTTTGAGGCAAACTTATACGTGCCTTGGGTTTAATTGCTGACGTGATTTTTTTAAGTACTCTGGGTCTAGATGTTCTGACTTATACAAATCAAAGTTCACCACTTAACCAGGAGTCTATGATTCATGTTTAATTTTTACCACTTACTCTTTGAAGATTTAAAAGTATTATTTGTATAGGCTGTGGCACAAATTGGTTTCCACTTATCACCAAACAAGCTTAAATGTGATTGTGGAATTTTGCAAGCATTTTCTGGGTTCAGGATGATCAGATTTTTCACACCCAAAGACCATCTCATACGACTTAGCAGTTTAGGATTTTTTAGATGAATATCCAGATTATAGATAAAGTATAGTCAGACTAAATTTATGTTCCTTAATTTCTTTCTCTTCAGTTTTTATTTTCTTCCCCAGTGAAGTGTACTTTTTGGTAGTCTTTAGATCAGTTGATCTGTTGTGGTCAGATTGTATGACTAATCAACAAATGGACAACTCATGGAGAAGGGGTTCTGGTCCCATTGGGGTTACTCATTTTCTGTGTAGAGTCTGGAAAAACCTCTTAACCTCCATTTACCTCTGATTCCTCATCTGGGAACCATGACAGCAGAATGATGCTAATCTGTGAGAGGCTGAACATGCTCGTGTGGCTTAAACAAAACAAGCGCTCGAGTTTGCTTCAGCAAGTCCAGTGGGACAGACCGAGGCGGATTAATGCGAGCTGTGCTTCTCACCCTTTAATGTGTATACAGATCACCTGGGATCTTGTTAAGCTGTGGTGTCTGATTCTGTAGGTCTGGGATGGGGCCTGAGATTCTGCATTTCATTCAAGCTCCAGGTTGATGCTGCTGGGCCTTGGACCACACTTTGTGAATAGTGAGGGGCTATAGAAAAGGGCTAGTGTTCTTCATTTGGAATCTCAAAAATAAGGAGGCTCTTGCAAGGCAAGAATGGCAGCATGTTTTAAATGGATTGGAGAAAAAGCATGATAGTGTAATCTATGAGACACTTCCCCAAGAAACAAACAACTCAGGTTTTCAGCACCACTGTTTTTTTTTTTTTTTTTAAACATCTTTATTGGAGTATAATTGTTTTACAATGGTGTGTTAGTTTCTGCTTTATAACAAAGTGAATCAGTTATACATATGTTTCCATATCTCTTCCCTCTTGCATCTCCCTCCCTCCCACCCTCCCTATCCCACCCCTCTAGGTGGTCACAAAGCACCGAGCTGATCTGCCTGTGCTATGCGGCTGCTTCCCACTAGCTATCTATTTTACATTTGGTAGTGTATATATGTCCATGCCACTCTCTCACCCTGTCACATCTTACCCTTCCCCCTCCCCATATCCTCAAGTCCATTCTCTAGTAGGTCTGTGTCTTTATTCCCGTCTTGCCACTAGGTTCTTCATGACCTTTTTTTTTTTTTCTCCTTAGATTCCATATATATGTGTTAGCATACTGTATTTGTTTTTCTCTTTCTGACTTACTTCACTCTGTATGACAGACTCTAACTCCATCCACCTCACTACAAATACCTCCATTTCGTTTCTTTTTATGGCTGAGTAATATTCCATTGTATATATGTGCCACATCTTCTTTATCCGTTCATCCCATGATGGACACTTAGGTTGCTTCCATGCCACTGACTGTTTTACTTTGTCTTGACCCTGTGCCTTCTCTGCATTACTGCAGCACCTGCTGTTTGCACCACTCATTTGATTCACTTATTGTTAGTTTGTCTATAATTGTTATTCATCTGTTTTATTCATTTTTTAAAATATTTATTTATTTTTGGCTGCGTTGGGTCTTCGTTGCTGTGCACGGGCTTTCTCTAGTTGCAGTGAGCAGGGGCTACTCTGTTGTGGTGCACGGGCTTCTCATTGCGGTGGCTTCTCTTTGTTGAAGAGCACAGGCTCTAGGCATGCGGGCTTCAGTAGTTGTGGTGTGCGGGCTTCAGTAGTTGTGGCACGCAGGCTCAGTAGTTGTGGCTTGTGTGCTCTAGAGCACAGGCTCAGCAGTTGTGATGCACGGGCTTAGTTGCTCCACGGCATGTGGGATCTTCCCAGACCAGGGCTTGAACCCGTGTCCCCTGCATTGGCAGGCAGATTCTTAACCACTGCGCCACCAGGGAAGTCCTCATCTGTTTTATATGTGTATCTTGTGTCGTTTCTTGAAGATGATAAAATCCTAGCACAGGGTGATGTCTTCTGTTACTTTATATCCCTGTTCTAGTGACTATTGCTGCATAGCACACCATTCCAAAACTCAGTGGTATAAAAATCATTTTTATTCTTGACCTACAGGAATCTGTGTGTTTGCTCAGAGATTCCCGTAGGTCAAGAATTTGGACCTCATGTAGTGGGGACAACCTGTCTTTGCTCCACAGTGTCTGGGGGTGACTTAATGGCTGGGAGCTAGAAACACTGAAGTGTCTTGACTCACATATTTAGTAGTTGATCCTGGCTATCAGCTGGGATCTCCGGTGGGCTGCTGGCTGTAACACCCACATATGACCTCTCCACATGGTGACTCTGCCCGGCTTCTTTGGGCTGCCTCACAGCATGGCAGCTGGGTTCCAAGAGCAAGTCTCAAGAGACTAGGGAGAGGCGTTTGACATGTTTATGATCTAGCCTCTGAAGCGTCATTTCTCCTGTTCTCTTTTGGTTGAGTTGGTCACGTTGTAAGAAGGTCATGGGGGATGCAGGGTATTGTTATGGCCATTTTTTGCCAGTACATTCTGCCACAGTCCCCAACAGCACTTAGAATAATGTTGAACACATGGCATGAACTCAGTAAATGCCGTTGTGTGAATGAGTGACAAGTAACTTAAACACCAAGATGGATGAGGACCAGATTAAAAAACTCAGTTCTAAATGTAAACAGATTGCCCCCTGATACCCAAATAAATACATACGTTCACCTTTTATAGCTAGTTATTCATAGGCTCTTCTCTCTACTTATTCTGTTTCCAACATGAGAATCTATGAATTTATCATATGGAACTAAACTTCTAAAGAATGTGCATCTCTGTCACTATTAGCATGCTTTTTTTCCTTGCTCTCATCAAGTGGACTCTCTGTGTCCTCCTTTGGACTGTGGTATATTCTCCATCCAGCAGCTGGCTAGTGTCTTAAAATGATCAGCCTTTGTTAGGCTCAGTTCATGGGCTGGTGGTCCACATGAGGATACTGAGATGTCAGCCAGGTCACGACTACACAGGCAGTTGCTCTACAGCTACACACTGGGGGAATATATGTGGCCAAACTAAAATGGTGATTCTCAGATTCTTTAGTTCTATGTGTATTATGTGTATTTATCCTCTTTCCAACCATCTTATCAGTGAAATTATATGGTGGGAAAAGCAAAACAACCCCTCCTCCAAATGTAAGATGTTGAGGTGTTTCAGCAAATTACTAAAGCTTTTCAGATAACTGAGAACAATTTGTTAATATCTTTTATTTCATTTTATTTTAACATGAATATAACTCAATACTTAAATTCTATTCTTAATTTTTTTTAAAATAAATTTATTTTATTTTATTTATTTTTGGCTGCATTGGGTCTTCGTTGCTGCGTGCAGGCTTTCTCTAGTTGTGGGGAGGGGGGCTACTCTTCGTTGCAATGCGTGGGCTTCTCATTGCGGTGGCTTCTCTTGTTGTGGAGCAAGGGCTCTAGGTGCGCGGGCTTCAGTATTTGTGGCACATGGGCTCAGTAGTTGTGGCTCGCGGGCTCTAGAGTGCAGGCTCAGTAATTGTGGCACATGGGCTTAGTTGCTCCGCGGTATGTGGGATCTTCTTGGACCAGGGCTCGAACCCATGTCCCCTGCATTGGCAGGCAGATTCTTAACCACTGCACCACCAGGGACGTCCCTATTCTTAATGTTTTATCAGAAAGTTTTTTCCCTTGAATTTTGCCACACTGATTTTTATTTATTATTTTTTTAATGAATTTATTTTATTTATTTTTGGGTGCATTGGGTCTTTGTTGCTGCGCGTGGGCTTTCTCTAGTTGCAGCAAGCGGGGGCTACTCTTCGTTGTGGTGCGCGGGCTTCTCATTGCAGTGTCTTCTCTTGTGGAGCATGGGCTCTAGGCGTGCGAGCTTCAGTAGTTGTGGCATGCGGGCTCAGTAGTTGTGGCTCGCAGGCTCCAGAGTGCAGGCTCAATAGTTGTGGACCAGGGCCGAACCCGTGTCCTCTGCATTGGCAGGCAGATTCTTAACCACTGCACCACCAGGGAAGCCCACCTCTCTTTTAAAAAGGGTGACTTTAAGAGTTTTTTTTTTTTTTTTAAAGAACTAGATAAACATTTACTTTAATGGAAGAAGAAAATGTGATTGTGTAGGCTTTTCATGTATTAAAAAATAAAAACAACGTAGGCCTCCAGTATATACTGCGAACCTCTGAAATCCCTAAAGCTGAAAATATCTTAGATCATTTTACATGGTCATCTCTAGCACCACTGTGGCCATTTTTCTGCTTATTCAACATGAGGAGAAAAAGCAGTAGATAGAATTTCAGTTCTTTAACTCCTGATTCTAGTGATTTTTGTTATTAAAAAAAAAAAAAAAAAAAGTAGCTTCTGTGGCAGTGGGATGGGTGCTCTGAATAGACTGTGACTCCAGGTAGCAATTCTGCACCTGCTGCCGGTGTAGACGCAGGTGCCACATTCCAGGAGCTCTCCAGTGCAGGGAGCAGGCAGTTGTTAATAGTTTATGCATTATTGAGATTACAGGCCCACTGGGTAGACACTAATTCTGCATTTTATTTAGCACTTAGCACTTTGATGTTCG
Source organism: Balaenoptera borealis (assembly GCF_965194805.1). Taxonomy (NCBI): domain Eukaryota; kingdom Metazoa; phylum Chordata; class Mammalia; order Artiodactyla; family Balaenopteridae; genus Balaenoptera; species Balaenoptera borealis. The sequence continues at coordinate 39,789,350 of NC_138879.1, forward strand.
TTATTCAAAGAGACCAGCATCATCCCTGACATTTCTTATAACTTGTTAAAAAAAAACCCAAAAAACAAAAAACACCTCTCTGGGGTTGGTTTAGGACACCTCCTCTTTTTTGTCTTTCACCTCACACCACCCCCATTCCCCTGGCCAGGAAAGCATTTTTCCCTCCAAGAAGTAAATGCAGCTGCCAGAGCAACTTGGGAGGGCTGAGTTGAACACCATGGACAGCGACATGGACATTCCTTGGTGTTCTCTCTGGTCATCCTTGTCCCAGAGACCAGTGTGCTGCAGTGGGAGTGGTGCTGTCACTCAGAGGGCATCTTGCAATCATTGATCCCTCAAACATGGTCAGTCTTTTTTTTTTTTTTTTTTTAATAAATAAATAAATAAATTCATTTATTTTTGGCTGCATTGGGTCTTCATTGCTGTGTGTGGGCTTTCTCTAGTTGCGGCGAGCGGGGGCTACTCTTCGTTGCGGTGTGCGGGCTTCTCATTGTCGTGGCTTCTCTTGTTGTGGAGCACGGGCTCTAGTCGCGCAGGCTTCAGTAGTTGTGGCACGTGGGCTCAGTAGTTGTGGCTTGCGGGCTCTAGAGCTCAGGCTCAGTAGTTATGGCGCACGGGCTTAGTTGTTCCGCGGCATGTGGGATCTTCCCGGGCCAGGGCTCGAACCTGTGTCCCTTGCGTTGGCAGGCAGATTCTTAACCACTGCACCACCAAGGAAGCCCATGGTCAGTCTTTTACTCTCCTAATAGATATCCTTCTCTGTTTTCCTGTACACATTCACTAAGTTGATTTTGACACACATGTGATGTAATATGCATGTTTTCTTTTATTCATTATGATCAGAATCTGCTAATCTTAGAAATGAAGCAAACTAGGGCTTCTTGTTGTGGCTACTCTGGGACTGCTCCTTGCTGAGGTCCCTCTGCTATCAGGAGAGCGTTCTGGGTCCTGAAAGGTGTACCTGTCTGTGGCAGTATTTCCCTCTTCTGGTCAATAGGAGAAACCGGAGCAGCCCATTTGGGGTCAGTCTTCTCTGTGTGTAGCATTTGAACATGTCCTGCTTAGGCAGATCTAAGGCCCCTCATGCACTGAAGGTGCTGGTGGTGTGGGAGTCCTGTAGGGCAGGTAGTGAGGCTGCAGCCACCCCCGCACAGGCACAGAGAAGCGCTGTGTGGGCTTGAGCAAGGGATCCAGACACCTTGGATCTTTTCTTGGCTCTGTGACTTGTCTTCTCCAAGTTGAAATCATCTCACTCTTTCTGAACCTTGTATTTTTCGATCTGTAAAAGGGGTCGGGAGTGTTGGTCAGAGGAGCATCTGTATATCTGTGCCCTCTGAGTGTTCTCTGGCAGAAGTTGTTTTTCTAAACCTTGGACTCAGCTTTGGCATTTTAAGCAGGTTTTTGGCACGAGACCGGCTAGCAGCAGCAGGGAGGGAGCATCATGTCTGTCTCACTTGGATTCTGCCCTGAGGACTCACAATCTGCGTTCTTTTCCCTGCAGCGCCAAGCACCCTATCACTGCCCGACGAATGGGAGTTAACTGAGTAAGCTAGGCTTTCAGCCCACCCATCACTTACCCATGACCCTTGATGAAGACCTTTCTGCTGAAAAGGCCAGTGAGCCTGGGACACAGGCCTCAGGAGGGCAAGTGGCTTTCCCAAAATGATAATTATTTGGGAGACCACAAGACTGAGTCTCTCTTAGTTAGACAGTAACTAGATAACCTGGTTGGAAATTTGATTAGCATCTTCCACACTGAGGATGGAGTTTTCACCAGCAGTTCAAAAGCCTAACTTTGTGTGTTTATTACCACGGTGACTTTGCTTTTTAAACTATTAGGATTCTGCCAGGGAAAGACTTGGAAGTGGCATGAGACTGCGCTGTGCTGCAGGACAGGCTGTTCTTTTTTTTTTTTTTTTAATTAATTAATTAATTAATTTATGGCTGTGTTGGGTCTTCGTTTCTGTGCGAGGGCTTTCTCTAGTTGCGGCAAGCGGGGGCCACTCTTCATCGCGGTGCGCGGGCCTCTCACTGTCGCGGCCTCTCTTGTTGCGGAGCACAGGCTCCAGACGCGCAGGCTCAGTAGTTGTGGCTCACGGGCCTACTTGCTCCGCGGCATGTGGGATCTTCCCAGACCAGGGCTCGAACCCGTGTCCCCTGCATCGGCAGGCGGATTCTCAACCACTGCGCCACCAGGGAAGCCCCAGGCTGTTCTTATAAAGTTCTGCCCGTTTCCATGCATATCTGACCCTCACATCCGCACACATTTCCTTATGCGGCTACTTCCTTGTTCGTCTTCGTGATGCAATTTCACCTGTATATGTCTGTGTACCTCTGTATCATTGGTCAGCAGATGTGGTCCCCAAACGAGGGGTGGTAAGCTTGGGAGAGGCAGCTCCCTTCAGGCGAGGGCGGTTTCTGGGGAGAGACTTGTGATCCGTCGGCACCTGCACTCTGAGAGCCTCAGTCTTGAAGGGGAATCTGGGTGGCACACCACAGCGTCCACCTCTGCAGCGGTTCTCAAAGTGTGTCCTCTGGCCGGCAGCGTCAGCGTCAGCGTCAGCGTCAGCTGGGAGATCAGTGCCGCCTCTAGAGCCCCTCTCCAGAACTACTAAATCAGAAACTCTGGGGGCGGGGCTCAGCACTCTGTTTTAACAAGCCCTCCAGGTGATTCTGATGCATGCCAAGTGTGAGAACCACGGCAGTATAAAGCTGGAATTATTTTAATTTTTTAAATTGAGGTATAATTGATACAGAACGTTGTGTCAGTTTCAGGCGTACAACATGATTCGATATTTGTGTATATTGCAAAATGATCACCATGGTAAGTTTAGTTAACATCTGTCACCATACATAGTTAACAAAATTTTTTTTCCTGTGATGAGAACTTTTAAGATTAAGTTGCTCTCTTAGCAACTTTCAAATGTGCAGTACAGTATTAACTATAGTCACCATGCTGTACATCACATCCTCATGACTTACTTTATAACTGGAAGTTTGTATCTTTTAACCTCCTTCACCCATTTAGCCCCCACCTCTGACAGCCAACAATCTGTTCTCTGTATCTATGAGCTCTTTTTTTTTTTAAAGATTCCATGTATAACTGATGCTATACACTCTTTGTCTTTCTCTGACTTACTTCACTTAGCATAATGCTCTCAAGATCTATCTGTGTTGTTGTAAATGGCAAGATTTCCTTCTTTTTTATGGCTGATTAATATTCCATGGTGTGTGTATATATATATATACCACATTTTCTTTATCCGTTCATCCATCCATGGACACTTAGGTTGTTTCCATGTCTTGGCAGTGAACATGGGGGTGCATATGTCTTCTTGACTTAGTGTTTTCATTTTTGTTGGATAAATACCCAGAAATGGAATTGCTAGATCATATGGTAATTCTATTTTTAACTTTTCAAGGACTCTCCATACTGTTTTCTGTAGTGGCTGCACCAACTTACATTCCCATAAACAGTGCACAAGGGTTCCTTTTTCTCCACATCCTTGCTAACACTTGTTATTTCTTGTCTTTTCGATAATAGCCATTATAACAGGTGTGAAGTGATATCTCATCGTGGTTTTGATTTGCATTTCCCTGATGATTAGTGATGTTGAATACCTTTTCATGTACCTGTTGACCATCTGTATTTCTTCTTTGGGAAAATGTCTATTCAGATCCTCTGTGCATTTTTTTTTTTAATTTTATTTATGTATGTATGTATGTATGTATGTATGTACTTATGGCTGTGTTGGGTCTTCGTTTCTGTGCGAGGGCTTTCTCCAGTTGCGGCAAGCGGGGGCCACTCTTCATCGCGGTGCACGGGCCTCTCACTATTGCGGCCTCTCTTGTTGCGGAGCACAGGCTCCAGATGCGCAGGCTCAGTAATTGTGGCTCACGGGCCTAGTTGCTCCGCGGCATGTGGGATCTTCCCAGACCAGGGCTCGAACCCGTGTCCCCTGCATTGGCAGGCAGGTTCTCAACCACTGCGCCACCAGGGAAGCCCCCCCTCTGCCCATTTTTAAATCAGATTGTTTGGGGTTTTTTTTTGCTTTTGAATTATACACACTGTTTATGTATTTTGGATATTAACCCCTATTGTTCATATCATTTGCAAATATTTTCTCCCGTTCCATACGTTGTCTTTTCATTTGTTTAGTTTCCTAAACAAAAGCAAAAGCTTTTTAGTTTGATTTAGTTCTACTTTTTTATTTTTGCTTTTGTTGCCGAATCCAAAAAATCATTGCCAAGACCAGTGTCAAGGAGCTTATCACCTCCTATGTTTTTTATGGAGTGGTTTTTTTTTTTTCTTTGTTTCTCTCTTTTATTTATTTATTTTTGCCTGTGTTGGGTCTTTGTTTCTGTACGAGGGCTTTCTCTGGTTGTGGCAAGCGGGGGCCACTCTTCATCGTGGTGCACGGGCCTCTCACTATTGCGGCCTCTCTTGTTGCGGAGCACAGGCTCCAGACGCGCAGGCTCAGTAGTTGTGGCTCATGGGCCTAGTTGCTCCGCGGCATGTGAGATCTTCCCAGACCAGGGCTTGAACCCATGTCCCCTGCATTGGCAGGCAGATTCTCAACCACTGTGCCACCAGGGAAGCCCCAATCACATCCTATGTTTTATTCTAGGAGTTTTATGGTTTCAGGTCTTAACATTTAACTCTTTAATACACTTTGAGTTATTTTTTTTTTGTATGGTATAAGATAATGGTCCAGTTTCATTCTTTTGTGGTGTTCAGTTTTCCCAACACCATTTATTGAAGAAGCTGTCCTTTTCCCCATTGTATATTCTTGGTTCCTTTGTTGTAAATTAATTGACCATATACACATGGGTTTATTTCTGGGTTCTATTCCGTTTCATTGATCTATGTGTTTTTATGCTGATGGCATACTGTTTTGATTACTATAGCTTTGTAATATAGTTTGAAATCAGGGCGTGTGATGCCTCCCAGCTTTGTTCTTTTTTCTCAAGATTGCTTTGGCTATTCAGGGACTTTTTGTTTCCATACAAATTTTATGATTGTTTATTTCTGTGAAAATGCCATTTGTTAGGCATTTGATAATTTTGATAGAAAGTTGATAGGGATTGCACAGAATCTGTAGATTGCTTTGGGTAGTATGGATATTGTTGTAACAATATTAATCCAGTTCATGAGCACCAAATATATCTTTCTATTTATTTGTGTGTTCTTCAGTTTCTTTTATAAATGTCTTACAGTTTTCAGTATACAGGTCTTTCACTTCCTTGGTCAAATTTATTCCTTAAATATTTTATTTTTCCTGATGCAGTTTTAAATGGAATTGTTTTCTTAATTTCTCTTTCTGATAGTTCATTATTAGCCTATAGAAATGCAACAGATTTCTGTATACTGAGTTTGTATACTACTTTACTGAATTCATTGATTAGTTCTTTTTTTGTGTGTGTCCAGTCTTTAGGATTTTCTATATATAATATGTCATCTGCAAATAGTGACAGTTTTACTTCTTCCTTTCTGATCTGAATGCTTTTTATTTCTTTTTCTTGACTAATTGTTCTGGCTAGGACTTCTAATACCATGTTGAATAAAAGTGGCAGGAATGGGCATCCCAGTCTCTTTCCTGATCTTAGAGGAAAAGCTTTCAGCTTTTCATCACTGAGTATGATGTTAGCTGTGGACTTGTTATATATGGCCTTTATTATGTTGAGGTATGTTCCCTCTATACCTGCTTTGTTAAGAGTTTTTATCATAAATGGATGTTGCATTTTGTCAGATGCTTTTTCTGTACCTATTGAGATGATCATGTGATTTTTATCCTTTTCTTAATGTGGTGTATCACATTGATTGATTTGTGGATGTTGTACCATCCTTGCATCCATGGGATAAATTCCACCAGATCATGGTGTATGATCCTTTTAGTATATTGTTGAATTTAGTTTGCTGCTATTTTGTTAAGGATTTTCCCATTATGTTTATCAGAGATATTGGCCTGTAATTTTTTTTTTTCTTGTGGTGCCCTTGTCTGGTTTTGGTAGTAATGTAACTCTGGCCTTGTAGGATGAGTTTGGAAGTGTTTGCTCCTCTTCTGTGTTTTGGAAGAGTTTGAGGATTGGAATGTATTCTTTTTTTTTTTTTTTTTTCCGGAGACAGCTAATATCAGAGTAGAAGATCTCTGTGAGGTTCATGAGCAGGAGCTGAGTTTCTTTTTTTCTTTTATTTTTTTTTAATTTTTATTTATTTATGGCTGTGTTGGGTCTTCGTTTCTGTGCGAGGGCTTTCTCTAGTTGCAGCGAGCGGGGGCCACTCTTCATCGTGGTGCGCGGGCCTCTCACTATCGCGGCCTCTTTTGTTGCGGAGCACAGGCTCCAGACGCGCAGGCTCAGTAGTTGTGGCTCACGGGCCCAGCTGCTCCGCAGCATGTGGGATCTTCCCAGACCAGGGCTCGAACCCGTGTCCCCTGAATTGGCAGGCAGATTCTCAACCGCTGCGCCACCAGGGAAGCCCAGTATGTATTCTTTTTCTTTTTAAAAAAAATTTATTTGGCTGTGCTGGGTCTTAGTTGCAGCACATGGGATCTTCGTTGTGCAGGCTCTTAGTTGCGGCATACGGGATCTAGTTCTCTGACCAGGGGTCGAACCCAGGCCCCCTGCCTTGGGAGCACAGAGTCTTAACCACTGGACCACCAGGGAAGTCCCTAGTATGTATTCTTTAAATGTTTGGTTGAATTCACCAGAAAAGCTGACTGTCCCGTACTTTTGTTTGTTGAGGGGTTTTTGATTATGGATTCAATCTTCTTCCTAGTTATTGGTCTGTTCAGATTTTCTTTTTCTTCATGATTCAGCCTTGGTGTATAATTGTTAATAGTAGTCTCTTATGATCTTTCGTATTTCTGTGGTATCAGTTGTAAAATTTCTTCCTTCACTTCTGATTTTGAGTCCTTGTCTTTTTTTTTTTTTTGTGAGTCTAGCTAAAGGTTTGCCAATTTTATCTTTTCAAAGAGTTTCTCTTAGTTTCATTCATCTTTTCTACAGTGTTGTCTTTTTAGTTTCTATTTATTTTCATTCTGATCTTTGTTATTTCCTTCCTTTTACTGACTTGGGTATTCGTTCTTTTTCTAGTTCCTTGAAGTGTAAAGTTACGTTCTTTTTTTAAAAAAATAATTCATTTATTTTATTTTTGGCTGCGTTGGGTCTTCATTGCTGTGTGTAGGCTTTCTCTAGTTGCAGTGAGCGGGGGCTACTCTTCGTTGTGGTGTGTGGGCTTCTCATTGTGGTGGCTTCTCGTTGCAGAGCACGGGCTCTAGGTGCGCAGGCTTCAGTAGTTGTGGAGCGTGGGCTCAGTAGTTGTGGCTCGAGGGCTCTAGAGCGCAGGCTCAGTAGTTGTGGTGCATGGGCTTAGTTGCTCCGCGGCATGTGGGATCTTCTCGGACCAGGGATCGAACCCATATCCCCTGCATTGGCAGGCAGATTCTTAACCACTGTGCTACCAGGGAAGTCCCTAAAGTTAGGTTCTTTATTTGAGATCTTCCTTGTTTCTTGATGTGTAGGCATTTATCATTATGAACTTTCCTCTTAGAAGTGCTTTTCCTGCATCCCGTAAGTTTTGGTATGCTGTATTTCCAATTTCATTTGTCTCAGGTATTTTTTTGATTTCTCTTTTGATTTCTTTTCTGACCCATTGGTTGTTCAGTAACATGTTGTTTAATCTACACTTATTTGTGAATTTTCCAGTTTTCTTCTTGTAATGATTTCTAGCTTCAGACCGTTGTGGTTCGAAAAGATGCTTGATGTGATTTCAATCTTAAGTTTATTAAGGCTTGTTTTGTGGCCTAATATATGTCCTAGAGATTGTTCCATGTGCACTTGAGAAGAATGTGTATTTTCTTGCTTTTGGATGAAGTGTTCTCTATATATGTGTTAAGTCTACCCGGTCTAATGTGTAGTTTAAAGCTGATGTGTCCTTACTGATATTCTGTCTGGATGGTCTATGCATTGATGAAAATGGGGTATTAAAGTCCCATATTATTGTATTGTTGTCTGTTTCTCCCTTGAGGTCTGTTAATATTGCTTTAATTAATTTACTTTTAAAAAATTTTGGCTGTGTGGTGCAGCATGCAGGATCTTAGCATGTGGGAACCTAGTTCCCTGACCAGGGATCAAACCCGTGCCCCCTGCAGTGGGAGCACAGAGTCTTAACCACTGGACCACCAGGAAAGTCCCAATATTGCTTTATATATTTAGATGCTCTGATGTTGGGTGCATAAATATTTACAACTATTTTATCCTTTTGTTGGATTGACCCCATTTATCATTATGTAATGCCCTTCTTTGTCTCTATTTTAAAGTCTATTTTGTCTAAGTGTAGCTACCCCAGCTTTCTTTTGGCTTCCATTTGCATGGAATATCTTTTTCCATCCTTTCATTTTCAGTCTGTGTGTGTCCTTACATCTGAAGTGAGTGTGTGTATCCTTATATCTGAGGTAGGCAGCATGTCTTTTTTTTTTTAAATCCATTCAGCCCCTTTCTGTCTTCTGATTGCAGAATTTAGTCCATTTACATTTAAAGTAATTATTGATAAGTATGTACTTACTGCCATTTGGTTAATTGTTTTCTGGCTGTTTTGTAATTCCTCTGTCCCTTTCTTCTCTTGCTCTGCTACTTTGTGGTTTGATGATTTTCTTTGTGGTATGCTTAGATTCTTTTCTTCTTAGATCTTTTGTGAATTTGCTATAGGTTTTTACTTTGTGATTACCATGAGGCTCACACGTAACAACTTATAACAGTCTAAGTTTAAACTCATTCTAAAGCACATTTTTACTCCTCCATCCCCCACATTTTTGTTTATGTCACATTTTATACCATTTTATCTTGTATATCCCTTAATTACACCATTTTATCTTGTATATCCCTTAATTATTATATTTTTACTACTATATCTTTTAATCTCCATACTAGTTGTATGAGTAATTAATCCATACCACCTTTGCATTATATTTTTCTAAAGTATACTGTAGTTACCTCTACCAGTGAGATTTATACTTCCATATGTTTTCCTGTTACTAATTAGTGGCCTTTATTTTCAGGTTTAATAAGTTGCGTTCATTCTTGTAAGGCCAGTTTAACTTTTGCTTGTCTGGAAAACTCTTTAAATTCTGAATGACAGCTTTGCTGGTATTCTTGTCTGGAAGTTTTTTCTTTCAACACCTTGAATATATCATGCCACTCCCTTCTGACCTGGAAAGTTTCTGCTGAAAAACTTGCTGATAGTCTTATGGGGGGTTCCCTTGTACATAACTAGTTGTATTCTTCTGGCTTTTAAAATTCTCTTGTGTTTTTACTTTTAACAATTTAATTATAATGTGTCTTGGTGTGGGTATCTTTGGGGTTTGGTTTATTTGGAACTCTCTGGATCTGGATGTCTGTTTCCTTCCTTAGGTCAGGGACGTTTTTATCCCTTTTCTCTCGGACCCCTATAATGTAAATGTTGGTCTGCTTGATGTTATCCCATAAGTCCCTTAACCAATCTTCACTTTTTTTCATTCTTTTTTCTTTTTACTGCTCCAGTGGTTTGAGTTTTACTGCTCTGTGTTCAAGTTCACTGATCCTTTTTATGCTGTCATCTAGTCTGCTGTTGAACCCCTCTAGTGTATTTTTCAGTTAAGTTATTGTATTTTTCAGCTCTGTGACTTCTTTTTCATACTTCCTTATAGTTTCTGTCTCTTTGTTGAAGTTCTGTGTTCATTCTTTTCTCGAGTTAAGTGAGCATCTTTATCACCATGATTTTGAACTCTTTTTAACAGGTAAATCACTTATCTCCATTCATTAATGACTTTTTCTGAGGTTTTATCTTGTTCTTTCATTTGGAGCATGTTCCTCTACTTTTTCATCTTAATTTTAGACTCTCCCTGTTGGTTTCTGTGCATTAGATAAAAAAGCCACCTCTCCCAGTCTTGGAGGAGTGACCTTGTGTAGGAGATGAATCTTACCATTCAACCCTGCCTTAATCTTGGTTGTCTCTCAAACCTTTGTGATTGTCCAAACAGACTATTTTATTTTTAGTGGCTTCCAGTAGTTGCAGGTGGGCCCAGACCTGTCAGTATTCTATAGGGAAGGGTCTCAGTCACCAGCTTTTAAAGTATGTAAATATACAGTCTTGTGGGATGACTAGCAGTTAAGTCCTACTGTCTAACAGAGCAGAGGTGATCTAGAAGTGTCCCTTGGGCAGCAGTGACAAAAATCAGGATACCAGATGAGTATACAAGTTCCTTTCTGGAAGATACCAGAGACTTGGAATGAGGCAGAGGGTGAACACATAGATGGCGTCCACTGGCCTCTGTCCCCAGAGTGTGCCAAAGCAGAAGCTGGCCCCTTAGGCTGAAGCTCCGGGAAAAGCAAATAGGCCTCTTTCACAGAAAGACTGAGGGTGTGTTTCAGTTGGCTGTCTGTGTTGTGCCCCAGGGTTAGTAGCCAGCCAAGAACTGTGTTTGTCCCCAGAGCTAGGTGATCAAAAGGTGTCCCCTGGGTGGCAGCCACAGAAGCCAGGGCGCCAGACACACATAGAAGCTACTCTCCGAGAAACTGGTGCTCTGGAACACAGCAGAGGGACAGCGCAAAGACAGTGCCTGCCCTGTGAGGTCTTTGGAGAGGCTTACAGTAGACCCTTATATGTGTGTTTAATTAGAAGCCTGCCTCTTAGGTTGCAAGCTGTAACTATTTTTTTAAAAACTATTTAAAAATGTTAAATATGCACGTCATAGGGCTCAGCCCTTCCACTCCTAGGTATTTAACCAAGAGAAAGGAAGGCATATATCCACACACTTACCCATGAGTGTTTACATCAACTTTACTTGTACTAATCTAAAACTAGAAACAACCCATTTCCATCAGTAGGTGAAGAGATAAACCATGTTGTATCTGCACAATGGAATACTAGTCAGCAATAAAAAGGAATGACCTGTTGATAGACACAGCTTCATGGATGAATGTGAAAATAATTATGCTGAGTGAAAAGCCAGACCAAACAGAAAAACCCTACATTGTATGATTCCATTTTATAAAAGTCTAGAAAATGTAAACTGTAGTGACAGAAAGCAGATCAGTGGTTGCTTGGGAATGGGGCTAGAGGGTGAGGGAGGGATGAATTATAAAGGAGCATGAGGAAATTCTGGGGGTGACGGATATGTTTATCATTTTGAGGTCACGGTGTCTTGAGTGTACACATGTGTCAAACCTCATCAAGTTGTACATCAAATTGTATGTCAGCTATGTCTCAACAGAGCTGTAAACAAATGAAAATTTAAGTGCAGTGGTTATGTGGGAAAGGCCGAGGGACATACGGGGGAGGAACACTTTTTTTTCCAGTTATTTATATTCTTTTCCATTATGGTTTATCACAGGATATTGAATATAGTTCCCTGTGCTATACAGTAGGACCTCATTGTTTATCCATCCTGTATATAATACTTTTCATCTGCTAATCCCCAACTCCCAATCCTTCCCCTCCACCCACCTTTGGCAACCACAAGTCTGTTCTTTAGGTCTGTAAGTCTGTTTCAGAGATAATGCTCATGTGTGTTGTATTTTAGATCCCACATATAAGTGTTATCATATGGTATTTGTCTCTCTCTTTCTGACTTCGCTTAGAATGAGAATCTCTAGGTCCAGCCATGTTGCTGCAAATAGCATTATTTCATTCTTTTTTTATGGCTGAGTAGTATTCCACTGTATATATGTACCACATCTTTATGCATTCATCTGTTGATAGACATTTAGATTGTTTCCATGTCTTGGCTATTGTAAATAGTGCTGCTATGAACATAAGGGTGTGTGTATCTTTTCAAATTATAGTTTTGTCTGGATATATGCCCAGGAGTGGGATTGCTGGATCATATGGCAACTCTATTTCCAGTTTTTTGAGGAACCTCCACACTGTTCTCCATAGTGGCTGCACCAGTTTACATTCCCACCAACAGTGTAGGAGGGTTCCCTTTTCTCCACACCCTCTCCAGCATTTGTTATTTGTAGACTTTTTGATGATGGCCATTCTGACTGATGTGAGGTCGTACCTTGTTGTAGTTTTGACTCGCATTTCTCTAATAATTAGCAGTGATGAGCATCTTTTCATGTGCTTATGGGCCGTCTGTATTTCTTTGGAGCAGTCTGTTTAGGTCTTCTGCCCATTTTTCAATTGTGTTTTTTTTTGTTGTTGAGTTGTATAAGCCGTTTGTATATACTGGAAATTAAGCCCTTGTCAGTGGCATCATTGGCCACTATTTTCTCCCAGTCTGTAGGCTGTCGTTTTGTTTATGGTTTCATTTGATTTCTGTTGCCTTGGGAGACTGACCTAAGAGAACAGTGGTACAATTTATGTCAGAGAATGTTTTTGTCTGTGTTCTCTTCTAGGAGTTTTATGGTGTCATGTCTTATATTTAAGTCTTTAAGCCATTTTGAGTTATATTTTGTGAGGGTGTGTTCTGACTTCATTGATTTGCATGCCACTGGGGAAGGAACACATTTTTAATGATACTGATTGGTGCTCATATTGTTACATAAATGAGTAAATAAGAGGGCCAACCTGGAAGAGAATACAAAATGAAAGCAATTTCAAATTGCTCTCCACCACCAGCACCTCCTGTAGTTGACGTTCATAGCTGCAGCCACCTCTGCAGCACGGCTCTTCGCAGCTGGCTGGCTGCGGACACCTGGCCCGGCTGCTGCACCCACTGTAGCATCTAGCACGCTGCACACAGTCCCACACTGCCAGGTGGACTGTGGGCACAGGGAAGAGATTCCAGCTTGCTCTGCATCTCTTGCTGGCCCCGTGAGCAGAGCCTTACATTTCAGTATGTTGTAGTCTCTGAATCTCCTCTCAAATTCATCTTGGTTGTGGCCAAAACGGCACTTAATATTTTTCACACCATGGGTTATGTGTCATTAACAAAAATCTGAGACTTGGGTTGATACTTCTTACTGGCACATTCTTTAAAGGCACATGGAGCTATATTTAACATGCTTTCCACTTCCTAGATTTATTCCAGTCAAACCCAATTTCGTAGTAAAAACTCAGGAGGAATTCTTTTGAACTTCCTGAGTGACCATATTCTTGCCTCTTTGTCTTTCTGCAGATCTGAGTTGCATCCACTCTGATCACCACTCACTCACTTAGGACTTTCCAGACGCAGGACTCCAGAGTAATCAGACTCCTCAAGTGAGTAGCCCCAGCACCACCAGTCTGTGGAACCGGGGATGGTCTTGTCTAACTGAAATCACTGTGGGCATCCCTACAGTACCCTGGGTGGGGATAGGCACACTTCTCAGAGGGCACAGTCTATAAAGTGGTATGAAAGACTATATAATATTGAATGTCTTTTATAATAACCACTGTACTAATGAAAGAATATAGATGTTCAAATGTTAAATTTTAATTCCAACACCTCTTAAGCCAGTGGGATACATCTTGGAGTTTAGAATTGGCTGAGGAAGGTGAAGTTATTTAGCCACACCCAGGGTCAGGTCAGCTAAAATGCTCATTAACTTAGACGAATGAATTTTTGAGACCATGGCCTTCAAATTGCCTAGGATTGTTTCCATGGAAATGACATAGCACAGGTATTCAAATGTCACAAATATGATAGAGTTAGCTATTTTTTAAATTATAAAGGGCTAAGGTGACCATATATCCTGGCTTTTCTGTAACTGATCCAATTCAGTATCTCTTTAGTCCACAAAGGCCATGTACTGGATGTATTACCTAAAGCGATATCGTTTTTATACTTTGTAAGTATAATCTATGTACGATCTCTATGTCTAGATTTAGGTTTAGGAAAATATGGCCATCATATAGCTGTGGAGGTAGGCAAGAAGTATATGAAAGAACATGGCCACAGAAAGGATCACAAGTTCTGATTTCTTCCTGATTACCAGGGAATACCACTCCCTTCAATAAGAGCAAGACCCTGCAAGGTTGTTGTTCAGGGATTAGCTGGGCTTCCTTTTGTCTTTAACTTTTCCTAAAATAGGTTGACTTTCTATTTAGTGCCTTTAAAAAAAAAAAAAAATCACCAGAGTGCTTTTACATTGGTTTTGCATATTGGCATCTTAGACTACTTTTCCTGTTTGTTAATCGATGAAAATGATTTGTCTATGTCCTGGAAAGAACACACTATTATAGACAATAAGCATTTCTAATACTTTCACCTTCCCATTCCACAAACACTGCAGAAGGCTGTGATGAATCAGTAGCATTTAATGTACTGACATATACCTGTATTTTGCAGGAAAGTGACTGTAATTTCCAGTTCCTTGGTGGAGGAAAACAAAACAAACACTCTGGTCTTGCTTCCAATGATGCAAGTGTGATTGCTGGCGTCTTCATGAGCTCCAGAGGTCACAGCACGCTACCACGGACTCTCATGGCCCCTCGGATGATTTCTGAGGGAGACATAGGAGGCATCGCTCAAATCACTTCCTCGCTCTTCCTGGGCAGAGGCAGTGTAGCCTCCAACCGGCACCTCCTCCAGGCTCGTGGCATCACCTGCATTGTTAATGCTACCATCGAGATCCCCAATTTCAACTGGCCCCAGTTTGAATATGTTAAAGTGCCTCTGGCTGACATGCCTCATGCCCCCATTGGACTATACTTTGACACCGTGGCCGACAAGATCCACAGCGTGAGCAGGAAACACGGGGCCACCTTGGTGCACTGTGCTGCAGGGGTCAGCCGCTCGGCCACGCTCTGCATCGCGTACCTGATGAAATACCACAACGTGTGCCTGCTGGAGGCGTACACCTGGGTGAAAGCCCGGAGGCCCATCATCAGGCCCAACGTGGGCTTCTGGAGGCAGCTGATAGACTACGAGCGCCAGCTCTTTGGGAAGTCGACAGTTAAAATGGTACAGACACCTTATGGCGTAGTTCCAGACGTTTACGAGAAGGAGTCCCGACACCTGATGCCTTACTGGGGGATATAAGTCACCAAAGCCTGCATCAGCAGCCCCTCGAGCAGTACCAGCATCTGCTGCACGCGTCTGCTCCCCTCTTCACCTTTCTTTCCAAATGGTTGACTTTTGGTTCTCCCTGAAGTGTTTTTTACACTGGGTGTTCATGTCTATCTTAAGAGAGAGAGAGGGAGGGGAGGAACGTAAGGGGAATGCTTACACAGCTACTGACATTTTTAAAACTAACATTTTGGAATAGTGTTTATGAAAATCTTTAACTGGCTTTTAATCATTTTTAACAATTTGAACAGTTTAATAAACTGGTTCTGCTCTATTCTCAATCCCATGCCTTTTGGCATCATGGGAGGAGCTCAGTGCAAAAATCACTTTGGGCCCTGATTAACCCTTTAGATAGATACAAGCTTTGCCCAAGGCTGCCGACCAAACACATGCTTAGGGAACATTGATACCGGTGTCAATCTCTACTGGATCAGCCCTCTTTCCTTTCCCCCTATTATTTAGTGACTCTGTAAGTTAAAAAAACAAGCCTTTATTATTTAGCTGTTAAGTAATTATATTGAAATCTGCTACAAACACCCTGTTGGAATCAATGTGCCCCAGGACTACATTAGCATTATTTTTAATAAATATATCTGCTTAACATATTGGAATTTTTACTAATAAGAATTTCAGGGTGTGTGTATGTGTGTGGCTGAGGGAAAAAAGATGCTCTCCAATAACTAACTATTATTAAAATATGGCTCCTGTGATAATTATGAATGCTCTTTAAACCAGACATCCCACTTGAATCATGTCAGTGTTGCCCATCCTTGCAGATGGGCAGATATTAACAAACATAATTCACAGTGTTGGAATAGTAGAAAACAGCACAGTATACACTCTAATAAAGGGTACAGTTTTCAGTTGTCTCTTGGGAACTGGAGGGCACCAAAGCAGTGAGTCCTCCATCAAAGAAACTTTTTTTTTTTTTTTTTTTTTATAAACTTTTTAAAAACATTTATTTTTGGCTGCGTTGGGTCTTGTTGCTGCTCGTGGGCTTTCTCTAGTTGTGGCCAGTGGGGGCTGCTCTTCGTTGCGGTGGGCGGGCTTCTCTTGTTGCGGCGCACCGGCTCTAGGCACGTGGGCTCTGGAGCGCAGGCTCAGTAGTTGTGGTGCACGGGCTTAGTTGCTCCGCGGCATGTGGGACCTTCCCGGACGAAGGCTCGAACCCACGTCCCCTGCATTGGCAGGCGGATTCTTAACCACTGCGCCACCAGGGAAGCCCCCAGAAACTGGTTGGGACTTGGTAGAAGTTTATATTAGCTCTTATCTATTCCATGCTCCTGGGAAACCACTGGGCGTTACCAGGTTGCTCCTTACTTTTATAGGGGAGCTGCTTGTCCCAGCAACGGCTTTGTTTTACTTCATTTCCTTGCTTATCTGTAGAAAAATTTCCTAGATTTTCAGTCTGTTTGTTTGGCAAGAAGCCCTACATATAATGCCAGCGGCCGCATATTTATATACATTATATCCTCCAGATTTTACCTGGTTTGTGGCAACGGTTTCCCTCTAAATTCCACCTTTTCTTATCTTACACAATTTGCCCACTTTTATAAACATGCACCATTACTGTCTAGAAGGGAAAATTGAAATTAATAGTTTCTATGGGAAATCAGAGCAACCCATAAATGCCTCAGCAGCACATGATCAAAAATCAATCAGGGGCTTCCCTGATGGCGCAGTGGTTGGGAGTCTGCCTGCCAATGCAGGGGATATGGGTTCGGGCCCTGGTCTGGGAGGATCCCACATGCCGCGGAGCGGCTGGGCCCGTGAGCCACAACTACTGAGCCTGCGCGTCTGGAGCCTGTGCTCCGCAACAAGAGAGGCCGCGACAGTGAGAGGTCCGCGCACCACGATGAAGAGTGGCCCCCGGTCGCCACCAACTGGAGAGAGCCCTCGCACAGAAACAAAGACCCAACACAGCCAAAAATAAATAAATAAATAAATAAATAAAATTAAAGCTTCATGGTCAAAGAAGCAAACAAAATAAAACATGTTAAAAAAAAAAAAAAACAGCTAAAGCCACTAAAAAAAAAAAATCAGAAAAAACAAACTCGCTGGAGGCTACGGCTTCTACAGTATGAAGGCAAACTCTAGTAAGTCTGGTAGTCACTGGATAAACATGCAAAAATCAAATTGTATATAGTAAGAAAACACCTGGTGACAGATGTTCTTGGTAATTAAGAAAAATTTCCTGCAGAAATCCTGGCAAATGCCACTACTGGGATGTAACTTAGCACTTGGGAAGCCTAACACCTTTCCAATCTAAATGTTGGAGTTTATTAGCTAAAGGTCACGAAGGAAGGTACATGACCTCCAAGGTGTGACGGGATATTTTGTAGTGATCCCCAGTGCAGAGCAAACATTTCAGATTTCTATAACATAAAGGCCCTATAATCTTTTCAAAGCTTAAGAACATGCTAGTCATTAAAGAAAAGGCAAGTAGAAGGCATCTGTAAATTAGTGAATTATGCATATGCACACAAAAGATATTCAAATAATTTAAAATATGCAACCTATATGAACTAACTAGTACCCACAGGAAAAATAAAGCATGGATAATATCCTAATACACCCTGTGCTGCTTCTACCTCAAGCATGTCCAGACAAAAATTACACACTAAGCCATAAAAAATTTAAAGGCAAAATACAACACCAAAACAGTGCTTACTAACTGCCACTCAAGAAGGGGGTGAAGCAGCTTGCACAATGCACTGTATGGAAGTAAGTAACCTTGGTTACTGTTTCCAAGGACACTGGGCTCTTGGCTAGCAAGCGCTGAGGTGAAGCTGAATGCAGTGCTGACTCATTTTAATAAACCTGCATAAAGAAAATCAATGCAACGGTATTCCACACTCCCCAGATCGTTATTGGTGGATCTAATAAAACATTTCCAGTACTAAACAGATACTGAAAGTAGTGAATACTCTTCATAGCAAAGGCTTTTTATTGATGTCTGCTGTGTTTTCCCCTGGCACCTCCCATGGAGTGACTAAACCTATGATACTTGGTAAGGTCAGCAGTAATTACACTTACGAATTATATCTGAGGCATTCTGGAATATATCTAGAAATGGAAGCCAATCTAGTTAACAGGTGAGCATACTTTCTAAAATGTCATCAGTATGGACCACTGTGACAGAATAATAGTCCACATAGCATTTCCAAAAAATGTCTCTGCAATGTAAATTTTGTCAAACTGGGAGACATTTCTTGTCGCAAAGGTAGATTTTGTTATCATGGTCTATCATGGAATGTATAAGACCAATTAGAAGGCTGCTTGAATTTTGGTGCCATGTTGAAACCCTAGGTGCTGCACAGGCTAAAGTGGAACCCAGAGGCCTCAGGCAAAACCTGCTAGAAACCAGCCCACTTTTGTTGTCACTAACACCCACTGGCTCTGTGGAGGGCAAAGGTAACAGTTCAGAGACAGCAGTCCCAGTCATTAGTAGCTGGAGATGGTATCATCTGGAGCAAATGAGAAAAACGGATTTACCTCATCAACAGTTCTCTGTGCCCTCTGGCGCGCAGCCAGGTAAAGCCGAAGCCTCATCAACAGCTCGGGAATGAAAACGTTGTCTACCTTTCTTGGAGCGGATGGAAGTAAAAGGTAGTAAGGTGGAACAAAACAATTTCCTCAAGTTTTGTCCTCAGGAGGGAAAATGATCTAATTAATTATGTAAAGCAGCAATTACACAGACGAAACCAACTGTTCCAGTTTACAAATAAAAACTAAGTCTAGGTCAGAGAGCTTAAGCCATACAAAGTGAAACACACAAGATTCAAAATCTCTTCACAAAGCACGTAATTAACAATTGAGAGAAACGTGTGTCCTAGTTTGGCGGGTTCTTCCCAGGAATAACAGTCTTTAACCACTTGGTTTTTTTCCCCCGGATTTTATGCATTCAGTTTAAGTGGCAAAGAAAATTCCCTATACCAGAGAGCATGAGCCTTTTCCTTCTAAAACTCAGTGCTGTTTTTGAACAATTTCCTGCCTTTACTTCTAAGTCACGTGCCTCTAACCACAAATACACACCTTACTTTTCTCCTCGCTAGACCAGGAGCTCCACCTTCTAACCCTGAATTAATTTCCCGGTCTCTCACAGATACTGCGGTATTGGTCCCTGTGCCGTCATTTCTGGAAGTTTGGCTAGAGGCCTCTGCAAAGAGATTTCATTCAGCTGGCTTTGCAAATCTCATCTGAAAAAAATATCACGTTCACAGTCTGTGTGTGAGGTAAAACAAGGCTTTCAGTGACGGCGCCTAAGGGCAACAATACTCACCCCGATACCCGAGATTCAGGCCTCTATCAAAATGAATGTTCTTCTCACTGCAAAGTTCCCAGGCATGTTTTGAGAAAGTTTTCTTAAAAGTTGACAGTCTTAGAAATGAACGAAAAGAGTAGAGAATTGGTTCGGTTGCGACAGTAAAGCTGGTAAATCTGCCCTCACCCACCTGCCATTGTCCAATGGAGAGAAGCAGCATTTTTTCTATAAAAAGAATATCAGTTTAATCACAATTTTCCCCTTTTTATTCATGTCAGATATTAACTAAATACGGATAAATGCATTCTACTTCACAGAACAGTAGGTGTTCTAGATACACACAAAACACTGGCTCAAAACATCCTTCCAACTCCAGTTTTCTTCAAATGTCAATTCTTCACAGTTTCAATACTGCAGCAGCAAATATTCCTTAGATAAAGAAAATTGTGGTCCATGTTTTAAAACATCTTAAGAGAACTAGAGATAAGTTAGCAAACTTCCAGTGCAGTTTGGGTAGAGCAGTTTTACCCCGAATCCCAAAGACTGGCCGAGGGAACCTGGGGGCAAAGGTGGTCGGTGGGAAAGACTGGGAACTTCTGCAGCACCTCCTCCCGCGCCACCTCCTGACGATTTCTTCCTCCCGCGCCACCTCCTGAGGATTTCTTCACGTAGACTGATGGCGGCGGGGGGAGCTCTGCAGCGTTCGCATTCTGTTTATTGGTCCCTGTCACCCCAAGGGGTGTGATGGAAAACAAACAAACCCAGCCAGTACTTCCCAGAGGAGCTCTCAGGAGACTTCAGAGCAAATCAGGCAGGACGAGGCCGGGAGGTTTCGGTTCGACACAGTTGATCCAGAAGTTGGCACAGCTGGCATGATACTGGTGTCCCCCATACGCCAGCTTGAAGCTGTCCGTGTCCGAGTTGAACGCCTGCCGGGAGGAAACAGACATGGGGGGCCAGTCAGGCTCCCTCCACACCTGGGCACTGCCCAGCAGCTGGCGCGGACCCCTCTCCAGCTCACAGGCTGAGGCCAAACCGGCGCACACACAAAGGCTGAGCAGGTGGCTACAGGAATTCAAGCGAGAAAGTTTTTCGCCGCTAATTAAAGGTATAAAAAAATCTTTACTGTTAAACCCAGTTTCAGCAAAAGGAGGCCAAATCGTTCCTAGAAAAGGCAGACAGGCTGTGGGGGTTGGCAGGGGTCCTGACAGCCACAGGACGAAAACAGCCACAGGCTGGGGATCATTTTGATCTCTCTGTGAAGAAAGCAGCCCTTCCCTGAGGCTGGCATTTGGCTATAACACGCCATCCCTTAAGTTTCTGAGGCTGATTACAGTCCTATCATGAAAGCAAATGAAACATTAAAGACTCTTAGGGCCTAATGCCATTCGGAGCTGATAACCAAACTGACATCATTAAAAAGTCCAAATAGGTATAGGATTTGTAAAAAATAAAGATGTTAAACACAGCAGAATGATTTCCAGATGAATACTGCTTACCGGTAAGTTACAGTCAGCCAGCCCTAACCTCAATCACTTCCTGGGGTGTTTTGTAAAGCTCAGCAAGTAAACAAATAAATAAAGCTCTAAAACCCAAACAATTTGTTTTTGTCTGCTAACGGCCAAGTCCTGAAGCTCTCTGATCTCATTCTGTGTGTCACTACCACTTCGTCTTCCAGAAGCTGCTCTTTCTGTTACCCTGTTCATCCCAGAGAAAAATAACCGCAACACCAGAAGCCAACTATGAGCCACAAGCATGCACACGAGACAGAAGTGGACCCGCACGGACATGTTAGTTGACCAAATCAAACACTATGGGAACGAAAAGGACTCAGCAAAGGATCCATGATTGGAACAGCTCAGGATGGCAGTGGAATCATCGAATTTGCCTTCCACACTCAAAATTAAGATGGAGACGCTAAGATAACGCGTAACTGGTTCATACTTTTTTAGGATGTTCTTCGGCAGGCTTCTCTTCTTTCTGAAATAACGTTGAAACCATAAGGTCAACAAAATTCCCAGAACAGGGCCTCTGGCCTCCAAACGAGTCCTTACAGGTTTAACCTTTTCTCCTTGCCACCCCACTGTGCAGAGGGTGGGCAGGCACGTGCCAACAAGCCCGCTCCTTAGAAAGGCAGGAGCTGCCTCCACCCCTCGACAGCTCCCCCCGCTGCCCCTTTGAAAGAACGTGTCTGCTTCTGTGGTCACATTTCAGGGCTTGATAAACTCCCCGCCTCCGGTCACAGACCTTGCCGAGAAGGGCCAGATGGGGCTGCCTCCTGGGTCATCGGTCAGGGAAGCAGACCGTGCAGGGGAGGGGGGAAGGCGGGCGACTTACCCGGCTCCTGGAGTCCACGTTTAAAAGGCACACCCCACAAGCAAGCTCCTGAGCGTTTTTAATCCCGGGCCGTAGCATACAAGAGGAAAAATCCAGTGAATTTTCATCAGGCTGTGAGGACAAGACAAACGGGTAAGAAGCCAGCAATTCCACACGCTGCTGGTTTCGCTCCCTGATCACACATCCCAGCAGGTCCAGCAGCAAATTCAGTCCACTCTCTACCACCACCAGTACAATTATTCCATTTCCCAGACGTTTTCCGAGTACCTGCCCTGCTGTGTTCTAGTTGCTAGGGACGTTAGGATGAGCACAAAGTGGTCCCTGTCCTCTGAGAGCTCAGTTTAGGGTCAGGGCGAGGTGGGTATCAGGCCACACTGTGCCACGAGACCCACAGTAGGGGTAAGGACCGAGCGCCGGAGCACAAGGGGGAAGGGGTGGGGCACTTACCCGACTCAAGGGGAAAGGAGCGTGGTGGCAGAGAATGCTTCTGAGAACTTCGAAACACGGTGGCTGAGTCCTGATGGGTGTTTGCTAGGTGAAAGGGGTGGGGTAGGATGAGGTAGGGGAGGGAAGGGTATCTACTCTATGTAGAATAAGCAGCCTGGGCAAAGGCCTCTAAGCAAAAGATCAGGTATGAGAAGAAATCTAGGGAGCGGGGGCCAAGCTTACGGAAGGAGGGAGGAGATGAAACTGGAGCACGAAGGCCTTGAAAGGAATATAAGGAGTTGAGACTTTATCTTGGGAAGCCCTATGGTTGTAACTAGATGGTGACAGGATCATGTTTGTACTGTGGACAGACCCCTCTGGTTGCAATGCAGGCACTGAACTGGGGGTCTGGGCCTCTGTTACAAGGCTGCAGTAGCGAGCCGGGAGACGGGTCCTGAAGGTCAGAACTGAGGGAGCAACAGTGCGGAATGGAGAGAAATGGACACATGAAGAGCTATTAAGGCTGCAGAATCAACAGGCCTGGGGGATCTGTTAGATGTGTGAGGAGGGGAGGGGACTGGGCAACTGAGAGGATTCACCCTAACGGGGCGTGTGAGAGGAGAACCAGTTTGGGGATGGAGACTGGGGAGAAGAGTTCAATTTGGTACAAGCCGAGTCGAAGCTGCCTGTGGGACAGCTGAGTTCTGATGCTATACGAGCAGGCAGATGGATATACAGGCCTAGCACTCAAGAACGAGCGATCTGGATGTTATCGGCTAGGGAGAATAAATATATTAACAGCTAACAAGTCTTTACCTGTGCTAAGCAGTACACTAGGCTCTTTACATACATTATTTAATTTATTCCTTACAAAAAAATCTATGAAATAGGGAGTGTGTCGCCCAATGATGAAAAGCCCAATGATTGAAAGCTGTTAATTTCTTAAAAGTTAAAATGCACACCTATTATATGAGCTTGCAATTCCTAGATATTTTTATCCAAGAGAAATGAAAACATGTTAACAAAAGTCTTGTACAAGAAGTGTTCATAGCAGCTCTATTCATATTAGCCAAAACTGGAAATAGCATGTATCTTTAAACAAGAAAATGGATTGAAAAAACCATAGTATATTAATACAGTGGAATATTACTCAGTAATAAAAGGGATCAGACTGATACACACAACACAGATGAATTTTTATGAAATGCTATGTAAAAGAAGCTGACACAAGAATATATACACTACATAATTTCATTTATATTAAGTTCTAGAACAGGCAAATCTATGGTGATGGAAATCTACAGAAAATGGATCACTGGTTGTTTTTGGAATCAGATCAGGGGACTGACTGGGAAGGGGCAGAAGGGAACTTTAGGGGGTGATGAAAACACTCCATATACCGATGGGGTGTGTACTACATGGTGTGTGCATTTGTCAAAACTGGTCCAACTATACATTTAAGATCTGGGCACTTCACTGTATGTACGTGATTCCTCAACTACGAAAAACACTTGAATAATAAAACAAGACAAAAACAGCCAAAAAAACCCAGAAAGACAAAGCAAAAAACCAGAATGGTAGAAAATACTTGCAAATGATGCAACCGACAAGGGCTTAATTTCCAAAATATACAAACAGCTCATATAACTCAACAGCAAAAAAACAACCCAATCGAAAAATGGGCAGAGGACCTAAATAGACATTTCTTCAAAGAAGACATACAGATGGCCAAGAGGCACATGAAAAGATGCCCAACGTCGCTAATTATTAGAGAAATGCACATCAAAACTACAATGAGGTACCACCTCACGCTGGTCAGAATGGCCATCATTAAAAAGTCTACAAGTAACAAATGCTGGAGAGGGTGTGGAGAAAAGGGAACCCTCCTACACTGTTGGTGGGAATGTAAGTTGGTGCAGTCACTATGGAAAACAGTATGGAGGTTCCTCAGAAAACTAAAAATAGAATTACCATAGGATCCAGCAATCCCACTCCTGGGCATATATTCAGACAAAACTATAATTCAAAAAAGATATACACGCACCCCTATGTTCACAGCAGCACTATTTACAATAGCCAAGACATGGAAACAACCTAAATGTCCATCAACAGATGAATGGGTAAAGATGTGGCACATATATACAATGGAATAGTACTCAGCTGTAAAAAAGAACGAAATAATGCCCTTTGCAGCAACATGGATGCAACTAGAGATTATCATACTAAGTGAATTAAGCCAGAAAGAGAAAGACAAATACCATATGATATCACTTATATGTGGAATCTAAAATATGACACAAATGAACCTATCTATGAAACAGAAACAGACTCACAGACATAGAGAACAGACTGGTGGCTGCACAGGGGGCAGGGGTTGGGGGAGGGATGGAGTGGGAGGCTGGGGTTAGCAGATGCAAACTAGTATATATAGGATGGATAAACAACAAGGCCCTACTGTATAGCACAGGGAACTATATTAATATCCTATGATAAACCATAATGGAAAAGAATGTAAAAAAAAGAATGTGTATTATGTATAACTGAATCACTTTGCTGTATAGCAGAAATTAACACAACACTGTAAATCAATTATACTTCAATTAAAACAATTAAGAAAAAAAGATTTTGGATTCTTAGTGTGTAAAAGTTAAGTATACATGAACTAATTTATTTTTCTTATATATGCCCTAGAGCAGAGTTTCTCAAACTTGGCACCATTGACATTTTAAGCTGGATAATTGTAAGACGAGCTTAAAAGACCTGTAAGACATGTCCTCTGCATGTAGGATCCCTGGCTAATTTGGGGCAAAACTGCTCCCCTCCCCGACTATTAAGAACTGACTTTCCAAAGAGGAAGATGTATGTGTGCACGCATATAAATACATATATACACATAAACCCACACACGTATGTAAGTTGATTATAAATTTTACTGATATAAAGAATGTGTAGCACACAATTTACAAATAATAAAATATACCATCATCTTTATTGTAAATCCCACATAGTATCTTGTTCTCACAAAATGCTTTCTTGGATTTTTGCCCAACTCTTAGATCAACAACCTTTGCCTGCTTTCCTGAAAGAGTGTTAGTTCTGATGCGAAGGCTGATGTTTTCATGTGAAGGACTAGGGCTAGAGTGAAATGACTCAGACGTACTTCAGAACTTCACTTGTCTGTCAAATACATGAGTGACTTCTTTGCTGAATCAGATAATAGTTCTTGAATACTGGAGAATCTTTCCTCAACTTTTGGTTCTACTCACAACATAATGGCTACAGACACAGCATACTTTTAAGTTTAATCTACATTATTAACACTTTCTCTATCACCTGAAGTCTAGACAATCAACAAAACAAGTCAAGCCCTGATTTGAAGCATTTGCTGATTTCCATGGTATAAATGCTCCCCCTATGGTCGATTTCGAGCTACCAATGTGATGTCACTGAACATGGGCATGGGAAGAGATGCATGCAGCACCGCCATATAGTATGTCCACATATGGATACAATGGACTAGGGTGACCACCTTCCTGGTCTGTGCCAGACTGTTGCCATTTTAGCTCTGAGGACACCCCTCGGTTCTGAGCAAACCGGGACAGCTGGTTGTCCTATGACAGACATCAATAACCTCAAACACTAAGGACAAAGCAGGTGGGAAAGGAAGTGAAGATGGAAGGGAGTTGATAGGAACAAAGTAAAAGGGTCCATTGTCCTGTCTTGAGAACCAAAAACAAGAGCAGAGCAAGTCAAGTGTGAGAAAGTTCTAGAGTTACCCAGCTGGGCTCAGAAAGATGTCTGAGTTTAAGATTGCCCAGGCTCTGCAGGGTGATGTGATAACACAGTCCAGTGTGATCATGCAGGTGGGTGGCTTAAGTGAAACAGAGACAAGGGGCTTGTAGTCCAGAGAGTCAAGGATCTGGGAGCCTGGCATGTTGGCTGGTTTTTCCTCATGAATACTGAGGTGACCAGGATGATGGCAATTTGACAATAAAATAATAGCTACATGTTCTATAGTTACTTTAGGCTGAACCACTGAGGAGTTACTATACTGTCTTTGTATTTGCAAAACTGTATTATTCTTCCCCAGAAAAAAAAGGTTTCTCCCTAGAAAAATGTGTAGATTATATATGATATTTCCCCAATCATTTCTTTCTAATATGAAATAAGTATCTTTTTAAAAAATATTTATTTATGTATTTGGCTGCGTTGGGTCTTAGTTGCAGCACTCAGGATCGTTGTTGCGGCATGCGAACTCTTAGTTGCAGCATGCATATGGGATCTAGTTCCCTCACCAGGGATTGAACCCGGGCCCCCTACATTGGGAGCGTGGAGCCTCAGCCACTGGACCACCAGGGAAGTCCCTCCCCATCCATTTCTAATTTGAAATAGTAAACCATGTGCTAGGTTCCATAAACCTCTCTTAAACCTGAGCTGAATCCATTTGGATCACACTTAAGGAAGGAAGGATACACAGTTCTCAGAGAAGAAAAAGGGAGGTGGAAGTTTCAACTGTGTGAACCTACATGGCCTTAGCCAAGCCAGAGAATAATTTTTTGTTTGTTTTTTAGTGTAATCACGGCCAATTTGGTCAAACCTAGAAGCAGGCGGAATTATCATCTGTCTGCTGTCCAATCCTGTCCTTTGTAAAATAGTAACAATTTCACTTGCCCTACCTCCCTCCCCCCTTCAATTAGTGTTAGGACTCTCACAGATACATAAAAAGGGCTCTGGAAAGGATAAAATACTCTAAATGATCATCACAATTATTCACTTTGACAAAATCTAACAAGCTTTTTGAAGAGGTTAAAAACATAGTAGCATGTCTATAATCTACATTATAGACATTTATCATGTTACTGAATGAGGACTATTTGAGAAATAATTAGAACCCAGGGAAACTCTCAGAATCTTGAAATCAAATCCAAGTTAATAAAAGCCCTTTTAATACCTGTTTACCAAAGGAATAAAAGAAGCCAATGAAAAGGTCATATCGTAATCTCCAGTGCAAATCATAAGGCTCTGCATAAATTACCCTGTAGTCATATTAATCTTTCAAATGATAAAATTAACCTTTATAAATACACATCTATTAGCAGGGAGATTATTGTAGTACACAGTGTGACACCAATCAAATGGCCCTAATTCTAT
This sequence comes from Balaenoptera borealis, assembly GCF_965194805.1. NCBI lineage: Eukaryota > Metazoa > Chordata > Mammalia > Artiodactyla > Balaenopteridae > Balaenoptera > Balaenoptera borealis. Next base: position 39,816,500 of record NC_138879.1, read on the forward strand.
AAGGAGGTATGCCCTCTACAGGCACCTTAAATTGCGTATCACCTACTTTAACTGGCAAGTATGTCATGCATTTAGTAAAGATTAAAAACCCAGCTATATTAGACATGACCTGCATACACTGACAAGTCCCAGAGTCAGACTGGGATATATAATCCTGAATCTTTAGCCAGTAATAAACTACTAAAATGGCATCCAAGAAAATCATTATTAAGGAAGAAGAGTTTGGTAGTATTTTAGTGTTCTTTACCAGTAGACTTATTCTCCTCCTTCCGGACAAATGTAGGATGGGCCTTCCCTGTCCCTCTAAATTAGGCACAGTCGTGTAACTTGCCATGGTGTTAACAGACTGTGAGTATAAGTAATATGGTCACTTCTGGAAGGAAGCCAGACCAATGTGCTATTTGTCATGTTCCCTTGATACTCCCATGGTGACCAACTATGTTTCACTCGGTGTTGGCTCTATCAACCCAGATCCCTGAGTAAGGAGGACATGGCATAGAGACCCTCCAACTTGAGATGGATCTGGAACAAGAGCTAGGAATAAAGCTCTGTTGTTTCACATTGCTAAGAACTGGGGCTGGGAGGTGTTGTTTGTTACCGCTGCAGAACTTAATTTGACTGATACAAAGAGTGATCTAGACACAGGTTCCACAAGCAATTCCACACCTTTGATTTTGGTTACAATGTAACCATTCTTGGTTACAATTTTTTTTTTTCTGGTTATTTTTCCTACTGCTACTATAACAAATTAGCATAAACTTAGTGACTTAAAACAACATAAATTTATCCTCTTCCACTTCTGGAGGTCAGAAGTCTAAAGTGGGCTGGCAACACTGCATTCCTCCTTATGCAAGCTCTAGGGGAGAATCTGCCTCTTTGCCTTTTCTAGTTTCTAGAGACTGCCTGCACACTCTGTGGATCGCGGTTCCATCTTCAAAAGCAATAGTGTAGCATCTGACAATCTCTCTCTCTGCTTCGACTGTCACATTGCTTTTTCTCATTCTTATTCTCCTGCCATCCTCTTACAAGGATTCTTGTCATGCCTCTGGGCCCACCCAGATAATTCAGGATAAGTTTCCCATCCAAAGACCCTTAACTTAATCACATCTGCAAAGTCCCTTTTACCACATAAGGTAAAACATTCACAGGTTCTAGGGATTAGGACGTGGACATTTTAGGGGGGCGGGGAGGCGTTATTCTGTCTACCAGATCCACCTTCTGCCAACTGAAGACAGCCATGCAGAGACATGATGAAGACTGTCTCTAAAACACTGTGCAGACTGGCAAGATGACAAAAATGCTATCATTACTAAAAAAAATAAACTGTTCTGGGGCTTCCCTGGTGGCGCAGTGGTTAAGAGTCAACCTGCCAATGCAGGGGACACGGGTTCGAGCCCTGGTCCAGGAAGATCCCCAGTGCCGTGGAGCAACTAAGCCCGTGCGCCACAACTACTGAGCTTGTGCTCTAGAGCCCGCGAGCCGCAACTACTGAGCTCTCATGCCACAACTACTGAAGCCCACGCGCCTAGAGCCCGTGCTCCGCAACAAGAGAAGCCACTGCAATGAGACGCCCACGCACCGCAACAAAGAGTAGCCCCCGCTCGCTGCAACTAGAGAAAGCCCGTGTGCAGCAACAAAGACCCAATGCAGCCAAAAATAAAATAAATAAATTAATTAAAAAACAAAGCAAAACAAAAAAACTGTTCTCCTGACATGCCACAGCAATGGGAAGTAAGTACTCTGAAATTCACTGCTTATTTTACATCAGAAGGAAGTACAGAAGAATTTTATTATACTGAGGGTAATAGTGGAATCACAGAGCCAGGGTGATTTTCAGTTGACCACAGGTCAGGAGAATAACAGTCCTGTCTCTTCTCGTAGATTTTATACGGCAAAAATGGATTAGTATTGTCTTCCAGGACTGAGTCTTGGTTACAAACCTACTGAACTTCAATTCAATCCACAACCATGAAATAAAACTTCAAGATAACAATTCACTCATCTCACTAAAATAGGGGCTTTTTATCTCTTGAGAAAAAAGTTCCTTCAACCTGTGTCCAGAGGAGATAGGCTTTTGCCACAAGAGGGAGTTTTAGTCCATGGATAAAGGGAGCATGAAAGGGAAAGGGAAATGTAAAACTTTGCTAGTATCACCTCCAGCTTAAAGAAATATTAAGGAGCCACAATTTGGAGGTTAAGACTGTGTACTCAGCTTTCCTTAGCCCAAGCTGCATCCTGGAACCTTTTCACTGGAGAAAAGTAATGCAGCCTCCTTTTGATGGGAATAGTTTCATGGAGTCTTTGTGGGAAGAAACAAGTCGTTTTTTAATACCTTGGAAGCTGGGACCAACACAGAAGGAAGAAGAATGGATTTTTAGACAATGATCTGCATTCAAATCCCAGATTTGTAAGTTTCAGGCAAGTTTCATCTTTTCTGAGCCCCAATTTCTGCCCTTGTAAAAATGGGGATTACACTATTGACCTTGTGGGATTGTTACCAGGATTAAATGAGAAGGAATGGAAAGCATACAGCACAATGCCAAGCAGGTTTTAGGTGCAAAAGAAACAGTAACTATTACATCAGTGTTACTGGAATTAAAGACCCTGACTGTGGCAATTAAGTTCAATAAATAACTTTAAATTCTACTTAAAACGAAGTAATGATGTAAAAAGTTAAAAGCTGCCTATACAACCTCAATTATGCCTCTCTCTAGTGATGATTTCTCTGCTTTGAGCCTCTAATACTGAGCCCTTGGCGTTTGTATAGTTTTGTTGCAACTGAATTAAATTACACAGATGTTGGTTTTTTTTGTCATTCACATTTACGCATCTATTTTTAAAGTATCTTGTCTTCTTCATGACAAGTTTAACCTTATACTTCCTCTGTAGAATGTATGCTATTCATGCAGTGGGCAGTTCAAGTAAGTTTTATAGACCGAGGACCTACCAGTTATCAAGAGGAAATGCCATGGTATAATCAGGAAAAATACCTGAGTAAAGAATGATTATTTTTCTGTCACAGCTAACCTGGTGAAAAAATCAACTATAACTGGAATAGCATGAGTAACTGGGTAAACAAACACTCAGTGGCGGTCATGTACAACGTGCAATGCATTCCTGTGTTGTCTAGCGGCAGATACCTACCCTTCCCTGGTGCCTAAAAAATGTCAGGTAAAAATCACTCTAGCATCTAGACATGGATGCTAGAAATGGATGTTCCTAATGGGAGTTTGAAGGAGAGGGCAAGAATGCCTGGCCACTCTTCCCACTTACCTCCTATTTTGCCATGTGGACGGATTTAGAACCACCGTAAGCGAGAGGGCAACACTCCTAAGTTAGATGTGTGACCAAACCCAACAGGCTTCCTTTGAAATCACAAAACCAAATTCTATGGCTTCTTTAAAAAGGTCTGAACAAAACTAATCCTTAGTGTAAAAAACCAGAACATGACTTATCTCTGAGTGGGGTGATGACAACAGAGGAGCATAAGGAAAGCTTCTGGGATGATGGGCTATTCTGTATCTTGACAGGGGTATGGGTTATATGGGGTATGCATATGTAAAAACCATTGAGCGGTATAACGAAGATTTTTGCATTTTACTGCATATGTATTTTACAGAAAAAGAAAAAAGAAAAAAGAAAAGAAAGGTCTGGAGGAGCAATCAAAAAAGAAAAGAAAGGTCTGGAGGGGCAATCAGAGTCAAGAAGGCAAGCCTTTCTCATGAGCAAGATGTACCAGGATGAAACTGACTTCCATCTCACCCACTGACAGCAGCTCCCTTAAAGCAGTAATCCAGGCCAAGACTCTCCCCAAATATCCTTTGCTCCAAACTGAAAAGGACTAATACATAATGAACCTGGTTAACACACTTGGTCTTTTGTGATACCTTTTCTTTAAAGAGTTCACGGCAAAGAAAGATGCTTTGCAATCACAGCCATCTTTTTCTTTTTCTTTTTCTTTTTTTTTCTGGCCCTGCCAGGCAGCTTGTGACACCTTAGTTCCCCGACCAGGGACTGAACCCGGGCCCTCGGCAGTGAAAGCGCCGAGTCCTAACCACTGGACCGCCAGGGAATTCCCACAGCCATCTTTTTCTAATAGCACCAGAAGAGATGGGTTTGTCTAGAAGTCTAGTTTTCAAAATGTTAATTACAAGAAGAAACTGCCTGTCACCAGAACAAAGAAACTTAAAATCTAAGTGGCAAGGGGGACTCTTTTAAGCTACTCTATAGTCCTGGGATATAAACAGGGGAAAAAGTGTACAGAAAAGAACTTGCCTGTTTATATCAAGTCGCTGCCAAGATAGACTCCTGATGTTTCATCTCATTAACCTCGATGCTAAATAACAACCCACTCTTCCCCAAAAGGCTTTTGCCTTTCTGCTTTTACCCATGCAACTTGCCCATTTCAAGGAGGCAGCAGAATATAGTGGTTGAAAAAGCAGACTTGGGACTTTCAGACTGAGTCCAGGTCTCACCAATATCTCTGTGCTTGAGTTTCTTCATCTGTAAGAAAGGGTGAGAATAATAGTATCTACCCTCAAGACTGTTGTATTAATTATATCTATGTAAAGAGTTATGAATAGGGTCTAGCACACAGTAATCACCCAGTAAAAGTTGGCTAATTGATGATGACGACATTTAGGCTTAATGTGGTCCTATCAGCACAGGGTTAGGAGCAGAAGGTGGGTGAATTAGGAGAGACCCAGACCCACACTGATCTCTAGATTCCTAAAGGTGAGAGAATCTCTAGATTTCCTCCTAAAGGTGAGACCTTTGTGAGACCGAGTAGAGAGGCTCTGATGAACTGCGATGCTAGTGATGCAAAGGGGACCCACCTGCTAACACGTCCCTCTCCATCCCACAGCCTCACAGGCACGCCACGTACATTACTAGCCAACCAACTTTATGCGCAGCTGGAGTTTAGAAGTATTTTTTAAAAACACCAGGGTTTTATCACCCAAACACAACTCTATCACTATTCTGGCATATTTCCTTCTAGCCCTGTAGTAATAGTTCTGTGTTATTTCAAACTTTGTGCTTCTTTAAAAAATGGCGGGGCTTCCCTGGTGGCGCAGTGGTTGAGAATCTGCCTGCCAATGCAGGGGACATGGGTTCGAGCCCTGGTCTGGGAAGATCCCACATGCCGCGGAGCAACTAAGCCCGTGTGCCACAACTACTGAGCCTGCACGTCTGGAACCTGTGCTCCGCAACAAGAGAGGCCACGATAGTGAGAGGCCCGCACACCGCGATGAAGAGTGGCCCCCGCTTGCTGCAACTGGAGAAAGCCCTCGCACAGAAACGAAGACCCAACACAGCCATAAACAAATAAATGAATAAATAAAATTAAAAAAAAAAATGGCGGCCTAACATCCTAGTATGAAGAGTCACACAACTAATTCTCCAGATTTGGACTTTTAGGTTATTTTCAATTTTTCACTTTTACAGAGAACAACTTGTGCATTTAACTTGCTTCTTTTTGTGAGTTTGTATGTAGAACTCTTGCCTTAGGCAGTTTTCCGAGAAGTGGAATTACCAAGTCAACCGCTCTGAATGTTTTCAAGTCCTTTCATTCATTCAGCACTTACCGGGTATTTACACAGTGTCTGGCCAGACAGAAAATGAACAAAATGTGGTCTTGGTCCTTGTTCTCAACGAGTTCACAGGTGGAGGGGGAAAGCATGTTGCCAGACACCTTTCCCATAGGGTGGTACCAATTTCCTAATCAATGAATTCCTAATAAATTCCCTAAGAAGTAGTCCAATTTTACCAATTTTACATCAACACGATCAGGGTTCAAATAAATAAACCAAACCCCACACTGTGTTTATTAGAAGGTAAAAACTGAGATCTTGTTTTAATTTGAATTAATGTTTACTGCTTAGCTGTGCCTCCTCTATGAATCACTTCATGTTTTTGTTCCGATTTTACTGGAAGCTGGTATAGTTCTCACTAATTTACATGTTTTCCTTACAGAGCAAAGACTTGCGGTCACTGTCAGTATGCGCTGCCACACGTTTTTTCTCGTTTACCATTTCATCTATTTTTTTCCCACTTGGAAGGACTTCCACTAATTTGTACTTGGAGCTATGCCATTCGATCTCTATGGAGAGATTTCCTAAGAAACTACTCCATGAAACCTGCTGCTTTCTTTACTGAAAGGATATTTTTGAAGATAATGTAGATTATGTTAGTTTCCTCTTTATGAGAACCCACAAAAGAAGTTTCTTTCTGAGTACCAGGAATAATTATGCTTCCTGAGTAGAGGGTTTATTTTTATGTTATGAACACAGTGAATCGTGGAACTGATCACGTCTTCTTTACATCAGTGCCTATAAAGGGTCAACTATACAGCTCACCACTAGCAAATGCCAGCACTTTAAAAGCACACATTTTTGGGGAATTCCCTGGTGGTCCAGTGGTTAGGACCCTGGGCTTTCACTGCCAAGGGAGAGTTCAATCTCTGATCAGGAGCTAAGATCCTGCATGTCTCAAGGCCAAAAAAAAAAAAGCACATATTTCTGTACACTTCATACCTGGCTTTAACTTATTTCCCTAGTTTCATTTTCCCTTTGTTTTATTTTCCTTATCCATTTATTAAAAAAATTTAAACCAGTTATTAAAATAATGAGGTACAAAAATGCTTATCTTGCTTGAAAAAAACTGGAAAGTTCAAAAAAGTATAAAACAGAAGGTACAAAGTCCCACCAAACACTGTGTTAGAACACAAAGGAAAAAAGGACATACACTATATGATATCACTTACATGTGGAATCTAAAAAATACAAATGAATGTATATAAAAAAAAGACTCACAGACATAGAAAACTAACTTATGGCCACCAAAAGGAAGGGGGAAGGGGGAGGGACAAATTAGGAGTATGAGACTAACAGATACAAACTACTACACATAAAATAGATAAGCAACAAGGATTTACTGTATAGCACAGGGAACTATATTCAATATCTTGTAATAACCTATAGTGGAATATAATCTGCAAAAAACAAAAAAAACCAGATCACTATGCTATACACCTGAAACTAACACAATATTGTAAATCAACTCTACTTCAATTAAAAAAACAAACAAAAAGAAATAAAGGACACAGTCCTGCTTTTAAGGAGCTGAGAAGCTAGTGGGCAAGAAACAAGCAAACACAACTACCAAGAAGTGTGGTAAGTGCCCTGACAGAATGTGCTATGGACACACACAGGAACAGGAAGGGCATCTAATGCAGACTGAGGTCCTCCTGGAATGAATTCTGGGACAAATGACGCAAAGTCCAGAGGGGAAAGCAGTCTAACAGAGAAAGAGAGGCCAGGGCAGCCCAAGTGATGGAAAAGACCTTACTCACTGAGCTAAGGAGTTTAAACTTGACCCTGAAGACCACAGAGTCACTGCAGGATTTTAAATGGGATATAAATGACACAATCAGATTAGCATTTTAGAAAGAGACATCTGAGAGTGGTGTGCAGAACAAATTGATAGTGGATAAAAAAATGAACCAGTAGGGGGCTTCACTGGCAGTCCAGTGGTTAAGACTCTGTGCTACCAATGCAGAGGGCGCAGGTTCGATCCCTGGTTGGGGAACTAAGATCCCACATGCCTCGCGGCCAAAAAAACCAAAACATAAAACAGAAGCAATATTGTAACAAATTCAATAAAGACTTTAAAAACAGTCCGCATCAAAAAGTCTTTAAAAATAAAAAGAATGCTATGAATTTTTGCCAAACTTGTTAAATTTAACCTCTTGAATTCAGTTTTCTAGAAGTATTTCTTATCACCCAATAAGGATAATTTTATCTCTTCTTTTCAAATATTTATACTTCATTTCTTATTGTATTGGCCACACAGTATTTTTTTAAAATAATTAGGTTATAATTGAAAAATGGCCAAAGGGAACAAAATAAGAGATTTGGGAAATGATTCAAATGCTTTAAGAACTTAATAGTACAAGCCAGAAGCAACACAACAATGGAGAGAGGATGTGCTTGCCGTTGAAGACAGGTTGCTGGGAGAGCCGGAGTCCTCCTGACCATCAGTGCAGTGCAATGAGAACTGGCTGCTCTTTCAGATGGGGCACATGGTAAAGTGTAAGGAAAAGAAGAAAGAAAATGGAACAGCATATTTATTCCAGCTGTGGAAGGAAGATAAATTGTGAAATAAAGGATATTATCACAGACAAACTGAATAAGTATGAATATATAAAACTGAAATAGTTTTGCCCCATGAAATATTTTAAAAAGGGGACGAGGACTTCACTGGTGGCGCAGTGGTTAAGAATCTGCCTGCCAATGCAGGGGACATGGGTTCTATCCCTGGTCCAGGAAGATCCCACATGCAGCGAAGCAACTAAGCCCGTGCACCACAACTACTGAGGCTGCGCTCTAGAGCCCGCCAGCCACAACTACTGAAGCCCATGAGCCACAAATACTGAAGCCTGCGCGCACAGAGCCTGTGCTCCGCAACAAGAGAAGCCACCGCAATGAGAAGCCCGTGCACCGCAACAAAGAGTAGCCCCCGCTTGCCGCAACTAGAGAAAGCCCACGCACAGCAACGAAGATCCAAAATAGTCAAAAATAAATAAATAAATAAATAGTAAAAAATTAAAAAAAAAAAAAGGGGAAGAAATAGAAGAGGAAAAAAATAACTGATGTAATCTTATGAGCACATGCACGTGTGTGAATAAGTCTATTACAAGTATGAAATATGTATGGTCAATACAATATTTCATTGAATATATGGTCAAATGGTCAAAAGAGATAGATGATCGGTTCATACACAAAGGAAATAAAAATAGTAAATTATCATTTGAGACACTGGCTAGCCCCTCAGGAAATGAAAGAAATTAAAAAACACTTTTATGAAATCGTTTACACACTTGCTAAAGTAAGAAACGGACAAAGCTAGAATACTCTGTAAAGAAATGTATACTTATACACTGCTGACAGCACTGTCAGCTAGCCCCTAAGCTCCCCGTAAATCCATGTAACACACATAACAGCAGCTACATGCAGGCGTGCGTGTACACGGGCAGCCATGCACTCTGACCTCGTAAGTCCGCTTGGAGAAACTATATCCCCAAAAGGGGAAACAGTCATTTGTTTAATGGTATTCAGAGTAAAACTATTCATAACAGGAAAACAATGAAAACAATCCAAGACCCTAAGAAAGTAAACAGGCTAAATGAACCACAGGATAGCAACAAGATGTATCATACAGTCTTTTGTTTGTTTCACTTAGGTTTAAAAAACAATTTTTTTTGAGGTATAGTTGATGTAGAATATATTAGTTTCAGGTATGTAACTGTGATTCACAATTTCAAAAGGTTATACTCCATTTATAGTTATTATAAAATATTGGTTATATTACCCGTGTTGTACAATATATCTTTGTAGCTTATTTATTTTATACATAGTAATCTGTACCTTTTACTCCCCTACCCCTACTTCGCCCCTCCCCACTTCCCTCTAACTACTAGTGGTTGGTTACCCCACTGGTAACCACTAGTTTAGTTTGTTCGCTGTATCTGTGAGTCTGCTTCTTCTTCTTTTAAAAATATTTATTTATTTGGTTGTGCCAGGTCTTAGTTGCAGCAGGCGGGCTCCTTAGTTGCAGCATGCGTGTGGGATCTAGTTCCCTGACCAGGGATCGAACCCCAGGCCTCCTGCATTGGGAGTGTGGAGTCTTAAACACTGCGCCACCAGGGAAGTCCCGAGTCTGCTTCTTTTCTGTTATATTCACTAGTTTGTTGTATTATGTTTTGGATTCCACATATAAATGATATCATACAGCATTTGTCTTTCTCTGTCTGACTTATTTCACTGAGCATAATGCCCTTGAAGTCCATCCATGTTGTTGGAAAGGGCAAAATTTCATTCTGTTTTATTGCTGAGTAGTATTCCATCTTCTTTATCCATTCATCTGTCGATGGACATTTAGGTTGCTTCCATGTCTTCGCTATTGTAAATAGTGCTGCTATGAACATTGGGATGCACGTATCTTTCTGAATTAGTGTTTTCATCGTACGGTTTTTTAAAAGGACACAAATGGGGACAGAAATAACTAGAAATGCAAAGGGAGAAACTCAAACGAGTGCTTTGCAAAACATGCATATACATATGTGACTTAAGAAGAATATAGATAGAGAACATTTTCCTACACTCTCATTTTACTTAGGTACAACGGTCCTGGGAGCTACCCAGAAGCCAACCTGGTACTATTCAACTAATGGAACAAATGTTATCTCCTTCCTTTAACGTAACTTGATACAGTAGGCACCTTCATCCTCCAGTAAGTGCCATCATAGGAACATACACTCAGCTTTACAGCTTAGGTTTCTAGAAGGAAGGCAACTGCTAAATTGTCTAGTGGGCTTACCGTGAGTGTGGCGAGTGACATGAAGCCAATTAGGTTATTCCATACTTTATCGATGTCCTTTAGCAACTGCTGGAGTTTCTCACTGCACACTGCAGTGGCTTTTATCCCCAGCTCCACACGTTTGGTTACCCTGTACACCTCAACAACACCTGACAGGGTGAGAGAGGACAGAGTTAGGTGCTGGAAGCGTACAGAAAGAGTTGAGCAAGACACGACAGCCTTACTGCTGGCTGATATTCTAGGTGGAAACTGGGACTCTATCTGGACAGACGTGAACTTACTATTCCTTGGGACCAATCAACTCTTAATGCTGCAGTATATAAACTCACTGGTAAGAGCACAGACTCTAGAGCTACACTGCTTGGATTTAAGTCCCAACTCTGCCACTTAACTAGCTGTGTAACCTCAGGCAGGTTGCATAACCTCTCTGTGCTTCAGTTTCCTCATCTGTAAAATTGGGATAATAGTAGTACCTCCTCAAAGGATGGTTGAATTAAGGGATTAAAAGGGTTAATACTGTAAAAGGCTGAGAACAGTAGGCATTAACCAAGTATTAGCTATTTTTTTTCTGGCTTCTTTATGAGTCCATTTGTTTGAATTTGGGAAATACCATTAAACTCACTGAAAATAGGAATATTAACAGTTTAAAAGAATCGGAATGTCAGTATCACTACACAGGCACACCTCGCTTTATTGCACTTCACTTTGTTATGCTTTCTAGATATACGTTTTTTTACAAATTGAAGGTTTGTGGCAACTGTGCATCAAGCAAGTCTATAAGCACCATTTTCCTGACAGCATTTGCTCACTTTGCATCTCTGTCACATTTTGGTAATCTCACAATATTTCTAACGTTTCCATTATTATCATATTTGCTATGATCTGTGATCAGTGATCTTTGATGTTACTATTGTAGTTGTTTTAGGGCACCACGAACCACGTAGCATGTGTTCTGACTGCTTCACTGACCTGCTGTTCCCATCCATCTCCTCCACAGGCCTCCCTATTCCCTGAGACACAACAATATTGAAATTAGGCCAATTAATAACCCTACAATGGCCTCTAAGTGTTCAATGAAAAGAAGAGTCTCACATCTCTCACTTCAAATCAGAAACTGTAAATGATTAAGCTAGTGAGGAAGGCATGTCGAAAGCCAAGATAGCCCAAAAGTTAGGCCTCTTGTGCCAGACAGTTAGCCAACTTTCGAATGCAAAGGAAAAGTTCTTGAAAGAAATCAAAAGGGCTACTCTAGTGAAAATAAGAATGATAAGAAAGCAAAACAGCCTTATTGCTGATATGGAGAAAGTTTTAGTGGTCTGGATAGAAGATCAAAGCAGCCACAACATTCCCTTAAGCCAAAGCCTAATCCAGAGCAAGGCGCTAACTCTCTTCAATTCTGTGAAGGCTGAGAGAGGTGAGGAACCTGCAGAAGAAAAGTGTGAAGCCAGCAGAGGTTGGTTCATGAAGGTTAAGGAAAGAAGCCGTCTCCATAACATCAAAGTGCAAGGTGAAGCAGCAAGGGCTGATGTAGAAGCTGCCGCAAGTCATCCAGAAGATCTAGCTCAGATAATTAACAAAGGTGGCTACACTAAACAACAGATTTTCAGTGTAGATGAAACCACTTTCTATTGGAAGAAGATGCCATCTAGGACTTTCATAGCTAGTGAGGAGACGTCGACACCTGGCTTCAAAGCCTCCAAGGACAGGCTGACTTTCTTATTAGGAGCTAATGCAGCTGGTGACTTTAAGTTGAAGCCAGTGCTCATTTACTATTCCAGAAATCCTAGGGCCGTTAAGAATTATGCTACATCTACTTTGCCTGTGCTCTCTCTATAAATGGTACAATAAAGCCTGGATGACACCCATCTGTTTACAACACGGTTTACTGAATATTTTAAGCCCACTGTGGAGGCCTACTGCTCAGAAAAAAAGATTCCTTTCAAAATATGACTGCTCAGTGACATTGCACCTGGTCACCCAAGAACTCTGATAAAGATATACAACAAGATTCATGTTTTCATGCCTGCTAAACACAGAACATCCATTCTGCAGCCCATGGATCAAGGAATAATTTCAACTTTCAAGTCTTAGTCTTTAGGAAATACATTTTGTGAGGCTGTAGCTGCCACAGATGGTAATTCCTCTGATGGATCTGGGCAAAGTCGATTGAAAACCTTCTGGAAAGGATTCACCGTTCTAGATGCCATTAAGAACATGTGTGATTCACAGGAAGAGGTCACAATATCAACATTAACAGGAATTTGGAAGAAGTTGATTCCAACCCTCAGGGGTGACGTCAGTGGAGGAAGTAACTGCAGATGTGGTAGGAATAGCAAGGGAATTAGAATTAGAAGTGGAGCCTGAAGATGTGACTGAATTGCTGCAATCTCATGATAAACCTTAACAACGAGGTATTGCTTCTTATGCGTTAACAAAGAAAGTGGTTTCTTGTGGTGGAATCTACTCCTGGTGAAGACTGTTAAAATGACAACAAAGAATTTAGGATATTACATAAACTTAGTTGATAAAGCAGCAGCAGGTTTTGAGAAGACTGACTCCAATTCTGAACGAAGTTCTCTGGTGGGTAAAATGCTTTCAAACAGCGTTTTATAGTATACGGAAATGGTTCACGAGAGGAAGAGTCTATCGGTGCAGCAAACCTCACTGTCGTCTTATTTTAAGAAATTGCCACGGCCCCCCGAGCCTTCAGCGACCACCCTGATCAGCGAGCAGCCATCAACATGGAGGCAAGAGCCTCCCCACCAGCACAAAGATTATGACTCACGGAAGACTCAGATGATGGTTAGCATTTTTTAGCAATAAAGTATTTTTAAATTAAGGTTATGTACATTGTTTTTTTAGATATGATGCTATTGCACACTTAACAGATTACAGTAACAGTGTAAATATAATTTTTCTATGCACTGGGAAACCAAAAAATTCATGTGACTCGCTTTATTGGGATATATGCTTTTTGAGATATATGCTTTATTGCGGTGGTCTGGAACCAAACCCATGATATCTCTGAGGTCTGCCTGTAATTAATAAATATCTCACTCCTCTGAATGCCCAAAGATCTACAAAGTCTGTGGCTTCATGTATCTTTTATACACTTAACAGGACACAGAATGGTTCTTTTCCTGTGGTCGCTGAATTATGGCTGAATTCTTCCAGCAAGGATGAGGGTGCCAAGGTCTCCACATCCTAAGGACAGCTGCCAGACATACCCCCAACCCCTCCACCAGCTGCTGTAAGAGAGGACTGGAAGAATCCCAGGGGGTCTTCAGTGGTACATGCTCAGCCTCTGTACAGCACCACAGCTTGTCCTTCCTCCTCCAGGGGAAGGGCAGGAATCACTGCCCACTCTAAGCCAAGTGAGGGGGCTTCTGAGATGGGCACCACTCAGATGGGCTTCTGAGATGGGCACCATTGTAGGGTTATCTTCCACACTAGAAAACTAGTAGAAGGAAAGATAGGCACCCCATTACCCGGTGAACATCTGTTTATGCAGCAGAATTGTGCCTGTCTGGGCAGGACAGCGGAACCACAGCAAGGTGGCAGGAGTAAGGAGAGCTCACATCCCTTCGTAGCCACTCATGCAGCAAGTATTTGCGAGTGACCACTATGTGCCTGGCCCTAGTTTAGGTGCTGAAGACCCAGCAGTGAGCAAAACGGACCCAAATCCTTTCCTTCTTGGAGGTTCGTTCTAGTGGAGGGAGACAGATAATAAGAACAGTAAGTAAAGGATTTAAGATATTAAAGGTGACAGGGCTAGGGAGAAAATCAAGCAGGGAAAGAGACGGGAAGTGCCAGGGTGGGGAGAGGCGACACGGTTTTGAGTAAGACAGGCCAGGAAGACGTCACTTAGAAGGTGACATTTGAGTAAAGATCTGAAAAAGACTAGGGTCCAGTGCGTGTGGCTCTGGCCACAGGACAAGCCTGAGCTTGGGGAGGAGAGGACCACGGAAACGGACAGGGATTGAGACTTCATGTTGGACTGGCATGTCTGACAGCTGAAGGCGGCCAGGAAGTTCAGGAATCTGTGACGTCAGTAAGGAGTAGAAAGGAAGAATTCAACACAGCATGGTAAGAATTGATTGGAGACCCAGTGATTTAATTTTCTTTTTTAAACCAATCATTTAATTTTAATGCCTCATGTAGTTCGGACTCTTTGATAAACCAGTAATTTTACACCAGTAATTTTGTATAACAAAGACTGGGAAACCTGGCCAAAGAGACCCGAAGTCAAATAGTTGTTCCTGTCTGGGACTTAAGTGTCTTCTCTACAAATGCAGATGCTACTTAGTGAAGTCATATGTGGCTTGAGAGATCTAGATTAAGCTACGTAACATAGGGACAACTGAAAAGACTGCAAAGTGTCATGATTTTGGATAAGTAAAATATAAAAGCACATACCTAATAAGTATTCCATGCCTTGAGCTGACTGAATTACTTCTGTGCACACAGAACTACTACTGATTCCATTTAAGGTATCATTGGCCTTCTTAATGACCTACAAAGAAATGAAATCACATACCTTATGTAATCAGGAAAAGTCATTACAAATCAATTTACTATTAGTAGAAAACCTAACAGAAAGCCAGGAGGTGTGAAAACACATGACTGATTGATGTATGTAGATGACTATGCTGAAACAAATCTGAGAATTTAATTTTGACACTGAAGAACCAATCCTTCATTTTTTTTGGAAGAGGAAAAATAGAGGTTCTTTAGCTTAAATATTATTTTAACTTGGGCAGAGATAATGATATCATTTTGTTATGTCTTAAACACAGTGACAGAAGAGGGCACAGTAGTTAAGTAAGCTGCGTCTACTATCATAGATGGGAAAGAAGCCTCGCTTAAGATGTGTGACTTTCCACAAAGCTCTTTGCGCAAGGCCATCGAGGCAGAGCTCTCCGAGTCTATCCAAATGAACCCAGAAGGCAAGATATGTACACAAGGGGCATTTCCGTACGTGTGAACATCACAAAAGTGACAGACTCACCTCTAGGGCACTCCCCAGGCACCGCTGCCATTCATATGCATATCTCTCATTCTCCTGTGAATTTTATAAAAAGAACTGGGTCAAACCAGCAAGCCTGGAATCCTATTTGTGACTTCTGTCAATTCAGAGTACTGAAGACTTTCCTGTCTATGAAAATCACTCTAGTCCACACGCAACTTATCTTTTGAACCCACTAGTGACAATTTTTAATTCCTGATAAGTGTAACTTCCAAGCACACGACTTGTAAATCTGAGGGAAATGTTCCTTCGTTGATTCCCTTTGTAAATGTTGCCTCATTTGTTCCACTAACAGCGGAAGCTTCTTCAAAGGCACTCACCATGTAGGTGTCTAGTACAAGGGCCAATATCAAACCACGGCCTCCTGCGCCATGGCTTCCTGTGTGTGCGTGTGCGCGTGTGTGACAGGGAGGGGGGGGAGGAGCGCTAAGAGTATTGGCTGGAGGAGGAAGGCAGCATGGGACTAAGATGCTGTGAACATGAACAGTGAGAGGACCCAGGACATCTGCCCTTTCTCCTCTATTTTGATGCTTTACCATTCATTAAGATGATAAAGTCTGTGTGCTCAAAAAGAACTCCCTGAAACACCTGCCTGCCTGTGAGGTCCCAGGAATAATTCCAGTTTTGAGGTCACTAACTACTTTCAGTGATGCCATGTCTGGGAGGTATTTTCATCTGGGGCTAATGTCGCCATTCTCTCACTGTAATTACGTATCTTACGTCTGGTGCTTTGTGACGCGCTGCCCCTGGTTCCCCGAGTGAAAGCTGCAAGCGCTTTTGCTCAGGGCCCTCGGGGGCTCAGCCCCCTGTGGACGAGGAGCCCGCTCACCTCCACCTCTCCGGTCAGGTCTTTGTACTTGTCGCGGATGACGGGCAGGGCGGGCTTCTCGCTCAGTGTGTTGGAGCGGTCTCTGAAAGGCTGCTCCGGGGCCGGAGAAGGAGAAGAACGGCTTATTTCTTTATCACCAAGGCTCAGACTCCTCTTGTGCGATCCTGGGGGAAGTGGAGGGCACAAAGGTTCTGATTACTCAGCTTAGTCCAAGCGGAGGCTCTTCCTTGCTAACACGACCCTCTTCTCTTAGACGTTTGTGTCAGGAGGTGTTCACACCCCTCATTCAGCCTGTCTGGCAAGCTACATGTTGAACGCTTTCATTTGTTCTCTCTTGCTTGAGTTCCTTGCCTTTAATTTTCTCCATTACGCTTCTCTGATCTATCATAGTTCTTCCATAATTCTAAGTGCGGAATCACTGGAGTCTGGAGGGCTAAAGGGTCTTTCTAAGTGTCAGAGCATAAGAGGTGTGTTGCTTCTCCAGTCATCAGTTAGGGATTTGTACCGACTTCCTCCATCTCTCCCAGTCTAATGGAAATCAATGAGCCCTTCTGTCAGGATGCGATTAAAGCAAAAGGGGCAAACTTAAATGCCTTCAGAGGACAGGCAAGCAAAGTAAATGACTGAAGAAGGTCAGCTGGAGATGGAAGCAGTGGGGACTGTGACACTGGGGAGAGCACACCTCAGCTGTCAGAGGGGGATGTTGCTACTCAGCTCCAGCTGACTGTCAAGAGGTGGGAATGTAGGCCTAGCACTGCCAGATACTGCAACTTTTCAAGAAAAGCTAGAGGGACTTCCCTGGTGGTCCAGTGCTTAAGACTCCACGCTCCCAATGCAGGGGGCTCGGGTTCGATCCCTGGTCAGGGAACTAAGATGCCACATGCCGCAACTAAGCCCGCGCACTGTAGGGCCTGCGCACGGCAACTAGAGAGCCACAATGAAGACCCAGCGCAGCCAGAAATAAATAAATTAAAAAAAAATAAGCTTACAAAAAAAAAAAGAAAGAAAAGCTAGAAATCCAGGTTATGAAGTGTCATGATTTCTATGTATCTGCAATTGCTTCACATATTAGAAAACCTTCCATGTGGGTCAATCAAAACAGGTCTGCAGGCTGGATCCAGATCCACAGCTACCATGTTGCAGCCTCTGGATGAAAAGATAAAGTCCATAGCCAGCGAACAAGAGCAGAACTAACTTGCCCACAAGGGGATCAAACCATTTCTCTGCCTTTTAACACGGTACACCTCTACCTCAAACAAGCAAATGAACAACAGACTGGGTGCTATGCTTATTTTTAGCCCCAAAAACAGTTATCTGAGGGATACTGGTTTAATTTCAGTCTCAGGGAAACCTTCTTTTATAGCTATCTGTCATAGACTCTGATTTTAAACACTGGAAAATCTATTTCCTGCTATCCCAGGGACCAACTTCTTATTCTAAGAAAGAACATCTAACACTGCAGCGGAAGAAACCATGACGTAAAATCTATGTTGGAAGCCACTCACCTTGAACGGAAAGGTCAAAGGTTGCCAGCTCACTTTTGATCATCTCTTCACTGGATTTCATTTTGCCTTGTGAATTGGCCACTAAAAAGTCAAATTTGCTGATTTTGGGCTTTTCGCTTTGAAACTCTCCAAAGTCATCTGCACATTCTTTGGGGGTGTCGTGAGAAGCGCTGCTGGAGGCTGGGCTTGGGCACGTGGCCTCTTGGCTCCGTTCAGCCGCAGGCAGGTCCTGTCTGGAGAAATCCCTGTAGTCCCCGCTTTTATACTCCTTTTGCTCGCTGGCCTGTGGCATCACATCTTTAAAACTGGCAAAAGCTGGAAAGGTCACCTCTGGAGGAGCATCCTCGCTTGTGAAGGCTGTGACTTTGGAGAGAGATGTCATGGGGAGGTTTTCGGTACTGCCGAATGAAGTGTCTTTCTTTTGAAGGGCCGAGGCAGCTGCGGAGGCTCCGCTTCCTGCTGAGAGGACAAATGGAGAGAGTTTTCTGCCCTGAGAGGCATCATCCCTGTCTGAACAGTCATAGCTCGTGAGTGTGCTCACTGCAAAACTGCTACTGTAGGTTCCAAAAGCAGCACATTTTAAGTCCTCTATATCTGAAAGGGAAATAAGACCCCACAATTAGAGGCAAGCTCACCATTTAGGCAAAATGCCCTAAGCTCTGCAGAAGCAAAATGTCTCGCACTTTTGATTCGTTTTACGCGATGCTGGAGTTAACTAAATTTAGAGCTTGTACTAAAATTAAAGAAGCTGGGCTGTAAAATCTGATCTTGAAAAACCCACATTAGCCTTGAGTCGGCATTTATATTTAGTAACAAAGAGCCACCTTCTTTGGATAGTACAATTCCTAAAAAAAGATAGGAGGGTCATCCACCAATGTATATACAGTTTGATGTAAGAATAGGGTCATTTAATAAAATGTCCGTTCACTTATGAACTTTAAAATGTATTTACAATATTCCCTGCCTAAAACAAGTCTCTTTCGTTCTGACTTTGTTGGAAAATGTTCCTTTATAACATGGTCATATGAAATGTACATGACAAACTAATTAAAAATTGACAATATCCCGAAACTAAAGTAAAAATAATGTTATTTAACTTTTAATCAGTTATCAGGAGTTTCTGTCTAGGCAAGGCCAAATATGAGACTTTAATTAAGCAGTTACTTACCTAGTTGTCATTTTGGTCAATATGGACGTCATATTGCTGTGATGGAGTATGAGGAAAGAAAAATCAGTCTAAACTACTTAAATCCCTAAAAAAATAGAATCAAAGGTCTGGGTCCTCTTGGGCTCCTGTTTCTCCTTCAACTATGTGTAACCCCCTCATTTAAAAAAAAAAAAAAAGGAAAAGAAAAGAAATGCTGGGGCAGAAGACTCATTTTACATGCTTAATATATCTTTAAATAATTTAAGAGATGGCACAAAACAGCAGAAAGAACGTAGGTTTTTGATTCAGACAGACCTGGGTTCAACTCCCAGCTCTGCCACCTACCACTTGTGTGACACTAGGCAAGCTATTTAACATCTCTTAACCTCGGTTTGCTTATCTGTAAAAAGAGAAGACCATGCACTTGGAAGGGCTGTGTTATGACATTAATAACATGTGTGAAGGGCCCAGCCCAGTGCCTGGTGAGCAACACAGCAATTACTATACAGCACAGTTGCCACCAGCCTCAATGTGATATTTAGTTGCCTGCCTTAGGGCCTAAAATAGAATTGTTTCAAAGAAAAAATGAAAAGTCAACCCATCACTTTAGTGGTCTTAGTAGGGAAAATTTCTTGCTCATTTTCATAAAGCAAAACCAGCTGACGCTGAGTAACACTGGTGTGGAGAAGCAACTTTCCAGCAGTGCTGTCCGTTCAGTCTGGCTGAGAAGTGTTTGGTCTCATTTTGGTCACTGTATACCAGGTAAGAAGGCCAAATGCAAGACTCCCTCTCTGACAACCACAAACATGGCTTAAAGGAAAATGCTCAAAAGTTCTGTGACCCAGATTTTCATAACTCAGTCAACAGGTAAAACAACACTGGGCTTCTTCATCTCTCTTACACAGCAATGTTGCATAGTTTATGAGAAGGAAGGGATTCCTGACATTGCTCCTCTAACAGTGCACCCCAAATAGCTCTCTGTCTCTCAACCCTATTAGGAAAAGGGCACTAACTTAATAGTAAAAATGGAAAACCCGAGATTTACAGAAAGGCCAACCAGTGAAAAGCAGATAACTGCCACAGAACAGTAGTATATTTTAAAACTCTGTAGTGCAAATGGTACCCTTCAAATTTAGCTTATTAAACAGGAGGGAAAAAAAGATTCAGGTGAAAAAGGTACAGTTTAGAATGAATGAAACAAGACTTTAGGCAGAACACCCTCTTAGTCTCTGGCTGTAGTGTTTATTTTCCCCACTATTTAAAGGGATCAGAAGGTGCCCTGACTCAAATGAAGTGAAATTCAATCAGGAGGCAGATGCAGTTAAACACAAGATGAGTGAGTCTTCAAGGGGTACATTCAGAAGAATGTGTCAGAACATGAATTTTTTATTATTACATCCTACCAGAAAGCTCTCTGAAGAAGCTGTATTGTGAACTACTCCCAGAATCTCATCTACTAAAAAGGGTAGCAATTTTCCTAGAGACCAAAGATAAATTTAATAAAAAGTTAAGCTCTTGTTCAAACATTACAACTAAGTTGCTATGGTAATAAAAAAGACCCTTTTGTGCAATTATGCAGCAAGAAGAAACAAGTTTTCTTTTTTTTTTTAAACCAGAAATGATTGTAATATAATCAGGCAAAAGGCATTATAAGCAATAAGGGAATACCTTAGTTGAAGACCTTTTAAGTGTTTTTTATAACACTATAGGTCTTCAAGATGTTACTTTTATTAAGAATGATAAACATAACATTTTGCCTTTTGGAACAACTCAAAGAAATGACCAAATGAAAGACTAAAAAAGAAATATTTTATATTTTAAAAGATAATGAAGAGTAATGATACCGGATATATGAAAGTCAAGCCTCAAGGCTGATTTTTCAAATTTTACTTTTGCTTATTTACTAGCTATACAGTGTAAAAAAACAATTTACTAAAGTGCAATTCATTTGAACACATAAGGAAGTACTGCTATTACATAAGGAACATGAGAACACTGTATTCCTAAACCTTAGCATTTATAAGCAATATAAAAATACAGTTGTATTTCCTAGCATGGTGAATATTAGTTAACTGTTTTTTTTTTTTTTTTTTAAGTAAACCTTTTTTTTAGAAAAACGTGGTAAATCAGTTCACTGGGGTAGGTTAAACCAAGAAAATTCCTTATTTCCCATGTTAACAGTTCTATGTTTTCTAAGCAGTCAAACGATATGTATTATTGTACGATGGTCTTAAAAATAGTAAAGATTCTATAAGAGCCACAACATGAGTGATGGAAAAAATAATACGGAATAACCCACATTTTATTTCGCAATCACTGAAATTACTGTAGGTGGGTTTTCAGTTTGATAGCTGAATTCTGAAAATTGCAAGAGAAAAAGGAAAAGAAAACAGAATGAATGCAATAAAAGGAACAGAGAATCACTGCTGTATTTCTGATTCTACTGGAAAACTCTTAGGCTGTGCTCAGTTGAAGTGCAATTGCACACAGATAATGTGCCAAATTGTGTGCCTTAATATATGTATTTGTTTGCAACCAGGAATGTCCTGTTACTAAGGCCAAAGGAATAAACTATGCAATCTGCTTTCCATCATGGGTCTCAAATTAAGACATAGATTTCTTGCTTACACTGGCAAGTAACCCTATCAGTCTCTTCCATAACCTCTATTCACATCCCTTGTGCATGGATGTTGTACATGAAAACAAGGTATTTCTTGGAACAAAGAATGTCAGCTGCTGCTACAGGACACAGAAGGCCATACCGATTCCCACAGATCTTTTCTAAAGCTGTAAGCATATGTGCCCAGGTGATTAAGAGTTACTGGCTTTTGAGAAAGGGGTTTAGAAAAAGAAAAGAGATACATGTGCAAATTCCACTGTTCCCTAGTGTTTTATATAGCAATTAAATTGTTCATTGGCCTAAGGAATAAACAGCTTTTAATTTCCAATACTGATTTAATCCAAATTCCATTTTACCAAAGCAAATCATGAAATATTTATAAACTTAAACTTCTTTCCATTCCTGGCCTTATTCTACTTCTGAAATCAGTCATATTTACATTCTCTGTTAACTACAGAACCTGGCCTGACTGTGTCCTCTAAGTATCAAACACCCTGACAGGTGTTGCTGAAGAAAACAGGAATGAAAGTGATCATAGTGTAAGAATGACAGGCCATAAAATGTTGCTGTATAATCGCCTTCCAGTGTTTTCTAATCTGCATAGAAACCTCCCATTCTTCATGTGTACTTACTCATATAAATCTATAGTTTAAATGTTGTCAGGCTATCAGTAAGCACCTGCAGGTTTCTGGGTCAGTGCTTTAAGTTCAATAAAGAAAAGTGGCAATCTTGTGGATATTTTCAGTCCAGAGGAGGCTGGAAGGCCACAGAATGGTGCCAAGACATACAGTGGGACATGGTCATCATTAAAAATCCCACAGAAAAAAATCAAATGAGCACAAAAGATGGCAATTACAACTAGGGCCTTGTGACCATGCAAGGGAGAGGGGAGCACCCAGAAGACCATCCTATGCATATGACCCTATATAGCTAATGGGCCAACATTTTCCAAAACAACCTATGAAAAGCATTCAATTGATGGAAAAACAAAGCTGGAAGCAGCTCTTTAAATATTAAATTGGTTTGATTCTTTGAGTTATTTTAGGATTTAGCCCAGCTTCTTTGATATTGCCAGAATCCCCTTCATGTTCATTAGCTACTTTTAAAAATCAGCAGGGATTTTAATGTGAGAAATACAGTGATTGTAAAATATAAATACATTTGTATAATTTCTCAGGCACTGATGTGTGAAGTCAGGCACTAACCACATCTTACTTTACTTGGCATTGGGATAAACAAAATGGTGTTTTTGATTTGTTGGAACTTATAGAATACAGCCTTCAAGTCTTTACTGAAAGTTTATATTGTTACACGTATTATCAAAACTTCCTCCCTAAAAAGTAATATTACTCTGGAAACATTAATTGCTCAATTTGTGAATGTGATTATGTTTTATGCACAGGTATATTCATTTTCTGGAGCCTGCTTAAATACAGAAAGGAGTTAAAATAAAGCAGTCCCAGATTTACCAATATAGCACTAAACAATTCCACTGACAGAGGAATTCCTTAGCCAAAGCCACCACGAGACTGGCACCAGAACATTCTAAAAGGGCAACTGATATTATCACTAGATGGAGGCTACACCAAAATCTCTTTCTTCCAAATTAGTTAATACACATCATAATTAAAACATAGTATGATTATACAAGGTTTCGCAAACCAAGTATTATTCACTTTCTAAAGCAATATGCTCTGGAAAACACGGTATTTTGAATGGCAGACCCAGCTTTTCTTAGTGTTAATCTAAATCCCAATATGCAACTTTTCTTTTTCTCAAATGGCATAGTTCAGATACTGTAAGTAATCTCTCAGGAATCCTATTCAAAATCCTCACCTTCAATGGTTTAATTTCCTTTCTGACTCAAACTTTTAAAAAGAACAAAGAACCAAAGCATCAAAATATAAGGAAAAAAATTTAAACCATGGAAACAACTCCCTTTTCCCAAGGTTTTTCATTATTATTATACTCTAAAATGGAAAGAAATGTCCAAATTTGGCCTACTCTTGCAGCTAACTTTTGTGGGTCTTTCTAAAAATTGTTTTCTTAAAAATGAAAAGAGTTAAGAACTTGCTTTACGGACTAAGTTAAAAAAGACCAAGGGTGGCTTCGTACTACATTCTGAAGTTGGAAAGATAACAAGTTGGAAAGATAACATGCTCTACAATTAGTGGATGAAGTGCCCGACTTCAAACGCAAATCAGATTCAGTCCTGGAGACTCCCTGGTATTAACAATGAACACTTTTCATTACAGAGATTATCAATCTAAATTCAGTTTACATTTACTCTGCTCAGAAGTTCATCTCAATACCATTCGATAATTTATTTTAAATTAAATTTATATATACCTAGTTATTAATAGACATGGCCCTTTCCCCAACACTAAGCTCTTAGGTCTTCCCCTTCTCTTCACAGTATAAGTCCTAGTGGAGACAGGCTCTGTGATGTTTACTAAGTAATAAAATCTTCACTAGAAGTAAGGAATAAAATTTCTCTCTATTACATAAAGTAATGTAAGGTTTACACTTATCTTTTAAAATGTTTTAACTTATATTTTAATCCAGTGCCATGTTAAAAATTTATAACAGTGGAATTGTAAGGGGAAAAGGCTAAAATGTACCAATACTTTCTTAGGAGAAAGGTATTTGAAGAAACAAAATAAACAAAAGGGAAAAAGCCCTCTAACCACAGGAGGGTTTAAACTTGATACTGACCAGGTATTTCTTTGGTCTAACCCTGGAAAAGTACAAATTACACACATCCCCACACTTTCAAAATGTGTGAAAGAATTATTTATTAATGTTAAGACTTACAGATCACAAAAGAGAGTGGTACAGAAGAGCTGGGAAAAAAGTCATCAGAATAAGCATGCAGATCGGTATTTGCAGAGGAATATACCAAAGCAAGTTTGAAAAGGCACATTCACACAGAAAATGTCTAAATTGAAAAAAAAGACATCAGAAAAGCAGCCAAAAAAATAATAATAAAGCGCTGATTAAAATACAAAGATTTTCAATGTCAAAGAAGAGCTACTTTACAGGTAGGTAGGTAGGTAGGTAGGTAGCTACAAAAGCCTTGCTAACCCTTTGAGAGTGTCACAAATGAGGGTCAGTCAGCTCTTGCTGCCAACGAAACCAGATGATCTTAATGACTGCACATCAAGATGCTTTAGTGCTGAGAGGTTCAATTTAGAGGGGGGACAAAAGCAGCCTAGTTGAAATTATATGCAGCAAGGGCTCAAAGGGTTAAATGTAATAATACGCAGAAAAATCAGGCAATGTTATTAGTATTATCTACCTTCCATACAAAGAATTATAGCAAGAGTTAAAAGAGACAGTATCCCCTTCAGAGTCAAGTTAGGGTTTCTAAACAGGATTAAGGTCCAGAGATGATAATCTACTACGTTTTATTCTCTCTTCATCAGCCCACTTCTTACTTCTCCAACAAAAAGTACCTTTAACCCTCAAACTAAGAGAGCAAGAGATACTGTGCGTCAACATGAGGATAAAGAAAAACCAAGTTGCACTGGAGAAGTCCCTGCCATTTACCCTCTCCAATACATTCACGCAGCAGTTTTGCTCAAGAACGATATAGCTCATTGGTCAGACATCAACCCCTTTTAACAACCACTCTAAAGGGATACTGCTCCTTTCGGACAGGAGGTTTACAGATCAAAAGGAGGGAACAATCCTCTTTTAAGAATATCCTCAAACTGAAGAAACTTGGCTTGAACATTACAGGTTCCAAGCTGGGAATGTTCCAAACATACATAAAAGGACATGAGCACAGATTATTTTAACAGGTCAATGAGAACAAGCTCAGTCACGAAACCAATCTCCCCTCCCCAAATGGAAAAAAAAAAAAAAAGAAAAGACACCCTCCCAAAGGCAGATTAGACTTGTCTCACAAAGAAATCTAGTTTGGCACTGTGAAAGAATATAGATTCACTTTCAGAAAAATAGCTTCTAATTAATAACTTCAGAGTCCAAAAGGCTAGTATACATGTTATGAGATTTTAAAAATAAAAAGCCAATATTATTGTTCAGAAAATGGAGCACTTTGCAACCAACTGCTGTAGCTCAAGCAGCTCATACAAAAAAGAAACAAAATCACTCTAGCAAACAAACAGCGGCAAAAAAAAAAAAAAAAAAGGAAAACATTTGAAGAAGGGTACATTAAAAAAAGAAGTAGACAGTCAGGGGCACAAGGAGCCCTGCAGACAGCCCACTGTACTTGGCAAGTAGCCCGTGGAACACGTCACTCCTGCGATACCTTGCTCCCAATTCAGCACCCTGTTTAAGAAGACCTCTAACATCTCAATAGCCAAAGGACGAATGCAATTTTGTTTTCTGACTTACCAAATTGATATATGCAAAAGCCGCCATACTTTACTATTTCTTCCTGAATCTGTAAACTTGGGAGTGTCTTATGTGTGTCTCTCTAGTTAAACGACAATGAACCCTTCGTACGCATAATGCATTTTCTGGAATAATACAGTAATGCTGAGATATTTCTCATTATTAAAGGCCACAAAATAGGTTTATCTTTCTATATACATATCAAAGAACAAAACAAAATAAAAACTAGGACACTTGGGAATCTAGTTTTTCTGACAGGAAGTTGGACTAGAGAATCAACTACTACACGTAAATCCATATGGAATTTAAAGAGGGCTCTCTTCTAAGATGTTTTCAAACATTTTACGAGAAAGTTAGTAGTTACCCTATCTACCGTCTACAGTTGTGTTACAATTTACTACTTCCAGTAATAGCGTTAACACTGAAAACCGTACCTCAATTCCACTAACAACTCCTGCCCTCCTCCTTGCCAGACCCTGGCACACAGGGCATCCAGATACAAGCTCTTGCCCTCTTCTTCTCTTGTAGGGATGTGGCAAAACTGCAGTACAACTGGCTAGACATTTTTACTTCCTTGGCCCAACAAGAGTCGGTTTCTATAAACCAAACAGAATACTCTATTGGCAGCTGCCAAATATACCCAAGAGAAGAAAAAAGGAGAAGGAAACATTGACTTCACTCACAGAAATGGAGGAACGTTACTGACACTGCAAAAGTCTTATAAAATTTCTGGCAATGTGTGGCTCATTCAGCAGTGGATTTTGATGTGCCTCAGACACCAAGTTGGTGTTAGATTTCAAACGCAAAAATATTTTAGTTATCCAATCTAAGTTTCATTGTATTCATGGTATCCACATATCCAAGCAACCATAGAATCCAATTCAACACTGCTTTAAGGGGACTGGCAATGAAGAGGTTAATTATTAGACATTCATAAGGGTTAAGAGCCAGAGCCTTCCTCTTCTGTAAATCAACACCCACAGAACCATCTTTGAAATCTACATCACCATCACCAGAGCAATCTCACCAATTCCTCACCTGCAGCAGGAGGATGCTGGCCACTAACTGTGGGTAAATCCAAAGAGCTATCAGACATGCCATGCTTAAGATCTCCTCCCACATCAGCCAGTTTCATGTCAAACTGAACAGAGAGTGCGTCTTCAGAGTCCTCCTTGCCAACACTGCTGCCACCAATGGAAGGGAGATCCAAGGACTTCACCGAAGCAGAGTCTTCTTTGGTGTGTCTGAAAGCCGCTGCTTTCTCTCCCAGGGATCTGTCCGAGTTCATGGAAGAAAATTTACTGGAGTGGAAGTCAGCAAAATCATCATCACTCTTTCCCGAGGGAGTGTTATCTTTCAGCTCTTCAACACCTAGTCCCGATCCTTCCAGAGAGAGTTGTCTGAAGACATCGTACTTGGTAGACGCAGCGGCAGAGCTCTGTCCGTTCTTCACTGTGCTGCTCGCGCTGCTGCTTAGAGGAACAGGACTACTTTCCTCTTTAAGGGCCTCATATTTGTCATCTGCCTTTTGCTCAGATGAAATAGAACTATTACTGAAAGCCATAAAATCTGCAAAGTCATCCTGCTCCCCAACAGATGCTGGACTAGAATATTCCCCAAAAAGGTTGAATTCTCCAAAATCATCAGCCAAACTAGAAGTTTTAGTTGACGCCAATGTCGTCATGGGTGCCGCAGATCCCGCTAGCTGGGGTCGTGAGGAAACAGATTTTGATGCACTAAATGCAGCTGAAAAGGACAATGGTTTCTCGCTGCTGCAAGTAACTGAGGAAAACATATCTAGGTCTGCTAAGTTCAGAGGATTTTTCACTTGTGTTTGTGGTTTCTGTTGGATAGCTCCTGAGGGGAAGCCTGCCGGAAAAGGTTTGTCTTTTGCTGGTGGCTCTAGTGGTGAGATACTATCGGCGGTTTTAAAATCGGTGAAACCATCATCATTTCCCGCAGATCTGAATTCTGCAAAGTTTTCTCCTGAAACAAAAAACACAACCAAATACAAAAGAATGCTGAGCTGAAAATCCCATGATCCATATTAAAGTACAAGCATATTACAGACTTTTCCCTCACTGGCTTCATGTTATTTAACCATAGTTTAATAATATCCCTACCAAATATCCCTTTTGTTTCCACACTGAAGGCTAGTGATAGGGAAATAAATAAAAATCAAACTGAGCACATGTATCACACAATTTTCATTTGTTCATTTCAGTGTGATATGATATGTGACATGATATGTCTGTGCCAGAGCCTTCAGTTGTCCAAAAGCATTGCTCTAAGGATGTTTTCTCACTCTTTCTAGCCAGCCAAGCATACAAGAGAATAAGAAATAGGCGCCGGACAGTGGTTGAGAATCCGCCTGCCAGTGCAGGGGACACGGGTTCGAGCCCTGGTCCGGGAAGATCCCACATGCTGGGGAGCAACTAAGCCCGTTTGCCACAACTACTGAGCCTGCGCTCTAAGGCCATGAGCCACAACTACTGAGCCTGCATGCCACAACTAC
Source organism: Balaenoptera borealis (assembly GCF_965194805.1). Lineage (NCBI taxonomy): Eukaryota > Metazoa > Chordata > Mammalia > Artiodactyla > Balaenopteridae > Balaenoptera > Balaenoptera borealis. The sequence goes on from NC_138879.1 coordinate 39,844,878, forward strand.
TGAAGCCCGTGCACCTACAGCCTGTGCTCTGCAACAAGAGAAGCCACCACAATGAGAAGCACTTGCACCGCAACGAAGAGTAGCCCCCGCTCGCCGCAACTAGGGAAAGCCTGTGCTCAGCAACGAAGACCCAACACAGCCAAAAATAAATAAATTAAAAAAAAAAAAAAAAGGAAATAGGCGCTGGAGGTTCCTGAAGAGAGGCATATTAAAATACATAGTGGCCCTTTAAAGATAAAATGTGTTACATGGTGATCAATCAGAAAAAAAATATCACAGGTACCAATGAAGTATTATGAAAAATGCTGCATCTAATACTTAGGATGTACAAGACTCTGCTCAACTAGGCACTTAAGCTTATGGTTAGATACTATGTGGTTTTGCTCAAGTATATTGAGGCATTAACTTGAAGGGATTTGATGAAAAATTCTGAAAAGGCATCTGCTTATTTGCAACGCATTCTTGCTAAGGGCACATTATAAAGTAGTTCCCTCCACACTTTCCAACAAATAAGCTGAATCTTACAAAAAAAATCCATGAGTAGTTGGGCTCTTCTTGAAATCAGCAATCTCACTGTACCAATCAGCACTTATTCTTATTTATTACAATTCAAAGGGATTTGAATACCAATTCCATTATTAAAAATTTTGAGGGGACTTCCCTGGTGTTGCAGTGGTTAAGAATCCGCCTGCTAATGCAGGGACACAGGTTCGAGCCCTGGTCCAGGAAGATCCCACATGCCGTGGAGCAACTAAGCCCGTGCGCCACAACTACTGAAGCCCGCACACCTAGAGCCCGTGCTCCGCAACAACAGAAGCCACCGCAATGAGAAGCCCGCGCACCGCAACAAAGAGTAGCCCCTGCTCGCCGCAACTAGAGAAAACCCACGCACAGCAATGAAGACCCAACACAGCCAAAAATAAATAAATAGTAAATTTAAAAAAAATTTTTGAGGGTCGGATTTAAACTTTAGTTTATATTGTGCTACTCTGAGGATGGGGTTACTGGCAGCATTTTTTAAATTATTTTTTTAGTTAGAGAAAATAGGTACTAAGGTATTTCTCATAAATAATTAAATAGACGCAGTTAAGATACTGATAAAAATCTGGGCCCATGGTTCTTAATAGGGTTTCTATTCTTTATTATCACAATAATGTTATCACTCATAGGCATGAGGTTAGGACACAGATGATCTCAGTTTTCGAATAGTGCCTGAAGGTCTTCCATAAAATCCACTAGGTTATACCAGATAATGAAAACCAGAGATAAACCAAATATAAATATAGCTATACTGGGACTTCCCTGGTGGCTCAGTGATTAAGAATCCGCCTGCCAATGCAGGGGACACGGGTTCGAGCCCTGGTCTGGGAGGATCCCACATGCCACGGAGCAGCTAAGCCCGTGTGCCACAACTACTGAGCCTGAGCTCTAGAGCCCGCGAGCCACAACTACTGAGCCTGCGAGCCACAACTACTGAGCCGGCGCACCTACAGCCCGTGCTCTGCCACAAGAGAAGCCACCGCAATGAGAAGCCCATGCAGCGCAACGAAGAGTAGCCCCCACTCGCCGCAACTAGAGAAAGCCTGTGTGCAGCAACGAAGACCCAATGCAGCCAAAATAAATAAATAAAAAAATAAAAAATAAAAAATAAATAAATATAGCTATACTAACATCACTTATTATTTAAAAATATGAATGCCATTTCTGGAGAGTTATAAATTAAAACACAAGCTTTAATTTCTTCATCCATTTTTAAAAATTCTATTTTTCCCTAAAAATGAGATACAGAAGCATATGAACTATAAAAATGTGTGTAAAACCAAAATATAATTCTGCAAATTGTCACTAAAATAATACAGGCTTTAAATATATTGTGCTTATAACATGATATATACTTTGATACATCATAAGAAAAAAGCATGGGGCTTCCTTGGTGGCACAGTGGTTAAGAATCTGCCTGTCAGTGCAGGGGACACAGGTTTGAGCCCTGGTCTGGGAAGATGCCGCAGAGCAACTGGGCCCGTGTACCACAACTACTGAGCCTGCGCTCTAGAGCTCGCGAACCACAACTACTGAGCCTGCGTGCCACAACTACTGAAGCCTGCATGCCTAGAGCCCATGCTCTGCAACAAGAGAAGCCACCACAATGAGAAGTCAGTGCACGGCAACGAGTAGCTCCCGCTCGCCGGAACTAGATAAAGCCCGCCTGAAGCAATGAAGACCCAACACAGCCAAAAATAAATAAAATTAAAAATAAATCTACAAAAAAAAAAAGAAAGAAAAAAGCATGGAAAGTAATGGAAGCTTATTTTCCCCCTAATTTGAGCTACTTAACAAATTCACCAGCATAATTTATCAACGCAGAGAAATCTATTTAATATTAGGGAAATTTTAGAAAGAGAAGAACAGCATTCAGAATTTCTGTATTTTATGTTTTTATACATACCACTAATAAAACTAAAGTCAATTTCACAAATTGACAGGAGAAACAGATGTAAAACTTTAAAAATCGCCCTAGAATTTTAGGCAAGTACATCACTGATAATATTTGTATTATTTGTGTAAATAAAAAGGTAATAAGCAGCCAATTTTGTCACAGCCTAAATTTTTGATGTGCTGCTTTAAAATGTCTGTGAAACTGACAAGTTTTGCTTGGTTATTTTGTAAAGGAAATCACCACAGCAAACTAAACTTACTGATGAATTGTAAACGTTTCCATTAGAAATGTAAGCTGGGTGAAAGGGTTAAAAAGAAATAAAAATGGGTGGGTTTACATGTTCAAAAACACAGGGGCTTTTTGGGCAAATAAATTAGTTGCAGACACTGGAAGCTTGCTTATCAGGAGGTACATTAAGCCTATGACTTCATGGGTAGCTTTTCAGTCCATTTTTTTTTTTTTTAAGTTTTAAAATTAATTAATTAATTTATTTATTTATTTTTGGCTGCGTTGGGTCTTCGTTGCTGCGTGGGCTTTCTCTAGTTGCGGCGAGCGGGGGCTACTCTTCGTAGTGGTGTGCGGGCTTCTCACTGCGGTGGCTTCTCTTGTTGTGGAGCATGGGCTCTAGGCATGTGGGCTTCTGTAGTTGTGGCATGCAGCCTCAGTAGTTGTGGCTCACAGGCTCAGTAGTTGTGGTGCATGGGCTTAGTTGCTCTGCGGCATGTGGGATCTTCCCAGACCAGGGCTCGAACCCGTGTCCCCTGCATTGGCAGGCGGATTCTTAACCACTGTGCCACCAGGGAAGACCTGTATTTTCAATGAGAGTAGAAAAAAATATATTCTCCTAAAATGAACAAAGTTGGCATCTCTCCCTGGAAAGCCGTAAAGGTAAGACAGGAATGAAAGCAAGCACACACAATGGCAACAACCATCTGGGATTCTGTTCGTAAAGTACTGCAAAAGCAGGGCTAAGATGTGCTGCTTACATTTTGGTGGCATCATGGTGTTTCCCAGGAATAACATACATATCATACGATCACTAATACCAGAGTATATAAAGAACCCTGATATTAAACCATGCTCTTTACTCCAAACTTGCCTTGGCCCAAGAGTTGATAAAAGCATTGCTAGGAGTAAATGCCAAATTAACAAACCAGAAGTTCCTCTGGGGTTTATTTTTGTACTCCTAGTACCTAATACAGGCACTGAGGAAGAAAGTTATTACATCCTAAAGGCTTGAATGAAACACAAGGAAACATTTCTAGAACCTAAGAGCTGTAAAAGATTGAATATTTCTAGAGATATTTAAGCAGTACACTTTCTACTTTAACTTTCACACATACACCTTACCTTTCCTGTAATTTCCCCCCACCTCCCCACGCCCTCCCCATTGCTCGGAGAAAAGGGTTAGAACAAATGACTGTGGAAAGATGTTCCAAATTTGATTGTCCAATACAGAGAGGTAGAGTGTGGTACTGTTCCCAGGAAGAACTCCTCAGTAGAGGATACAAATTTCACAGCATGCGCGGTTAAGCTTTGAAGGACATCATTTGACCTATGGATTATCTAAATCCTACACATCAGGTTTCTAGTAGGATTTAGCCACAAATATGACTTTACATATATGGCTCTCAAATTATCATTCTACATTCCTTTCTACTCTATTTAAGCCCTTCTATCAGAGGTAGGAACCACACAGGCACACAAAGCCCTCTCACTTCTTCTCATTAAATTACAGCCAATTTTGAAAATCTTGAGACGTAGAAGACTGGCTGCTGCCTTGCGCGCAGTCCACAGATTGCTGCACTGCCAACAGCTCAAGTCTTGTTTTGAGCGTTAAAATAACCGAAAGTCGTCACAGGAGTCTAACCTGGCTTGAAGGCTTCCAGTGAAAGGGAATGCACTATCTTCAAAGGAAATTGCATTGATGTGGGGTTTGCCCTAAATTTTAGAAAATAATTTTTCTAAATTATCTGTTATTTTATTATCTAATAACTGAACCACATTTTTCTTTCTTGTAATTTCCAGAGCTACAAAACAAAACAAAAACAACCACACACAGTAAAATAAAAGAACGTTTGGGATGCTACTGAAAGAACCATAAAAATCTCTTATTAAAAATTGAAATAATTTATCCATTTAAGGAAACAAAAACTTACCTAAAGATTTACTCTCTGCTGTCTGTTCAAGTTCTCTGAAAGCACTATATTTATCACCAGGCTCTATGATGAAAAGACAGAAGCCCAATTAAGGTTAGGAACCTTAAGATCACAGCTCAAGGACATTCACCATAAAAGGTCACCACTAAAGACAAAAATTTACATTCATAGGTTCATGAATTTATGAACTGTTTTTACCTCCAAATGGAACAGTATTTTCAGAGGACTTGTCAGCTGCAATTCCTTTAAACACAGCATATTTATCCACTGAAGCTGATCCTTTAGTTCCAGGAAGTGGCATCAACAAAGAAGGGGCACTAAAAGGGAAAAAGAAATACTTCTTAATGACTAGAACATTGTCTCCTTACTTTGTCATCAAGGAAGAACTTAGAATTAAAATGGCGCACAGATACCTAGTTAAAACTCATGGCTCCATGCTTTAAAAGTTAGAAACTATATATGTACACCACAAATGACAAAAAAAACAACATCCTTTTCCTTGAAGAAAAATATATTGAAACAACACTCAAGCAATAATTCTTTTCTTGATTATGTGAAGAGGAGTCAGATCCATGCTGACCATCTAATCATCTTTAAGCCATAAGAACCACTGGAATGGCATTAGAAATAGATTATTACAGAATGATGACGTCCTGTAATTTTAAATTTAGGTCCATAAAACTGTGAAAGTGAACTGCTCCAAGCACGTATACCCAATATTTTAAAGTAAATTATGTTAACCTTAATATAATTATTCTCTAAAATGGGTTCAGAATGCAGAGGTGGAATAGTTAAGATAAAAATCTATTTATGAAATGCTGTTCAAGCCAAGATGTAAATTGTCCTTCTTTTGATCACACTGCATTGCTTACTGGCAGAAGTTCCCACATCTGATAAGCAGGAGTAGAGTTAATATAATTCGCATTTTTACAAGGATCACATCAGCAGTTCCAGAAGCTATCTTTGCAGCAGAACAACAATCACTTCAAAATTAGATAAAGATACTTTTGCCTGTGGTCACATTTCCCTGCTGGATGGAAAAATAGTGTAATGAGTAGTATCTGTGTGGGTAATTCTTGGGCGGCTTAAACACAGACTATAAAAGCACTGCCTTTTTTTTTTTTCCCTTATCAGACCCAGGCAGCTCCCTGGAAGAACCACCTTTACATATGAATGACTACATTCCACTACTAGTTTGTGTCATTCAATACCACACACACAAGTTATATAAATGGATTTCCATTGAGTTCTTTGCCCTGGAGCAAAAATTTTCTACAGTCATTTAAATCTTCTTATCAGTGGCCTACAAGCAAGGTAAAAACCCTGCTCTTGCACATGCATGCTAATGGGCATCTGCAGTGCCTGGAGGACTTAGTGCTATCAAATGTTATAATTTCACACCAATACCAAACAGCTGCTACATATTTGATCTGGACAAATAGGTCACTGTTTATACAGTATAGGTGGATTTCTAAAAGTTCCATAAGTAATTAAACTATAACACACTGAACAGAATGTTATATAGGAATAAAGGTAATTAATGTCTTAGGAAAAAACCACAAAGTTGAATGATCTATTTGTTTTTTCATGATCGCCAACGTTAGCTATAGCCCTTTAAAGTCCATGGTAAAATCTTCTACTAAATATGACATTTATTTGAATGTTATTAATTTAAAAATTATTTTCAGAATTAGGAAAAAACCAGAGGATCTTCAGAGTAATGTTAGTACTGCTGAGTGAAGTCAACAAAATAAAATTCCATTCAAAAAACGCTATGACTCAGACTATAATTTTATGCATATTACAAAGGAAGAATTCATTCCAGTTCTTTCCTTAAAGTTTTTATTAAATTAAAAAAAACCGTAATCACCATGAAAGTTTTTATGCCAGTTATATAAAGTAGTTATCTGTTCCAAACATGCAAATGGTTATTTCTACTGTTTAATACTAACGAAAGGTACTCAGTGAGAGAGGCATACTGTTTCAAAATTTAAGAACCTGCATTCTATTGAAAGATGAGACTTTAGAGAATTTGGCCACAAAAAAGTGCTTTGCTTTTTCTCTAGTGTATCATTTGTGTTTTACAGTTACTTCACGTGGCTGTGGTAGGTGACTTGACTTAGTTGCTCAACCTGCTAAATACACCCATTTAAAAAGCAAAGAAAATAAACCAACTCAAAACTCCTACGCCTTAATCCTTTTTGAACTATTCTATCGCCAGCGCCCCATGACCGCTTTGTTTATCATACGAGGCTCCCCAGTGCCCAGCACACGGGAGGTATTTTCCGAATGGATAAATGAATGATGTTGCTCCCTTCCAGATGCCCTTTCATGCCAGCTCAAGTGCTATTCCTCTTTTGACTTTGACATTCAGTTCAACACCGAGTCCAACCAATTTCTCAGATACATACTTTTTGGTATCTGTAACTCTAAACCCAGGGTAACTCTCATAACCTCACAACAGGATTACCATGGAAGCTGCATTTATCCCATACCTAGTAGCAAAAATCACTTTCACCATGCCACTTATTTCTAAAATGCTTTACAGATTATGTCACAAATCATAAGGCATCCCATAACTGGTGCCTGCCCTTAACTAGTGTCATTTTTTCAGACTAACAATACTCTCCGCTCCAGCCTATTTTAACACCTTACCTGCCTTTTCATCTTCTCGAACAAATAATGTCCATTTTTGCTTAAAAATACTGCTCAAAGTGGTCTTACCTATTTATATCATGATTTAACAAATACCCTTGTAAAATAACTCACAATATGGAATACAGATCATCATAAACTAGGGAATTCATACATGAACACACAAACACACCACTGAAGGAGCAATTCTAAGAGAGTTTTATTAGATAATATAAATATCCAGATAAAACTAACTATCTTTAGAGCAGAAACTGTGCTTTTTGCTTCTGTATTTCTAGTGCCTACCCCAATGTCTGGCACACAGGAGATGCTATGTAAATGTTTCTGAATGAATAAAGAAACAATGAGTATGGATTCTTAGACATGAATGAAATGTTTTCATGCAAGGAAAGCACAGATGTAGTCAAGCCAGAACTGAAGAAGAAAAATCTGCAAAGTATGGCTGTATATGAAAGTAAACTACTGTGTGGAGATAATGCCACACAAAATCGCTAATACCCCATATATCTCAGGTCTGGCCACCATCTTAAAACTTTCTATGCCCAAATTTTAATTTCATCTGCTGAAAGTTTTCTCCCTGAGGAATGAACCATCAATTTGTTAAATTCGGTTTGTAACTTTCATACTACAATATATTCATCCAACAAACCTTTATTAATTACATATCACAGGCTAAGTATTACATACCGAGACATGAAATACTGTCTTCAGGTACTTACAGCCTAGTGAGGGGAACAGTCAGGTAAACCAGTAATGGCAATTACGACACAGATATTCACAGGCTACCATGGCAGTAGAGAAGGAGAAGCCCTTAACTCATCTTAGAGGTGGGGACTGATGGAGTGGAGTTAGTAAATACTTCCTATAATGAACCGATTTTCGACATGGAACTAGAATTAACTATAGAGAGAATTTCAGATTGAAGAAAACAGAATGGAAAAGGCCAGAAGCTTGAAAGAGCATGGTCAGTTTGGTGGTTTACGTGTGGCTGGAGGTAAGCTGTGGAGAAATGGCAACAGTCAAGAGTGCTGGCAGGAGCCAGATCACACACGGCCTTTTCCCACGCCAAGCAGAGCTGACAAGAGTTAATGGCGGTAAAGGAGAGAGAAGGGAGACAAAAACAGCATGTTTCTGATTAGGTGACTGGATATGGTGATCTAACAAATTTTTATTTAGCTTTGAGCAGGAAAACAATGAATCATTTTATGGAGGTAATTTGAGATGTCTTGGGTCATTCAGATATCTTCTAGATAGCAGTAGAACATATCAATTTGTGCAGAGGAAGAGACCTGAGAAAGAAGTGTTATGTGTCTATCAGGTTAATACGTGTGTGTGCTAGTATAGCGGGCTTGGAACTCCCAGTACTTTACAGTCACACCCCACGTATGTTTCTTCTATGTGTCATTTACAAGTGTCTGATGTATTCTTAAAATCAGGAGAATAATTCTTTCCCTAATTTCTAATTCTCTATAATGCCTATCCCTTAGTTTTTCTTACAGTGTCTGCAGGAAGTGTTGACTAAGAAATAATCAATTGGTTAAAATAGAAAAGATGAATGAAACTGCACAAATAGGAACATAAGAGAAATGGAATATGTACCCTGACAAAAACAAGTTCCAAAAACAACCAAAGACATTCACATTGCCTACTCAAAGCCTCATGTGCTCTACTCGGTGGAAGAAGTATCTACTAAGTACTTTTAAAAAATGATGGAGACAGGAGCTTCAAGATGGCGGAAGAGTAAGATGTGGAGATCCCCTTCCTCCCCACACCCCACAAATACATCAGAAATACATCTACACGTGGAACAACCCCTACAGAACACCTACTGAACGCTGGCAGAAGACCTCAGACCTCCCAAAAGGCAAGAAACTCCCCACGTACCTGGGTAGGGCAAAAGAAAGAAGAAAAAACAGAGACAAAAGAATACAGACAGGACCTGCACCAGTGGGAGGGAGCTGTGAAGGAGGAAAGGTTTCCACACACTAGGAAGCCCCTTCACTGGTGGAGAAGGGGGGTGGCGGAGGGGGGAAGCTTCAGAGCCACGGAGGAGAGCGCAGCCACAGGGGTGCGGAGGGCAAAGTGGAGAGATTCCCGCACAGAGGGTCGGTGCCGACCAGCACTCACCAGCCTGAGAGGCTTGCCTGCTCACCCGCTGGGGCGGGCAGGGGCTGGGAGCTGAGGCTCTGGCTTCGGATGGATCGCAGGGAGAGGACTGGGGTTGGCGGCGTGAACACAGCCTGAAGGGGGCTAGTGTGCCACAGCTAGCCGGGAGGGAGTCCGGGAAAAGGTCTGGAACTGCCGAAGAGGCAAGAGACCACTGATTTGGGGTGTGCAAGGAGAGGGGATTCAGAGCACCACCTAAATGAGCTCCAGAGACGGGCGCGAGCCGCGGCTATCAGTGCGGACCCCAGAGATGGGCATGAGATGCTAAGGCTGCTGCTGCCGCCACCAAGAAGCCTGTGTGCGAGCACAGGTCACTCTCCACACCTCCCCTCCTGGGAGCCTGTGCAGCCCACCACTGCCAGGGTCCCGTGATCCAGGGACAACTTCTCCAGGAGAACACACAGTGCGCCTCAGGCTGGTGCAACATCACGCTGGCCTCTGCCGCCACAGGCTCACCCTGCATTCCGTACCCCTCCCTCCCCCCGGCCTGAGTGAGCCAGAGCCCCCGAATCAGCTGCTCCTTTAAACCCGTCCTGTCTGAGCAAAGAACAGACGCCCTCAGGCGACCTACATGCAGAGGCAGGGCCAAATCCAAAGCTGAACCCCAGGAGCTGTGTGAACAAAGAAGAGAAAGGGAAATATCTCCCAGCAGCCTCAGGAGCAGCGGATTAAATCTCCACAATCAACTTGATGTACCCTGCATCTGTGGAATACCTGAATAGACAAGGAATCATCCCAAATTGCGGAGGTGGACTTTGGGAGCAACGATATATATATTTTTTTCCCTTTTTCTCTTTTTGTCAGTGTGTATGCGTATGCTTCTGTGTGTGATTTTGTCTGTATAGCTTTGCTTTTACCATTTGTCCTAGGGTTCTGTCTGTCCGGTTTTTTTGTTTTTTTTTTTAGTATAGTTTCCAGTGCTTGTTATCACTGGTGGATTTGTTTTTTGGTTTGGTTGTTCTTTCTCTCTTAATTACTTAAAAAAATTTTTTTAATAATAATTTTTTTTTATTTTAATAACTTTATTTTATCTTTTTCTTTCTTTCTTTTTTTCTCCCTTTTATTCTGAGCCATGTGGATGACAGGCTCTTGGTGCTCCAGCCAGGTGTCAGGGCTGTGCCTCTGAGGTGGGAGAGCCAAGTTCAGGACATTGGTCCACAAGAGACCTCCCAGCTCCACATAATATCAAACGGCGAAAATCTCCCAGAGATTTCCATCTCAACGCCAAGACCCAGCTCCACTCAACAACCAGCAAGCTACAGTGCTGGACACCCTATGCCAAACAACTAGCAAGACAGGAACACAACCCCATCCATTGGCAGAGAGGCTGCCTAAAATCATAATAAGGTCACAGATACCCCAAAACACACCACCAGACGTGGACCTGCCCACCAGAAAGACAAGATCCAGCCTCATCCACCAGAACACAGGCACTAGTCCCCTCCACCAGGAAGCCTACACAACCCACTGAAACAACCTTAGCCACTGGGGGGCAGACACCAAAAACAATGCGAACTATGAACCTGCAGCCTGCGAAAAGGAGACCCCAAACACAGTAAGTTAAGCAAAATGAGAAGACAAAGAAACACGCAGCAGATGAAGGAGCAAGGTAAAAACCCACCAGACCTAAGAAATGAAGAGGAAATAGGCAGTCTACCTGAAAAAGAATTCAGAATGATAGTAAAGATGATCCAAAATCTTGGAAATAGAATGGAGAAAATACAAGAAACATTTAACAAGGACCTAGAAGAACTAAAGAGCAAACAAACAATCATGAACAACACAATAAATGAAATTAAAAATACTCTAGGGCTTCCCTGATGGCGCAGTGGTTGAGAATCTGCCTGCCAATGCAAGGGACACGGGTTTGAGCCCTGGTCTGGGAAGATCCCACATGCCGCGCAGCAACTAGGCCCGTGAGCCACAACTACTGAGCCTGCGTGTCTGGAGCCTGTGCTCTGCAACAAGAGAGGCCGCGATAGTAAGAGGCCCCCGCTCGCCACAACTGGAGAAAGCCCTTGCACAGAAATGAAGACCCAACACAGCCAAAAATAAATAAATAATTTTTAAAAAAAAAGTCATTCTCCTACATACCACAATACCATTAAAAAAAAAAAAAAATCTCTAGATGGGATCAATAGCAGAATTACTGAGGCAGAAGAACGGATAAGTGACCTGGCAGATAAAATAGTAGAAATAACCACTGCAGAGCAGAATAAAGAAAAAAGAATGAAAAGAATTGAGGACAGTCTCAGAGATCTCTGGGACAATATTAAATGCACCAACATGCAAATTAGAGGGGTCCCAGAAGAAGAAGAGAAAAAGAAAGGGACCGAGAAAGTATTTGAAGAGATTATACCTGAAAACTTCCCTAACATGGGAAAGGAAATAGTTAATCAAGTCCAGGAAGCACAGAGAGTCCCATACAGCATAAATCCAAGGAGAAACACGCCAAGACACATATTAAACTAATCCAAGGAGAAACACGCCAAGACACATATTAAACTATCAAAAATTAAATACAAAGAAAAAATATTAAAAGCAGCAAGGGAAAAACAACAAATAACATACAAGGGAATCCCCATAAGGTTAACAGCTGATCTTTCAGCAGAAACTCTCCAAGCCAGAAGGGAGTGGCAGGACATATTTAAAGTGATGAAAGGGAAAAACCTACAACCAAGATTACTCTACCCAGCAAGGATCTCATTCAGATTCGAAGGAGAAATTAAAACCTTTACAGACAAGCAAAAGCTAAGAGAATTCAGCATCACCAAACCAGCTTTACAACAAATGCTAAAGGAACTTCTCTAGGCAGGAAACACAAGAGAAGGAAAAGACCTACAATAACAAACCCAAAACAATTAAGAAAATGGTAATAGGAACATACATATCGATAATTACCTTAAATGTAAATGGATTAAATGCTCCAACCAAAAGACACAGACTGGCAGAATGGATACAAAAACAAGACCCATATATATGCTGTCTACAAGAGATCCACTTCAGACCTAGGGACACATACAGACTCAAAGTGAGGGGATGGAAAAAGATACTCCATGCGAATGGAGATCAAAAGAAAGCTGGAGTAGCAATTCTCATATCAGACAAAATAGACTTTAAAACAAAGACTATTACAAGAGACAAAGAAGGACACTACATAATGATCAAGGGATCAATCCAAGAAGAAGATATAACAATTGTAAATATTTATGCACCCAACACAGGAGCACCTCAATACATAAGGCAAGTACTAACAGCCATAAAAGGGGAAATTGACAGTAACACAACCATAGTAGGGGACTTTAACATGCCACTTTCACCAATGGACAGATCATCCAAAATGAAAATAAATAAGGAAACACAGCTTTAAATGATACATTAAACAAGATGGACTTAATTGATATTTATAGGACATTCCATCCAAAAACAACAGAATACACTTTCTTCTCAAGTGCTCATGGAACATTCTCTAGGATAGACCATATCTTGGGTCACAAATCAAGCCTTGGTAAATTTAAGAAAATTGAAATCGTATCAATTATCTTTTCTGACCACAACGCTATGAGACTAGATATCAATTACAGGAAAAAATCTGTAAAAAAATACAAACACATGGAGGCTAAACAATACACTACTTAATAACCAAGAGATCACTGAAGAAATCAGAGAGGAAATCAAAAAATACCTAGAAACAAATGAAAATGAAAACACGACGACCCAAAACCTATGGGATGCAGCAAAAGCACTTCTAAGAGGGAAGTTTATAGCAATACAATCCTACCTTAAGAAACAAGAAGCACCTCAAATAAACAACCTAACCTTACAGCTAAAGCAATTAGAGAAAGAAGAACAAAAAACCCCCAAAGTTAGCAGAAGAAAAGAAATCATAAAGATCAGATCAGAAATAAATGAAAAAGAAATGAAGGAAACTATAGCAAAGATCAATAAAACTAAAAGCTGGTTCTTTGAGAAGATAAACAAAATTGATAAACCATTAGCCAGACTCATGAAGAAAAAAAGGGAGAAGACTCAAATCAATAGAATTAGAAATGAAAAAGGAGAAGTAACAACTGACACTGTAGAAATACAAAGGATCATGAGAGATTACTACAAGCAACTATATGCCAATAAAATGCACAACCTGGAAGAAATGGACAAATTCTTAGAAATGCACAACCTTCCGAGACTGAACCAAGAAGAAATAGAAAATATGAACAGACCAATCACAAGCACTGAAATTGAAACTGTGATTAAAAATCTTCCAACAAACAAAAGTTCAGGACCAGATGGCTTCACAGGCAAATTTTATCAAACACTTAGACAAGAGCTAACACCTATCCTTCTCAAACTCTTCCAAAATATAGCAGAGGGAGGAACACTCCCAAACTCATTCTACGAGGCCACCATCACCCTGATACCAAAACCAGACAAAGAGGTCACAAAGAAAGAAAACTACAGGCCAATATCACTGGTGAACATAGATGCAAAAATCCTCAACAAAATACTAGCAAACAGAATCCAAAAGCACATTAAAAGGATCATACACCATGATCAAGTGGGGTTTATCCCAGGAATGCAAGGATTCTTCAATATACGCAAATCAATCAATGTGATACACCATATTAACAAATTGAAGGAGAAAAACCATATGATCATCTCAATCAATGCAGAGAAAGCTTTCAACAAAATTCAACACCCATTTATGATAAAAGCCCTGCAGAAAGTAGGCATAGAGGGAACTTTCCTCAACATAACAAAGGCCATATATGAGAAACCCACAGCCAACATCGTCCTCAATGGTGAAAAACTGAAAGCATTTCCACTAAGATCAGGAACAAGACAAGGTTGCCCACTCTCACCACTATTATTCAACATAGTTTTGGAAGTTTTAGCCACAGCAATCAGAGAAGACAAAGAAATAAAAGGAATCCAAATCGGAAAAGAAGAAGTAAAGTTGTCACTGTTTGCAGATGACATGATACTATACATAGAGAACACTAAAGATGCTAGAAGAAAACTACTAGAGCTAATCAATGAATTTGGTAAAGTAGCAGGAGACAAAATTAATGCACAGAAATCTCTTGCATTCCTATACACTAATGATGAAAAATATGAAAGTGAAATTAAGAAAACACTCCCATTTACCATTGCAACAAAAAGAATAAAATATCTAGGAATAAACCTACCTAAGGAGACAAAAGACCTGTATGCAGAAAATTATAAGACACTGATGAAAGACATTAAAGATGATACAAATAGATGGAGAGATATACCATGTTCTCGGATTGGAAGAATCAACACTGTGAAAATGACTCTACTACCCAAAGCAATCTACAGATTCAATGCAATCCCTATCAAACTACCACTGGCATTTTTCACAGAACTAGAACAAAATATTTCACAATTTGTATGGAAACACAAAAGACCCCGAAGAGCCAAAGCAATCTTGAGAAAGAAAAACGGAGCTGGAGGAATCAGGCTCCTGGACTTCAGACTATACTACAAAGCTACAGTAATCAAGACAGTATGGTACTGGCACAAAAACAGAAATATAGATCAATGGAACAGGATAGAAAGCCCAGAGATAAACCCACACACATATGGTCACCTTATCTTTGATAAAGGAGGCAAGAATATACAATGGAGAAAAGACAGCCTCTTCAATAAGTGGTGCTGGGAAAACTGGACAGCTACATGTAAAAAAATGAAATTAGAACAGTCCCTAACACCATACACAAAAATAAACTCAAAATGGATTAAAGACCTAAATGTAAGGCCAGACACTATCAAACTCAGAGGAAAACATAGGCAGAACACTCTATGACATAAATCACAGCAAGATCCTTTTTGACCCAGCTCCTAGAGAAATGGAAATAAAAACAAAAATAAACAAATGGGACCTAATGAAACTTAAAATCTTTTGCACAGCAAAGGAAACCATAAACAAGACCAAAAGACAACCCTTAGAATGGGAGAGAATATTTGCAAATGAAGCAACTGACAAAGGATTAATCTCCAAAATTTACAAGCAGCTCAATATCAAAAAACAAACAACCCAATCCAAAAATGGGCAGAAGACCTAAACAGACATTTCTCCAAAGAAGATACACAGATTGCCAACAAACACATGAAAGGATGCTCAACATCATTAATCATTAGAGAAATGCAAATCAAAACTACAATGCGATATCATCTCATATTGGTCAGAATGGCCATCATCAAAAAATCTACAAACAATAAATGCTGGAGAGGGTGTGGAGAAAAGGGAACCCTCATACACTGTTGGTGGGAATGTAAATTGATACAGCCACTATGGTGAACAGTATGGAGGTTCCTTAAAAAACTAAAAATAGAACTACCATATGACCCAGCAATCCCACTACCGGGCATATACCCTGAGAAAACCATAATTCAACAAGAGTCATGTACCACAATGTTCACTGCAGCTCTATTTACAATAGCCAGGACATGGAAGCAACCTAAGTGTCCATCGACAGTTGAACGGATAAAGAAGATGTGGCACATATATACAATGGAATATTACTCAGCTATAAAAAGAAACAAAATTGAGTTATTTGCAGTGAGGTGGATGGACCTAGAGTCTGTCATACAGAGTGAAGTAAGTCAGAAAGAGAAAAACAAATACCGTATGCTAATGCATATATATGGAATCTAAAAAAAAAAAAAAAAAAAAGTCATGAAGAACCTAGGGGCAAGGTGGGAATAAAGATGCAGACGTACTAGAGAATGGACTTGAGGACACAGGGAGGGGGAAGGGTAAGCTGGGACAACGTGAGAAAGTGGTAGTGTATATATGGACATATATACACTACCAAATGTAAAATAGATAGCTAGTGGGAAGCAGTCGCATAGCACAGGGAGATCAGTTCGGTGCTTTGTGACCAGCTAGAAGGGTGGGATAGGGAGGGTGGGAGGGAGGGAGACGCAAGAGGGAAGAGATATGGGGATATATGTATATGTATAACTGATACACTTTGTTATAAAGCAGAAACTAACACACCATTGTAAAGCAATTATACTCCAATAAAAATGTTAAAAAAAAAAATAATGGAAAGGTGTTGACAACATACTGAATCACTTACTGTACCTAAAAGTTAAAACATTAGAAAACATTAGAAAAATGTTTACGCAACTGTCTATGCAAACAAACAGAAACCTGAAGGCCTAAAAGCCACTGATCTCAAACAGAAGAGCGACATGGATAAATAATCATATTTAGATCTCTAAATGATGATTTCTGTGGAAAAGCAATAGTATGTTATATTGCAAAATGTCAAATTATGTGCCCCTTCCTAAAAAGCTTTTCAGCAGTTGAAGACCTGGATCTAATATAAGAACATGAAGTCATGCCTGGCACAGGTGCACTCAGTTGTAATAAATCAGGTTTAGCACAAGCAAAAAGAAATATTGTTAAGCAGGTGTGTACTGGGAGGAAATGGTAGAAGCTGAAGTTTAAGGTGGACAAAGGGGAAGGAAGTTTGAAGAGTGAAAGTATGAATACACTAGGAATAACCAAGAAAGCATGAGAGTAAGGAGTCCTAATTCTCTTATTTATACTTAGGCTTCTCATTGTGGATGGTCTCTTTCTCAATTATTAAATACAGTGTTAACTATATTCAACTCTTTTCTACCTGTTTCCGTGCTGAGAATTTGATTTTGAAGAAGCAGGCAACTCTTGGAAATCACTGAATGAGTCATCAAGTGATCCTGACTTGGAAGCATCTTGAAAATCCTGGAAGTCATCTTCTTCTGGTTTGACCACCTAGGTTTACAGAGGACGTTGAAATAGAAAACGTCTTATGATAAAAAGGTAAATAACAAATCTTCAACTGTCAACCTCAAACACTACTTTTTTTTTTTTCAAAGACTACTTTTTAACTCTTCCCATTTAAGTACAAACACCTAATTTTAGAAGAACACCCTTTAGACATAAACATCAACTCAAGTGCTTAAGGCAGGAATGCTGCCTAATATTTTTAAATGCTCTCTTGTACAAATGGTAAAAGACTGGTTTAAACAGTTAATTTATATAATTTTTAAATAGCTGAATCACATTTAATAGATTACTGAGAAACTGCCATCTTTACAAAACATTTCAATCATGTTTGTAAATTAAAGAAGTGATACAAGTTTGTTTTAACTCATCACATACATGTATAAAGGAAACCGTGACACGGACTCCTAATCCCATGCTTAGGAAGTGAGCACTGTTCACAGTTCATCTGTTTTATAGAAAAACGAGCTTATATTATATTGTTCTGCACTTAAAAAAAAATGTAATTACAGAACATGGACATCTTTTCCATGCAGTACATGTACATCTACTGGCATTCATTTTAATAATCTAATAGTTTACATGAACATCTACCGGCATTCATTTTAATAATCTAATAGTTTACCACTGTAGAGATAAACCAAAATTTATTTAACCTTTCTTCTTCTGATGGATATGCAGCTACTCCTAATTTTTTACTTTAACAAACAATGCTACAACAAATATCCTTGTATATTTTTGCTAATTTGAGTTACTAAGTTCTGTGAGACTCCTAATAGAGTGACTGCTGGGTCAGAAGATACAAACATTTAGAATTTTGATAGCTATTGCCAAACGTGCCTTCTAAAAAGGCTGTACCAAAAAACCCTTGTCCCTACATTTTTAATGACACTGAATATATGTTTAAAACTTTTTTTGCTAATCTGAGAAGTGAAAAATAAACTGAAGCATCTTAATTTCAAGTTTAGCAGCTTCCTCAAAAGACACAGCCTAAGGATTTAATTAGCTTTATTAAGCTTGGTGTTTAAGACATATATGATAAAGAACTATAAACTTTTAGCCAAAATTCAAGTATCTTAAGGCTTAAGAAATTTTTTTTTAAATAATGACAAATTAAATGTTGTATTGTTTTAATACTGCTTAATTTTCACGTCCAGTGTCCATCATAATCCAGCAATCTTTTCTGCATTCCTGGAAAAAAAAAGTTGCCTGGATTCATTTTCAGGGATAACTTAGAATAGGCACAGCCTCTCCATTTTGCACAGCCTCTCCATTTACCTGATTTGCAGGGTAAGTTGACATGAAGCCACTGGAAGTCTGGGCTGCAGCTCCCCCGACTGGTCCAACAAGATTAATGCCCATGACTGGCTGTCCGAGGGTGAGGGGCATGGAGCCTGCAGGGCCTGAAGGCATCCCAGTTGGCTGACTCACAGCAGTAGGCAAAGTCATAGGAAAGCCACTTAAAGTTGGAACAGGAGCCGCTGGAAACTGATTTAAAGCATCGGGACTCATGGCAGGAACACCCCTCTACATAGAACAGGAGGAAAATGGAAACATTTTAGGAAATTGCAAACCACATACAACCCAAATCTGGCAAAGAGAGACCTAACTGTAAAATCTGCAGCCCTGGTATGTTTCCACTCTGACTCTCCCAGAACTCAGGAATTTGACACAAGAAGATAAGTTATGAGGTTAATGTGAATCTAATATTTAGCAAAGAAATGGCCAACACATACCAATTCTGACATTTTCACTCTGACAAGTTTGGTTAATTCACTACAATCAAATCATTTACAATGATTTTGTAATATGAGAAAAACTGCTGCCAGACCGAGTATACTTTATCTGTATCTAAGGAATTTTAGACAAGGACTTCAAAGGACAGAGAGTAATTTCACCTATTACTAACTAACTTTTAAGTTCAGAAGGGTTACAGTTAGGTCAGAGAATGTTAATATATTAAAGTCTTTAAACAAAGGAATATTTTGCTAGTATGCACATCATATAAACTGTACATTTTTGAAGAACTGTATCCTGAAAATAATCTAAATTTTAATGTCCAAGGAGTTCTGCAAGGTTGTAGAAAAAAAGGATTCATATTCTTTCAGTTTATATTGGAAAGTCATTTGACCTAACCTTAGAAACAATGTCTACCTGTGTTACTGCTATCATGGCGAGAACAGTATAAAGTTCTTCTTTAGTAAGTTTGCCAGGTGTGGTTCGATTAGCTAAGGCCCATATCTGTCCAAGAGTTTCCCTGGGAAGTCCGGATGACATCAGGATGGGATAAAGTTTAGCAGTATCTATTCCAGTCGGAGTCATTGTGGTTTCTAAAATTTTCTTATACGCATCTATTAAAGGAAAGACCAGATTACAAATGTAAACATATTACAAGTGATTCACCTTTTTTGTTGTCATTGCTGCTTATACAAGAATAATCTTAAATCAAACTGCTTTAAGAGAACTGAAGCCACATCAAGGGTTTAAACTGCTGTAAAGATATTCAAGTGCAAATATCCAGCAGACAATTAGGGTCTGGAGCTTAGAAGAGAAGTTGGAGCTTGGCCCTACAGACAAAGATTTGGGGTTAAAGGTAAGAGAAAGTCTTATAATTCATTAGTAGATAGTAACAACAATAAGATGGAGGTGGTATAAGCAGATATTTTGGACTTTAAAAAAGAAGTTGTAGAGTAATGATGGTGGGACTAATTTGAAAATAGCAGTGGGAAGCAAGAATTATACTAATATCACCTTTCTCTTGTCCCAGTGAATTAGAGGTTATTAGAGGAAACATCATTGGGTAAGGTGCTTTGGGAACACAGCCTTTAGAGAAAGACACGGTTTTAGAGAGCGGAATAAGTGTCTGAATAAAGGAAGGGACTGTTGGGGAGTTTTTCACTATAAAATGGCCTTTCCAAAGGACAAAGTGGGAAAGGCTGTTAGGGATAGGGTTGCCACATAAAATACAGGACGCCAATTATTGCATGGGGTATATTTATACTAAACAACTATTTGCTGTTTCTCTGAAATTCAAATTTAACTGGATGCTCTGTATGCTTATTTGCTAAATCTGGCAAGCCTAGTTAGAGGAGTTTGGGGGATGAAAGTAGGGCTAAGGCAGACTGAGAAAAATACTTAAAGCAAAAATTTTACATCTAGCATTTAGATATGGATTACAGGTTAGTAGGCTGACCATAAGAACACATATTTTGGCTAGGAAATTATGTGTACGTGTATGTTTGGAGGGAGAAGGGAGAAAGAAATACAAGCTGGCAGAAAAGGGACAGAATCCCAAAATGTACGAAGATCTAGATTTTGTTTGTTTGGCTTGTAGACAGAGAGGAAGAAGAAAAGATGCAATCTGTCTAACGGGCAGTTGGGAGGAAATCAATTATCTTTATGTACAACTGAAGTCCCCTGTGGTTTTGGGAAATGAGCCTTTCAATTTGTGATTATGTGATTCTGAGGAAAAGCAGACATTACTAATTTCTTCCCCAAAAAAGTTGAGCTACAGGGATCTTGCATGAGTTTTATTTAAATCAAGTGTAGAACCAACCTAGATCAAGTCTATGACCAACATAGAGAGCTAAAGATCAAAGTTACCTTTAGTTTTTAAGGGGTTTGCAAAGCAAATTGAACAAGTTACAATACACTAAGAGTGATTAACATAATGCCATTGTAATAGTCATTATTCTATGCACATCAACCATGGCTTAAACACACTATTCCCTTGTACCAATTGAATACTACATCACAAAATGTGTACTTCAGTAATTTTTTGGCTCAGCAGTTAATAACATACATAAGGAAAAAAGTAAACAACACCTTCCAAAGTAGGAAAAGATGCCACTTGGTGTTTTACTTCATATAGTATTATATTGACAAAGTCAAAGAATATTTTTTAAATATATAAACGAATCACCAAGAGTTCAGAAAATTATAGTAAACATATTAGTACTATTCTTGATGTTATTAATAATCTGTGAAATAAATATTTGATAGTGTCTTTTAAAGCATAATAAATCTAAGAAAAGCTTTTAGATATAAAAGTATATGATGGTCAATAAAACATTAAAGCAAAATACTTTTCCTTCATTTATATAGTTATTTCATACATGAGACAGTCTTTTTTTTTTTTTTAAATATTTATTTATTTATTTATTTCGCTGTGCCGTGTCTTAGTTGCTGCATGTGGGATCTTTTTTTTTTTTAAGCTGCAGCTTGTGGGATCTAGTTCCCTGACCAGGGATTGAACCCTGGCCCCCTACATTGGAAGCACGGAGTCTTAACCACTGGACCACGAGGGAAGTCCCTATAAGGCAGTCTTAAACACTAGATGTATTTAATTTTCTGTACTCTTTTAGAAAAAATAAATAAGAAAAAGTTACAATTCCTTCTGCATATTCTGTAACCACAATAGTAAATATTTATAACTACATTTACAACATTTAAAGTAAAGTATCCAGATAGGAATCTTGGACAAAAAAGCTCTTTTTACCTGGAACCAAACTTTCATTGTATATCCAAGGAGGCATTCTGGGCTGAACAGGATCCTGTGAGGGAAATACTCCCACACCTAAGAAGTTAAAGAACATTATCTAATGTATATACTGGTCCATGTAGCAGATGGGGAAATCACACTGTGTCA
Source organism: Balaenoptera borealis (assembly GCF_965194805.1). Lineage (NCBI taxonomy): Eukaryota > Metazoa > Chordata > Mammalia > Artiodactyla > Balaenopteridae > Balaenoptera > Balaenoptera borealis. The sequence continues at coordinate 39,866,738 of NC_138879.1, forward strand.
TGGTTTTTTTATAAGAAGAGCACTGGAGACACTAAAAAACAAAAGTCACCAATACAACTAAAATTTGGTTTCTAAGCAACTCTTGAACACCTATGTCCTAAGGTGTAAACTAAAAATAAACAAAAAAATATCCCTAAGATGTACAAAATCAATATTCTGGATCATATGAGGCTTGTGCCAGTCACATATGTTACAAATTATAGACAAAAACATGAGAGATGCCGGTTTAAAGATTATATACGCAAAAAAAAAAAAAAGTCCAAGCTTCACTTGCAGCTTTTAATAACACTTCTTTGCAAAGTCTGATTCTTTAAAATCCTGAATATGACACTGCTGCCTTAGATGTATAGCATTTTTGTTTAAAATTTTTGTTTTTCACTTTGTCCTGTAAAATAGCCTCCAAAAGTTTGCCTCCTGGGCTGCCCACATTGTAATTCATCTCTGCAAGTTGAGTTTATAAAAATGTGGATCTAATTTAGGCAGCGGTGTGTACAATTAATTTCAGAGAAGCAAAACTATATTCTCATTGGTGACTTTTCCAGTTAAATTTTAACTTTTCAACCTTATAGAAGAACAGAAAGTTTAAGAGGGGGAAAAAGTTTTTTATAAAATAAAAGGCGAAGAAATTTTAAATCAGGAATGATTCCGATTAAAAAAACTGGTTATCGAAATTTTTTTAAAAGGAATAACAGTGTGTTGAAAGAATTCAGAGCAAAATTGTAGGGGTTAATTAGAGAAAGGAATGCATTAAATATATTTTAAGCAAAATTTCGATTAGCAAAATCAAGCAGCATTCATTTTAAGATTAATGCCTAAGGTGTTAGCATTTGAGCAACATTTGGTTAAATGAACTTTTTGCTGAATATTTCACGAGCTCACCACTCTCTTCAATGGACAGGTTTTGGTCTGAAGTCTTTTCTGCCTCTGCGGTAGTGGTACCACTTACACGTCCATCTACAGCACCCCCGTTATTGGCCGTTAAACTGGGATGGTTCTTACTGGAACCTGGGCCTATGGCTTTGTGCCCAACTTCAGAAGTATTTAATTTAATTTGTTCCTGCCCAGATGTACTTATATCACAAGATACTAGGAGCTTCTCCTCCAAGGAAGGGCCTAAACAAACAGCATGAAGGATTATTTGTATATAACTGCAAGCTTCTAATTTTTCAACCATCCATCTCCACCCCCCCAATTCTAAAGGGAAGGCCCTGCCACATATAATATAAATTTTGAAATAATTCAAGTCCACACATTTGTCTAGGGCTTGAGACACTTTAGCGATTTTAGAGAACTTAAACATCATTATCTACTTTGATTCTCAGGAATTCTGTGAGACAGTAGGTAGAATGGTATAGTGGAAGGTGTTCTACCTTAGAAATCTGGTGACCTATACAAGATACAGACACTTCTACTAGCTATCGCCTATTTCTTCATCTGTCAACCGAGAACGTGTAGATGAGTACATGTCTGCTAGGATCCCTCTCAGCACTGTTCTGTGCCTCAAGACACAGTAACTACCTCCCGCCCCCACAAGTGATAAAACTGAGGTATAGAAATGTTTAAAGATTGTCCAGGGACAAACTGATAGTAAATGGAGAACCTGGGCTTCTGACCCCAACGTGCTTTATCACAGAGAGCACTTTCTAAAGCAGCTTTCCCTGGCTCATTACTCTTAAGAAAATGATGGTGGTGATTCCCTCAAACAAGAGTCATCTCCTGAAGAAATCAGTGTGTTCTTAAAGTTCTAAGCTGGTTTAAATAGGTCCTAATTTAGGAGCAGATGTTTCCAATCACTTTTCCAGAATGTGAAGCCCCCAGAATTAAAAAAATCTATATTCTTACTTTGGTGAATTTCAATAGTACTCATATATTCAGGCACATGTTTCTGTGCCAACATCACTGTATTATTCTACTTATATAAGTGAAATAAATTATCCTAGATTATTTTAAAAATACTTTCATTAATAGTCTAGTAGTTACCTGCTTTCTGCACATTGTATGAGGCTGAAACAGTAGAGAAATAAGGAGTTTGCCCAGGGACACCACATAAGGCAACAGACACTGGACTCTGACCTGGAGGGATATACTGTGCTCCAGCCTTCTGAGCATGCAACTGGCCAAGTGGGGCGGTGGGGTGGAAAGACTGAAAAGGCTGGGAAGTGGAAGAAGGACCACATGTGGGAGCTTCAACAGGCCCCTGCATAAAGTCACTGAATTCTTCTTCATCAAGAAAGGCTGGTGATGGGGAGACAGTTTTAGCAGAATGAGATGATGTGGGATAATCTGCAAAATGGAAAATGGCAATGAAACACACAGAAATGAAAATCAACAGGGGAAAAGAAATTAAGATGTAGTATAACCCCAAAAGAATATACTGAAACATGAATAGTGGAGGTGAATAAGAAATAACATGTAACAACAAACAGAATCATACAATGAATGCAAAACACTTTGATGTCTATTTACAAACAATTTTTTAGTCTTTTTTTTTTAAACATCTTTATTGGAGTGTAATTGCTTTACAATGTTGTGTTACGTTTCTGTTGTGTATAACAGTGAATCAGCTATACGCATACATACATCCCCATATCCCCTCCCTCTTGCGCCTCCCTATCCCACCCCTCTAGGTGGTCACAAAGCACCGAGCTGATCTCCTGTGCTATGCAGCTGCTTCCCACTAGCTATCTATTTTACATTTGGTAGTGTATATATGTCAATGCTACCCTCTCAGTTCGTCCCAGCTTACCCTTTCCCCTCCTTGTGTCCTCAAGTCCATTCTCTACATCTGCGTCTTTATTCCTATCCTGCCCCTAGGTTCATCAGAACCATTTTTTTTTTTTAGATTCCATGTATATGTGCTAGCATACAGTATTTGCTTTTCTGACTTACTTCACTCTGTATGACAGACTCTAGGTCCATCCACCTCACTACAAATAACTCAATTTCATTTTTAGTCTTTTTTAAAAAGAGGTTTTATAGCTATTTTGCTCAAAAACAGAAAAATGTAAAACTCAAAATTTCTTTCCTTCTTTCATTAAGTTAGCACTTATTTTTTTTCCTTGAGACCACTAATAATTTACATCAAAGTGGTGATTATTTTTGGAATTCAACTGATCTATTTATCTGGATAATATTTTCTCAAACCAATATAAATAAGAGAACCTACCTATATGCTGCTGAATACATTTTAGACAGATATATACTGATGATTACATTTCATTATGCCAGTAAAAAACAGTGCATGACGCACACTTGTAATTTTTGATAAATCATGCCTAAGCCATACACTTAGCATAGTTCATATTTCATATGAGGATGAAACTTACTGTGTGGGGAATGAAAATTACAAAGGCAACAAGAACATCAAACATATTACCAAAGTGATATTTTCTTGTGAAAAGCATCAAAATTAGGACATCATAAAGTGCTAAGTCAAATAACTCAACAGCCAATTTAAGAAAGTAAACCCTAAGAGCTATGTTTAAAAGATCTTTGCCTCTAAAAGATATAAACATCACTGTGGCTTTTTACTGTTAAATATGAGATTCACTTATGTAAAACCTTCTCTACAGGGATTATGCTTAATACTAGGCTCATTAACAATACTATTATTGTTGCTTCTTCACATTTTTAACTTCTCTGAATTGCTTTAACATTTACTAAAGTCTAATGTCACAAGGAGCAGTTTTTTTTAAAAAAGGCTCTCATTTGAAAAATGGGGACACTATGTTTTTCTCTTTTGGACCCTTCTCTTTTGGATCCATGAAATAAAGGCTGGAAGCATTAAAGTTCTATGAAAGATGCAAAATGAATATGCAAAATTACTGCCTTAATGAATTTTGTTTAAAAAAAGCCATGTCATAATGAATCCCAACCCTCCCAATAATGGTTACTGAGAGTGTGTATTTAAGCTCTCAATTTGGGTTCTCAGATCAGTACTGGTAGAAAATAGTAACAATGCAAAACTGACAGCTACTATGGATATAGTAGCTGACTGTTTAGGCTAAACCAACTTTTTTCCTTTTCTTTCTTTTTTTTTAGGCTAAAAATTTCTTTGCATTTGACTGGAATTATGTTAATTCTATGTGGTATATATTTTGGCTTAGAAACTCTTGTAGCTATATATATATATGATTAATAAGAAGTATAAAAATTATGTGATACAGTTTGTATAGTCAATATTTTAAGATAAACAGTCTATGGGCGTTTATGCCTCTGGTGGTAAAAAGGCTGGAAACTTTTTACATACTTTAGGCCTAGGTTTAAGACCCTAGCTGGAGAAGCTCTGGAAATTCCTTGTGCTTGCTCCAAAAAAATATTTTTCTAGCGAAGCATGAAGCAGTTAACTAGGAACAGCTAACTGCACGCATGTTGACTGAACTCAAGAGATTACTTGAACATCAAAACACCAATTTATTACTTACAATGAAGTTGTTAAACCATACCGTTGTCCAAAGGGGGCATTCTATATGGATAGAACAGTATGTGACCTAACAATGACCATTCCTCTCTGCCTTCTTCTCCTTTATCTAAGTTCCATGCTGGGTCCAGTTTTACCATTCCAATGACTATACTTAAATGACTTACTGACTAGCTTATTCAGCTTGTAATTTTCATTTTTAGGTATGTTTTTCCTTTCTGAACTCATTCTGATTGCTAATATCCATTCCCTTTTCAATATCAGTATATATTTTACTTTGGGGCATATTTTTGTAACGATAATCTGAGTATATAATCTAGCAAGTGAAATTAATAGCACAGAGGCAAAGCTGTCCCAGAAAGTCAAGAACTCGTTACTCTGCCAATATTAGATTATGCCCTCCTGATATCACCTATAAAAGGTACCTATAAAGACCGTCAATGTACTACATGCCTGCAGAAAATAGCACTTGGCTGAATGATTTATGAAAACTATTCACCTATTAATGGTATGTTATTCTTGAAATTAGCTGAGAATAAAATGTCAAAATATCAAATTTTAAAAAAGGATATGGTAACAGTTATGTGAAGTTAAAACTCATTTCAACTGCTAAATGTTTAAAACACATGCAAAAAACCCCCCAAAAATATCTCTTTACCCTGCTCTATTAGGTACTTTTCTTTTGCTTATTTGATGGTAAATGAAAATAAAAACTACAAAGGAATGTATTTTAAAAACTAAAATTTTACGAGAAATATTATTTAATACATGACATTTTTTAAATTGGAGTGTAGTTGCTTTACAATATTGTGTTATTTTATATTGTACAGCAAAGTGAATCAGCTATACATAAACACAGATCCTCTATTTTTTGGATTTCCTTCTCATTTAGGTCACCACAGAGCACTGAGTAGAGTTCCCTATGCTATACAGTAGGTTCTCATTAGTTATCTATTTTATACATATAAATCCATGACTTTTTAAAGGAGTCATTTAGAAAATTTGTAAGTTTCATCACATTGAATAAAATCTGAACTAGTACATCAAAAGTAAAACTACTTTAAAATAATGAGAATGAAATGGTAAACTCCTTTATTACATTTGCTTTTAGTGAATGGATTTTACTAACGTTAACATACTCATTTATACAGAAGATTTACAAGTAAAGTTGTCATGCTGACATTTACTAGAAGACAAAGAGGTTTCTTCCTCCCAAGATTGTCTAGACCAGAGCTCTTAACCCACTGTAAATTTTAAAACATCCAAATCTGTACTTAGCTTGAAGGAGGAGTTCAACATTCACTCTCCGCACACACACACAATGGTCAATTAAACACACAGGGACTATAAGTCACCTTCCAACAAAAGAAAATTTTTAAATTAAAACTACCTGGTTTCTTAGGGTGTGATGCTGGGGTAGGGTGCATCTTAGCATCTCTGGAAAACCCATCTAAGTTTCCTTTTATGGCTTCCAAAGCATCATCTCTACTCTTCTCTCCTGTCTGGGAGACAATAAATGTATATATATTTCTTCACTTGTCTCTCACACTACGTCCTAATCCACACAAGTTGAAAGAAAAGTGCAGATATTCGTCAATTTACAATATTTTTACCACATACTTCGGATAGTGAATTTTCCAAGTCAGAAAAACATTGACATAAAGCGAAGGCGTAAAACAACACTCTAAAGAAGATTATTAAAAGGCCCATTTAGAAATACTTTAGGCTACAGCTGTTAGACATTAAGTATCCAGTATTAATGCTTCCCAAGAAAAGATTACAAGCATTCCAAAGGTAGAAAACAAGAGTTGAGAAGATAATGCTGCTATGCCATTCCCTTCAACAATAAAGTATCTTTAAAGAAAAAGAAAAGTCCTTTGCTTTCGGACTTAGACAAAACCAAAACGAATCAACCACAGCCTCAGCTTGCGCTGGTGCCCATGTAACAAAATCCACTAAATGACTGAGAAGAGGCACATTCGGGGGAGTATGCTGTGTGCTGGAATACGTTACCTTGGGTTTCACACTACTCAGAAGTCTGAGCTTTTGCTTCTGCTCTTCAAACTGGCGTCTTTTTCTTTCTTCTTCTAAGAGCTTTTGCTGCTGTTCAAATCGTTTTCTGAAGGAAAAACAATCTAGTAAAGAGCCAGCTTCAGGGATTATCAACTGTTATATTCATATTTCTTCTTTCTAAGTCATCTAGCATTTCTAGAACTAAAAACTTCACTGATAATTATATCTAATTTTCTGAAGACAATCCTATTTCACCACTATATTAATTTCCAAATATATGAAATAAGTCTAAAAAGTGATTTACCTAAATTATAGACGTGAATTTATTTCCTGTCTAATTTGCAAGGGAAGGAGACAACATTTTACATTCAAAGTAATTACAAAAAACAGAGAGGGAGGTAGACGAAATAAAAACACTCTTTGCTCTGCATACAAAAAAGAAACTTCTACTTGAGGAGGCAGTAACATACATGAGAAAGAGCAGTGGTTCTGGGACTCAGGAGGCCCGCACTCGGGTCCAGGTCTTACTGGTAACTGTGTAACCCAGGCTGACACGTGGCTTACTCCTTTGGACCTCACTTTCCCCAGATGTAAAGTCAGAGGATTGAATTACAGGATCTCTAAGGTCCCTTCTGGTTTTAAACTTTTAAATAATAAGAGTATATTAAAGAGATTTAAAGGCACCGTAAATGTTTCAGCTTCAAATCTGCACTACAGATCATCTGACAATTTTCAAATTGACTGCTATCATGTATCTTTATCCTTGCATCCTGAGGTCTCTTACTGCTGCTCCTCGGCGAACTGTTTCTGCATGTCTGGAGTGTACTGTGGGCCTGGAGGACGCATTCCTAGGAAAGGTGCTTGTCCCAGGTAAGGCATTCCTCCTGCTGGTATTGGTCCCATTGGTATCCCTGCCTAGAAAAAAACCGACAAAGACTTAAGCTTAAAAAAACACAATTTCGTCTTTTTTCCTTTTTTTTTTTTCCCCTTTGGCTGCGCTGCACAGCATGCGGGATCATTTCCCCGACCAGGGATTGAACCCGCGCCCCCTGCAGTGGAAGCACGGAGTCTTAACCACTGGACCTCCAGGGAAGTCCCCACAATTTCTCCTTTTAATTACTACAAAGAAAAACTGTAACTTCCATAAATTTTCTTATTTTTAATTAATGAACTATATAAAGGCATTTTAATAGAATATTTAATATTATTTATTAACGAACTATATAAATGCACTTTAATACAAGATTCAAAGAACACAGGCTAAAAATGAAAAGCTCCCCTTAATATCTTGCCCCTTCCATTTCCTTCATGTCTTCGAGGGGACCACCACTGCTAGAATAGTCTGAGGGTGTGTGTGTAAAATCTTCCAGTCTGTGTGTGTAAGGCTGTGTGTGTGTACAACTCAAAAGTTATATCTGGTGAGCTCACTGATCCATACTCTTTGAGAAGAGGTATCATATCTCACACGTCTCTGTATTTCCAGCAATAGATAAGCGCCTGGCATATGGTAGTTATTCCACAAGTGAGATTAAACACGATTTTCCAATATGTATGATAGGATAATGATTATTTTGATATTCATTATCATAGGCTTGGCTATCCAAACTTTTACAGAAAATATCAATAATAAAAAAAATCAATAGTAAATGACATATCAATACAACAGTATACAGTTCACTGAAGTGTCCAGAAGTAAGAATGGTATTACACAACAGCTAACCACAAAATCTAATATGAATAATGATGATGATGATGATGAAAATGATAGCAATGGATAATTTTTACTGAGTGAAAATTCCTCTGTTATTCAACCTTCTCCCTGAAAAGTTCCCCTTCAGTTCCCTAACTTGAAACTTGGCTGTCCCTGGAAGCCCTCTCATTTGGAGATTGCTGCTTTTCTTCCAACATTTCCTGTAGACGGGCAATATTCCTCCTTGCTTCTTCTAAACCCTTTTTCTTCTCTTTTCCTTCAAAAACCTGAACACATTTTAATTTCTTGCCATCAGACTTCATCATTTACTATCCTAACTTGTTTATGTCATCTACTGACCCTTAACTCCCTCACTCTTCAACTGAAGGCTTCAGAACCTTGCTATGGTCCATTCTACTCCTAAACTGCTCTTGGTGACGTCAATAATCATATGGATGACTCATCTAACACTGTGGCCTTTCAGGTCTCCTCATCACAATCATGTCCAACATACCATTCCAGTTTCCCATTCCACGGCCATCTCCCCTGATCATCCGCCCCAGTAACTGCATCATCTCCAAAATCTTGATTTTAAACATCCCAACACTTGACCACCACCTTCTGTCCTTCCAGCCTTCCAGCTCATGTACTCCAGCAATTCTCTTATTTCATTAATACCTCCCTCCCATCCATTAATCTTACCACTTTCCCACTGTCCATCATCCTCATCACGTCCTCACTTCTCTTCCTGCTCAGCTTAGACTCCAGGATTCAATATTAAATGCCTCTGTAAACATCCTTAGCTCCCTTACCTCTGGCTTCCTTGGTATGGTCTCCTGGGAAACCTCATTCCTGGTTAGTCAACTAATCACCTTCTCTTATCCTTACAACCAAACCATTTAACCTTGCTGGAGAACAAAACCTTGATGACTCACCTTAAATTCCTGACTACAGATCTCAAATGGATCCCCAACACAGGAGTCTTATGAGGACTCCTACTATGTAAGATTTCAACCCTTTGACATTTCTTGAGATTTGCTATGGCCCAGCATATTTCAATTTTAATAAATATTCCATGTTTGCTTAAAAAGAAAGTGTATTTTGCAATTGTTGGAAACAGTGTCCTATTTATCCACTAGTCAAGCTTGTTAAGAAGGTTCTTTAAACCTGTATCTTTACTGATTGTGGATTTGTCTATTTCACCTTGTTTTTGTGTCAGTTTCTGTCTTACACATTTTGAGGCCAGGTTATTAGGTGCATACAAACTGTTAATCTTTCTGGTGAATTTAATCTCTCATCAAAATGAAATATCCTCTTTACCTCCAGGCTTTTAAGGCTTTTTGCCTTAAAGTATATTTTGTCTGATTTTTCTTTAACAGAAATCATGTTACTGTTTCCCTCAAATAAAAAAAGTATTTCTTTTGAACTTATCCAAAATACCTTCTTGTTCTGAACCTTTACTGAGACAGTGGAAGATTGTTTTAAGGTCTAGAAGTAATATAATATGTGTAAAGCACCTACAACACTGTCTAGTACATATGAGTAAATAACAGCTACGATAGAAATAATTATCTTTATACATTAGAAATATACTTTATACATTAGAAACAATATTAATGACAGAACAGAACACTTTCAAAACAGTAAAGATTCAACTTTTTTCTGAAACAAAATAAGATTCCTCAAGCAAATACAGAATTAAGCAACTAGATAAGAAAAAAGAACACAATAGTTATAGGTATCATTTTACTGTGTTCCTGCCATATGTCAGCTATAGAACTAGGTAGGCATTTACATACATTATTCTCAATATATGTGTGAGATCATCAGAATTAGGGATATTTCCGATAATGATCAATAAGAAGACCTTAGTAATAACACTTATGAAGCCTGTACTATGTTCCAGGGACTTTTCTAAGTGCTTTACATGTATTAATTAATTTAATCCTTACAACAAATCTATGCAGTAGGTGCTACCATTATTCTCATTTTACAGATGAGGAAATTGAAGCAGAAAATAGTTAAGTATCTCACTCATTACTGGCAAGTGTCAGAGCCAGGATTAGACCCAGGCAGCTTCTGGTCCCCAAATCCATGTTTTCCATCATTATGCTATGCTCCCTCTCCAGCTACCAACAACCACCATAAAATTCAAAATTAAAATTAAAAAAAAATTTTTTTTTCTGTTTCTATTCATGTGCTCAGACACATACCTGCTCAATAAATACTAGCAGCCTGTAAGGCTTATGAATGGTTTCTAGTACTTTACAACTGGAATTACAAGTAATATTGCTTAATTACTAACACTCCCTATTCTAAATCTTGGGTAGTAATGGCTATGTATACTTATTTTTAATCACACTGTGGTTCTCTTGCTGCTAAAAATTAGTGCCAGAGTCCTAGTATTACATTTCTTTTTTTTTCCCCAATCTATAATTTAATCAGTTCCTTATTTTTTCCAGTTTTATTGAGATGTAACTGACACATAATATTGTATGAGTTTAAGGTGTGCAACATGTTGATTTGATCCACTTATATACTGCAAAATGATTAACACCATAGCATTAGCTAACACCTCTGCCATGTCACATAATTACCATTTCTTTTTTGTGGTACGGGATTAAAATTTCTTTTTAAATTTTGACTCAGTTTACTCAAGGCACACAAAACACAAAAGAAACCACCCAAATCATATAGGCTAAAAGACAAAATGAGACATTCCACAAAAATAATAAAGAATGAAAGAAGGTGTTATTATGCATATTACCTTTCTATTTACACAATTCTGTTCTTCAAGAAGATTCAAACTTGCTAAATGGCATTTTGTATTTCTCCTTCTCCTGAAAAGTAACTTTATACATTTCATAGAGTCTAATTTTATACATTCTTTTGAAATCTAGATAAACCAAAAGGTTAAGAGACACGAATCCTTAGCTATACAGTGAGTGAATAACACAGCAAAAGAAATAACTCAGAAATCTGAGATACATCCAATAAACTACTAAGAAGACTAAAAGATAAAGAAGTTCACCCCAAGTTGAAGGATACTGAAGGCTACTGAAGATTTGAGTAAGTGGAGAGGTACGACAGTAAGACTAAAAGAGTAAAAATGTCAATTTCTTTTTTTTTTTTAATTTTTATTTATTTTTATTTTTGGCTGCCTTGGGTCTTTGTTGCTGTGCGCAGGCTTTTCTCTAGTTGTGGTGAGCGGGGGCTACTCTTCGTTGCGGTTCCCAGGCTTCTCATTGGGTGGCTTCTCTTGTTGCAGAGCATGGGCTCTAGGCGCATGGGCTTCAGTAGTTGTGGCATTCGGGCTCAGTAGTTGTGGCTCACGGGCTCTAGAGCGCAGGCTCAGTAGTTGTGGTGCATGGGCTTAGTTGCTCTGCAACATGTGGGATCTTCCCGGACCAGGGCTCGAACCCGTGTCCTACGCACTGGCAGGCGGATTCTTAACCACTGTGCCACCAGGGAAGTCCCCAAAATGTCAATTTCAATCAAAATCACGACAGGTTTTATATGGAATTTGACAAGCTTATCTCAAAATTTATACTGAAGGGGACGTGACCATGAATAGCTATAATTCTTTAAAAGAAAAAGGAGGATCCACACCACCAGATATCAAGGCTTATCTTGGGCTAGAACAATTAAGACAGTAAGATGTTTACTGATGTAGAGATAGACAGAATAGCAATGGGACAAACAGAAGAGCTCAAAAACTAATCCAAAGCATATAAAGAAATTTGACATTACAGGAGTAATCTTCGAAATCAACAGGTAAAGAATGGGCTGCTGGGTTTTCCTGGTGGCGCAGTGGTTAAGAATCCGCCTGCCAATGCAGGGAACACAGGTTCGAGCCCTGGTCCGGGAAGATCCCACATGCCGCAGAGCAACTAAGCCCCTGTGCCACAACTACTGAGCCTGCGCTCTAGAGCCCGCGAGCCACAACTACTGAAGCCCGTGCCTAGAGCCCGCAAGCCACAACTACTGAAGCCCATGCCTAGAGCCTGTGCTCCACACAAGAGAAGCCACCACAGTGAATAAATAAATTAAAAAAAAAAAAAAAGAATGGGCTGCTGAGAGGAATTCCCTGACAGTCCAGTGGTTAGGACTCCACACTTCCACTGCAGCGGGCATGGGTTCGATCCCTTGTCGGGGAACTAAGATCCCACATGCTGCACAAAAAAGAATGGGCTATTGATAAATGGTTTGGGGGACAACTGTCTACTCAAATGGAAAATAATAAAATTAGACCCTTCAGCCTCACACTGATACTAAAGAACAATTCCAGGTAGGTTAAGAACCTATATATAAAAAGAAACTTTAAATTTTTAATAAGAAAATACAGTAGAATATCATTATTACCTCAGGGTAGGATTATGTCTTAGATGAGACAGGAAAAGCTCAAACCATAAAAGAAATGATTTATCCATCTGACTTAACTTCTACAAAACATGACACCATAAACAAAATTAAAAGGCAAGCCAAAGTCTAGAAGGAGATATTGACAGCACAAATAACCACGAAGGTTAGAATCCAGAATATATAATGAACACTTAGACATCAATAAAACCAAAACAAAGAGCAAAGAATTGAAAGCAACTTAAATGTCCATCAATAGAAGAATATATATTCATGCAATGGAATACTACTAGCAGCTATATGAACAAACTTGGCATTATTCCACAACTGGGATAAATCTTGGAGAAAAACGATGTTAAAAGAAGAAATCAAATGCAAAAGGGAACACACTTATGTAAAATTTTAAAACCTAGAAAATATTATATAACATTCATGAATATACAAACATTTAAAAAAGTATAAAATACATACGGAAACAATAAAAAGTGAATTCATGATAGTGATAACTATCTCTGGGGAAGTAGAGGAAAAAATTATACCTATATTGTTAAAGTCTTTTAAAAAATGTGAAGCAAATATGGCGGGTTAAAACTTGATAAAAGGATGACATGACTGTTTAAGTAGAAAATCGAAAAGAATCTACACAAAAATTCCTAGAATAAGTGAGTTCAGCAAGGTTTCAGTTTACAAGACAAATATACAGAAATCAATTTGTATTTCTATATACTAGCAATGAACACATTAACACAGAAATTAACAATATAATGCCATTTACAATTACTCAAAAGAATGAAATACTTAGATGTAAATCTAACAAAACGTTTACAAGACTTGTATGCTGAAAACTATACAATGCTGATGAAGAAACCAAAGAAGACCTAAAAAAATGGAGAGACATACCATGTTCATATATTGAAAGAATCTTCATATTAAAGATGTCAATTTCCCCCAAGTTGATACAAAGGTTTAATATAATTCCTACCAAAACTCCAGCAAGAGCTTTTGTAGATCTAGACAACATTATTCTAAAATTGTATGGAAAGGCAAAGGAACTTAGAAAAGTTATAACAATTTTGAAAATAATAACAACGTGAGAGGAATCAGGCTTCTACAGCTAATGAGATTGAACCAGTAATGAAAATCTCCCAACAAAGAAAAGCCCTGTCCTGATGGTTTTGCTGGTGAATTATACCAAACATTTAAAGAAGAAATAATAGCAGTTCTTCTCAAACTTTTCCAAAACATTGAAGAGGAGAGAGGTTACGCTAAGGCCAGCATAACCCTGGTACCAAAGCCAGACAGACACTACAAGAAAAGAAACTACAGATCAATATCCCTTATGAACACTAATGTAAAAATCCTCAACAAAACACCAGCCATCAGAATTCAGCAGCATAGTAAAAGGACTATAAACCATGACCAATTGGGATTTATTCTTGTAGTGCAAGGCTGGTTCAATATATGAAAAATGATCCATGTAAATACCACATATTCATTTCAATGGATGCAGAAAAAGCATTTGACGAAATACAATCGCATTTCATGACAAAAAACACTCAACTAACTAGGAACAGAAAAAAATTACCTCAACACAATACAGGTTATATATGAAAAACCCACTGTGAACATCATACTCAAAGGTGAAAGACAGAAAGCTTTTTCTCTAAGATCAGAAATAGGGCAGGGGGGGACTTCCCTGGTGGTTCAGTGGTTAAGACTACATGCTTCCACTGCAGGGGGCACGGGTTCAATCACTGGTTGGGGAACTAAGATCCTGCATGCTGCACGGTGTGGCAAAAGGAAAAAAACGAAATAGGGCAGGGATGCCCACTTTTACCACTTCTATTCAAAATAGTAGTGGAAGTTCTAACCAGAGCAATTAGGGAAAAAAAGGAATAAAAGGCATCCAAGTTATAAAGGAAGAAGTAAAATGATCTCTGTTTGCAGATGATATGATCTTATTTGTAGAAAATCATAAAGACTCCACAAAAAAGCTGTTAGAACTAATAAATGAATTCAGCAAGGGGCAGGATACAAAGTCAACACACAAAAATCATGAGCCAACCTCGCTATAGGGGTGTGGGAGCCAAAAGAGGTGAAGGAATGTCAGCAGAAACAATTACTCTTCCCACCAAAAAGAAAAGGCATAAAATGCTCAAAATTAAATGAAAAATGGACTGTTCTAGAACTTAGAGAAATAATATTGTTCAAATATTAAGTTGAAACAAAATAAAGCTTTCAGATTGTATTGCTCCCTAAGCACTAAGAAAGTGAGGTATGTACCACTAGAAAAAACTTGACATTAAAATAATGTTTTTAAATCACGTGCATTTCCATACACAAAAAATGAACATCCAAAAAGGAAATTACAAAAACAATTCCATTTACAATAGCATCAAAAAAAAAAAAAAAAAAAACGAAACAACAAAAACTTAGGAACTAACTTAACCAAGGAGGTGAAAGATTTATCCAATGAAAACTACCAAAAACTGCTGACAGAAATGAAAGAAGTCATAAATAAATAGAAACACAATGCATGCTTCATGGATTGGAAGACTTAACATTGTTAAAATGTCAATATTACCCAAAGCAAACTACAAAAGCAATCCCTATGAAAATCCTGATGACATTTTTGCAGAAATAGAAAAACCCATCCTAAAATCCATACTCAATGGGACTTCCCTGGTGGCAGAGTGGTTAAGAATCCACCTGCCAATGGAGGGGACATGGGTTCAAGCCCTGGTTCGGGAAGATCCCACATGCCGCGGAGCAACGAAGCCCGTGCACCACAACTACTGAGCCTGCGCGCCACAACTACTGAGCCTGTGTGCCTAGAGCCCGTGTTCCACAACAAGAGAAGCCACCGCAATAAGAAGCCCGCGTACCGCAACAAAGAGTAGTCCTTGCTCTCTGCAACTAGAGAAAGCCCACGTGCAGCAATGAAGACCCAACACAGCCAAAAATAAATAAACAAAATATTAAAAAAATAAATTAAAAAAAGAAAGAAAACAGTATACCAAGTCCTCAAAAAAAATTTAAAAAATAAAATAAAATAAAATTCATACTCAAGGGACCCTGAATAGCCAAAACAATCTTGAAAAAGAAGAAAACTGGAGGACTCAGGCTTCCTGATTTCCTGCTACAAAACTACAGTGATCAAAACAGTAATGGTACTTGCATAAAGGCATATAGACCAATGGAAAAGAATAGAAAGCCCTGAAATAAACCCTTGCATATATGGGTCAAAATGATTTTTGACAAATGTACCAAGACCATTCTATGGGTAAACGACAGTCTTTTCAACAAATGGCGGTTTTCAACAAAATTGGACCCTTACCCAACACCATATACAAAAATTAACTCCAAATGTATCAAGAACCTAAATGTAAGACCTAAAATAATAAAACTCTCAGTAGAAAACATAGAACAGAAACTTCATAATACTGGATTTGGCAATGCTTTCTTGAATATGACACCAAAGGCACAGGCAACAAAAGAAAAAATAGACAAGTTGGACTTCATGAAAATTTAAAAAGTCTGTATATTAAGAGGCACAATACACAGAGTAAAAAGGCAGCCCACAGAATGGGAGATAATATTTACACATTACATATATGATAAGGAGTTAATATCCAAAATATATAGGAATCTCCTAAAACTCAACAACAAAAAATTCAGTTCAAAAATGGGCAAAGGGGGTTCCCTCGTGGTGCAGTGGTTAAGAATCCGCCTGCCAATGCAGGGGACACGGGTTCGAGCCCTAATCCAGGAAGATCCCACATGCCGCAGAGCAACTAAGCCCGTGTGCCACAACTACTGAAGCTTGCGCACCTAGAGCCTGTGCTCCACAACAAGAGAAGCCGCCGCGATGAGAAGCCTGTGCACCTCAATGAGGAGTAGCCCCTGCGCGCCACAACTAGAGAAAGCCCGCGTGCAGCAACGGAAGACCCAACACAGCCAAAAATAAATAAATAAAATAAATTTTTTTAAAAAAAGGGCAAAGGAACTGAACAGACATTTCTCCAAAAATATACAAATGGCCAATAAGCACATGAAAAGATACTTAACATCACTAATCATTAGGGAAATGCAAATCAAAACTAGAATGAGATACCACCTCACAACCATTAGTATGGATCCTATCAAAAGAACAGAAAATAAGTGTTGGCGAGGATGTGGAAAAATTGGAACTCTTTTATATTATTGGTGGGAATAAAATGGTACAGTTGCTGTGGAAAACAGTATGGAGGTTCCTCAAAAAATTAAAATAGAATTACCATATGACCCAGCAATTCCATTTCTGAGTATATACCCAAAAGAATTGAGAGCAGAGTCTAAAAGAGATATTTTTACACCCGTGTTCATAGCAGTATTATTCACAATAGCTAAAACATGGACTCAACCCAAGTGTCCAAAGACCAATGAATGGATAAGCAAAGTGTCATATATACATACAATGGAATGTTAGTCTTAAAAAGGAAGGAAATTCTGCAATATGCTACAACATGGATAAACCTTGAGCACATTATGCTAAGTGAAATAAACCAGTCACAAAAAGACAGATACTGTATGATTCTACTTACATGATATACTTAGAGTAATCAAAATTATAAAGACCTAGGGACTTCCCTGACAGTTCAGTGATTAAGACAAAGCGCTTCCAGTGCAGGGAGCGCAGGTTTGATCCCTGGTCAGGGAACTAGGATCCCACATGCCGTGCAGTGCGGCCAAAAAAACCCCCCAAAACCCAAAAGACATAAAGACCTAAAGTATATAATGGTGGCTGCATAGGGCTGAAAGGAGGGAAAAATGGGGAGTTACTGTACAATAGGTACAGAGTTTCAGATTTACAAGATGAAAAGAGTTATGCGGATGGATGGTGGTAATGGCTGCACAACAATGTGACTGTATTTAATACCACTGAACTGTATACTTAAAAATGGTTAAGGTGGTAAACTTTATGTTATGTGTATTTTACTGCAATAAAGTTGGAGAAAACATGGGAGGAATCAGTCTTACATAGCTACTGTAATCAAGACTAGTAGACACGTAAGTCAATGGAACAGAACAGAGAACCTAGAAAAACACTCACATAAACATGCCCAACTGATTTTGACAAAAATACAAAAGCACTCTGATGGAGGAAGGACAGCCTTTTCAACAAATGGTACTGGAGCAATTGGACATCCATTGGCAAAAAAATAAACCCCAACCAAAGTTTCATACCTTGTACAAAAACTAACTCAGAATGGATCATGGACTTAAATGTAAAATGTAAAACTTTTAGAAAAAATAAAAAAAAAATCAGAAAAATCTTCAGGATCTAGGGCAAGGTGAAGAATTCTCAGACTTATACCAATGCATGTTTTATAAAGTGAAAAACTGATAAATTGGATTTCATCAAAATTAAAAATTTTTTCTCTGAGAAGGACCTTGTTAAGAGGATGAAAAGACAAGTGCTATGGTCTGAATGTTTGTGTCTCCCCCTAACTCATATGCTGAAATTCTAACCCCCAAAGGTGATGGTATTAGTAGATAGGGCCTTTGGGAAGTGATTAGGTCGTGAGAGACGAAGCCTCATGAATGGGATTAGTGCTCTTAAAAACAGATTCCCCCCCCCAAAAAAAAACCAAAAACAAAACAAAAACAAAAACAAAAACAGATCCCACAGAGCTCCCTAGTCCCTTCCCCCCTGGGAGGATACAACTAAAAGTCTGTGACCTGGAAGAGGGTCCTCACCCGACTATGCTGGCACTCTGATCTTGGACTTCCAGCCTCTAGAACTGTGAAAAATAAACTTCTGTTGTTTATAAGCTACCCAATCTCTGGCATTTTGTTATAGCAGCCTGAACAGACTAAGACAACAAGCTACAGACTGGAAGAAAATATGTGCAACTCAACAGTAAAATAACAAAAAAATCCAACTAGGAAATGAACAGAAGACAGGAAGGGACATTTCGCTGAAGAGAATGTAATGATGGCAAATAAGCACATGAAAAGATGTCCAGCATCATTAGTGTTAAAGAGAAACCAATATGGAGGCTGCACTTTGAATATACGCCTAGACCAAAGGCTCACAGTAACCAAAATGTAACACTGTCCTGAGTTCCCCCAAATGCTGACTCTGACTTTAAACAAAACCTAAGCGTTCTTCATGTCAGTATGACCTTACAGTTTCCTAGCTAATCAGCTACAAACAAGTAAGCTTAGCAATGAAAAGGAAAGTAAGTTTCTAGAAAGTCATCACAGTAGAAGACAATGTACTCATTCATGTTTCTAATTAACTGTAACTGCTGAGAGCACTTGCGGCTTGAGGTCTCCCTGTTGGGGAATAGTTTGTTTCTTGCCCAATAAAATACCCATATCAAGTAAAGCTCCTTGAATTTTCTTTTGACATTAGTCATTGGGGAAATGCAAATTAAAATCATGAAATATCACAACACACCTATAAGAATGGCTAAAATAAAAAATAACACCACCAAATGCTAACAAGGATGCAGAGAAACTGGATCACTCATATATCGCTGGTGAGAATGTAAAAGGGTTCAACCACTCCAGAAAACAGTTTCTGTAAAAACTAAACATCCAAATACCATGCCACCCCACACTCCTGGGCGTTAATCCCAGAGAAATGAAGCCTTATGTTCACACAAAAACCTCTATTTGTCATAGCTAAAAACTAAAAACAGCCCAGACGTCCTTCAATGGGTAAATGGTTAAACAGACAGTAGTATATACAATAATGGAATATTATTCAGCAATAAAAATGAAGTACATGCAACAACTTGGATGAATTTCAAGGGAATTATGCAGAACAAAAAAAAAAGCCAATCTCAAAAGGCTAGTGATTCAATTTAGGTAACACTGTTGAAATCACATAATTATAGAAATGGGAAACATATTAGTTGGGGGGGGTATGAAGGGTTGGGGGGGGTATGAAGTGGGAGGGAGATGAATTTTGTTGTAAAATGTCAACATGAGGAGATCCCTGGGGTGATGGGAATGCTCTGTATCTTGACTGTATCAATGCCAACATCCCGGCTGTGATATTATACTGTAGTTCTGCAACTTGTTACCACGGGGGGAAACAGGGAAAGATCTCTTTGTATTATTTCTTACGTACATGTGTACAGACATTTACCTCAAAATTAAAAGTTTAACGAAAAATGTTTTGATAAAGCTGTGCAATTGGCTCACACATGTTCATCATATAGTCTATTCTTCCCTATATACTTGAAATATTTTGAATAATGACTTTAAAATTTATTCTAAATCTTGTGAAGTGTGTTCTTTTTATGAGTTTTGGGGAGTGGAGGGCTATTCGGCAACCAAGACTAATTTTCATCTTTGACTTTTATCTGAAAGTGCACCCCTCAAACATTTAAGGGGTGACTAAAGAATAATGGGTATTCCTCATACATGTCTGTGGTTGGTTAAGGTTATTAAGTTTGAGGGAAAAAAATAAGATCTGAATGAGTTTCTCCTTTAAGAACAGTGAGCAGCTTCCAAGCAGTATAATGCCTGTCAGCAAGAAAAAAGGTTAAACAAAAAGATTTTGGCTTCTTTACTTTAGAACCATTAATCCTAAACTCCTGATATTCAGGGAAATTATTTGGGTGATATCAAATCTGGTAGTTCACTTTCTTATTGTTTTCTGCATGTTAGAGATCCTTAATGTTTTTGGTTGTTTCAAACTCTTTAAAAAATTTTTTTAGATAATTACGCAAGTTATAAAACAATGTTTAGTGTGAAAATTAATGATTTTAAAATTGTGGGCATTCCCTGGAGGTCCAGTGGTTAGGACTCTGCGCTTTCATTGCTGAGGGCACGGGTTCAATCCCTGGTCAGGGAACTAAGATCCCACAAGCTGCCGGGGGTGGCCAAAAAAAAAAATTGTATCAGTTGTTAAGATTCAGTGGTAAGTTTACTAAATCTTAATTAGAAACACATGGTATTCTTTGGTAGATTGTTTCCAATTACTTGCTGCCCTTACTATAAGATGACACATCCCTATGTGGTGTGCATTCCTCCTGGTATACTCTCCTAATGATGCTTTTGGGTCATATTACTTTGTGAGAAGTGACTGATAAATCCTACCTTTGAGAGAAAGCTTTAAAAGTCATCACAGGGTTTGGCCATCTCTGGGATGTCCTTGGTTAAGGGTCTCACAATAAAGAGAACATGGAGCTGAATCCGCTAACTCATAAAGGACACGTATCATAAATGAGAAATAAATCTGTTTCTGTAAGTCACTGAGACTTGGGGATTTTTGTTTCTGTAGCATAACCTAGTGAAAGCTGAGTAATAACTTGGGACTTAAAACCTACAAAAGCTCAATTTATTCCTATTTTCTTCTTACTGGAGGTGAATAAAGAATGATTTGGAAGTTTTCCTAAATCTTTACATACAACATAGAAGCTTTATTTGCTTAAATGACTTTGACATGACAATGGTTTAAGCTTAAATTCTGATTGCTAACTCCCAATATTATTTATAAGTTATATACATGTGCTATTATACTAATACATACATAAAACATGCAGGAATAGAAAATATTAAATAATTAGGTAAAAATGAAATATATGGCACTTAAAATATTAATAGTACAAAATCCTTTTGTTCTGGTTTATTTGTGAATGATTTTTTTCTTTTTCAATAATATAACACTTTGGATTCAGCCAAAGATCTGACCCCTGGATTCAGTTTACTTGGTTTAAATAGGTATCGTGGCTGAAGAAGATAATTTACCAACGTGGATAAAGCCCATTCCTTAGGCTGTACTTGTTAATTAAATCATGATACCATCAATTTCACTCACCAATTCTAAAACCAAAACAAAAGCAAAACAAAACAACCTTATTTGCTTTAATCTACACTATCTACGATCACGACCAGTTACGCAGGGACACACGCTCGGCACGCTAGCAGGAAAATTCTCTACAATTCCCCTGCGACTCTCATTCAGATTCCCATTTATGTCTCATTTTAAGTGTTATTAATTTTTACCTAAACTCTCCCTTTTTTTAAATATAAAATTTACAGAAAATTTGGAAGAACAGTATAATATATATTTTTTTGTTTTATTTTTAAATTTTTTGGCTGTGCCTAGGGGCTTGCAGGATCTTAGTTCCCTGACCAGGGATTGAACCCGCACCCTCGGCAATGAAAACATGGACTCTTAACCACTGGACCATCAGGGAATTCCTGGAAGAACAGTATAATGTTAACATTTTGCCCTATTTGTTCTGGTTTTTTTTTTTAAATATTTGTTTGTTTTAATATTTATTTATTTGGCTGTGTCAGATCTTAGTTGCAGCACGTGGGATCTTTAGTTGCGGGATGTGGGATCTAGTTCCCCGACCAGCGATTGAACTCAGGCCCCCTGCATAGGGAGCGTGGAGTCTTATCCACTGGACCACCAGGGAAGTCCCTGCTCTCTGTTTCTACACATACATACACTCTTTTTTGCTTCTGCTGAACCATTTGTGGGTAAACTGTAGACATAATTTACTTTTTTTTTTTTTAAACAAAGAGAAAGTAAACATGAGGTTTATAAACTTCAATAAGTAACAGTACCTAGCTAGAATTTGGTAATATTGTTTTGATTCATCATATTTATTTTTTGGTTACCCTCTGCTTATAACAAATGAGGTTTTCTATTTACTTAACAAGAAAAGATACCTTTAAGAATTTGCTGCAAACCTAACCAATTAAAAATGTTAATTAAATAATACATGGCAAAAATCATGAAGGTGATACTCAAATGACTAAAGGCTGGGAAACACTGGTAATTAAGAACTCAGGCTCCAAAATGTAAGATAGCTTTGGTTTCAGTCTCTGTTCTGAAACAAGCTGTACGACACTGAACAGGGCACTGAATCTCTCTGACTGCAGTTTCCTTATCTATAAAATGGGAATAAAAATATTACTTATGGAGTTGTTATGAGGACTGAATATATAATACACACAATGAATATAGCACAGGTAAACAACAAATGGTGGTCATTATTATTATTACTGTTTATTACCATTATTCAAGAAAGAAAGTTTTAGACAGAAATGGGGGTTGTGAGCCAATGAAAGCATGGAAACATAGACAAATATTAAAAACAGAACATGAAATAGTGCCATGCCACTGGAAAGATCATTCCTGATATTAACAATATAAGAAATAAAAATTTCTTGCCACTTCCTGCTCACTGTGCGCCAGGTACAATTCCAAGTGCTTTATATAATTCCTTTTTCAATTCTTTCTATAACCGTACAGGCAAGTTATTATTAAATCCCCGTTTTACAGGTAAGTGGCAAAGCTGGGCTTTGAACTTAGGTCTGTCTGACACCCATGTTTTTTTTCTTTAATCCCCCCACCCCCCAACCCCACCACCTTCTGTGGTTGTTCCTCTTCAATCTCCTCTGTTTGCAACTCACTCCCTTAGATTTAAACACTGAAATTCTGAAGGCTCTATCCTGGACTATTTTCTCCATCTATAGGGTTCTTGGATGTTCTAGTTCACCCCTATGGCATCAATTACCTTCTATGTGTGGATGATTCCCAAATCTATAATTTTCAACCCAGAGTGAAAAATCTTGAGTGCCAGGTCAACTGATAATTGTCTCTGGACAGCCCCACTTGAATATTTCATGGGTCCTTGAAAGTCAACAATTATGTTCCAGTAAACAATCTCTTCTGGTGTTTCTTTTATTAATAAATGACCAGTCAGTGGCTCATGCAGAAAACGGGGAATCAAGTGTGATACCACCTTCTCCTTTATTTTCAACATCCAATCCTTCATCAAGTTCTCTTCATTTTATTTCCTAAGAAGTTCTCAAAAACATCCATCTCTGCACCTGCCTGCTACCACCCTAAGTTAAGCCAACATCTCGCCTGCTCTCACTACATCAGCCTCTTAATGATTCTCCTTACATCCACTTTCACTCTCCCCTCTCCTTCCAATCATTCTCCAATCAGCAGTCAGAATGATCTTTTTGAAACACAATTCTGATTGCATCATTCCACGCTTTATACCAGTCAATGGCTCCCTGATGCTCTCAAGAGAGAATTCAATGTATAAACAGTCAAGTACAGACCTACTGAAGACACAGGTTCAAATCGTGGCTGCCTATGCTCTGTGAGCATCCTCACAACACTTCCGTTTCCTCATCAGAAAAATGGAGATACCACCTCTTTAAAAAATTGTTATGGGGATTAGATGAGACAATTCAATACAAAGCAGTATCTAAGCCTTGCAAACGACAATACTGCTCCTTTCATGAGAACAGTAGAGTTCTTCTAACAATGTGATTTCATGGCCTCAGGTCCCTAAGCTTTCCAAGATGCCATTCTATAATTCTTCTAAGTCAGCAGTCAAATATAGAGGTCACCAGATTTTTCTTAGATGATTTATCTTTTTTTTTCACTCTTACTAACATATATTCATTTTATTTTGAAGGAAGCCACCTAAGATGCAGACTACACTTATTTCTAAATATAACATTAAGCTCCTAGTATGTAGCTCTTAGAACATAGACAATTAACAGCAAACGATAACTCTGTAAACACTGGCTAAAGAGGCAAGTACCTGCATAGCAATAGGTCCCTGGGACATCTGAGAGCTGTAATTCATTCCTATCATGCCTTGCATATTAGGCTGCATGACGGAGACCATAGGAAATCCTTGTTGCTGCATCGGCATCAGACCTGCTGAAAAACATAAAGATATCACTAAGGTCAATGTGTTTTACAGTTTATTTTCTTAAAACCATAAGCACCTAAAGGACTTGTTACTTGGGAGGTGGCACAGTATAGAGGAAAAGGCACAGGCTCTGGAGTGAGACAGACTTGAGTATGAATTCCAATTCCATCATTTACTTAGCTATGTGATCTTGGGCAAGTTACAAAACTTCATCTGTAAAATGAAGATAATAATACCTATTCCACAGAATTTTTGTGCACACTTAAAAAATACACAATATGGCCTAACTGGCCTTCAAGATGGCCCCCAGCAATCTCTGCCTCTTGGCATTCATATCCTTGTCCTTCCCTCCCATACTGAATAGGGCGGACCAGAATAACCAATAGGATATTGTGGAAATGACGGTGTGTAACTTCCAAGGCTGGTTCTTCTTCCTTTCCCTTTCCCTTTCTTTTTTCTTTTCTTTCTCACTCCCTTCCTCCCTCTCTTTATTATATTTATTTATTTCTTTGGCTGCGCTGCGCCAGGTCTCAGTTGCGGCATGCGGGTGCGGGATCTTTGTTGCGGCGTGCGGGCTCTTAAGTTACGGCACGTGGGATCTAGTTTCCCGACCAGGGATTGAACCCAGGCCCCCTGCATTGGGAGCGCAGAGTCTTAACCACTGGACCACCAGCGAAGTCCCCCAAGGTTCCTAATAACCACTGCAGCTTCCTTCTTGCTCTCCTGGATCACCTGTTGGGGAAAGCCACTGCCACATCATGAGAATACTCAAGCAGTCCTAGGGGGAATGGAGAATCCATGTGGCAAGGAACTGAAATCTCTTGCCAAAAGGCAGCACGAATTTGCCATCTATGTGAGTGAGCCATCTGGGAAACAGATCTACCAAACCCATCAACCTTTCCGATGACTACAGTCCTAGTTGACATCTTTAAGGCAATCTCTTCGCCTTAAGCCAAAATCACCCAGTGAGGCCACTCCCAGATACCTAACCCCCACAAAGTGTAAAACAGTAAAATGTTTATTTTCTTTAAGTTTTGG
Source organism: Balaenoptera borealis (assembly GCF_965194805.1). Classification (NCBI taxonomy): domain Eukaryota; kingdom Metazoa; phylum Chordata; class Mammalia; order Artiodactyla; family Balaenopteridae; genus Balaenoptera; species Balaenoptera borealis. Next base: position 39,891,951 of record NC_138879.1, read on the forward strand.
GGTAATTTTTTATACTGCAGCAGATTACTAGTAGTTAAGAGTTAATACTAATACTAATTAAGTTACTTTTAATACAAAAGTAGTTAAGAGCATGAACTCTGGAAGCCAACTAAAAATGTCACTTGCTAGGTTTGGGACCTTAAGCAACTTGCTTAACTTCTTTCTGTGCCTCGGTTTCACATCTGTGAAACTGTTTAATACCTAATATGCTCGAAGAAATGATACTCCTCTTCTCTTTCCTTACATGAATAATTAATATAACACCACAAAACAGCTATCAGCATGCAAAGTATATAATGCAATGGCAGGAAAACCATCATGAAAGTATGTTTTATAGTATAGTACCTCCCAAACTTTTCCAATGAAGTATTCCCAAGAGTACAGGAGAAGAAAGATTACATCCCTTCAGGGATTTAATAAATACAAAATGCCTACCACATTTTAGGCACAGTTCTAGATACCTGGTATGCAACAGTGAATAAGACAAAATCCCTACATAGCCTGAACACAAATTTCATCCTAATTTTGCACTGTACAACATATTACATCCATGTTGGTTCTAGTATAAGGAACTTTGTAAAATCAAATTTTGATTTTAAAAAAATTAAAGGTCTGCTAAAGTATACCATATTGATCTCGTGGATTCTGTGTACCTTCAAGGTTATTCATACAGAGTTTAATTTCAGAAGCATGGACACCACATTTGTAGGTAACATTTATTAGTGGCAAACTATTCATTTATATTAATCATTTTTTCAAATATTTGAGGGTCTACTCCATGTCAGGCACCATTCTAGGGACACAACATTGAACAAAGCCAGGTCTTTGCTCTCATGGAACTTACACTGTAATTGGGGGAGATAATAAAAAAAGAAAAAAATAAGTGGATATCAGGTGGGGATGGGGGAAAGGGAGAGCCAGGGAAAGGAGTGGTTGCTGTTTCACAGTCAGAAAAGGTTTCCCCAACGGGTGGCACTGAAGCAAGGACTTGAAGGGAGGGAGCCATGCGGATATTTGGTTAGAGTATTCTAGACAAAGGAACACCAAATGCGAAGGCCTTGAGGTGTCATGGAGAATTAGAATGCACAGACTGGGAACTTCCTTGGTGGCGCAGTGGTTAAGAATCCGCCTGCCAATGCAGGGGACACGGGTTCGAGCCCTGGTCTGGGAAGATCCCACATGCCGCGGAGCAACTAAGCCCGTGCGCCTCTAGAGCCTGCGAGCCACAACTACTGAGCCCGCGTGCCACAACTACTGAAGTCCACGTGCCTAGAGCCTGTGCTCCATAACAAGAGAAACCACGGCAATGAGAAGCCCACACGCCGCAAGGAAGAGGAGCCCCTGCTCGCCGCAACCAGAGAAAGCCCACATGCAATAACAAAGACCCAACACAGCCAAAATAAATAAATAAATAAATTTACCCAAAAAAAAAAAAAGAACGCACAGACTGAATATAGCATAGTAAGATGTTTTCCCTCTTATGCCTTTGGACCTACAGTTTTATTTATTTTCATAAGTGTATTTAAGTCGAACAGGTAACTCAAGGATTTGGTACAACATTCAACGGCACAGAAGTATACACAGTGAAAAACAAGTCTTGTTTCTCTCCTGTCTCCTATTCACCTACTCAATGATCTTGTAGCTACTCTTTTTGTCTGTTCCTTGTATATGCTTTCAGAAATAACCCATGCACAATTTAATGCCTTCAAAAGATCAAAAAGTCCACTCTAACATACTTTGTAAAAAAATCTTGAAAACAATTCCAAATTCCAGAAGAAAAAAAATCAGGCAACCTTCTGGGCTCTCTTCTTGTCCTGTTCCTTTGCTCCATATGTAGATTTTTACTTGAAAGTTTATAAAAATGCAAAATGACGAGCCACAATAATGAACACACAACTCTCTAATGCCCTCCTAAAGAACAAAAGATCTCAAACCATTTGATCTAAATCTGGGACACATCTAATTACAGATAGCTTAAATAATGCATAAATGTGAGCACAATGAAAAGAATACAACTGACCCTTGGAAAAATTTACCTGAAACTCAACCTCCATCACTGATTATAAATGGAGACACTGACCACCTGCTACTGAGCTGCTCTTTATCATTCATCTCTACTGGTGACCTAGGAGTCTCTGTTTCTCTAGCAAGCCTACCATAACCAGTTAACACTGGCTTTGTGAGAAGGGCCAGTTTTCAGAGCAGCCTGGCCTGTGGAGAGGAGCGGGGCACACTGGAGTGGGAGAAGTGAGCAGAAAGAAGGGCAGACATATTCTTTGATCAGTTTTGTGTTCCAGTGACACAGAAGCATGAGTCAAGATTATACCCCTTCACTACTGTTTCCTTGAAGACAAAGCTAGAAGCAGTATTGGTGGGCCCTTGTCTGAAACCAAGAGAGAAGGGATATACCTAGTGGAGAAACTGCTAGGAATAAAACTGAAACTTAAAATAGTTTAAACAGAATCAGAATATGTGATCTCTTATGTACATGATTAAAAGAAGACCAAATTCATATAGAGAAAACCTAAGTATAAAATAACTAAAGGGGTTCATTTATTCATTCAACAAGCATCTATGAAGACCCTATTATTTTCTATCAGCATGCTGGGTGCTGGAGATACTGACGAGCATAAGGCAGACATAGCCCCTGCCCCATGGAGCTAACAATCTAGAAGACAGACAGGAGAAAGATGGCATTCAGAGAACTACAACTCATTTCATCTTTGTCACCTGTTTCTTTAATACTTTTGTCTTGAGAGTCTCCTTCACCTCTGAGGTTAAATAATAACCTGTCAATATAATGCTTAAATAAGTTTGGAGAAATGAGGAACGATCCTTCTTATTCGCCAAATTAAACAATTTTTGAGAAATTTTAAGAGTAAGCTGTCACAGAGGTTCGAGACTATAAGAAAATTTTACTCTATTTGGCAGCAATACGACTTTTTTACCCACTTAATCTCCAAGTTCAGAAACATAATAGTGAAAAATGAAAGTTGAAAACTTAAGCTTTCACATACCTTGAGGGGGTCTTATTCCACCTGCAACTGGAAACATGAAGCTGAAAACAGAACAAAAATATATCAGGATCTTCCTATGTGCAAAGATTTCAGATAAAACATGTAACATTTCACATAAATAAAAAAATTATAGCCTGGGCCCTGGCATCTGTTCCATAGTACAATATTGAATTATCCACCATCAATACAGATTGACCATCCACAAGACACATGACAGTCAGCATGTTAGTGTAGGGTGAAAATTTTTGAGCCAGAAGACAAAAGACCTTGAAACTGGTCCTGGTTCTGTCACTGTGTGACTCCCCTGGATTCCAATCTCCCCATCCATAAAATGAGAGGGCTGGATTAGATTCAATTCACTGAACATTTATTGGGTGTCTACTACATGAAAGGCCTGAATGAGCTCAGTCTCGCTGAAGACACAGATGCAGGCAAATAACTTTAACATAGGACAGAATGTGCTAAGGGCTGTGAGAGGGCCAGAATACTAACAGAAATGAGAAGAAAAAGACTAATTTTATGGGTTATATCTTGGGAAGTTTTTTGGAGGTATCTCTTGAGCTAAATCTTAAAGAGAGGCACACTATATAGCTTGAGCAAAATCTCAGAGGCCGAAGCTGTAGTGTGTTCAGAGAAATGATTTAAGGTTGAATATAAGACACAGGACTGGAAAAGGAAGCAAAATGTAGAGGGCCTTTAAAATGTTTGATTTTATTTTGAGTATTGTATAAAGTCAGAGATTTTTTAAAAACTGTGGTAAAATATACACAATATAAAATTTTACCATTTTAACCATTTTTAAGTGTACAGTTCAGTGGCATTACAATGTTGTACAACTATCACCATGATCCATTTCCAGAACGTTTTCATCATCACAAACAGAAACTCTGTACCCATTAAAAAATAACTTCCCATTACTTTTTCCCCCCAACCCCTGGTAACCACTATTCTACTTTCTGGCTTGATGAACTTGTCTATTCTAGCTACCTTATATTAAGTGGAATCATACAATACTTGTCCTTTTGTATCTGGCTTATTTCACTTAGCATAACGTTTTCAAGGTTCATCATGTTGTAGCACACGTGAGAATTTCATTCCTTTTTATGGCTGAATAGTACTCCATTGTACGTATGTACCACATTTTGCTTATCCATTCATCTGTTGATGGACAGCTGGGTTGGGTGTTGTGAATAATACTGCTATGAACACTGGTGTACAAGTATTTGTTTGCGTCCCTCTTTCAATTCTTCTGGGTCTCCACCTAGGAGTGGAATTGCTGGGTCATAGAGTACGTCTATGTTTACTTTTTGAAAAACTGCCAAACTGTTTTCAACAGCAGCTACACCATTTTACATTCCCACTAGCAATGCACCAGGGTTCTAATTTCTCCACATCCTCACCAACACTTGTTATTTTCTGAATTTTTGTTTGTTTGTTTATAATGATAGTTATCCTAATGGGTATGAGGGGGTATCTCATTGTGATTTAGATCTACATTTCCCTGATGTCATACATTTTTCTCTAATGAAATGATCAGAAATGTGCTGTAAGGCTTCCCTGGTGGCGGAGTAGTTAAGACTCCGCCTGCCAATGTAGGGGACATGGGTTCAAGCCCTGGTCCAGGAAGATCCCACATGCTGCAGAGCAACTAAGCCCATGCACCACAACTACTGAGCCTGCGCTCTAGAGCCCGCGAGCCACAACTACTGAGCCCATGCGCCACAACTACTGAAGCCCGCGCGCCTAGAGCCCGAGCTCTGCAACTAGAGAAGCCACCGCAGTGAGAAGCCCGTGCACCACAACGAAGAGTAGCTCCTGCTCGCCGCAACTAGAGAAAGACTGAGCAGCAACGAAGACACAACACAGCCAAATAAATAAGTAAATAAATAAAAGAAATATACTTACTAAAAACAATCTAGATTTATAAAAAAAAAAAAAGAAATGTGCTGTAGGTTTCTCTGGTAATGGGGTATGACAGAGAAGACTTGAAATAACAAGAATTAGCTAAGAAACTACTACAATAATCTTAAAAAGAAATGAAAAGGGTCATAACCAGAGTAGTGGGAATAGAAAAGAAGAGGTGAATGAAATCTATTTAAAAGGAAGAATCAACAGGACTTAGCAACTACCAGGATGGAGAACAGCACTGAAAAAGCAGAAAGGGCTGAAGATGCTGCCGAGATTTTGGGCCTGAGCAACTGTAAGGATGGTGACACTGTTTACCTGCTGACAGGAACCCAGTGTGAGCAGGTCTGGGGAGAAAGGTGTTAGGAGGGTGTCCACGAGGAGCAATCTAATAGGCAACCAGAAAAGTAACTCCAGCTCAAGGGAAGGGTCTGCATCAATCTACCTAGGCTCTTTTAAATAAAGGTAAAAAAAGAAAAAAATTAAAGTCTGGTTGTGGATGAAAGAGCCAAAGGAATGTGTACATAGTGAGAAGACAACAAAGGAAAACCTTGGAGAATTCTTAGTGAAAACTGAGTACGGAAGGGTCACTGAGAACCAAAGAAGTTGCTTATAACTGAGAGTTATAACTGAGGAAGGACTGCATTTAAGGAAAAAGTGTCTAACGCTGTAGAGAAGCTGAGAAGAATGAGGATTACTAAATAAAGATCGCTGTTTGCGAAAATGGTGATCTTTGAGTGAACGGTTTCAACAGAGGAAGAGGAAGGGACCTTCATAGACAAAGATTTAGGATACAAAAGATATACTTAGTGATAGCTAAAACAAGGTTTTTGAGACGATGGCATTAACGTAGCAAAAGGAAGAGGGACTTCTTTCTCTGAGACCGGAGGGAAAGGAAATGGGACAGATTAAGGAAGAAAAAATCTGAGTGGGAAAAGCCCTTAATCTGGGAGTCAAGGATCTGAAGTGGGTTTCTGGATAGTCTTTAAAGATATAGTGAGATCAGGAACGGTATGCCAAATTTATGTGTCCTTGCATTTTTCTATTGCACAACACTCCCCCTTCCCAGGAAAAGGGCTAAAAATCAAACTTTAGAGTCTTTTAGCTCTAAAATATTTTAATCAACAAGATTTTTCTGTAAGGTGGTTCACAAATTTCTAGTTGGACATCTACCTGATTACAGCCTTGTAGAGGATCTGAACCATTCGCAAATTCTGCTGACAAGCGAGCCCGCACCAAAGAGAGGTCTGAACAGTGAACAGCTTTTCCAAACTGCACACAAGACGTATCAGCTAAGTAATGTGTTAACTGGATAAAGTGTTTAAACTGCAAGTTGAAATTTAGTAGGACTCAATTTTTTAAAAAGTTACTCATACACTAAGACTTAAGTAGTCAACCTATTGAGACTTTCCAAATCAGTCTTAAAGATTACAATCACCAATAGGGCTTAGTGGCTAAGTAAAAACTGGACACTCGAGTGACATTTTCTTCTCTCCAGCTCCGCCACAAAGTAACCGTGAAGCTCTATGCAATCCCTTTCACCACCCTGTCCTGTTTGCCCTTTGTCAAACGAGGACACAGAACCACAAGTTTGCCAAGGTCCTAGCTAAGACAACCAAATAATGTACAGATGTATAAAGGCTACTTTGAAAACATAAACAAAAACTAAATTAAGAACATTACTGACAAACATGACTTACTCCAGTAATTATACAACCCAAACTACCTACTGGCCTATGTACCATTCATAGGACTCTCTGAAATGTTTAGACTACTAACAGCAACATGCTTAAAGACTGGTTAGACAAACAGCTAAGTAAGACTGATAAGACAGCAAAAGTTTGGCAAAAAAATGGGCAACAAGATGACAAACAATGTGAAGCATAACTGTGAGCCCTGCTTGTCAAATGCCTATCTCATTCATCCTCCCCTTTCAGTTACCTCTGCTACTAACCCAGATCAGCCTTCACTTCTGAGGCCTGGACTCAGCAAGACTTCCTAATGGATCTCCCCACCTGCAGACTCTGTGGCTTCTAACGCAGCTCACGTAGCACAGGTGAGGCGCATCTAGCTAAGGGGCCATTTGATAAAGCTACTCTTGGGATTAAAACAATGTAATGATTCCCCCTTAAATTGAATTTTTTTAGTTTATATTCAAGGCCCTCTCCAGTTTGAACACAACTTTTTCAGTTTTATCTCACAAAACTCGTTTCTCCCACTCAGGGCCACAGTCCATCTGGCCTACCTGCTGTCCCCTAACGTTCACTGGGCCTTCCCATCTCCATGACAATCTCTTGACCCCTTCCTCTTCCTTGAAATGAGGCCCAATTGAAATACCTCTTCTTTGCCTACAACGTTGCTTGAATCTACAAATATTTACAGAATGTTTTCTATGTGTAGAATGTGCTAGAAGCAGTGGAAGATAAAAAGATGACGAGGCCCTTAAGGAGCTTATAAAAGCAGGAAATAGACAAGCTCACAAATGATACTATCCCAGAAGGACACAGTCTAATCAAGATCTTTCAACTGTTTTTTTCCTGCCATACTTTAAAAAAGAAAAAAAGTTATACTTCTCATCTCTTGTGTAAATTTTGCCCTTTATACAACTCTACTATTTATTCTAAAGTAGCCCATTCAGGATACCAATCAAAAGTAGGCTAACATTAATAAAGTTGGAAAATGCCTGTGCTTTTTGCTTAGCCTCTTAGGAAGGACACAGACAAGTACCTAAGAAATACAGTAAATTATAGTTCACGGATTTCCTCCATTAAAAGCTGAGAAAGGTTGCCTGGTTCTTTTTCTTTTCCCTAAAATATACTTAGGGTACCAACCATAACGTTAGCTTCCTTATAAAAAAACAACCTCAGCCCTCACCACTGCTCTCTAAAAACCATATTCTTTCTTTATTAAGCATACAGCTTCTCAGCCTCAGAAAATCTCCAATATAATATTTACCACACATTTTACAAGATAAGGCTGATTTGCTCTCCCACATATCCTCTAGAGCTTAAGAATGTAATGTTACTACCACCAAATTTGAAATAGGAAAGAAATTTTAAAGTCAATCATTCTAATTTCTATTACAATTCAGGCCATATTTAGAAAAAAAATTATGTTCATGGACCAATGATGTTAAACTACTACAAACTAAGGGGAATGATCCACTTAACTTTCTACACCCAAACTCCTCTCCACCTGAAAAAAACAAAAAAACCCCAAACCAAAACAACAGCAAAACCCCCCAAAACCCGTACCTAGAATGCCAAATTCTTTTAAGTTTATATTTCCCCAGAACTTGGTGCCATAATTCATCATAAGCTTGGTCAAATTAATGCCACTCAAGAACATTTTAGAAACTGTTGTCACATTCAGAAAAGAGAGATTATTACATATTTGTCTTCTCTAGCCAGAAACTGACTTATATCAAGTATTCATGAAAAACTCTAATGAAACAGTGGAAATCAGAAAACAAAAGAGAAAGAAAACAGTTTTAAATCTAGAGAGAAAGATGTGAAAAAGAGAAAGTGAAAAATGCAGTTGCACACAGGCGAACAGTGACTGCTCTATTTTCCTCGCGCATATACAAGCACCTGCAGGACGTGAGGATTTTAAAGGCTTCACACTGTGGCGTTCATGACTCCAAAATAAAACACTGCATTAAAAAAAAAAACTAACACTTTGTTTTCCAAAAATAATTTAGGATGCTGAAGATAAAAAGCTAAATTATCTCCAAATGTGTATGAACCTTGGGTTGGCTAGCAAAACAAAGTCAGACTAGGTCATTACAGAAGTGGGATGAAAACTTCCCAGAATCAAATATTTCCTCAAATGATGAACTTGTCAGGTTGCAAATTCATCTCTTTTATTGTTCTAGATATGAGAGCCACTGGCGATTAGTAGCTGGAATTGACAGAGAGCAAATTTGTTTAAGGACTAAGTAAAAGTCTGGAAGCTTTGTTTTGATAACTGCGTACGTGCTGTTTAACAGTGAATTGTTTTTTAGTAAGAAGACAGGTGTTAAAACTACCTCTACAAGAGCTCTATATACTAATTCAAAGGTCTTCAGATTTTCCTGCTGTTTCTGGTGTGTTAAGGAAAAAATAAAAAGGACACAACACTGAAAAAAAGAGTGCACACACACACACACACCTTGGAAACACTTGTGCAGCTCTGTGAACAGATTTTTCAGACCCCTCCCTGGTCAAGCCCTGGGAAAAGGAAGTCTCCGGTCGCTTCAGATCCAGTCGGGCTAGAAGCGAGGCGTCGGGGTTCCTCCTTTATCCACCCAGCCGGGTGGCAGCCGCACTGATGGGACACTCACCTCCTCCCCCTCTCCTCCCCGCTCAGCCTCAGCAGCCAGTGCCCCCGAGCCTGCAGGACAAGAGTCGAGCGCCCGGGCTCCATCCACCCCTTCGGCCTAGGTTCCCGGAGGACGACCCTCCTCCCGCAGCGCAGTTCCGAGGGAAAAGGGGTCGGCGCGGGCGAAAACCGCCATAACGGCCGACCACCCGTCGCCGGTGCCGGGTCTGCTCTGCGTCTGCGAGGCGCGTCCCGGCCCAGGTCTTCACACCCACCTGCCTCCCCCGGCAGCCCCCGCGCCAGGTCCCGCGGCCCCGCCGCCGCCAGCTCCCGTTCCCGGCCGCAGCGCCATCTTGCTCCGGGCCCGCCGCCGCCGCCTCCGCCGCCACCTTCCCAGCAGCTGTCAGCTCCCGACAGCCACTTCCGGGGCAAACGCAGGACCCCACCTCGCCGCGGCCTGGGCGACGGGGCGGGGCCGCGCGCCCACGTGACCCTTCGCGTCCGGGGGAGGAGCTGCGCTCCCTCGTCACGTGACCCGGCCACAGCTGAGGGCCCTACGGGTGCAATTCTAGTTCAGGTGCTGGTGGGGTGGTCTGGGCCCGGCTCCAGGGGAGTTGATTCATTCTCAGGCAAGGCTCTGTGGAGAACCCAGCTGGCCGCCGAGCGGCAAGGCGTCATCGTTCCTCCGTTTGAAAAACCATCGTCTTGCTTAGTGAAAAGAGTACACCGAGTCCTGTTTTTTAACCTGGATGGTGGGTACACGGGTGTTCTTTTATTGTTACTCTTTACACAAAGAATAGATGGATCTTGAATGCCCCTTTGATAGCTTCACAGCGCCGATTAGTGATGAGCTCTACTTTTTCCCAGGAACTCGGCAACTTCCTTTTGGTACCCACCCTAAAAGCCGGTGTTTAGCCGCCTGGTAATCCCCGTTTTCCCTATACTTACAATCAGGGCCAAAACAGTGGTGCTTGGAAAAGTTCATTGCTCCGAACCTTCCTGGGCATATTTTCACCGTGATTTTTTTTTTCCTAATCAAACTACTGTAGGTAAATATAAAAGTTGAATGTAAACTTTCTCAAGCCCTCAAGTGGAGTTTCCTTACTAGCAAGTAACGGATTATAATTAGCTTTATCTTTTACTCTTGCCTCAGGGCTTTTACTGGGAAACAATTTGTAATAATAGTTATTGTTTATTGGGCACAATCACTGGTCAAGAAATTTACTGTATTTTTTCAAATCCTGTGTCCCTAAGAGCTAGTATTGGCATTTCACAGATAAGAAAATCAAGGTTAAAAGAAGTAGTAATTTACCCAGAACAAACAGCTGCAAAACAGCAGGACCAGGATCAAAATCCAAGGTGTTTGACTTCAAAGTCTTTGCTCATTTCAGCTAGAGCCAGCTATTTAATTATGCTTTTTTCCCCCATAATTGTCCACTAACTTCATTCCTCCCCTTCTTTAGATGGAACTGTGTAGCAGATGTTCCAATGGACATAAACTGATATGTAACTAAATTCAGTATTAATCCATTGACAAATCAAGATGATACAGGCTTATGTAGCCACTTTTAAGGATGGGTGATTGCACAGGAGAAAATACTTAAAAAAAAAAAAAAGAGGAAATAAAGTCAAATGAAGGGAGTATTTCAAAGATCATAGACCACATGACTCAGGATGTCAGCGTTCCACAATATTTCCAGTCCAGGTTAGACGCTGTCCTGTGATGATTCAGCATTGTGGCCTTATGTCTAACACGGCATCTACCGCACTATTTGTTCCTTTACTTTGTGCCCACTACACTGTAAGGGCAGGGACTGTGTTACCAAGACTTGTATTCCTAACCAAATATATAACATTTGGTTAAGGAATATATTTTGTGAAGTTATGATGCGTCAGGCACAGTGCTAGGTACTTCTAATCTTGAGACATAGTCGGTGTTACCCTCAATTTCACAAACAAACTGAACCTCTGAGAAATTAAAGAACTTAAAACAACTGGCAAATGGGTGGCACCAGTATACCCACTTCCAGAATACATTTTGAGTCAAGGCTCTGTTTGCAAGAACAAAAAAATCACAGGCTTGTAAGTATTTCTTGCACCTTGTAGCAACAGGTCTCCATTTACATAAATTCTGAAGATGAACAATTTTTGTCTCATCTAAAATATTTAAGTTGCAGTCTACCCATCCTGACTCTAGAATAAAAGACTGAGAATACAGGAAATAAATAAGTTTAAGTCAAATGTTGCTGAGAAAAGGTTATCTATATTATAGTATTACAGTACTGATAACTAACATTCATGTCAGGCACCATTCCAAGTACCTTACATGTATGAAGTCGATTTTTTATTCCACTGTACAAAACTAGCAACTGAGGAAAATCTGCTAAGAGTGAATAGTCTCTATCACTGTATAATCATAATCCTTTACCTTTGGCAGAGACCTGCATACTATCTGGATGAAGGGCCATAAAGCCTTAGGAAAGATAAGCTGTAAGAGAACGAAGCCAGAGGTGGATCAAGTAAAAGGAACATTCTTCCTTATCAGGATAAAATGTTTTTCACTTTTCGAGCAAAGTCATCTCAGATGGAAAGAGACAGGAAAGAACATGGTTAAATGATGGAAAAGAAGTAAGAAAGGGAGAAGCTGACCATAATCTTACAGCTGCAACATTATGAAGATAAGGTCTGAGCTACGATAGGGATGAGGTAAAAGATATTTATGTATAGATCAAAGAATTTAAAATCCTAGTGAACTTGAATAACCAGCCATATAAAAGGCATCTTGTTGTGGCTCGTATCACAAAAGGCCATCAACAAATGAAGAAACAGTGAAATAAAGAGAGCAGGAGGTTTATTCTTGGTAGACAGCCCGTGCTGCTTCTTGTCCACCCAAAAAAAAAAAAAAAAGAGGGTGGGAAGGGGCATTCAATCTCAAGACTTTACTTCGCAATGTGGTTCCAAATGCCTCTCCACAGCATACGTGACACCCTCCTTCACACTTGAAGGGAAAAATCCAGTTCACCACATTTGGGTGTTGTCATTTTTAGCATAAACTTTTGTTCTTCTGTAAGAAGCATCGCTCTGGATTCAAACCACATGAATGTCAATGAATGTTTCTTCCATTATATGATCATTTAAAAAATCACCTATGAATTGAAACTTGACATGATGCACAGATAGTTCAGGATCATTTTTCACTAGTCCCATGTTCTTGTGGTTGATTTCAAATGTTTGGTACAGGTGATTATAAGACAATGTGTTCCATGAAAACAACATTCATGCTGGAATCATAAAATCACATTTGTGATATAGTCTTTTTAGAAGTCTGTTTTTAACTTTTGTCCTCAGGAGTTACTTTCTTTTTGCTGTTCTGACCAGTGACCTTTTTCCTGTGACAATGAAAGGAAAGTTAAAATTAGAAATTTTAGATATATGTACTTTCCAAAACTCTACCAGTTTAATAAACATTTACTGAAACCTCCTGTATAATCAAGTATATGAGGCACTAGGAATACAAAGATGTGTCTTTGCCCTTTAGAAAACCACATCCACCTAAGTAAGACAGAAACACCACAGTAAACTACACTACAACATGGTATAAAAGACAGATTCTGATCCTGAATTAATAAGAGTTCACACTGATTAAATGCCAGATACTATTTATAAGTCATTTATATGTATCAACTCAGAAAGTCTTCCTAACTTACGAAGAAGATTCTATTATTATCCTCATTTTACAGATGTGGAAAATGAGGTAGAGTGGTTAAGTAACTTGCTGATCATCACACACTGGTAATAAATATTAGACGTGACACTGGTAAAAATTTTAGACATGACAGTCTGATTTTAGAATTTGGTGAATGGTGAATGCCATCAACTAACTGTTAACAGGAAAAGGAAAAAAAGTTTTGAGAAAATAATCAATATTTACATACTACAGTATAGTAATGCAAAGTTCTTAGATGTATATCAATTCATTTAATCCTCCACCAACCCTGAGTGGCAGAGCTGGTATTATTTATATAACTATTTCCATTATATATAGGGGGAAAGAGGCTTAGAGAGGTGAAGTGACCTGTCCAAAATCACACAGGAAAAGGTGTTCTTAGAGCCAGTTATTCTGGCTCCAAATCCAATCTCCCCTACGCCCTACTACACCAGTTTGAGTTTGCAGTGCCTGAAGTGACATCCACTAGGCAACAGGCTTCAGGTTTATAGCTCAGTTGGGAAGCTGGGCTTGAAGATATGGACTTAAGATTTATCAGCATAGAGCTGAGGCCACAGGTGTGGGTAGGATCATTAAAGCAACATCTACAGTGGAAAGGTAAGCTAGATTCAGATCAGGTCTTGTTTGTATGCTATGTTAAGAAGTATGGCCTTTAAATGTGAAGAAAATAGAGAGAGAACCAAAGCATCTTAAGCAGAGGGCTAGTGACAAGGTTTATACCAGGTGTCCTCAAAGTCTTAGCGCAGCTTTAAGTTTTAATAACCTCAGATCATAAAAGCTACAAACTTACAAAAATCAGCAATTAAAGTGTCATCATTTAAAATATCGATTTTATTATTACTGTTCAACACAGCCATGATCTTATGCTCTAGTCAATTTTCGACCTTTGTAAAAACTTTTATCAGCTGCTGCTCAGTGCCTGAAAGGATTGCATTTCCAATCCTAGCTTTAAGATCACCCAAAGAATGAGGTTCTGATGTGTACGCAACAATTCTGCAGCAGCCCACCACAAGAAAAAGTCTAATGAGACAGATAAGGTGACCAAGCAGGGCAACCTTCTCTACCAATCCACTGGTCTGTCACCCAGGAACTGTTGCCACAAAGAATAAAAATTAAAATGTATTAAGAAAAAAAAAAAAAAAGTATTAAGAACGCACAAAACTGAATAAGTACAAGTTAAATTAAAATAATCTTTCAAATGATGTAGTTTTGTAAGGTTGCAACATTTATTCTTCCCAAGTTATTAAAGCTTAAAACCACCAAACCCTTTGGGACACTCTGTACAGTCTATGTACTGGGGCTGAACATTATTTCCCACAATCAATACAAAATGTCAGGCAGACTCTTTCACTCAGAAGGAAAGTGCAGGCCAGTTTTCTCGCCTGGGTTCACCTTGTTCCTTCTACATGCCTAAATTTTACCTATCCTTGAACATAATTCTACTTCCTTGAAACTTTCTGTAACTACACCAATCCATAATGATTTTTTCCCTTCTCTAAACTTGTTTTATTTAAAAATTATTCTCTAATTTTTTTCATGTATATTAATCTCCTTTCCCTAACTTCAGGAAAGGGGTCTCATTTTACATCCATTCATACACCTTACTACATATTATATATGTAGTAAGACTGAAGGTGGACAGTAAGTACTTGGTAAATGCCTACATTTTATATATGTTATATATTAATTGGTACTGATAGACTTTGAAGAGTGTCATTTTTCCTTAAATAGTGGAAAGAATAGTACTGTGCAGAATATTTTAGCCCACCCCTATGAAACCATGCAGTTTCCTGGCAGTAATAGGCAAAAAAGGTAGTCCTGTGTGTATGCTAAAAAAAAAAAAATCTATGCTTTAAAATTCTCAGAAACTCAGCTAAATGACTACAAATTTACCCAAGTCATACTGTTCAGAGGTGTTACAATGTGCTTCAGCATAAGCCCAAGATCCTACTGAAATCCTGCCCAGAATATGGAGCTTGAAGGAAGACTCCATCAATGTGAGTCAGCAGTCCTAGCTACTGGCCTCAGTAGTGTGCCCAGATGCAGGCTGTGTGGAGATGGTGGACAGTGCAATTCTAATTCATACTGAATTGACATCATATTTTCAAGGATGGAGAAAAACAGATCATTAATATACAGATAAAGAAAAATTCCAAGATTGAATTATCCAAGTTTCCAAATCACAGGCAACCTACGATATATTACTTTTATTACATTCTATAATGGACTGTAGACCTATCAAATTCTACTTCTAAAAATCTATCCTAAGGAAAAATAATGCTTACGTTATAAGAATATGCTAGAATCAAACAGTAACTTTTACCATATACTTACCGTTTATCCTTAGCTTTTTCTAAGAAATATTTTGGAGTTGTACTAATGCTCTCCCTTTCCAAAGGCTTCTTAATCATCTTTTTCTTTTGTTTACTGAAAGTTACAAAGAAAGAACTGAATTAAGTGCAACTTAATTTAAAAGAGCTAAAACTAGTTTTGGTTCTTTGGTTCAAAAAATTCGTTTCCTTCATCCACTTACAGGTTTACAGTGACACCACTGTATCCACTTTAATATACTAGGTTACCTAACAGCATCTAGAGAGGTAACCCAAAGGGATGATAAATTCAACCAGTTTTTTAAAAGGCACTGATTATGATTAAAATATGTCGTGTGTCACTCTTATATCTTGTGCTAACAAACTAACAGTGCCTTTTTAAAAAGGCACTGATTATGATTAAAATATGTCGTGTGTCACTCTTACATCTTGTGCTAACAAAATCAAACAGGGTTTGATTTTGGCCAATTAACTGCTTTTTACCAGTTTAATGAATTAGAACAAAATCTCAGCATATTTCACTCACGTTGAATAATACTTTAAAAATCTGAATACTTAAAATTTCAAGGATGAAAAACTGGCAGGGAAAGAACAGACAGTATTCACAAATATTTAAAAGGAAAATTTTTAATCTTAAAATGTTCTAAAAATAGTAGTATTATTAGAACTATAATGTATAAGAGTGTGAAATCAAGAATATATATGCAAAGAGAGAGAGAGAGAGAAGCTCCAGGTAAATTCAAGATTGTACCTTAGTAGTTTTTGGAAACCTTTTATGTATTCTGGGACAGGACATCCGGCCTGCTGGATAACATTGGCAACACTGAAAAAGGTACCCATAAACGTAAATTTGTATCTTGTCAAACTGATGTTTATGTACATAAACCCTCTGCACAACACAAGAGGAACTAAAACTACACAAACAAAAAAGTAATCCAGTAAAGTGTTCTGATAAATTATTACCAATTATTACCAGATGCAGTCATACTGGATTACTGAGAGAACGGTCTGCTGGACTGAAATCAATGTCTTGATGAAAATTTTAGATAGCAGCTGTTTCTACTGAATATTTAACAAGCCCTAAAAAGCTACTAAGCCCAGTCTTGGATGAGACACTGACTAAAGTCAGAGTCACACTTAAATTTATTAAATGATAAAGCTTGACATGGTCTCAAGCTTCTCATGTATACAGTAAGTCCCCTACACATGAACCTTCAAGTTTTGAACTTTCAAAGATGTAAACATGCGTTCGCATGCCCAATCATGTAAATTAGTTCACGTCTGGCGTACATTGTCATATGCATACATCCTCTACAAGTGGTTGTGCTTTTGTGTACTTTACTGTACAGTACTGTATACGGTAGTACAGTATCTTTGTTTCAAGCCCAGGATGTCCGGAAGCAAGCATAAAAGCAGCGGTGATGTAGCTGGTACTGCTAAGAAGCGCCAGCTGTTGTACTGTACTACTATACTTTTCAAGGTACTGTACTGTAAGATTAAAAATGTTTTATTTTGGGGTTTGTTTTTTATGTATTATTTGTGTGAAAACTATTATAAACCTATTACAGTATGTACTATATAGCCGGTTGTGTTAGTTGGGTACCTAGGCTAACTTTGTTGGACTTAGGAACAAATTGGACTTAATGAACACACTCTCAGAACGGAACTTGTTTGTATGTAGGGGACTTACTGTAGTAACTTATCAATCCTTACAACCCTTTGTAGTAAATACTATTATTATCCCCATTTCCCAGATGGAAAACTGAGGTACACAGTTGCACTGATATGGGGGTCATCAGATGCATATGCTTGGAGTCGCTGAGAACTCAGGTGAATCTAGGCTGTTGGAATGTACTCCCCTACACACCACACGTGAAAGTCTGATCACAGCAAAATCAAGGCTGACAGAGCCAAGGCTCAGAAGGCATGAAGCAAAATCTTCACCAAAACTGATAAACAGAATAAAGTACAAACCGTCTACATCCACAACTCAACTCCATTTGTTAGAAATATGAACTGTTGCCAATTATCATCAGCCTAAAATTTCTGTAGGCAGCCCAAATGTAGGAAACTCAGCTTCTATATTAAAATCTATGACGATGGGCTAAATTAAGATAAGATTCTAAAAGTGTATCTATCATAGGTTACCCAGGCTTCAAGGGGCTACAACTGAATATTAGAGTGTGTTACTAAAACAGTTTTTCCTCTATGACAGGTGATCCTGGGACTAAACATAAAACTCCAGCTGCCCCTAAGAGTAATGGGAAGAATGCACCCATGCTAAGAGATCATTTTGACTGGGCTATAAGAGACTCAGGGGTTAACTTTAAACTATTCACTAATCCAAAAACCTTAATATTACATTTTGAGTAATATCAAGTGATGGCTATTGGGAGAATTCTGTGAGCCTGAAACTTTTTTTTTTTAATTAATGAATTATTTTTTGCCTGCATTGGGTCTTCGTTGCTGCGCGCGGGCTCTTTTTAGTTGCAGCGAGTGGGGGCTACTCTTCGTTGTGCACAGGCCTCTCATTAAGGTGGCTTCTCTTGTGGAGTACAGGCTCTAGGTGCGCAGGCTTCAGTAGTTGTGGCACGTGGGCTCAGTAGTTGTGGTGCGCAGGCTCTAGAGCACAGGCTCAGTAGTTGTGGCACACAGGCTTAGTTGCTCCGTGGCATGTGGGATCTTCCTGGACCAGGGCTCGAACCCGTGTCCCCTGCATTGGCAGGCAGATTGGCACAGATAACCACTGTGCCACCAGGGAAGCCCGTGAGTCTGAAACTTAATGAATATTCCATTGTGAATATTTCCAAAATCTAACAATGGAAGGGCAAAAACGAGGCCCTCTGATCATTTTTCTTTTTTTCATGGCTAAGATTTGTTTGACTAGTATCGTAACAGAATTTGGGACACAGCCATTTTGTAATTATCCGTTAACTGTGTATGAGAATAATGAATCAATTTTGCCAACTTAATGCTAAGTTTTTTCTCCTAATTTACCTTCTTAATAATGGTTTATCATCTTCAGTGAAAAATGTAACAGCTTTTCCTTTATGCCCGGCTCTTCCAGTTCGACCTAAGAGAAATCAGACCATTAAAAAAACCCCTACTTTTGGGCGGAATGGGACATTCAAGAATCACATATACAAGTCACTGGATTTTCACAGCACTAAAAACTTGAGCATGTTGAAGGGACTGGTAGTGGTGCTAAGAGAGGTGAGTAGAGAGAGGGGTGGGGCACACGACTCACCTATCCTGTGGATATATTCCACTGAGCTGGTTGGAAAGTCATAGTTGATGACCAAGTTCACACCTTTAAAATCGATCCCTCTGGCTAGCAAGGCTGTACAAATAAGAACCCAGATTTTTCCTGCTCTGAAGCTATGGACTGTGTTATCTCTCTGGTTAACAGAACATACATTAAATGTTTTAGTACCACGCTAGGAATGGAAAACAAGTACTTCATAAATTGAATGCCAATTAAAAAAAATTTAGTTGTTCTTTATTGCTTTGAAAGTATGCATTTGACTTTACCTGTTGCTGAGTTCTGTCTGCATGAATAACATCCACATTAATACCTTCATATATGAGCTCATGAAAAAGTTCTTTAGCCCTTTCAATGGACTGAACAAAAACAAGAACAGGTGGATTGAAACCCTAAAAGAAAGCATACATAATCCATAATCAAGAATATAACTGCAGTATTTCATATGATTTTGGTTCATTTTAATTTAGAAATTGACAAATTTCTTAGACCAGAGGTCCAAGTCTGCCTCTTGTCTTCCTCACCATCCATTCTCTACAATGGGTTCTTTCTCTTGTTGTGGAGTACAGGCTCTCCATCTTGCTAATTCCAATAATCTTGTCTAATTAATTCCCCTTCATCTTTCTACAGCAGTGGATGCCCACTCTTTGAAATAATCATCTGATTGCTTGTGCTTCAGAACATTTTTGTTTCTTCTTAAAATGTAATAGCTGTCATTTTTTAAAAAATAAATTTATTTAATTTATTTATTTATTTTTGTCTGCGTTGGGTCTTCGTTGCTGCGTGCAGGCTTTCTCTAGTTGCAGTGAGAGGGGGCTACTCTTCATTGCGGTGCGTGGTCTTCTCATTGTGGTGGCTTCTCCTGTTGTAGAGCACGGGCTCCGTGTATGTAATTTAATTTACATATAAATTATATATAATTTCAGAAGGTTCACAGAACTCCTGAAGTTTATACATGGCTAAAAATCTCTGGTGTATAATTCCATTTGAGTATCTGTGAAAACCTTAAATTTCCTATTGCCAAATGATATCCTTAAGAACATTAGTAAAACATGCACATAATAGCATTTATTATGTGCCAAGCACTATTGTAAGTACTACATTTCTATTAACTCATTAATAAAACAAAAAACCCCACTCTAGTGTCCTATTCATTAATGCCCCAGTTCTCTAAGAAACCAGCAGAGTGATGGGGGGAGATTCAGGGGCAGATATATACAGGCATACTTTGTTTAACTGCACTTTGCAGATACTGTGTTTTTTACGAATTGAAGGTTTGTGGCGACTCAATGCTCAAGCAAGTCTATCGGCACCATATTTTTCCAACAGCATTTGCTCACTTCACGTCTCTGTATCACATTTTGGTAATTCTTGCAATATTTCAAACTTCTTCATTATTATTATATTTGCTGTTGTGATCTATGATCAGTGAGTGATCTTTAATGTTACTGCTATGACTCAGTGAAGGCTCAGGTGATGGTTAGCATTTTCAGCAATAAAGTATTTTTTTCTTTTTTATAAATGGAGGACATTTAACAGTAACCTTTTATGTTTTTTTAATAGATTTATTTATTTTATTCATTTATCTTTGGCTGCATTGGGTCTTCGTTGCTGTGTACAGGCTTCCTCTAGTTGCTGCGAGCGGGGGCTACTCTTGGTTGTGGTGTGCGGGCTTCTCATTGCGGTGGCTTCTCTTGTGGCAGAGCACGGGCTCTAGGCGTGCGAGCTTCAGTAGTTGTGGCTCGCAGGCTCTAGAGCGCAGGCTCAGTAGTTGTGGCGCACAGGCTTATTTGCTCCGCGGCATGTGGCATCTTCCTGGACCAGGGCTCGAACCCGTGTCCCCTGCATTGGCAGGCAGGTTCTTAACCACTGTGCCACCAGGGAAGCCCCAGCAATAAAGTATTTTTAAGTTAAGGTAGGTACATTGTTTTTTAGACATAATGCTATTGCACACTTAACAGACTACAATATAGTGTAAACATAACTTTTCTATACACTGGGAAACCAGAAAATTCCTGTGACTCACTTTATTGTGACATTGGCTTTACTGTGGTGGTCTGGAACAGAACCAGCAGTGTGCTGGCTGGTGTGGAAAAAGGAGGCATTCAGGGCAGCAGGTAGGTCTTTTCTTGGCCTACCCAGAGCTGGGAACAGAAATCTTAATATATTCTGAGAGGAGAGCCTCTCCCCTTCGAGACAAGAGTTGCTCCAATGTGCTTCTTACCGATTTACCACTGGATTACTAAATATGACGCAGGAATAGCGCTCAGCCTCCCTTTTATTTTTGTTTAAAACTTTCTAAAACCTTTTATTTCAGCTGAAATATGGAAACAGCCAGGGCACGGAGGGGGGCCCACCCAGAAATCCTGCGGCAGGACCCCCTCAATAGCATACAGCTCAGGGACCCAGGCCACAGCACTGACCACCCTACCTGGGGACAGGGAGGAGAGCTGGGGGCCCTGCAGCCAGTTCTGGATGGGAGTTAGGATGTGGGCAGGGAGAAGCTGGGACAGAGAGACCCCCAAAACTGCCAGCAGGAGGCGGGAGACCCAGCAGAGCCCCAGTCAAGGGTCTGCCAGGAAGTTAAGTGTTCATAATAAATCCGTCTTCCAAGGCTAGTAATACAAGTAATTGCTAGTAATATTACACCTAGTAATACGAGGCTTGGTGAACATTAACAAAGCTCAAGAATGTAGTCCAAATATACCTTTTTAACAAGTTCTCTCATGGCCAGAAGTTTTCCAGTCTCAGACCCAACGAAGAGAAGCTCTTGTTCTACAGTCTCTACTGCAGAATTCCTAAGAAGAAAACATCCCTTGTAGTTTGCAAGAGCTGATTTTTGTTTCCCCCCTTTAATTCTAAATAAATGAAAAAATTTACACACAACTCCAACAGAATGACCTTTTTCCACTGTCAATATAAGTACCTAATTATTTATATTTTAACTTAAAGACAGTTGTTATTTTTAAATGTTTTGTTCATTCTTTTTTTAAATTTTTCAATCCAAGTATAGTTGATTTACAATGTTATATTAGTTTCAGGTGTACGGCAAAGTGATTCAGTTATATGTGTGTGTGTGTGTGTGTGTGTGTGTGTGTGTGTGTGTGTGTGTGTGTGTGTGTGTGTGTGTGTGTGTGTGTATATATTATTTTTCAGATTCTTTTCCATTATAGTTTATTACAAGATACTGAATATAGTTCCATGTGCTATAGAGTAGGACCTTGTTGTTTATCTATTTTATATACAGTAGTTTGTATCTGCTAATCCCAAACTCCTAATTTATCCCCACCTCTGCCTTTCCCCTTTGGTAATCGTAACTTTGTTTTCTATGTCTGTAAGTCTGTTTCTGCATTGTAAATAGGTTCATTTGTATCATTTTTTAGATTCCACATATAAGTGATATCATATGATATTTGTCTTTCTCTGTCTGACTTACTTCACTTAGTATGATAATCTCTGGGTCCATCCATGTTGCTGCAAATGGCATTATTTCATTCTTTTTTATGACTGAGTAATACTCCTGTGTGTGTGTGTGTTTGAGTGTGTGTGTACACCACATCTTCTTTACCCATCATCTCTCAATGGACATTTAGGTTGCCTCCATGTCTTGGCTATTGTAAATAGTGCTGCTACGAACACTGGGGTGCATGTATCTTTTCGAATTATAGTTTTCTCTGCATATATGCCCAGGAGTTGAGATTGCTGGATCATATGGTAATTCTGTTTTTAGTTTTTCAAGGAACCTCCATACTATTTTCCATAGTGGCTGCACGAATTTACATTCCCACCAACAATGTAAGAGGGTTCCCTTTCTCCACACCCTCTCCAGCATTTATTCTTTTTTCTTTTAAAAATTTTTATTGGTGTATAGTTGATTTACAATGTTGTGTTAGTTTCTCTTAGCATTTATTCTTTGTAGACTTTTTGATGATGGCCATTCTGACTGGTGTGAGGTGATACCTCATTGTACTTTTGATTTGCATTTCTCTAATAATTAGTGACGTTGAGCATCTTTTCATGTGCCTATTGGCCATCTAGATGTCTTTGGAGAAATTTCTATTTAGGTCTTTGAATGTTTTGTTATGATTATAAAAATGTTATCTCAAGAAAATTAAAAAAAATAAAGACAAAAACAAATAAATTACCCACAATTCTACCATTTTAGAATAAACTTTGACATTTTGTTGTGTTCTAGTCATAAATTTTCATGTGTCTAATTACTTACAAAATCTTTCTAAAAGTAAAATTATTGGGTAAAATGAGAACATTTTAAAGGGGGTTGTTACATATGCCTAAATTTTTTTCTTAATGGTTAGCAAAGGTTTACTTATTGACAAACAGTTGGGGTGAGGTATCTTTAGGTTTTATTAACACTCTATACCATGTATAAATACTTTTTCCATTCTGTTATCTGCCTTTATCATTATGTTTATGGTTAATTTGTTCTATTTTTCTTTTTATACACAGGAGTTTTTTGTTGAAAGTAGAGAGGATATTCTTTACTGTTTCATTTGGCTTCTTTTTTACTTAACATGGTATTGCAAGCACTTTTTCATATAGCTACAGTCTTCACTCTGACCATTTCACACGTTGCATTATAGTATATCAAGTGGCAGTATCATAATTTCATAAGACTTTTCTCTACCATTTAGCATAAATGCTCCCCAAAATATTTTTAAAAAGCAATTATAAATCAAGTGGCTCAGTAACATCAGCTTCCTTCTCTGTGGCCCTACTTTGTTAAGCCATCAATGAGATTAAATCCTTTGGGCGGCCACAGAGCTCGTGTCATACTTTGTGGATTGGAAAAACCAACTAAACGCATGAGGATAGGAATATTAAAATGACAATATGAGAATCTCCCTTTGGATTATTCTAAAATAGAAAATCCTTAATCAATCTTGACTTTAAAGAATATATTTCTTTCAGTCAAACTCTTTTTATCAATCTTAGGCCACACAACCTATCTCTTTTAGTCTAAAATAATGACTTTTTTTTTTTAAAAATGAGTGGGATAATGTGGAAGAACAATTACCTTGCTCCAATGGAAACAGTAATGACATTATCCAAGTTGAGTCTGCACCACTGCTCAACATCATAGGCAAAAGTTGCACTGAACATAGCTCTTTTGACCTTGTGGGATGTGCAGGCCAAGAAAATGGAAGCCAGCTGGTCTCTGAACCCAGTTTTGCCATCTTCAAACAGTTTATCTGATTCATCAACTACCAGCCATTCAACACTAAGAAATAAAAAAAAAAAACTTGTGGGTATTGAACTGAAATATCCAAGATGCTTCACTACCTGTGGGAACACATGAAGAAGTCAAACCACAATGATGCTTCTCAGATCTATGTATCATACCAGAAAAAGGTATAAGAAAAATAAGCAAGAAAAAGGTAAAAACAAGATAAACATAAATTAATGAACCTATTCCATTAGCCCCAAAGATATGAGGTTCCATTGGCCATGACAGCAGCTCAGATAAACCTTATGAACACCATCACCATTGCTGAAAGATGTGAAAATTTCTAGGGGAATTCTGTACTAACTGCTTATCGGAATCTGTTAACTTTCTTCCAGACCAGGATAGTTACTTTTCTATGAGTTTAATGAAAACCATTTTCCTCAGCACCAACATAGCAAGCTCCAAAGAGCAATAATACAAGTAGTTGAGGACAAAATATAACCCATTTAATGAAAAACACACATAAAAGACATTATTAAAGTAACGTACCTTGTTAAGTCTATTCCTGGAGGATCTTGCTTTAATAAATAGATTAGTCGATTTGGAGTAGTCACAAGAATATCTATAAGGAAAAATAAATGGTACAAATTGCAAAAACAACATTCATCCCTCTTGAATTAGGGATTAAGTCTCCTGAATTTCTGTTAATAACCTCAGGTGGGGAGAAGTGGTTATATGCACTACACCAACAACACAATAAGCTAATATACATATTTTTTTAATCCATCATAGCACAAACTACTACATCCTTACCCTCCTTTTATTTGATCTGCCTTCTCAGCTTCTAAGAGGCAAGAATACTATAATCTACCAGTTTGCTTATCAAACATTTGTTTGTTTTTCAGGAAAATACTTTTCCTTAAATGCAATTTTACTCAGAAGCTCAAGATAAAAGACAAGTAAAACAGATTCTCTGGCTGATCTAAGAGTAGGGATGTAAACCAATCTTACCTGCAGAATATTTCCATGGCAGATTAAAAATCAATAGAATAAGCAGGGATTCTCAACCTCAGCACTACTGACATTTTGGTTCAGACAACTCCTTGTTGTAGGAGGCTGACCTGTGCGTTGTAGGATGTTTAACAGCATCCCTGGCTCTGTCCCTATACTAGTAGCACCTCTCCCCAGCTGTGATGACTTAAAATGTCTTCAGATATTGCCAAGTATCCCTGGGGTAGAGGGTGAGGTGGGGGTGAAGGGCAGAATCACCTCTGGTTGAGAACCACTGGTATATATTTATATAACTACTGGGTGGGGATAAGGAGGAGATCTCTTTTAGCTTTTCTAAAAATCAAACTAACTACACTTTAAGAACTTCTAGGTAGCAATTAGGATACTTGTAATTTCCAAATCCCTTATATCTCAAGCATGAACCCCTTACCAAATTTCTTAGATGATTTAGGTCCAAATTTCTTGGCTGCAACTGCTGCTTTGTGGATCATGTGTATCCTGAATCCTGTTCCCTCAGATATTTTTACTAACTCTCGGTGAATCTAAATCAGAAAATGATAAAAACATTAGCTGCTAAAATACTTGGATAAGATGTATAGTCTCTTTTTCATTATTAACAAAATAAATCTAGTATCAACCCATGAATATCTGAAATTAAGCCCATAGTAATCTGTACATTAACCTGGAATCTCAGCATTTTGGAACGTCAATACCAAGTAAGATGCAGTAGTTTCTTCCGGTCTAGTAAACTAGTTCCAAGAGATAAAACCAAAACTCTTCCATTCTGTTACATTTGTTTGTACAATACAGTACTGTTATAAAACTATTTCATACTTGGCATGTATTTTATATTAAGCACATTGGGAGGGTGGAGTGGATCATCGTATAGTTTTACTTTCTGAAAAACTGAGATGAGGTTTCATTTTTCTAGGTGAGGAAAAAAAGTTTTAGTGGGGAACTATATATTATAGTAGCCTTCCAACTTCAAGGATCTTAGAGCATATACCAAAGTATAAATGTTAAGAACAACATATTTTATAAAACTGAAAAGACTTAAAAGACTTGCCCATATGCAGTAAGATACAGAGAAGTGTGCTTTGAACAGAATACGTGATGAGAAAGACACAGGCCTTACTATTTTGGACCTTTCTATTACCCTCAAATAAGAAAGATGACTGACAAACACAAACACAACCTCTTCAGAAACTACAAGTCATACCTGGCTGGCAAGTTCTCGTGTTGGTGATATAATCAGGGCTCTGAAGCCTTTGTTTGTGGGTTGTTTCAGCTGCATTAAAACAGGAATGCTAAAAGCCAAAGTCTTTCCAGATCCAGTAGGAGCAGAAGCCAGAAGTTCTCGACCCTAAAAACAGAGTATATTAAGTACAAGGAAGAGTACATAAATTTTTCAGAGCCCAGTCAAATAATGCTACCAGCGATAAAAATAACAAAATTATACATAATAAATCCAAACACTCACATTCCCATCACTCTTCTAACTTCTCCCATATTTGCTTTTCTACCCACCCCTGCTACAACTGCCCCAGTAGTTTCTGAGCATTATTACTAAGGTTCATTTGAACTGGGTGAAGAAAGTAGATAACTAAAACCCAAAGATGATCACAACCTTATTTCCATTATTTCAATTTTTCTTTCCCCTAAATCTCTTTATCAAAGCAAAATTACAAAACCAACTTTTTGACCTGATATCTGCATTGCTCCATCCTTAAGGAAGGTTTTAATAAGTAACAGAATGGCTAAAAGTAAGAAATAAAAAGTGGTGAAAACCTGAGTGACAGAGTCATTTATAGGTGACAATCTTCAAAAAGTCACTGTGATTTTTTTTTTTGGTCACTGTGATTTTTAAAGCTTTAAGTTAAGGTCACTACAGAAACAACCTTAAATGAAAACTAAAAGCAAATTTACTATAATGTCAGTCAACAACATCATTCAAACATATTCTTATTTCAGTTCCCAAAGAAAATGAAAAGGATTAGTATGGATGAGGAGAGAGGGAACTCATATCCTCTGGTTACTAGAACTGAAGGCCATCTTGGTTATGTTGGGGAAAAAAGTCAGCTCTCACCACTATAAAAAGAAACCTCAGAAAAACTTAATTTCCAAAAATCTAAGTTAACTCATACCTCTATCAACAACACATAAACAAATTATGGTATAGTCATACAACAGAATACTACTCAGTAACAAACTACTGATATATGCAACATGGAGGAATCTCAAAAACAGTATTAGAGTGAAAGAAACCAAAAAGAGTAAATAATGAATGATTCCACTTATATGATTCTATAAGAGGCAAAACTAAAACATGGCAATAGAAACCAGAAAAGTGCTTACCTCTGGGCGGGGGTCAGGTGAGGACTGAATGGAAGGGGTATGAGAGAACTGTTTGGAGTGACAGAAATGTTACGCATCTTCACTGAGTTGATGGTTACATAGGGTATGCACTGTTGAAACTCACTGAACTGTGTACTTGAAATCTATGCATTTTTTGGGCACTTAAATAGACTTCAATAATAAAAAGTACTGGGATAAAAACAAAGTCAGGTTGTGTACAAGAATTCTGTATTTCTGAAATAGTTCTCGAATATTATAAACTAAACCACGGATGAAAAAACAGAACACAGTCCCTATCCTCAGAAGATTAACACTCTTAGTTAAATGGAAAAGATGAATATAATTAGTGCAAATACATAGTAGTGTAAAGTGTAAGACAAATGTTGCAAGAAAAAGAAAACACATGGAGAACTGGGTGGTAGGGGAAACTGTTGGTAAAGGAAAAAGATCACATCTAGCAGTAGTGATCAAGACAAATCTTATGGAGGCACAGGTATTAGAGATGGACCTTGAAAGCAAGGGTAGGATTTCAACAAGGGGAGATAAGGCAGAAAGGAAGATTTCAAAGACACAGGAAAGAGAATGAACACACATACACATTTCAAAGACAGAGGAAAGAGAATGAACACACACACACATACACACGCACGCATACTCACTTATAGGCCTTCATACTCACATGCAGCATAACTGGAATGGCTTGCATTTGGATTGGTGTAGGTATCTGGAAGCCTGCATCTAGAATGTTCTGAAGCAGTCGAGAATTGATTTTAAATTCCTGGTCAAGTTGCTGAAATGTAGCAATTGGGTCAGGAAGATCAGTTCCTTGGACATGAATTTTATGTTTATTCCGGAAGAAGTTTATCTGAAAAGTGAAATAAAGGAGTCGCCATGAATGTGGTCAAATACATTGTCAGATGTTGTAAAGCAACAGTAACAGTTTCTGGGATAAGCTTTAGTAGCATATGAAACTTTCTGGTTAAATTCCAATCCCTACAAGATACAGATATTAGGTATAATTTGTGCCCTTTCATAGAAGGAAGACCTTCATAACAATGAAACCTATCTATCCACACTTTCCTCATATTAATGTGTCAATGCCATGAATAATGTGTTATTCATATTAATGTGCTACTGTCACAGTCACAATCTTATGTAAACTTCTAGAAGGCAGGCACTGAATCAATCTATTGTCTTTATATGGCACTTAGCATACAAGTGCCAATGCTTTTTAATGATCTACCCTAAACTCTACTTATTAAGACTGAGTGCCAAAAGCAGAATCCAGTGATGTTGATTTTTTTTTGTTTTCCCATTCTCTGATCCAGACAGCGAAATTCTAGATTTGGGATTACTAAATGAGCTGAACAATACTCTCCATCTGCAATATGACAGGAGCGCAGCAAACGCGACAATGGCATATTTGTTGTTTCTTCTGAATTCTACTCCTCCTAGTCTCAAGTTATAAAATAGGTTTCTTAAGAATTCTAACTCTCAAATCCCTGTCAGAGGAAATCCTTCTAAACCAGTGTGAGCTTAACATAAAGGAGAAAGGGGGCCAATTTTATGTTTATCAAAAGGGAATAAGAAATTTTAAAAATTTAATTCTAAACACATCATCAATTTTGACCTAAGTTTCAAGATTTCAAGATACTTTCAAGAATTTCAAACTTTAAAAATTTTAGCCACAGCACAAATACTACTTTGCTTGAAGTTTCCATTAAAGTAAAATCTAACCTAATGTAAGTAATCTTCTATCTTAACAAAACCATACTCGCTTTTACCAACAGAATAACCCAAGGATAGCGAAAAAGTCATTAGGCCAGAAAAACAATTGGATGAAGACATTTTTCTAACCTTTTCTTTTCTGAGCTGCTCCAACTTTCCTGACGTTAGTTTATTTTCTCTTTTAACTTTTTTATCTTCAATCTTTGCTTCCACAGATGATATCCACTGTATAGTAGAAACTTCTTGAGAAGTAATTTCTAAAATATATTTTTTAAAAATTAAAAGATTTTAAGTGCAACATTCTTAGGTGGCACAAACAGGCCATACCTTCCACTAAACAAAAGAAAAAGTACTAGTAGTTGTAACTGGATGAAAGAAAGTAATAGGAGGTATAAAAATTGGGAAAGGAGAGGGACTTCCCTGGTGGTGCAGTGGTTAAGAATCCGCCTGCCAGGGCAGGGGACATGGGTTCGAGCCCTGGTCCGGAAAGATCCCACATGCCGCAGAGCAACTAAGCCCATGCGCCACAACTACTGAGCCTGTGCTCTAGAGCCCGCGAGCCACAACTACTGAGCCTGAGAGCCACAACTACTGAAGCCCGCGCGCCTAGAGCCTGTGCTCTGCAACAAGAGAAGCCACCCAATGAGAAGCCCGCAAACTGCAACGAAGAGTAGCCCCTGCTCACCGCAACTAGAGAAAAGCCCGCGCGCAGCAACAAAGACCCGAGGCAGCCAAAAATAAAAATAAATAAATAAATAAAATGGGAAAGGAGAAGCAAGTTGTGTGTTGGTAAAATCAGAGCTCTGAAGCTCACTCTCTTCCCTTTTTTTTCTTTTTAGTTATTTCAGCTTTGTAATATGTACCTAAACGTACACTTGAAAACAATAAGGGATTAATTCAAAAACTATTTAAACAATAAGAGATGTCAATGAGGCAGCCAGCTTTTCTATATCCACAACCAGCTAGAAAATAAATATGATGCAAGAAAAGATTTCACTTATAATAGCAATAAACACAATACTTAAGGACTACTCAATATTATAAAGAGAGCAATTCTCACTAAATCTATAAATAACACTAGTTCAATGAAAAGTAATAATAGGATTGTTTTGGTAACTGGAGGAGCTGACTTTAAAGTTTACATGGGAAAATAAATATGTACGAATATCTAAAAAATTCTAAGAAGAGTAATGAGCAAAGACTACTTCTGGAATTTCTTTTAAATTTTTTCAACTTCACCGATGTACAACCAACACAATAAACTGCATATATTTAAAGTATACAATTTGAGGCATTTTGACATTATGTATACACCTGTTAAACCATCACCACATTTAAGACTATTTCCATCACTTCCCAAAATTTCCTTGTGGCCCCTTATAATGCATCTGTCCAACCCTAGGTAAAAACCTGTATTCTTTCTTTCTTTTTTTTTTTTGGCCGTGCTGCACAGCATGTGGGATCTTAGTTCCCTGACCAGGGATTGAACCCGTGCTCCCTGCAGTGGAAGCACAGTCTTAACCACTGGACCACCAGGGAAGTCCCCTGTTTTCTGTCACTGTTGATTAATTAGCTTTTTTTTCCCTGGAATTTTATATGAATGGAATCATATAGTATTTAATAAATTTAGTATGGTTTCTTTCACTCAGGATAGTTATTTTGAGATTCATCCATGTTGGAGCATGTATCAATAATTTTAACTTTTTATTTACAAGTAGTATTCCATTGTATGGATATACAATTTGTCTATCCTCCACTTGTTGAAGGACATTTGAGTCATTTCCAGTTTTTGGCTATTACATATAAAGCCACTATGAACACCTGTGTACAAGTCTTTGTGAGGACATACATTTTCCTTTCTCTTGGGTAAATTCTAGGAGTGGAATAGGTGGGTCACGTGGTAACTGCATGTTTATTTAAAAAAAAAATCCTTTTCAATTTCTACCAAAAAAGCCTACTAGAGTTTTAACTGGGTTTGCACTGACTCTATAGATCACTTTAGGGAGAAAATATCCAGTTGCCCAATCAATAAAAAGAGTATGCCATACCACTCTATTGGAATTTATAAAGTAAGGCCACATTAATTAACACAAGCTGGTACTGGTGTAGGAATACAGAATTAGAAATCAATGAAATAGAATAGAGTCAAAAGACCCAAATATATATGGGAAATAAGTTACAATAAAAGTTGTATTTAAATCCAACGGGGAGAAGATGTAATATCAATATATTAGGACAATTAGCTAGCCATCTGGAAAAAAATTAATTAGTTCCTCATTCATTCCTTATACCAAATAAAATCCCAGAGTGTCAAAGATTTCAATATAACAAAATGAAACCACAAATAAGTAAACATGGGAGAATTTTTTTAAAATAAGCTTAATGCTTAGAATGCAAAAACAAAACCAAAAAACCATAAAGGAAAAGATAAATTTAACACATAAAATGGCAATAAATAAATAAAGATGATAAGTGACAAGGAACAAACTAGAAAACATATCTGTATACATAGTATGCTAGAATAGAGCTAATTTCCTTAATATATATAAGGCCTAACAAATTAAAAAGAGACACAGATGAACAATATTAACAGGAAAAAGGTGCAATACTGCATGAGGAGGCAAATTAATATAAAAAGAAAACTCTCGTACATCGCTGGTGGGCATCACCAATTGGAATGACTTCTTTTTTTGGAAAGACTTTTTAAAAAAATAAAATTTTGCTCCCTTTTATGAGACAGTTGGCATTAATAGATCTGAATCATTACTCATCCACAAGATCTTGAATTTTCCAATTAAAACTATATATATGTCTATCCACACCTGTTGCTAAATGGTTATAGGACATAGATCTGGGTGTTTCTGGTTGCCCAGGAAAACAGGGCAACCTAAGCTGGTGTCAGGTCTTTTTTCAATTCATCTCGGTGTAAGGCTTTATTAAACTTCCTTGTAGCCAGGAAAGTAACATGACTTGTTAACTATGAAATTCCACTTCTAAGAATTTATCAGACAGATATACCCACACATACACACAAAGTAAAACATTTATTGCAAACTGTAACAGCAAAAGTGAGGAAACAAACTAAATGCCCATCACATAGGAACTTGTTAAATCAGTTACAGAATGTACAATGGGATTCTATGCTATGTTAAAATGAACAAGGCAGTGCACTTCCTACTCATTCCAAACAATCTCCAAGATATATTGTTTTTTATAAAAGGAGTAGGGGTAGGGAAGGTTCAGAACAGAACAGCATACAGAGCACACTATCATTCACGTTTTTTAAGCGAGGTATAAATACATGTGAATAGAATATCTCTAGGAAAATACCTAAGAAACTGATTAACAGTGGTTGCCTCTGGAGAAATAGGGGACTAGAGACAAAATAGTGGAAAGAAAATTTACTTTTCACCATTGTATAACTTTTTAAAACCATGTGTATTTAGTTTATTAAAAAGGTAAAATGGCTAGGAAACTTAATAGATGTAATAGACAAAGAAAAAAGGTAAATACCCCTATTGTTGAGTACAGAAAAAAACCTTGTGAAAAACAGGCAAAGTGTAAAAACAAAAAAGTCACAAAACTTGAAATGTAAATATCCAACAAAGCCTATGAAAAGATGTTCAACCTCACCAGTTATCAAGAAAATACAGAAAATACAGGGCTTCCCTGGTGGCGCAACGGTTAAGAATCCGCCTGCCAATGCAGGGGACACAAGTTCGAGCCCTGGTCTGGGAAGATCCCACATGCTGTGGAGCAACTCATGCTCATGCACCACAACTACTGAGCCTGCGCTCTAGAGCCTGCGAGCCACAACTACTGAAGCCCACGAGCCTAGAGTCCGTGCTCTGCAACAAGAGAAGCTACCCAATGAGAAGCTTACGCACTGCAACGAAGAGCAGCCCCTGCTCGCCGCAACTAGAGAAAGCCTGTGCTCAGCAACAAAGATTCAATGCAGTCAAAAATAAATAAATTAAATAAATTAAAAAAAAAAAAAAGAAAATACAAATTAAAAAAGTTTCACTCGTGAGATTGGCTAAAAAAGTTAAGACCAACAGTATCCAGCATTGACATGGCTGTGGGAAGTCATTTTGCATCTGTTCAAAGAAAGAAGTGTGCATGCCCTTTCACCTAGTGAATTCACGTTTAGGATGCTAATTACAGAAATACAGCACCTGTACAAAAAGATATATGTACAGGTATCTTATTGTAGCAATATTTGTAATCACAAATACCTGGAAACAACCTGAATGCCATCAACTGACAAATAGCTGTATACTGTCTGAGGTATAATCATAAGCTTGCATAATTTTTGTAATTGACAAAAAAAAGAAAAAAAACATACATCAAGCACTAACCTGAAGTCATCTTCTTCCTCTTTTTCTTGTTCTGCTCCCTCTTCCTTTCAGTTAGGCTCTCTTCATTTTTCTCTTCATCTTGTAGCTCCTGATGAGTTCTTGATGCTTCACACTCACCTGGAACAGACTTCTTGTTTCCAAAAAAGTCCAGTCCCTGTAGCACCTCCGAAGAATCAAAGTCATATTTCCTTTTTCCTATCTAAAACCCAGAAAATTTCAAATGAAATCTATAGACAGACTGGCACTGTTTTCACCCTAGCAGTGTTGGCAGTAAGGGTGTGGGTACAATGACTCCCCATCTTTTTTATCTTTCACCAAATATTTGTTTGAGCTAAGTGTGTGTTTGGGCAAATGGAATCCAAGATGATACCTTTTCTGACCTTATAAAATAATAATAATCATAATAGCAACTAACACTTATAAGCATAATACTTACATGCTGTCAGGCAGATTTCTAAGCATGTTTAGATACATTAAATTCCTTCTTCCTTCAACAACCCTAACGAGGTAAATAGCAATATCACAGATGAGAAAATCGAGGCATTAAGAGGTTAAGTAACTTGACCAAGGTCTCAAAACTAGTAACTGGCAGACCCAGGATTTGAACCTGAATAATCTGGTTCCAGAGTTCAAACACTTAACAACTACGCTATGCCGTCAGACAGAGAAAGAAGAAACACACGTGTTGCACACACACCCAAATGTCCCTAGTCCCAATAACCAAGAAATTTTGATATTCAAGATTTTCCACAATTGGGCCCTAACTACTCCCGATTTACCACTCACTACTTCCCTATGTAAGATCTCCCATTTCTAAATCGCTCTTCTCATTGGTTACTTAACACGCCATGAAGTTGCGGGAATAAAAAAAAAACATGCCCACTAAAGGCACACGCATGCCAGGACAAACCTGGAGAGACTACAGTGAAATCATCTGTTCTCTCCGTTTGGGGTTGTTACTGTTTTTCAAATTCTTCTCCAACAGTTTCGGAGAAAAGATAACTTCTGAAAGTAGGATTCTAACTGTGCTTTGAATAAACTCAGGAGGCCGGGAGGAAACGTTTCCTTGCTAGACCCAACAAAGTCTACAGAACGATGGGAAAAAGAGTTCATTCAGAAAGCTGCAGTAAGCTGAACGCCAAGGGAGGGAAAATGCCCCACAGCCAGGCCACGGGGTCTCCGAGTGCCGGCTCCCCCAGCAGCCAGTTCCTTCTCCGGCACCTGCCCCTTTTCAGTTACTCGGGCTTTTGACGCCTTGCACACAGTACCTTGAATCGGGCAGCGTCCGCCGAGAAGCGTCTCACGTCGAATTTGGCCCCCGCGCCGAGCCGGCGAAACAGGTCATGAGCATCCATCTTTTCCCAGAAAGCTCCGCGGTCGCATGGCGCCTGCGCAGAGGACTCCCCCCCCCCCCGGAAGGTCTGGGGCTGGACCTTGAGCGGAAGTGGCTCCGGGGGGCGGAGCCTGGCGGCTGTGAGAGTTTGGGAGTTTTTATCGTCGTACAGTCCGTTGTTTTTTATTTGTTCTTTAAAAAAGTATTTATCAAGATCCTCTTAAGCCGGGCACTGTTCTACACTTTTAGGGATAGTTTGGTAAACAACACCCCAGGAATCTCACCTCGGGAAACTTATATTTTAGTGGAGATGGAAGATGTTAACAAATAAATAAGCAGAATAATTCCTGAAAGAGAAAAGTGCTATGAAACGAAACAGTGTAATTGATAGAGAAAGGGGAGAGGAGCCACTTTTAGGTAGATTAGTCAGGTTCATTCTGATGAAGTGATATTTGATCTAAGAGGAGGCAGCCTTTCCCAGATATGGGAAACAGCATTCCAGACACAGGAAACATGGCCTGAAGAAGGAAAAAGGTTTGGAACATTGAGAAAATAGAAAGAAGGCCAGGGTGACTGGAGCCAAGTTGCAGTGAGGAAGAGTGGTACAGATTGGGTTGAAGGGACAAATGAAAATCAGATCTCATAGACTTTTTTTTTTTTTTTAATTATTTATTTATTTATTTATTTTTGGCTGTGTTGGGTCTTCGTTTCTGTGCGATGGCTTTCTCTAGTTGTGGCAAGTGGGGGCCACTCTTCATCACGGTGCGCGGGCCTTTCACTATCATGGCCTCTCTTGTTGCGGAGCACAGGCTCCAGACGCGCAGGCTCAGTAATTGTGGCTCACGGGCCGAGTTGCTCCGCGGCATGTGGGATCTTCCCAGACCAGGGCTTGAACCCGGGTCCCCTGCATTGGCAGGCAGATTCTCAACCACTGCGCCACCAGGGAAGCCCCGATCTCATAGACTTTTATAACAAGGTCATGGTAAGGAACTTGGATTTTAATCTAAGCATGCTAGGAAGCTATTCAAATTTTTTTACTGAGAGTGCAACATGACTTAGTTAATTACATTTTGTATTTATTTTCTTCATTGTATTTGTACTGTACAAAATTATTTACTTATGAGTTGCCTCCCCCTTCTAGAATGAAGTCCAGGAGCACAGAGATCTAATTTGCTTCACTGCTGTATCCCCAGTTCCTGTGTGCTCTCAGTAAATATTTGATGAATGAATGAGTGAATGCTTTGTAAAAGATTACTCTGGCTATTTGGAGGTTGGACCATAGAAAGGGTAAGAGTGGAAACAGGTCAGTCAAAGTAGAAATGATGATAGTGGCTGGGATTAGGGTGGTATCTGTGCTGATGGAGTTAAATGGATAGATTTGGGGTATATTTTGGAGGTAGGTCTAAATTCACCTGATGAATTTCATGTGGAGGTGAAGGAAAGGGAGGAAATACTCCTAGGTTTTTTGTTTGAAATCTGGGGTAGGTGGCATGCCATTTACTGAGCTAGGAAAGACTGAAAGGAGAACAGCTTTTTTGTGTGTGAGGATGAGGCATGGGGGGTGGAATCAGTTTTTATGTTTTGGGCATGTTAAGATGCCTCGTTGACCTTAAGTGGAGATGTTGAGGTGGGTAGTTGATTCCATGAATCTGAAGCTCAGGGGAAAAGGTCAGGGCTAGAAAAATAAATTTAGGAGTCATCAACATATAAATGGTACAATGGAATCATACCAAACAAGCATTTAACTTATTAAAATTGAGTTATACATATTCAGCCAGAGAGTGTGAGAAGTACTTTAAACTGTGTGATTCCTTTACACTCAAGTAAAGCAAGTGTGGAGTGAGGATGAGATGAGAGATGTGAGTCTGCTGTACCCTCAGATGGAGTCAGTCCCCAATTCTCTCATTGTGGGAGCAGCTTGCTGTTCCAATTGTGTCTGCTCTTTAAAAACAAGTAGTTTTCATGAAATGTGGCTCCTAAATGAAAGCCCCAAGTACTTTTTCATCTATTGCTCAATAAAAACAATTTATCTCAACATGGCAAGGGAAAAAAATCAACTGAGTTTTTTAGGAAATGGAGTGTTGGTCTTCAGTTTGGCACATAAATACGGCCACAATCATGTGTAAAATCAACATGTATGAAACCACAACTTCTGTAGTTTATAGGTGATTTAAGGAGTTTCCAAGAGTAATTACACTTCATGAGTTTTTTTTTTCTTTATGAGCTGACTTTAGAACCCAATCCCTATGTAAGTGGTGACAAACCCATATCTAAAAGCACGGTCATAAATGTGATCACTTAGAGACATTGTGTGACTAGGGAAGAGAAGGGGACCCAGAACTCACCTTTAGAGTACACTGGCATTTAGAGATTGGGTAGAGGAGGATATAACTATAAAACAAAGGTTTGAGAAGAAGCAATCAGTGAGGTAGGAAGATGAGGAATGTGGTGTCCTGGCAGCCAGAGGAAAGTTTCAAAAAGAAGGTAGTGATCAGATGTTTCAAAGGCTGTTGAGAGGCTGAGCACGAAGAAAAAAGATCACTGAATTTGGCAACATGGAGGTCACTAGTGACCTAATATCAGTTTCAGTGGCATGGTGGCTGGAGATGATTGAGTGGTAGAGGTGGAGAAAGGGAGACTGTGATGAAGCCAACTCTTTTTTTTTTTTTTAATAAATTTATTTATTTTTGGCTGTGTTGGGTCTTTGTTGCTGCACGCTCTTTGTTGTGGTGCACGTGCTTCTCATTGCGGTGGCTTCTCTTGTTGCAGAGCTTGGGCTCTAGGCGCGCGGGCTTCAGTAGTTGCGGCTCGTGGGCTCTAGAGTGCAGGCTCAGTAGTTGTGGCGCACGGGCTTAGTTGCTCCACTCCACGGCATGTGGGATCTTCCCGGACCAGGGCTCAAACCCGTGTCCCCTGCATTGGCAGGCGGATTCTCAACCACTGTGCCACCAGGGAAGTCCCTGAATCCAACTCTTTCCAAAGGTTTAACTGAGAAGGAAAGCAGAGAAGTAGAGTAGTAACTACAGGCAGATGTGGGTTCAAAGGTGGGTTTTGTGTTTTTTTTTTTTTGATATAAACCTGGAGCAAGTTTTCACAAACTCCATCTTTTGGTTTGTGCCTTTTTCATATTTTATTACATTCTGTTTTTTTAAAATCACAACAGCAGTATCAAAGACAACCTATGTACAAACATTTTACAAAAGAAATATTGCTAGTATCAGCTGTAATAAGGGCAAGTTGAAGAATAGATGCTGAGTTTCTGGGCCAAAGTCTGCCCTCAAACAAAGACATCTAAAATGTGTTCAGGCAGCTGAAACAGGCTTCTTTCCCGATGACAAGCATGTGTGGTCGGTAATATCAATACAAACGATGGTAAATGAGGATACTACCGGGCCCAAGTAGCGAACTCCTCATCAGGAAGGCCACGATACAAGTGGAGCTAATCCATAACCTAAACTGAAGACAGTAAAAGCGCTGTTTCCCATCTAAACGCATTTAAGCCTTCAGCAATGATTGCGGCACTTGTAAACGATGCTGGGTTGTCATACAGACACTTGATTCTTATACATAACCCTATGCCAAACTTCCCTTAACTCTCGAGTCAGGTTTCTGGTTGGACCGAAAGGGGAGGAATTTTAGAAATGCTTCCTTCAGGACAGAAGTCAGAAAGAGAGGTGACCCTGAGAACAGGATCTATTAAATTTGGTGGCGGCGGGGGGGGGGGGGGGGGAGGCAGGAATTTGGGAGGAGGAATGCCTCGTTGGGGCCAAGAATCAAGAAGCGTGACTCACTTGGGTCTGGGACCTTGCTGAAAGCTGATCCCCACCCCACCCCAGCCCCGCGGGTATCTACAAGCTCTGTTCCTTTCTCATCTCCCCCAGTTCCTCATCTCCACCTTCTTGTACTTCCCCAACTTCCTCCGGTTGGTGATCACCAGGACGGTCACGCCGGCGACCAGGGCCACCACGACCACCACGATGACGGCGATGAGGCCGCTGGTGAGGCGCTTCATGGAGAACTGGGGGGACTTCTCATCCAGGTAGTAGATGAGCGTCCGCTCCAGCAGCAGGGGCTCTCCGCGCACGCGCACGTCGAGGCCGCGGTGGCCGGTGAAGAGCGACTGGCTCTTGACGTCCCTCTCGAAGTAGTAGGCGGCGTCGGCGATGTCCACGTCGCCGGCGACCTTCTGCGACGTGTTCTGCTGCAGCTCGATCTGGATGGTGGGGTGCTCGTAGTGCACGGCCGCCACGAACTTGGGGTGCAGCGGCTCGCGCTCCCGGAAAAGCCGCCGCAGCTCGGCCTCCAGGTCCGAGGGGTTGAAGGCGCGGGCGGCCGGGCGGTGGCGCAGGTCTATGAGGATGGGGTGGGTGCGCACCAGCTCGTCGCAGCGCAGGCTCAGGTCGCCCTTGTCGGTGCATGCCCACCGAGTTCACACACCACGCACGGACGTCTGGTTGCACTAGCGCGCCTTGAAGCGGCTCTGCTGGTCGCACTCCGGGTCGTACAGGCCGTCGTTGTCCAGGAGCGCGTGCTCGCTCGGCCGCACCGGGGCGCGGACGCTTTTCCGGGCGCTCACGCGCGCCTTGAGCAGCAGGCACTTGGATGTGAGCGTGGAGCAGTCGACCTCCAGGCCCGAGCCGAGCACGCGGCACTGGCAGCGGCCACCGGGGCCGCTCCGGTCGCACACGGTCATCTTGCTGGTGGGGCACGTGCAGTTGTCCTGCACAGCCGCGTGGCCGATCACCGCCGCCAGTAGCAGGAGCGGCGGCAGCAGCGACGGCGAAAGCAGAGCGAGGCCCGGACCCCGGGCCATGGTGGGGCGGAGGAGTGCGGACGGGGCGCGGGTTGGCGAGCGCTGGGGACTCCGCCGAGCTCGGGCTCCGCTGTCTGAGAAGGTCTCCAGGCGCCTGGGGTTTTGCTTTTTGTTTTTGATGTTTTTAAGGATGGGTGCTAGGGGATATTTGTAAATTGCCAGGAATGGTCCAGTGAAAAGATGGAAATTGTTGATGTAACAGAGAAGGGAGAATAATGGGATGGGCGTGGGATGAGATTTTGTCAGGGAGTATTGGAGGGCTGAGGAGGGAAGAAATTATATGAAATATCCTCAAAGAGTGGGAAAATGAACTTACTGGGAAAAAGCAATAATACCGATGGGCAGTGAATGCTCATTTGAGTTGGAAACAATGAATTAAAAAAGAGACTAATCAGCATGATTCAGCTGCTTAGATAAGGGTGTGAAGAAGTTGTATTGCTGCATTTAGCCGGGGTTAAAGTATCTTCAGGTAAATATGATAGAGGATTATGGCAGAACTCCTTGTGTTCCCTCTCCCGCCTCAAAAAGGTCCCCTGGGATTGATAGTTCAACAGAGATTTGACCTCCTGAAACCCAAGAAGGAAAGGGAAAATCCCTTGGAATGGCTGTCTTATTCAGAATAATACTCTGGGTTAGATTAATAATCCAACTTGCTTCCCCTCTTTCAGAGGAAAGAATTGTATGGAGTGTTGAATATGTGCTATATTTTACTTTCATAAGCATATAGTTAGAGTAAAACAAGTCTGAGTTTAAATTCCTCCCAGCCTCTCCACCTGTCAGCCGTGACCTGGTCAGATTAACCTCTCTTGGTCTAATTTCCTCATTTGTAAAATGAGGATCATGATACCTACAGCAGGACTGCTATCAGCATTAAGCTGGGCTCATAGGGCAATGGTGTATAATGGAAAAAGCATGGGTTTTGGGTGTCAGAAAGACTTATGTGTGAATCCAGTTGTATCATTTAATAATTTGACCATCGTAGGCAGGTTATTTCACTGTTATGTGCCTCAATTTCCTCACTGGAAAAATGGGGATTATAGGATTATAATATCCTATAATCCTACTTTGAAGGCTAGGAGTAACACTGGTTCCCCACACAGAGATCAAAATGGTGGGAATTGGCTTAGGATTCTATCTATCTATCTATCTATCTACATTTATCCATATTAGAAATATGTATTATATATATGTGTGTGTTACTGTATAAAGCTTTTGGAACAAAATCTCAAACACAGTAGGTGCTTAATAAATATTAGTCCTTTTCTTTCTTGCAGTCCATTCTCCTAGAGCAATAGTTCTTGACCTTAACAGCACTTTAGAATCCTCTGAGAATCTTAGAAAACAAAAGAAAACTTGGTCCAACCCCCAGAAATCCTGGTTTCATTGTTCTGCAGGAGCTCTCTGGCCTGTAATTTTTGAAAGCTTCTCAAGTGAATCTGATTGCACTCAGGATTAAGAATCACTGCTAGAATTATCTTTCTGAAGCCCAAATGAGACTACGTTGCTTCTCTGCTTTAAAATTTCTCATGATTTTCCACTGTCTACTGAGTGTAGTCCGAGCTCCTGTGACTTTTACGCCAGACCCTTAGCAGTGATTCTCAACTCTCTCAGGACACATGACACGCTCCCGTAAATAACTCCAGCTTGAGTTCAACTGCCCCCAACCCTTTTACTTACCAGTTGTGTGATCTTAGGCAAGTTACTTATCCTCTGTAAGCTTTAATTTTATCATCTGATTTTGCCTTTGCTTCTTCTAACGCTGAACCTTTGTACATGTTTTTCTTTCTTCTTGGAATGTCCTCTCTCTTTTTCCTCTCTAGCAAATGCCGTATATTCTTTGAAATTCAGTTTATATGACTTATGGTTACCAAAAGGGTAAGGGGGGGCAGGGATAAATTGGGAATTTGGGATTAACAGATACACAGTACTATATATAAAATAGGTAAACAACAAGGACCTACTGTAGAGCACAGGGAACTATATTTGATATCTTGTAATAACTTATAAAGGAAATGAATCTGAAAGAGAATATATATATGTATAACTGAATCACTTTACTGTACACCTGAAACATTGTAAATCAACTATACCTCAATAAAAAAAAAAAAATTCAGGGGCTTCTCTGGTGGCGCAGTGGTTGAGAACCCGCCTGCCAATGCAGGGGACACGGGTTCGAGCCCTGGTCTGGGAAGATCCCACATGCCACGGAGCAACTAAGCCCGTGAGCCACAACTACTGAGCCTGTGCTCTAGAGCCCGCGAGCCACAACTACTGAGCCTGCGTGCCACAACTACTGAAGCCCGCGTGCCTAGAGCCTGTGCTCCGCAACAAGAGAAGCCACTGCAATGAGAAGCCCGTGCACCGCAAGGAAGAGCAGTCCTTGCTCGACGCAACTAAAGAAAGCCGCGTGCAGCAACGAAGACCCAATGCAGCCAAAAATAAATAAATTTATTTTTTTAAAAAATTCAGTTTATATGTTCTCTCCTCTAAGCTTACCCTGAATGTCCCCTCCTTGACATAGTCCCTCTTCTTTCTTTGAGTTTTCATGCCACTTTGTAAATGCCTCTATTTTAGCTCTTTTCCTGTTGCATTGTAATTTTGTTTTCCACATCTGTCACATACCAGACTTTAAGCTTTTTGAGGGCTGGGCCTGTATCTCATTTATTTCATATTATGTTGGCCTAGCATGGATACTGTTTCATAGTTAAGTGGTCAATAAATCTTGTTGAATTAATGAAGTGAAATAAAATAGACAAAGATTCCTGAAACTGCCAACCTTGTGGATTTAGGAAAGGACCTATATCTTTTGCTTGGTGCTTTGTAATAAATTTTGGCTGAATGAGTGAATAAAGTCAAATGAAACTGTCAGACTGATATCATTTTCTACCTTGACAATGTCCAGCTGACTCATTAAGAGACCATTTCCTCTTGGGAAAAAAAACAAAGCAAAACAATTAAAAACCATCATCAATAAAAGTGGTGAGGAAATTGAATCATGATTTTGTATAAGTGGAATTTCTCCAAAAACCAGTATGGTCTGACTGGTAGACACACATGGTTTCTCAACTGTAGCAAGTGAGAACACACATTTTGTATAACGCTGCAGTGGGAGCTGGTTGGGATATCTTGTTATGGATCCATAAGTGATCACTTCATGCCCTAAAAGTATGTTTTTGAAAATCTTTTTCTCCTCCACTCCCTGCTTCTCATTCAACAAACTTTGGCATTGTTTTCACAGTGTGATCGGCATGGACTTGGACCTAGAGATGCAGAGATAGATACAGTCCTTGCTCTCAAGTAGCTTAAAGTCTGCTAAGGATAGTGACTAAAGTCTGTTAGATTCTGTTTTCAAACAGAGCAAGAAAATTCCCTAAGCACTGTATAAGTTATAGGAGGTAAGGGAGTGTTTGCTCAATGGTGGCAGGATGGGATGGGCTTTGTAGGAAGTTAGGAAAGGTTTGTAGAGGAAATAAAGCTTGCAAACCCTTAAAAAAAGATGTTGGCAAATTAGACAAGACGGGCAAGGCTCTTTTAAATAAAGGGAACAGCAACAAATGTAAGAGGGTATGAAAATGCCTGTTGTGGGACTTCCTGGTGGCGCAGTGGTTAAGAATCTGCCAGCCAATGCAGGGGACATGGGTTCGAGCCCTGGTCCACTGGGAAGATCCCACATGCCACGGTGCAACTAAACCCGTGTGCCACAACTACTGAGCCTGTGCTCTAGAGCCTGCGAGCCACAACTACTGAGCCCACATGCCACAACTACTGAAGCCTGCACGCCTAGAGCCCGTGCTCCGCAACAAGAGAAGCCACTGCAATGAGAAGTCTGTGCACCTCAACAAAGAGTAGCCCCCGCTCACCTCAACTAGAGAAAACCCACCCATAGCAACGAAGACCCAGCACAGCCAAAAAATAAAGAAAAAAAAAAAAAAAGAAAATGCCTGTTGTGTTTGGGGATCTACTAGTGGTTCAACAAAACCTGAAGTGGATGATGCAGCAAGAGGTGGAATCAGGTGGGTAAGGACTAGCTCCTGTACACCTTATGGGTACGCCAAAGAGCTTGGACTTGATCTTGTAGGCACTGAGAGCCATTAAAGGATGCCAAGTTAGTGATATAAACAGCTTTTTAATTTTAAAAGATCACTCTAGCAGCAACATGGAAGGGAGGGAAGCCTGGAGTCAGGGAAACCAGAAGAATATCACGGTAGTAGTTTAGTGAGGGAAGAAGGCAGTAGCAAAAGGGAAGAGGAGAAAGGAGCAGATCTAAAGGACATTAAGGTGGTGACATTGATAGCACTCCCTTAGTGATTAGATGTAGGAAGACGGAGAGAGAGAAGCCTGAGGTAGCTCCCAGGTCTCAAACTTTGGTGACTGGGTGAGGGGGGCTCTGTTTATGGGGATGGGGAATATTGGAGGGCTAGGATAGTGTGAGAACAACATAATAAAGTTTAATTTTGAGAGGGTCTGAGTTTGAGATTTCTGTGGAACACCTGAGTGGAGTTTCTAATGGTCATTTGGAAATAGGAATTATTTCTTTGCAAAAGGAGCTAGAAACTTCTAGATCACAGCTTCAGGGTCTTAATTAAAAGTAAGCTGAGAGAGTGATTGGCTATAGATAACAAACACAGCAGCCATTCACGCAGACAGAAATCTCACTTTCCCTGGGGCTAAGTTTTCAATATCAAATTCTCAAGCCTTACCCATACTCTTGTACTTTAGAAATCCAAATCAAGTACTTAAGAAATCCAGATTCTTACACTTTTTGTATATTTCTGTTTTGCCATCAAGAGTCCAATGTACAAAATGTTAAGAGTCCAAAGTATAACATGTTCTTTTCAGGCTTTAATGGAAGTTTAATGCAATATAAATGTAACCACTCAAATATGCTTGTAATCAGGACAGAATTCAAGTAAACATCGCCAGGACCAAAGCTGACCTCAGGGTGGCACTCCAGTCTTGTCGGAATAAAAGGCTCTGGAATCATCTTACTAAACTCTTAAGTGGACAGTCCACTCTGAAGTAAAGAGTTGGCATAAACTCTGGGTCCATAGACCACACAATTAAACTACCTGGGGAGAATTTACAGGGAAGGATGTCCTTTTTGTTTTTAAATCCGCTCTGACCTAAGGCTGGATCAACAGTATAGGGTATATAATATGGCAGCAGGTCTCCATCCAAAAAAAGAAATTTCACCGGGGTTCAAAACTAACCAAAATAATATCCTCATTATTATTTATTAATAGCTACCATTTATTGGTACCTACCGTGTGCCACATACAGTTCAGGATGCCTTTCATATTATATGAGCTCACTGAACTCTCATACCAACTCCGTGCAATTGATAATTATTCTCGTT
Source organism: Balaenoptera borealis (assembly GCF_965194805.1). Taxonomy (NCBI): domain Eukaryota; kingdom Metazoa; phylum Chordata; class Mammalia; order Artiodactyla; family Balaenopteridae; genus Balaenoptera; species Balaenoptera borealis. The sequence goes on from NC_138879.1 coordinate 39,936,630, forward strand.
TTTCTGAGGAAGAAACTGAAGCCAAAGACATTCAGTCACTTGCCTCTCAAGTCATCCAGGTGGTAAGTATCCATGCTGTATTTTGAACTCAATCCGTATGATTCCAAAATTTGAGGTCTTTAAGCAAGGCTGCATGGCCTCGTATTATTGATGCCAAAATTAAAGCAGTAACAAATGAAACTTTGTGGTTTTCTTTGGGTATAGGCTGTTTGGATTGAGGTGGTTTAAATAATACTGTATTTAGGGAGATCTAGTGAGGACCCCTATTGTGAATTTGAGGCCTCTTCCTGAAACTCTTCACCACCTATAAGAAACAGGATATTTACATATTCACAAAGTATGTCCCACAAGGTATTTATTAATTACAAAGAGAAAAATAGCAAATTTCCAGTGGAGGAATCTTGCAGATGCTATGTTAATACAGTAAAGTATAAATGAGAAAGCAAATGTGGTAAAATATCAATATCTGTGCCACAGAGAGATTCTTTTCCTTTTACAGTGGAAAAAACAAGGGGCCAGGGAGGATCTGTTGGCAGGATTGGTCAGCAGTGGAGCAGAGGACTAATTTCTATCTTTGATCTCCATCTGTGAAAGCCCAAATCCCACAAAGGTTTCCAAATGAAATAGTTACCTTTCTAAGGGGTAGAGAATTATTGATGAATCCTGGACTCTATATAAAGGAAGACTCCCAAATGAAAGACACAAATAATAAAACTCCAGAATAATGTTATTATACTGATCATAGACGGTAGAGATGGGAGTTAGTTGTCCTTACTCCTCCAATGCTTAATCAAGAGTGTCAAAGCATATTTACAAAGCATTTTTTAAATGCCTTACAGACTTCAAAGCCATAAATAGCTTCTCTGTCTCTCTAGGGCTAAATGTCAGCATTTTTGTACATCCTCAGTCTAAGAGAATTACCAATCTGTCTATTTCTTTAAAGAACTGTTCTTTTAGTGAGAAGGAAAAGATGTCTAGAGAAGCTTTTTTGTTCAACATGTCGGTGTTTGCATGATTTACAGTATAATTAACCAGCCCTGTAGCACCAGCAGACCAGCTCCTTTTACTATTCATCATGTTTCCAGTGACTTCAGATCATCAACTCTGCTGGGAGGAAATACCTCCTCCTTAGAGATGTAAAAATATTATGTCCCTGATCATTCCCACAGGCAGAATGTGATCCATCCTTATATAAGTATTGTTTTTCAGATCTAAGGGATTCCTCCCCCACCCCATTATTTTTGCACATCATTACTCTCAGAGCTAAAATCTAATTAAATAAATACATGCAAAATCTAAAACTATTTAGGAAGAATTTTGTTATTCAATTGCTTATAATTACCAGAACACATTTGTTAAGATATGAAAGTCTGGTAACTCAAAATCTAAAACAAAACACCTATGTAAACAAATATGTAATAAATATTATCACAGATCTATTTTAAATCTCTATATTAAAACCTTATTAGGCATCTAAAAAACTTCAAAAGTGTCTACTTTGGGCCCAGTAATTCTACTTCTAAGAAGTTACCCTAAATATACACCTCCAACAATATGAAAGTACATATGCACGAGGTTAATTATTGCAGCACTGTTTGTATTTGCAAAATAAGGGACACAACCTAAATGCCCATGTAGAGGAGAGAGGTTGAATAAACTATGGTACAAGCACATAATCGAGCACTACACATCTGTAAAAAAGAACGAAGAAGATGTTTGCAAACTGATAAAGAATAATTTCTAGGATATACTGTTTAGTGAAAAAAAGCAAAGTACAAAAGAGTGTCTATAGTATGCTACTTTTTGTGTAAGAAAAAAAGGGAAGTGAGAAAATACACAAGTGCCTGCATTTTGACCAAAAAGCAAACCAGGAAGGATAAACCAGAAATTAATGAGATTACTGTTACTTACAGGAGGTAGTTGGGGATGAGTTGAAAGGGTAAGTAGAAGGTGGAAAGTGACATTTCTCTTGAATTCTCCTTTTTATATAGTTCTGTCTTTTGGATCCATGTTAATAATTCATATATTAAGTAAAACACACACACACACACACACACACACACACACACACACACACACACATAGGGGGAAAGCCTAAAAATGGAACACAAACAAGTGAACCTAATGGTTTTAAATGAATAATATAAACACATTGAAAAGCACATGTTTTTGTGTGGGAGGGAAGACTAACTCAAATCAAGTAACTTTAGAATACAATATTTTTTGCTATATACTCTCAGACTAAAGAAAAACTGAACTGTAAATGAATGTTAAAATGAAATTGGTTTGGTTTTTTGCAGTGGTTGGGTTTCATTTTGTTTTGGTAGCAATTCTAAAACGACTTTCTGTGTAATCTGAGATTGGGTGAAGAAGTAAATGTATAAATATAAACAATGAGATTCAATTTTCTCACTGAGAGAAAAGAGAGTTACAAATATGGAAAGAGAGAAGAGTAGAATGAATTCTATAGTATTGGATTAGAATTGGACATGACAGCCCTGTCCACTGAGAAAGCCCAGAAGCAATGACACCCCAGGAGCAATTTGGTTTCTAAACTCTGTTTGCTGCTAAATGGAACCAGGGCCCCTTGGAGGATTGGCGGATTCTAGAGCTAGAGCTGGGAAAGAACAAGATGAACCTTGAACATCGTATTAAGTTAGTAAATTAGGAAATGCTCAAAGAATGGTAGGACAGGTCAGAATGACAAAAAGAGCTGTATTGAAGGGACTAGTGCCAGCCAAATCTGGGACAATTAAACATAAAAATAAATACTGATAGTCATGTATTACAACCCACTGAATAAAATAAGAACACATAGGCATATAAATAAAAGAAAGAGTAAATAATGTGGGGGAAGGGAAAGTGAGTCTCAGTAGAATGTCAGCTAATAAATTTGGAAGGAATGATGGAATTAGAAAAATCACTATTTGGCAACCATCATAGTAATAATTGAATCATCAATGGATGGTAGAATGAGTAGGTGAAATTTGGATGAGGAACAGGATATTTACATAGCTGCAAAGTATGTTCTCACAAGATATTATTATTATTATTTTAATCAATTATTTATTTATTTATGGCTGCATCAGGTCTTAATCTTTCGTAGCAGCGTGCGGGCTCTTTGTTGAGGCGCGCGGGCTCAGTTGCTCCACGGTGTGTGGGATCTTAGTTCCCGAGTCAGGGATCGAACCCGTGCCCCGTACATTGGGAGCGTGGAGTCTTAACCACTGGACCACCAGGGAAGTCCTCTCACAAGATATTACTAATTACAAAGAGAAAAGTAGTAAATTTATAGTGGAGAAATTGGCAGGCGCCATGTTAACAAAATGATCAAAGTAAATGATAAAGCAAATGTGGTAAAATATTGATATTTGGGAAATCTTGGTGAGATGTATACAGGAATGTTTGGTACTATTTTTACAACTTTTCTGTAAGTCTGAGATTACATAAAAATAAAAAGTTAAAAAGAAAAGCGTATTAAAGCATTTCTGAGGAGTTTGCTAGGCTATAGCAAAACAAAGGCTGTAATCAATGTATAGCAAGTTAATTCTGCCGGCCTCCTTGGCAAAATGGTTTATGGAAAGTCATTGTTGGGGAGTAGGAGGTGGCAGGAGGGCAAAAACCTTATTAGATGTTTCCTTGAACAAAATTTTTTCAAAAATTCTTTTTGAAAAGATGTAAACCTGTTGAAAAAAGGTTTTTGATAGCAATTAAACTATGCATGTATAACTGAATCATTTTGTTGTATACCTGAAGCTAACACAGCACTGGAAATCAACTATGCTTCAATAAAAATAAAATAAAATAAAAAATATATAGCATTAAAAATGAAGCTTTTCTGTACTTAAAACTAAGCAAGAGAGTTCTATAACCATTTAAAGACTATTACTCACTCAAAATACTCTATATATAAAAAGAAAAGCACACTAAAACATAGGTAATTAACTGAAATGAAAATCAATGTGACATTCAAAAGAATAAATAAATAAAATAAAAGGCTCTCTAGTATGTAGCAGAGACAAATTCTGTTTCTAGTTGGTAAAAAAACATAATTGGATGAAAATTTAAATGCCAGGAGACCTAAAAATCAAAGAAATTAAAAAACTTTTAAATGGAGTAATTTCTGTTCTCTTCCCAGATAGTAAATTTAATAGAAATTTCTGATTATGACGGCAGTTATAAATCTTTGATGTTACTGATACAGAGACATACTCCAAAACTGTTTTGTTTTTTCTATCACATAGAAAGATTGAAAACTGTCCCTAGGTAACAAATACTACTACTGCAATGACTTGCCAGATACTATTCTAAATATCGTTCATATATTAACCCATTTAATCTCACTGCAACCCTGGGCAGTAGATGCTATTATTAGACTCAGTTTACAATTGAAAAAACCAAGGTTCTCAAACTTTCTTGATTAACTGTGCTCTTAGTGTCTCAGTAGTTTTTTCATGGCAACTCAGGCCAAAAGAAATACGTAATAATTCAATTTACTGAGTTGTTAGAGCCAAATCTCTTTTTTTAAAAAAATGTTACTACAGTTAAGTTTTTTTTTTTTAATTAATTAATTTATTTATTTTTGGCTGTGTTGGGTCTTCGTTTCTGTGCGAGGGCTTTCTCTAGTTGCGGCAAGCGGGGGCCACTCTTCATCGCGGTGCGCGGGCCTCTCACTGTCGCGGCCTCTCTTGTTGCGGAGCACAGGCTCCAGACGCGCAGGCTCAGTAGTTGTGGCTCACGGGCCTACTTGCTCCGCGGCATGTGGGATCTTCCCAGACCAGGGCTCGAACCCGTGTCCCCTGAATTGGCAGGCAGATTCTCAACCACTGTGCCACCAGGGAAGCCCCGAGCCAAATCTCTTAACATCTATTTATGATTTCACAATTTAGTAGCCATTGAAGAATACATATGAATTGAAAGAGAAAATATATTCTTATTTTATTGTTAAATAATCACGATTCCTTGCTAATGGGATGGATGAACCTATTGAAGTCTGTACTTCTCAAACCATGAGCTCAGATCAGACACGGCCACACTCATTTTCTGTTCCACACCAATATTCATGCAGTACTTGCTTTTCATCACAACTGCAGAAAACCCAGCTTCTCAAAGACATAACATCAAAAGGATGATGGTCTAATGCTGAAACCATGATCTACTGTGTACTAGAAGTTCACATGAATTCTGACAGATGTTGAGTGTCACTGTGTTGCTCTTGAAACTTTAAAAAATAGTCTGTGTTCCCTCATAGGCTTGCTGCTGTGGCACCTTGTGGTGCCTTGGGGCACACTTTGAGAACTGTAGAGCTAATACAGAATTATTATCCAGTCTGGGGGACAAAATTCTCAGGGCAGAATCAAAATCAGAATAGTGTGAACATTAACAAAGTGTAGAAAGAGTTAATATTAAAAAATCTTGTTCTCCATGTATCTTTTCAATGCATGTCTTTTGTTTTACCGGATTGCTTTGGGATAGATTACTTTTTTAAAAATTTTATTCAAGTATAGTTGACTTACAATATTTTAGTAGTTTCAGGTGTACAACATAGTGATTCAATATTTTTATAGATTATACAGCATAGACTTCTATTTTGCAGATAACAAAACAGAAACAGAATCATCTGGAATGAACAATAAAATGTTCACATCATATAGGTCAAAGGTAAATGCTGGCATTTAAGGAGTGGGAAGCAAGGACAGTACACAATAAATGTTTCGGCTGATAATATATGTAATAAAAATATTTTATACCACCAAGTGCATAGAGTGAACTCAAGGAACTTGGCAAGTTTAATTGAACCTCTCTTTTAAGCAAATGTATTACTTGAAAACTTGAATGTTTTAAACCAGTGTACAAGGGGCTTGATTATTTTACAAAAGAGTATTATTCAAGATTCCTTGGTACATCTAAAGTATGATGTGGTTCACTGAAATTAAAACGTATGCCAAACTGTTTTGGAACACATTAGTTTATGAAATATCTCTCTGTTGTTTACATTGCATTTTGAGTTTTCTGTCTTTTAGGAGGATAGGCAGCAAAATATTCATCTCCTAATTGTCAACAGAGGGAAAATGAAGCACAGAGAGAAGCAGTGAGTTTATTTAGCATCATGCAGTAAGAAATGAGAAGGCATCACCTACTCATCTGGGTTGTAAAAAATCATGTTAAAAAATCATGTATGGCATGTTAGTACCTAACGGCCATAGTTCTGTTCACAATAAGGTGATGATATATAACAATCAATAAATAAAATCAAAAGTGCCCATTTGTACAAGATTTTGTATGAGAGTGTATGTGATTGTTGCCCAAGAATTTGTCTCAATTCTATTGACTATATTGACATAGTCAAGATAATGCCAGAGTATCCCGAGTGATGTGATGAAAATAGACTTAATGACAGATGGAAGGAAATGCTTACTCCTGTTTTACTCTAATGGCCACGATAAAGGGTTTATTTTGATTAGTGTAACTTCAGCTTATAGTAATAGCATGAAGAACCAAGAAAGTTTCACTTCACTTTGCCATCATCATTTTAACGGCAGATTGACTCAACAAAGCTGGGGTTCCCGGAGCACTGAGGAAGATACCTTAGCTATCTCTGCAAAGGTATCCTGCAGCCCAGACTGAAATACCTTTCCTGGGGACTCTACTATTTTAATTATGGAGAAATTCCCAAGCAATGCCTCCCATAGCCAGTTAGCTGCCTGTCGCTCCCTTCCTTTTCACTATTCAGGCTGAGTACCTGGCATTCTTTAAGGTAGAAATAAAGGCATTTCCTTGGGTCCTGGGGAAAAGCAGGGGACTCTAAGATAATCCCAGTGGAGAGGTGGTCTTTTTTATAGATCTCAATACTAGGTCTGTTGTCTGCGTGTCCTGAACAATTGTCTTCAAGACTGTGAGCCATAGTTCACTACCCAAAGTTTGATTTAAATATCATGATTAATTGACTGCAAAAAGAAGATGGGGGAGGAATGTGAAAGGGTCTGTATAACAAAGAACCATAAATCATCTCTGGTACAGTGGGCCCCCTATCATGCAGCCTTTGGGCTTGCCAGGGAGCTACAGGGAGAAAGATGAGAGAGAATAGGGTCTTCCAGCTGCAGGGCTGCAGCAGCCCCAGACCAGGAAAGCTGTTTACCCCTAACCAAATCCTTCCTGAGGTATCATTCACTTATTCATTTAGTAAATATCTATCAAGTGAGTGCCTACTAGGTGCAAGGCACCATTCTAGATGCTGTTGAAGTGGGAGGGGGCGGGAGGGGGGAAGTAGGACCAAGATGAGTAAGACACAGCACCTGCCTTACTATTTATTGGACATGGTTATGACAAGGACTCTGCTCTCTTCTTCAGCATAAACACTGGTACATAATTAGGTATGTACTTCACTTTACGAAACAGGTGTATTTCTGAGCCTTTCTGCCATTAAAGTGAATTTCCATCGAGTGAATCTCCTGTACATTCTCCATAAAGCTGTCCCTGTCACCCTCAGCTTTCCCTACATTCCTGGAGCCCTCTTGTGTATACACCGTATCTTTCTCAGTAGGCCCTTTTGAAGCAGCTGTCCCAGAGTGGAAAGTGGAAAGAACGTGGGCTCTGGAGCTGAACAGGCTCAAATCAGAATCCTAGCTCCTCTACTTAATAGCCGTGTGTGATCTGGGTTAGTCTCTTCACACCGCTAAGCCTCAGTTTCTCTTGTAAAATGGGGATAAAAATAGTTGCTATTCATTAGGACTTTGTGAGAATTAAGTGAGATAAGGTATGTTGGCATTTAGAAAATGCCTGGCATATAGAAAGCATTCAGGAGTTGTTAGTCATTACTATTAGGTGCTTTACAGATGATTGTTTTACAGGTGAGGAAACCGAAGCTCATTAAGATTTAATAACTTAGGTACATTATAACTTGGAGGAAATACGGCACAGCTTTTAAAAACTCTGGAGTCATATAGACCTCATTCACATTCCTTTTCTGCCATTTATCATGTATACAATCCTGAACAAATAATTTGATTTCTCTTAGCCTTCATTTCTCTATTTGTAAAATGGAGATGATAATTGCTAATAATACCTACTTCACGCTTATTATGAAGATTAAATGAGATGATGTGTGCAACTGGCAAGTGGCAGGACCTGGATTTAATGGCTCTGAATCCCAAGTGCTTACCTTTTTCTAATAAACTCACTCACCAGCTCCTTTGCTCTCTGAGCTAGAATTCTAAAGAGTTAGCGGATGTAATCAACACTTGGCAGATTTTTTCCAAGTGCAATAAAGTAGTTTGTTTTCCTCTTTTGATGATTGGTTTGTATTTTTTCACAGATATGTACTCACACATCCATAATCTTGAACTAGCCTTTCCCCTCCCCATCAATGGAATATATATATATATACATTTTCCAACCTCATAGAGGAATAGCCAGCATCTCAAAGGAACATACTACTGCCTTCGCCCACATGGACTTTTCAAAATTCTTGCCTTTGAAAGAAATCATCAGCCCAGAGAAAGCATTACAGGGACTTTCTTGCGTTGAGGAGTAGGACTAAAATTCAAGTTTGTGGAATGAAACCCAAGTGAAAGGAAAAGCAAGAGCTCCCCTTCCTCTTCCCCGGCAAGCCCTGCCTCCGGTTACTGCCCCTCCCCACCCCAGGAAGGGGAGAGAGCCCAGCTGTAGGGTCAAGTAGTGGTGACCAGGTTAGCAACAAGGGCAACAGAGGGAGGAGACAAAAGAACAGAAAGTGGCAGCGGCTGGCTGAATGCCTGAGCATGTTTCTTTGCTGAAAGAGAATGGCGGGACAGCGATTCAAACTGAGAGAGAGGAGGGTGGAGGGGGAAGAGGACAGCTAATGGATGGGGTGGCCCAGCAGGGGTCAGAGGTCAGGAGGGCACTCAGGGAACTAATTGGCCACTCTTCACATATTCACTTTCTGCTTCTAGCCTACAGCTGGGCCTTGAGGGAAAGCGCTGGGGTTGGAGCTGGCTTTATTTTGTTATGCCCCGAGATTTGAGGCCAACTGGTGAAAAGCAAGTGAGACAAGAACCTTCTTTCCTTTTCTAGGAATAGCTGACCAGGGACAGCCTTCTGCAAAGGAAAATGCTGAAGATTCCACTTCACTCATTCATTCATTCATGCATTTCTTCTTCCTCCTCTTCTTCTTTTTCTTCTTCTTCTCCTTCCTTTACCTTCTCATTCTTCTTTTCCTTCTCATTCTCATTCTTCCTTTTCTCCTTCTTCTTCTCCTCTTCCTTCTTCTTCTTTTCTTCTCCTTCTCCTCCTTCTCCTTCTCCTCCTCCTCCTTCTTCTTCTTCTTCTTCTCCATCATCACTATCTCCGTATGTTAATTGGATGCCCCAGGAAATGTTATGCTGGGCACATTCATAAGATGGGAAAGGATTATAGACACCTTTAGCTCGGATCATAAATGATTAGAGTTAGGCCTGGGCTTTAGGGATCATCTAGCTTCATCTTGTTTCAGACTTATGGAAATGAGGAAAGCAATTTGCTCAAACTCACAGGGAAAGGAGTAGAGGAGGGAGTAGAGCTCAGGTCTTCTCCCTCCTGGTCCAGAGATTTTTCCATGACACTCTTCTCAGAAACGTATTAACTTTGAAAACTTGTGCAGACTGGTTAACAGCTCAGCCTCTGGGTCAGACAGCCTGAGCTAGAACGCTGGCTACTAGCTCTGGGACCTTAGGATTATTACTTAATCTTTCAAAGCAGCAAGTTGCTCATCTGTAGAAAAACAGGGTTGTTATGTGGATTAAGTGAGGTAAATGCATGTAAAGTGAGCATATGCTTCAATAAATGTTAACTATTACTATTGCTATTTCTTCAGAGCCCAGCATAGACTGTGTTTATGGTGATAAACACATAACACAATGAATACTGACTCTTTCTTCTCTTATAATCTCCATGGGCAACCCGTTCCAAGATGAAAATTCTCATTCCCCCTTAGTTAAGAGACCTGTGAGGACCGGAGGGACATTTTGGAGTCCTGTCTGAACCTTCTTCTGAAGGGCTGGCCAAATTTGGAAGGAGCTGATTTGGGTCAATACATGCAAAGGCCTTAGAACAGTGCAGTGCAGTTAGCACTCAGTAAAGGTCAGTTTTGTTATTATTATTATTATTGGGAAGGAGGGAGCTCTTTGTCTCTGCAGAGGGTCAAGCATTAGACTGGCTTACCCTTTGTCAGGGATGTTGGGAGGGACATTCATGGATCAGATGGAGGTCGGCCAAGATGAGGTCTGAATTCTGTGAATTTTCTTTCTAACTTTTGTGTAGTTTAATAGAATCAGTTTGCCTAGCTCTGCCCAGAGTTCTGAAGCAGACCATCACTCTGGTACCACTGCACGTGGACTCTGGAGCAGATAAAAAGATGAAAATACGAAAGAGACCTAGATCATCTATGAACATTGGCTCTCCCACCCCAGAGTGGGGATTTACATTATGGATGCCACGGGGTCACAGAGTGATATGAGCTTCTATCCAAAACATAATTTTGAAGTTCCCTTTTGCCACCTGTTCTTTCCAATTGATTGATTGATTGATTGATTAACTGATTCATTATTGAAGTATAATTTACAGACAATAAAATGCAGATCTTAATGTTCAGTTCAGTGAGTTTTGATAATTGTATATACTTATGTAACCTCCACTCAAAACTAGGTAAGGAACAGTTATATCACCCTAGAAAGTTCCCTCTTGCTCCTTTCCATTCAACCCCCCAGTCTTCCTCTTCTCCTTGCTAGGCAATTGTGCCTTCTATCACCCTAGTTTCATTTTGCCTGTTTCCAGATGCCACACATTTTTGTATCTGCCTCCTTTTGTTAAACATGTTTTTGAGATTCATTCACATTGTTCATGTATCAGTAATTCATTCCTTTTTTTTATTGAATACCACTCCATTGTACGAATATACCATGACTTATCCATTTTCCTGTGATGGACATTTGATTTTTTTTCCAGTTTTTAGCTGTTGTGAATAAGGCCTTTATGATTATTCTTATATATTTTCCTGAGCCCCATTGCATTTATATTTTAATTATAAAATATATACAGAACAGTCCAGAGATTATTACAGATATTCATATATCACCACTTATATTTAATAAATGTTAACATTTTGCCATATTCAGGTGTTTTTTTTGAATAAAGTTTACAGATTTGGTTGCAACCCACTCTGCATCCCTCCCCACTCCTATTCTTCACCTCTCATCCTTCAGAAGTAACCACTTTTCTGAAGTTTGAATCCATTCTGTGTTTTTATGTGTTTGATAATATGTCTGTGTGGATGGATCTGTTTTCATTAATATGCTAGATACTTGGTGGGCCCTTTCCATCTGGAAAGTCATGTTTTACTTCTAAGAAATTTTTCTTGGATTGTTTATCTGAGAATTTCCTCTTTTTTGTTTTCTCTGTTCTCTCTTTCTGGAACTCCTGTTACTCAGATATTAGACCTCCTGGATTGGTCCTCTTATTTTATTTTCTCTTCTATGTTTTTTTTTCTTGTCTTTTTAGTCAACTTTCTGGGAATTTTCTCAACTTTATTTTCCAACTCATTCATTAAGTTTTCCACTGATGTTATTGTATATATTTTAAATTTCTAATTTTTTGTTTTTTTAAATTGTCTGAATGTTCCTTTTACAGTTTCCTGCTCTTGTTTTATGGATGTACTATCTACACTTACCTCTTAAGAATAATCATTACAGTCTTTTTCATTTGTTTATATTTTGTTTGTTTATTTGCTTTTAGCTTCCTTTTCCTGAATAGAATCTGTTTTCTCCAGGTTGCTTTTTCCTGTTAGTTTTGGTCTCTATTGTACATGTTAGAGGTCTTCCTTAGGAGTCTGGTGATTCTTGGATGCTCTCTAATGTTGAAACATGGGCAACTTAAAAACTGATTGAAAGCTCTGAACTTGAGAGTAGGGCTTGCCAGTTATGGGGCTCACTGTAGATTTACCTGGCTGTGCCATTTCCTTGGGTGAACCCCTGATGTCAGAAGTGTTAAGCTTTTTCTCTTGGGCTAGTCAGAATCCCTAGGGAAGCATTGCCCAATCTCCTTCCTGGAGGGTAAATGCTTCCTTCACTTCATCAGCATTTGGTATATGAACATGCACTTAATCCTCTTGTTCTCCATATAATAATCTGCCCTCAGCTTTGTCTGTTGTTTTCTTTTCCAGAGACTCTCTCTTTTATTCTCTTCAAAGTCCTGGCTGCATCAAGCAAGGGGAAAAAATCTGGGAACCTATTGGCTTTTTAAAGATTTCCATCTGATCTAGATATATTTCACTCCATCTTCACTCATCCTCATTGTTTGAAGTACTTGGTAGAATAACATGGGTAACTTCCCAGCTTTCTCCACTTCTGGATTGGGATTCAGCTTTCTTAGGTTTACTGAGTCAGTTATGTCTCAATTATTTGTTTTCCAGCTTCCAAAATTTCCAAAATTTGTTGTAGTCTCCTTTTCCTTTCTCTTTATCCTTGTGAGTTTATGCCTTTTGTAAAAAGAATCTTTACTATCATCTTAGTGATGACAAAAGTCTCTCTTGTTGTGATTTTAAGTTACATTTCTCAAAATATTAGTGAGGTCTAGTACCTTTGCATATATTTTTTACCCATTGGGTTTCCATTTCTGTGACCTGTTCATATTCTTTGAACATTTTTCTCTTAGGTTTTTGGTCTCTTTCTTATTGATTTGTTAGAATTCCTTATATAATCTGGAACTCATCCTTTGTTAGTAGCATTCATTGTAAAGATTTTCTTCCCCTCTGTGGTTTGACTTCTTTGTTTGTAGTGTTTTTTCCATTTCAATATAATTAATACATTAAACCTATTTAATGTATTAAATCTTCATTTTAATATAGTCAAATTTATCCTTTATAGTATTGTGCTTTGGGGGTCTTACCTAAGAAATCCTGCCCTACCCCAAGGGCACAAAACTATTCTCCAATATTTTCTTCTAAAAGCTTTAAAATTTTGTCTTTTTACATCAAAGGCTTTAAGTTGCTCTTTATACATAGTGTGAGGTAGGAAGCTAATTTTATTTTATTTTTCCATTTTGATAATCAATTGCTCTGGCACCATTTATTGAATTGTCCATCCTTTTCCCAGTGACCTGTGATGCCATTTCTATAATATAGCAAATTCTCATATTCATGGATCTATTTCTGAGCTCTCTATTCCATTCCATTGGAGCTATTTATCTCTCTGTGTGTCAAAATCATACCATTTAAGTTATTATAGCTTTATTAAAAGTTTTTTACATGTGGTAAAGCAAATGCCTCCTCCTTCTTCTTCCAGATTGACTTAACTATTCTTGCCTCTTGTCTCTCATATTTTAAGATTAGCTTTGTAAGTTTCCTATACACAGATACAGCCAAGTTGGTATTTTTATTGGAATTGCATTGAATCTATAGAGTAATTTGGGATCAAAAAATAATATTGGGGGACTTCCCTGGTGGCACAGTGGTTAAGACTCTGTGCTCCCAATACAGGGGGCCTGGCTTCGATCCCTGGTCAGGGAACTAGATCCCACATGCATGCTGCAACTAAGAGTTAGCATGCCACAACTAAGGAGCCTGCAGCAACTAAGGAGCTGGCAAGCCACAGCTAAGGAACCCACAAGCCGCAATGAAGGAGCCCACGTGCTGCAACTGAGGAGCCAGCAAGCCGCAACTAAGGAGCCTGCCTGCTGCAACTAAGACCTGGTGTAACCAAATAAATAAATTAAATAAATAAATAAATAAATATTTTTTTTAATAAAGAGAGAGAGAGTGTCTCTTCTAAATAAATAAATAATATTGGGTTTTTCCCATCCATGAATATGGTATATTGCTCTATTTATTTAGGCCTTCTGTCAGTCAATAAGGTTTTATTTTTCTCCATATGGATCAACACTTCTTTTATTAGATCCGCTACTAATACCTTTTAGTTTTTGTGGATATGGTGACAGAAACTCCTAAAGATTACATTTTTTGATTAGTTTTTTCAGGTATATAGGAATGCTTTTGATTTTTTTGGTATGCTGATCCTGAATTCAGCAACCTTGCACAATTCTTTTAATAATTCTGATAATTTATCTACAAATTCTCTTGGATTCTCTATGAAGACAATCATATTGTCAACAAATAGCAGCAAATTAATTTTTTTCCCTTCCAATCCTTATACTTTTTGTTTGTTTGTTTTTGCCTTAATGTTTTGTCTGGGATATCCAGTAAAATACTGAATGAAAGTGGTAAAAACTGATAGCTGTTAGTCAAAGTAACATACCACCTGAACTGTGATATGTCACCAGAACTATTGGCTCTAGAGCTATGTTGTACCTACTAGATCTGTACCAGCAAAATGTCTTTGGTGTTTGAGAATAGGTATTTTTATTCTCTTTTAATAGATGAAGAAACAGCAACTCAATGAGGTAAATAACTTGCTTAAGACCACACAGTTAATGAGTGGGAGATTCAACACCAAATCTGATTCCCAGTTGAATGCTATTTCCATGATTTTCCTTCTAGCTATCTATTTGTGCTAATGTGTCACCTTTCTCAGATAATATATTGCATTTAAAAAGAGATATTCCAGAGCAAACAATGCCTTTATTCAATTAAATGACTCTAATAGTGGGAGTTTTAAGCAGATATTCTGTTTTGCCTAAACAGAAGACTTGGCCTACTTACAGTTTTTACAGATTCATAGATTTTTAGAGTTGAATGGTTTCTTGTCTTATCCAATCCCCTCTTTAATGAGTCATGCCTATACTACATCCCTGAGAGATCATCCTCCAGCCTTTACCAACTGCCAGGGTGGGTTCACCTCACTGTCAAACAGTTGAATAATTCTCACATGGATCCACAATCTGCCCACTGGTCCAGAGAGCAGTGTGTTTTCTTCTGTCCATAACACCTGTCCATGTATCTGTTCTCCTTAGGTCTTCCCTTTGAGACTATTCATTTCTAGGATATTTGCTATTGTCTGAATGAGATAGTTTCCAGACTTTTCACTATCCTGATTATTCTCCTCTCAATGCTTTCTAATTGATCCACGTCCCTTTTGAAAAGCGATGCTCAGACTTTAGGGTGGGGTCTGACTGCAAACAAAGTGGGACTCTCATGTTCCATGATCTGGACAGTTATCAGACACACCACTGATGCAGTCTAGAATTTTGTCTTTTTAGCAACTATGGCACATGGCTGACTTAAGTTTAGGGTTAGCTAAGCCCACACATTTTTCATCTGAACTACATTACTGAAAATGTGTTATTTGTATGTTAAAAGAGAGAAAAGGGACTTCCCTGGTGGTGCAGTGGTTAAGAATCTGCCTGCCAATGCAGGGGACACAGGTTCGAGCCCTGGTCCGGGAAGATCCCACATGCCACGGAGCAACTAAGCCCATGCGCCACAACTACTGAGCCTGTGTTCTAGAGCCCGTGAGCCACAACTGCTGAACCTGCGTGCCACAGCTACTGAAGACTGCGTGCCTAGAGGTCGTGCTCTGCAACAAGAGAAGCCACTGCAATGACAAGCCCACTCACCTCAACAAAGAATAGCCCCCGCTCGCCGCAACTAGAGAAAGCCTGTGCACAGCAACGAAGACCCAACACAGCCAAAAATAAATAAATAAATAAATAAATTTAAAAAAAAAAGAGAAGAAAAGAGTCTTGAAGGCAGGAATTTATATATATATATATATATATATATAATATATTATATATCTCACTAAATTTATATATATATCACTAAATTTAAACATTTGTGTTCCTACTTCATAATCAACCATCTATAAACGTGCTAAACCTTGCTCTCCGTATAGTGTGAGGTCTGGACTTGGAAAATGCAAGGAGCAGTTGTCCTGAATTACTAATCATTTAGGCTAGCAGCCATGCTAGGTTTTTTTTTTCCTTCCATCTCCTATACCCTCTCCTGAGCACTTTGGAGCTCTCTAGGTCTAGGTCAGAGCCAAGTCTGTGGGGAGGCAACCAGGACAGAAATCTACTCTGTTATGGAGACAAATAAGGCATCACCTGCAGCTTGGAGTCTGCCAACAGACTACCAGGAAACACCTGGTTGGTCAGGGGTGGGTGAAGTCACTTGGGACTGCTGTCCCAGGACAGGATAAAATTCAAATTTCAGAGCATTGGTACTTTGACATTTTTGATTATAGAGTTACAATTCAATTTCTTACACAAAACCAGAAATCTCATGATTTTTTTAAAACCTTCTTAAGAAATGATGGAAGAACCACAGGAAGGGAAGGGGAAGCAGGAGTTAGAGTGCTCTGCTCAGCTTTATATCACCTGGTTTAGTGGGGTTACCATCTACCCCTCTATGTGACTATCAAAAAAGAATCTCAGGGTATGTCTTTGAGACTGAAATCCTAGCTATACAAATCTCCCTTGCCCTTCTTCTGCTCACAAATCCATACTTAGAAACTAGTAAACCTTCTCCCACCCCAATACATATCCCTCATCTTCACCAAATATTTGTAATTTTGCCTGGACTGTATTTACAAGGGCAGCGTTGTGTGACTGCAGCATTGACAGTGCAATAATAAAAACTGAAAACATTCAATGGCACTTACTATATGCCACCCATTCTTCTAAGCACTTTCTATATGTTAACTCATTTTGCCTTAACAACGGTTCTTTGTGGTAGAGACTGTTATCCTTGTTTTACAGATGAGGACACTGAGGCACAGAGATGTGCTTGCTCAAGGTCACACAGCTAAAAGTGGCAGGTGGGATCAGACTCCAGGCGGTCAAACCCTAGTGTCTGGGCTCTAAACCACCATGGATGCTGCTCCTCTAAACCGTGAAGGGAGCTGCAGTGGATATCATGTGTGTGAGATCTGCAGCCCCAAGCCTGCGTTTCTGCCCCAAAGCTATTCTTTGGCAAACGATTTCCTCTTATTATAATCACTAAGAAGGTTCTTAGGGTAGAATCTTCCAGTAGGCTTTAGCCCCTTTACAGACAAAGAAACATAGGTTCAGAGTGTTAAATAATGTTCACATAGGGAGTAAGTGGCAGCATTAGGATGTGAGCCCTGCTCTGGGTGCCTCTATCTATCTATCTATCTATCTATCTATCTATTTATTTTATTTAGGCCGTGATGTGCAGCTTGCAGGATCTTAGTTGCCTGATCGGGGATCGAACCCATGCCCCCTGCAATGGAAGTGCAGAGTCCTAACCACTGGACTGTCAGGGAATTCCCTCTGGGTGTGTTTAGTGTCCACACATGTCCCCCAACCCTATACCGCCTCTATCATGGGGCCGTATCTTCAGAAAGAGCCTGCACACTCTCAATACGCTCTTGTGCCTGGGATGGACAATATGTGGGGACCATTCTTCAGGGAAAAGTCATCATCATCATAATTATTACCAAAAAAATCCTGTTAAAGGTCCAGCTGGGTGCTGGATGCTACAATCTGGGATCACTTTTCAGGCCTCAAAGTGAGGGTCCCTGGAAAATGGGAGTGTTTCACCATTGACCTGGTGGAAGTAAGCCGAAGGGTAAATAAAGCCTAAGTAAGTAAATAAGTCCTAAGATAGGTTTCTCCACCTTTGGAGCTGATGGGTTGAATCAATTTACTGCTTCTCATAGACCCACAGACATAGAAGACAAACTCATGGTTACCATAAGGAAAGGGCGGGGGAGGGATAAATTAGGAGGTTGGGATTAACATACACACACTACTATGTATAAGATAGATAAACAACAAGGACCTACTGTATAGTACAGGGAACTATACTCAGTATTTTGTAAAAATCTATAAGGGACAAGAATCTGAGAAAGAATATATATATATATATAGATATAGATATAAATATATATAGATATGTATAACTGATTCACTTTGCTGTATACCTTTCATTGAATCACAATTCTGTACAACATTGTAAATCAACTATACTTCAATAAAATATATTTTTGAATAAAGTTTTATAATTTTTGCTATTAAAAATTTACTGCTTCTCATACACCATTTCTGCTCTTGCTTTTAGATCAAGCATAAGAATTTGTTTTCAGGGCTTCCCTGGTGGCACAGTGGTTAAGAATCTGCCTGTTAATTCAGGGGACACGGGTTTGATCCCTGGTCTGGGAAGATCCCACATGCTGCGGAGCAACTAAGCCCATGCGCCACAACTACTGAGCCTGCGCTCTAGGGCCCGTGAGCCACAACTACTGAGCCCGCGAGCCACAACTACTGAAGCCCGCATGCCTAGAGCCCATGCTCCGCAAGAAGAGAAGCCACCGCAATGAGAAGCCCACACACCACAACGAAGAGAAGCCCCCGCTCGCCCTAACTAGAGAAAGCCCGCGTAGCAATGAAGACAAAACGCAGCCAAAAAGAAATAAATTAAATAAATAAATAAATAAATAATTTAAAAAATCTTAAAAAAAAAAAAGAATTTGTTTTCAGAATATGAGTCAAGGGCATGGTTCCTAGAAAACCGTGGGTGGCGTCTGGGATCACTGAGACATGTACATTCCTGTGCACACGCTTGCGTGTGGGCACACACACACACCTGGCCCAGACAAGCACACACACCACACCACCACATTCGTGATGAGCAGGCCCTGGAAACAAGGGTGTCCTTCGGGGGAGCAGCAAGTTCACGGGCTTGTGGTCTCCATCCCCCGGTGCATTGATGTGACCAGTTACGCCCTGCTGTGGGAGGGTGGAGCCTGCCTTCTCTGAACTGAGTCCCGGCTGGGGCAGTCTTTCCAGAGGTTCGCCCAGGGGCCTGGGGACACAGTTCCTATTCCCTGGTCTCGGACTGGCAGGAGTGCCCACCTCACAGCCTCTAAGCAGGGTTCCGTGTTCCAGGTCGGCACCCAGGCCAGCCGTCCTTCAGCAGCGATGCTTTCGTAGGTCAAAAGGGAAAGCATTGTTGCTGCCCTGTGGCCGGGCAAACAAGCAGCTGGCTTTGAAGTCCCAGGGGGGGATTTGCTCAGGCTGGAGTGGGGAGCCTGAAGGAGAGGGCTGCGAGCCGCCCCCGAGCCTGGCTGTGTTTGTTAACTCCGCCCGGCCACCCAGGCCTGGGGTGTTTGATGTCTCTCGGGAGAAGCAGGAGGAGGGAGGCATTCCCCGGGGGTCCTCCCAGGGACAGCTTTCAACTCCTGCTGAGCCTGTGACGGAAGGAAACACCTAGCCCCCTCCATTCAGGGTGGGCCACGGGGGTGTGGCCCAGGGCGGCTGGCAGAGTGTGCTTTTTCCCTCGGGCGCTGTTTCTTTTCAGGTGGCATCAGGTAAGAATGAAAGGCAAGGGGAGACAGGAAGAAAGAGGTGACAAAGGCAGCCCTGGTGCCTTCAGTAGCCACAGGCCTGAGGGTCCCACCTGAGGATCAATCTCCTCCTCCCTTCTCATCCTCCATCAACTGCTTCCCTGGGTCTCCGCATGGTGCCTCACCCTTTCTCCCCCATCCCCAAAGCAGCGCAGGGGGCAGTTTGCCTTCCCCCACGGGCAGCGCTGCTGTGTTCCTGCCTCAGAAGCTCTGCCCCCCAGCCCCTCCTGCAAGCAATAAAATGCACTGGGTGACAACCCTGGTGGGAGGTCGGGGGGAGAAGTCTCTAGAAACCTGGGTAACACAATGCTCCCACTGGGCTGGCTCTCAGGGCTTGCCTTAGGGTTCCCAAAGCATGTTTGTAACCTTTCAGGCCTGGGCCACAGGGAATGAGACAAGGAAGTAACCATTATTATTAACCAGTTCAAGGTCCTATATACGATTAGCCACGAACAGCTCCATTTCTGTCTCCTTCTGTCCCTCCTAAATGTCCCTCTTCTGCTACAAGCAAAGGAACACATTTCTGCTAGAGTCTCACCTCCAACACCGCTCCATCTGGTCCGTCCCTACCCGCCTCCCCCCCAACCCCCCCCCCCCACACACATGTTGAGATTGAGAAAGAGCTTGTTTACGATAAGACCTTGAAATCTGGAGTTATAAATCCTTCCAGGACGGCCACCCTATCTCCGTGCTAATGCTTGTGGTGCCATCCAAAGGAGGCTCACCTGATTGTGACCCATCCCCTCTCACTCCCCGGAGCCCCCTGCTCCTCCTCTGCAAACATGGGACAATGGGCAAATGGGAGTTACCTGTCTCAACAGGTGTTAGCCTGGCCTCACTTTCCTACAGGGTGATGGAGAGGTCACCTCTAGCCCAGCCCTCTCTGGGCATTCTTGTGATTGTAAAAGCCCACCTTCGGATGTGACCTTCCTTCTGGTCCCCCACGACTTTAGCTGCAGGAGGCCGAGCCCACCTCAGTGGATTTAGAAGTCCTCACTTCAGGGACTTCCCTGGTGGTGCCGTGGTTGGGAATCTGCCTGCCACTGCAGGGGACACGGGTTCGAGCCCTGGCCTGGGAAGGTCCCACATGCCGCGGAGCAACTAAGCCCGTGTGCCACAACTACTGAGCCTGCGCTCTAGAGCCCGCGAGCCACAACTACTGAAGCCCGTGCACCCCAACTACTGAAGCTCACACAGCTAGAGCCTGTGCTCCGCAACAAGAGAAGCCACCGCAACGAGAAGCCCGCGCATCGCAACGAATAGTAGCCCCCGCTCGCCGCAACTAGAGAAAGCCTGCGCGCAGCAACGAAGACCCAACGCAGCCAAAAATAAATAAAAATAAATAAATGTATATTAAAAAAAAGAAGTCCTCTAGCTGCTGAGGCCACTGGCTAGAGCGCAGGCAGCACCCCCATTGTCTGGGGATGCGGTGTGTGTGTGGGCGCAGGCTGATGCCACTCAGTTTGCTCGCTACTCTGTCGTGCACTGGTCATGGTCCCTATTAGCCTTCCCTGCTAAGCCATGAGCCCCTTGAGGGAAGAGATTTTTTCTTATTCATCGTTGAATCCCTATGCCCAGCAGACTGCACAGAACATAAATATTTGGTAAATGACTTAGCCTAATGCTGTCATACTCATCACCAGCAAATATCTATCTATTGAGGGCGTCTTCTGTGCAGCGACTCCGCTAAGCAGTAGTGGGTACAAAGATGAATGAGACACCATTCCCACTCACAGGGGTTTATGCTAGAGTCAGAGAGACCCAGAGAAGCTTCACTTGCCAGGAGGTCAGAGGAAGGAGCTGGGGCTGGAGACCCCATGGAATCTGGCAACCAAAGTTTCCCAAAAAGTAAACTTACTGTGGATACCCCCAGACCCAGATACCCATTCACTGTGGACCTCTGTATGTTCCAGAGTGGAGCTAACCACTTACCAATTATCTGCACGTCTAGCTTTTCCCTATGTGATTTCCGTGACTTTGTCTCAAAAATGTGAATAAAAAAGTAGTGTCTCTACTTGGGAAGGATTTCTCAACCATTTAGTCCTGGGAACCACGGAAGTGAAACGTGTCCCCATGGGGACTCCAAGCGGAGCCACACTTGTTAGCTGTGCCCGTGCTGTTTGGTTTGGGCTCCCCAGGGATTTGAGGCCAGAGCTGCCACCGCCCTCAGGAGGAAGGAAGGAAGGAGATGGAGGCACCTGTCTGGAGTTCAGGCCATCCCAACACAGCTCAGCACATCTGTGCTGGCCACCAGGAACAGAGAAAATAACAGCAGGGTTGTAACTCCTCCTCTTATATCTCCGAGAACCTGGGAGAAGAAGGACAGCAAGTTGATCTCTTGGGGTCCCAGGGGGTCCAGATAATGTGAGGGGCCATTGCTGTACCAATGCCATTGTCTCATCAAGGGGACCTTCATTGCATGGACTGGGGTCTAGCAGCGTGCTTGGACAGTAGAGGCACCGCCAGTGGGTGGCATTTTCTGCTTGACTCTTTTAAGCCAGTGCTTCTGAAACTGTTCTACTCAAGTACCGTTAGTGGCAGAGAAGAGTGAATTTCACATTTCTCAAGGAGTCTGGGGTTTTAGATCACTGCAAACAGGACATTTCTTTGAAGACCCATATTTGATCTTAAAAATGCATGTAAAATTTGTATTTTCTACCACGACCTATCAATTTGCTTTGATATAAAAATGCAGTTAAAATTACTTGTCTCTGAATAAAATGGATGCTCCAGGAAGATGAACTATCTTTCCTGTGGCTTCTTGGACCCCCTGACTCATTGCCCTATGCCCCGCTTTGAGAAGAAGCATGCCTTTTAGGACATCAGGCCCATACACATGTTCCAACCCAAAGTGGGCCTATAACATGCTTGCATGGCCCATGACCTTGATCCCCAAACACTCCTCTAGGTCTGTCCTATGCTGCCCTGTCCACACGTTCCTCCAGTCTGACCCTGTGGGATCATCCCTTCACCTCTGGGTTCATCCTGGTGCCTCTAGCAGAATTTGGAGATCAGGTGGCCAGTAACCCTCTTCTTCAAATGTCTAGGGCCAATGGCTCTAAATCTTTTTGCAGCCTCTTTCACAGAGAATGAGCAGGGCAATAAGTATGAGATCCTGAGGTGGGTTGAAAATAACTACTAAAATGGATACTTAATGAATCAATTATCTAAAGGGTCCTCGGCTAGGGATTGTCCTTGCAATGGCCTTGGTAGGCTTTGCTTTCCCTGACACAACTGCTCCAACCTGTACAAGGAAACTAGGAATTAAGGCTGCCTGCTTACGTGATGACGCAGAAGTTAGGTGATCTGAAGTCCATAGTAGGTTTGTTATGGATTCACTCTATCAATGGATTCCAACTTTTAAAAGAAGTGCCACCAATTGAGTTATTCACTCATGCACTTGCTTATTCATTCAACGAGTCTTTATAGAGAATCTACTGTGCACCAGGCACTACACGAGGTACTGGAGGTACAGTGGTGAACAAGAGTAACATGGTCTGGGCCGCCTTAGAACTTGCTAGGGGGAGACAAAATTAAAGAAATGGTCTCCAGGAAGCAAATAGAACGAGCTCAGATGGGGCAAGCCCAGGGCCTTCGGCCATTGACCCCTCCTGCCTTGGATGTCATGCCCAATAGCACAAGGACACAGTGAGTAGGTCCGGAACTAAGTCGGGGTCATGGCGAATTGCCTGCAACTCCTCATAGGAAGGTTAAAAACACATAGAATGAAATTCCCCTCCGAGTCCCCCGACCTGCCCAACTGCCCCAGAGACAATGCACCAAAACCTAAGTGTGCAAACATGCCTGAGAGTGAGGAAATTCATGGTTTCATATAATCCTCACATTCGAGCAGCAACGTGAAGTGGCACCAGGCTCTCCCCCAGGTCACAGATGCAGAACCCGAGACCTTGGAGAGGGGAAGCAGCCTGTGGAAGGTCCCCTGGCCGGGCCAGGACTGTGATGGGGTTTACGGGGGGCGGCGGGGTCCGGGGGCGTAGGGCCCAGGCGTGGCTCTTGATTCTACTGAACAGTGCTGGGCTGGAGCCTCTAGTAACTTGCCAGACAGACCCCCATGGTTCTGGAGACTCTGGCCACAGCCCTTTATCTTTTCTCCCCATGACCTGTGCAGATCTGATAGCTGTCGTTCTGAAAGATCTGGACTCTAGAACTCAGCTAAGAGCTGGAGGGACAATGGAAACGTGGGCTTTGGAATGTATCTAAACAACCCACAGCCCTGTCCCCTCCTCCCCAAAGACTGACCAATGACCCCTAAACCCCTGGATTGTTCCTAAGAAACCTAGCGTGGCTTTGGCAACTGCCTGGATTATCACCATTTCCATCCTTCAGTGCTGGAGTATCTTCATCTTAGCCTGTACTGCCATGTAAAAGAAACCGCAACCGAATCTGGAGTAAGTTAGGTTGTAGAGCTAATCATGTGTAGAGTCACCTTCTTATGACATTAAGACCTCCAGGAGAGCCACTGAAAAGTCTTGTGAGGTCTGCTAATTCCCCTGCGAGTGAGGAATGTGTTTATTCTTCCAAGGGGCAAAGATTCCCCCACTCAAAGTGACGCTGCCACATTGTGTAACCAGGAACACGGGTTGTTGCTGATGTAAACATCGGCCAGGGGGCAGACCTGCCGGGAGCCTGGGCTCCTTTTCCCAGAGGTGTTTCTTATGAATGGTTGTGTCCAGTGAAGCAATTTCCTGCCTTGTAAATTTCTGCCCAGCAAACCACATCTCCTATCTATCTGCTGCCTGGCTCTGGGTCATAAAACAATTCCCCAGAGACCAATCAGAGCCTGATCAGGAGTCCTTGAGTAACAGGAAAATTACCCTCCACCTGCGGACGTAATGACACTCTGCAAGCTAGTGGCTTTGCAGTTTCTGAACGTAAACATCACATGCCTTACGCCATGCCTTACCTCTGCTCACCTGAAATGGGGGGCTCACCTATTTGATTCTCAGGCCCTGGTTCACTCCTCAGAGGCACTGGCTGGCTAGTGACCCATTACCTTGACCTGAGGACCCTGCAGCCTGGAGAACATATTTCACTGTGTCAGATCACGATTTGCAGAGCCAGGGCAAGAGAAGGTCAGGCAGGGGGTCTCAGGGATGCAGAAGACAGAGGATTTGGGCTGAAACTACATTGGAACTGCTTTGAACATTCACTTTGCATTTTGTGGGTCCTCAGCCTGGCATGTCTTCTCCCCACCCCTCCCCCATCTGCCTGGTGAACTGACATTCATTCTTTTTTTTCTCTTTAATTTATATTATTTTATTTTTTTTTTGGCTGCGTTGGGTCTTCGCTGCTGCGTGCGGGCTTTCTCTAGTTGTGTCGAGCGGGAGCTACTCTTCATTGCGGTGCGCGGGCTTCTCCTTGCAGTGGCTTCTCTTGTTGTGGAGCACGGGCTCTAGGCACGCGGGCTTTAGTAGTTGTGGCATGTGGGCTCAGTAGTTGTGGCTCGCGGGCTCTAGAGCGCAGGCTCAGTAGTTGTGGCGCACGGGCTTAGTTGCTCCACGGCATGTGGGATCTTCCCGGACCAGGGCTCGAACCCGTGTCCCCTGCATTGGTAGGTGGATTCTTAACCACTGCGCCACCAGAGAAGTCCCCTGACATTCATTCTTTGTGATGCAGTTCAAGTGTCCTCTGAGGAAACTTCTCTGATTTCCACCAAGACAGAATTCCCTCCACTGGCCTACCACTCTACCTTCTAACACCAACACAGCACATTCATTGCAATAACTTGCAAAATTTTCTGTCTCCCCGGCCAGGCTGGGAACTCCTTCAAGGCATCTTGGAATCCCCAGCACCCACCCCTGTGCCTGGCTCAAGTCAGTGTGCAAAAGAGGTTTGTTGAATAAATGAGTGAATGGGCATCTATTATGTGTCTCTCTACCACACCTAGATGCTTTGCATATGGAAAATGCACAATGGATATAGTCAAAGGGATGAAGCTCTAGGTTAGGCCAGTAAAGACAGACATAACCCAGGGCTCCTGTCCTGGAGAAGTCTGCAATCTGGTTATGTTTCTATGGGTGATAGGAATATTTGCAGACAGGGTATAAAGATCAGATTCACAGATAGACAGAAGCAGTTTGTTTTTTGTTGTTGGTTTTCCTTTCTGAGTGCCAGCTCAGAAGCCAGAATGGGTTCCAAGCTGGTCTAACTAACCCTAGTACTGCACTAGCCATAAGGCGATACCTAGGACCTCCATTTTCATCTCTTTCCTTTCTCCTTATCCCCATTTATAGCAGATGTAACAGTGACTTGCTCCTTCCTTTGAAGCTTGGGAGGCCCCAGACAGAGATGCTGAGGGTGGTGGTAGCAGGTGCACACTGGGGTCATTTTCCAGATGTAAAACTAGTAAACTCCATGACACACATACACATATGCATTCACTCAAAAAATATTTACTGAGTGCCTAATATGTACCAGGTACTAGATGCTGGGGACAAAACAGTGAATAAAACTCCCAGGTCCCTGCTCTCATAGAACTTACACTCCAGTTGAGGGCAGGCACTCAGTGATGGCGGGGATGGGGGCCATCATGTTCTCTCTCACATAGTACGAAAAAACTGGATGCAAATAACTAATATTTAGTGCACACTTTCTCATGTACCTGGTGAAGGACTTGATCCACCTTGTATCTCATTTAATCCCTACAACAGCCCCATTTTCAGAGAAGGAAACAGGCTCAGAGAGGTTAAGTAGCCTTCCCAAGATCACACAGCTAGTAAGTGGTAGAGCCAGGATTTGAACTTCGATTTGCCTGACTCCCCCAGCCTGAGCTCCTCACCATGACTCTGTATGGCAGCAGTAAATATTTACCAGGTGAACAAAGGGGTGGATGAATGGTTAACCGTCACTACAGTGGCAGCCTGTTGTTTTGCTTCCATGATACAAACGTGAGCACCACGTTTAAGTTTTCCATTTACTTATTGATTCAAGCTTTTCCAAAGTGTGGCTCCCATAGAAAGTAGATTTCATAAAGATGAAGAAACAAGCATCTTTCTCATTATCATCTGTGTTTCCTGGGCAAGACAACCTATTTTACAAAAATAATCATGAATTATCATTGAAAAAGTTACGCCAAAGAAACTATCACCTTCAGTTCTCTTTTCTGGGTTTGTGGTAAAGTCTGTATTAGGCTGCATAACGACCCCCAAAGATAGCAGGTCTGAATCCTTGGAAGCTGTCAACCATTACGTTAAAAGGAAAGAGACTTTGCAGATGTGATGAAGGAAGAATATCCTGGATAATCTGGGTGGGCCCTAAATGCAATGACATGGATCCTTATGAGGAGGAAGAAGAGGGAGATTTGACACAGGAGAGAAGGCAATGACACCAGGGAGGCAGGGATTGGAGTGATGTGGCCACAAGCTAGGGAACCTGGAAGCCACCAGGAGCTGGAGGATGCAAGGAACAGATTCTCCCCTATAACCTGCGGAGGGAGTGTGGCCCTGCTGACCCCTGGCTTGGGCTCAGTGATACTGACTTTGGACTTCTGGCCCCCAGAACTGTGAGAGTATATATTTCTGGTGTTTTAAGCCACTGAGCTTGTGGAAATTTGTTATAGCAGCCATGGGAAACTAATACAGTCTTCTACAGAAGGAGGCAGCAGGGAGAACAAGTCTTTGACCACGAGTGTAGGTGATTCAGAAATACACTCTCTTTTAAAATTAAAAATAGAATTACCATATGATCCAGCAATCCCACTCCGGAGCATATATCCAGACAAAACTCTAATCCAAAAAGATACATGCACCCCTATGTTCATAGCAGCACTATTCACAGTAGCCAAGACATGGAAACAACCTAAATGTCCATTGACAGACAAATGGATAAAGAAGATGTGGTACATATATACAATGGAATACTACTCAGCCATAAAAAGAATGAAATAATGCCATTTGCAGCAACATGGATGCAACTAGAGATTATCATACTAAGTGAAGTAAGTCAGAAAGAGAAAGACAAATACCATATGGTACACTTATATGTGGAATCTAAAATATGACACAAATGAACCTATCTACGAAACAGAAACAGACTCACGGACATAGAGAATAGACTTCTGGTTGTCAAGGGGGAGGGGGCTGGGGGAGGGATGGAGTAGGAGATTGGGGTTAGCAGATGTAAGCTTTTATATATAGAACGGATAAACAACAAGGCCCGACTGCATAGCACAGAGAACAATACTCAGTATCTGATGATAAACCGTAATGGAAAAGAATACAAAAAAAGAATGTATACATAAGTATAACTGAATCACTTCACTGTACAGTAGAAATTAACACAACATTGTAAGTCAACTATACTTCAATTTAAAAAAAAAAAGGAAATGCATTCTCTTTTTAGTCAGGATGCCCCCAAGAAATCCCACCTTGGAAAGCAAGGGGATCCCCCTACAAAAATGAATCCCCCTCCTTCCCAGCTCCCATCCCCTCTCTTGGCTTTGTGTTTCTTTCCATTACCTGTCAATCAGTACCTGGCATACTGTATATTTGTTTATTTCATTATTGTTGGCTCCCTCCCAGCTGAATGTAAGCTCCATGGGAAGAGTAACATTTTTTAAACTGCTTTTCTTTCCATACCTGGAAGTGTATGTAGCACATAGTAAGCACTCAATAAACATTTGTTGGATGAATGATCAAACGTCAGGTTACTGCCACCTGGAGAGTCCTGACATCATATCAGGGACATGATAACAGCAGACATCGCAGCATGACATACTACCCAGATGCTTCCTAAAGTACCACTTTACAAGATGCCTGAGATAGAGTCTTTGCCCAGGTAATATTGTTTTCCATTTTCTATAACATCAATTTCTATTTCCTGATTTGTGCAGGCCTCAGACCTTGGAATCCTCTTTGATGTCGCATCTAAACTATCAGGAAACCCTGGTGCCTTCAAATCCTCTCCCTTTAAAACCACATCCACGATCAGACAGCCTCTCCTCACCACCACCACCACCCCCTGGTCTCAGGCTCTGATGATGCAACGGCTTCCTGATGGTCTCTTTGCCGTCACTTTTGGCGCCTCCCTACAACTCAGCAGTCAGAGGGATTCTGTTAAAGCGTAAGCCAGATCTTGCCCCTGCTCTGCTCACAACTTTCTGATGGCCCCTAGCTCCCTCAGAATAAAAGTCCTTCCAGTAGCTTATAGCAGCCCTTACGATGGTGACAAGGTCCTTGTCATCTGTCATCACCTCCCAGCACTCTGCTCACACCCTGACTCCCACACCCCCGCTCACTCAGCTCTGTAGCTACTCCAGCCTCCCTGCCGAATTTTCCATAGATTTAAAAAAATCATCTGACATGCACATACACACATTCACACACTGACTACCCATCTCCTTAACCAGAATGTAAAGCTCACGAGGGCAAGGATTTTTATCTGTTTGATTCACTGACGTATCTTCAGTGTCTAGAACAATGGTGCCTGGCACACAGTAGGTGTCAGTAAGTATTTCTTGAATAAATAAATGGGAAATATTATTTTGGACTAGATGATATTTCCAAAAGCAAAGGGATATACAGAAGGCTAAGGCCTTCTGGCTCAGGAAATCAGGCATGCTTTCCTTATAGTGCGATTTTTTTTTTTTTTTTTTTTTGTCTTTTGAAAACTAGCTTTGGACTTCCCTGGCGGTCCAGTGGTTACGACTCCACGCTTCCACTGCAGGGGGCACGGGTTCAATCCCTGGTCAGGGAATTAAGATCTTGCATGCCATGCAGCGAAGCCAAAAAAAAAAAGAAAAAGAAAAAAAACCTAGCTTTATCTTTTTATCTCTTTCATAATTAATTGGGAATCATTTAACATAATTGATTTATTAAGGATGTCTGGACAGTTGGGCACAGGAAGGAAACCTGCCTTTGGGGGCTATAACAGTATGTATCTGGTGAGAAAATTAAATGTGTGGAAATGGAGAGGAAATTTCAGGTGATCTGTTGGAATAAACATATTTATACATATGCAGACTGCATGAAACCCGCTCTGAGGATTCCTGCTTTTGATGTTGTCCCCCCTCATGTTTGTTCTGCTCATTCTTCCTTAGAAAGTATTTCCTCTATATACATGCAGATACCATTTTATATACACCAGGAAAAATATGGTCATCCAGGTGTGTGTGAAGCCCTGCATGCCCCAAAGATTCATTTATAAAATGCTGTCATGTTATAAATCTTGGCTGACAATCTAGTATTTGCCCAGCTGGAATGATCTCTGTACGAAAGAGAGACAGAGACAGAGAGACAGGGAGACAGAGACAGAGAAAGAAAGGGAGGGAGGGAGACAGGGAGGGGCTTTATAGGCATTTGGTTTAACTGATTGCAACTTCTCGTGAATATTCAGTCTGTTTGATACAACTGGGATGTGTTTAAAGTATTAAAAAACATGGATTTGTTATATGCCACCGTGTGGTCCATTACTGGTAATCTCCTATTTTCCAGAACAGATTTCAATGGCGTTTATTTGAATTACTTCCTCATTCAAAGGGGACGCATCAGCCCTGATCGTGCTTGGGAAGAAGTTCACTCCTGCCTCTTCCTGACCCACCCCCTTCCTCACTCCCTCTATTCCTCCTCCATGACCGCCCCATCCCCAACCTTTAGGGACGTGAAGCCACCTTTAGTCCCAGCCTCCTGGCTCTCTGTGGCCCTCCCACACATCACCACATTTTACCTTCTTCTTTCCCTAAGGACACAGACTCCCCAGTCAAGCCTTTCCTCTCTCCTCAGACCTCTCCTCCCTGACTCATCCTTGGATCACTGCTTGATTGGTCATATACCATAGACGTGAGCAAAATCATTTCACCAGTGATTGGCAGTCTTCTTTGCCAAGCATCACACTGGTGATGAGGGTGTCTGGAAAGATCAACCAAGTCCAGAAGGCTGCATGGGAAGGCACTCTGGGATGAGAAGATGCTAACACACACGTCTCACAACGTACCAGGCCCACGTCTAAGCGTTTAACGTATATGAACTCAATTACTCCTCAACAACTGTATACAGTAGGTACTACTATTATCACCCAGTGTTATGTAGGACGACAATGAGCACGGGGTTTAGTGGTGAAGTTAGAGATTCTAATCAAGGCATTCTGGCTCCAAAAAGAACATCAAAGATCTGCCCCCAACCCAAAAGCTCAGTTCCCTGGCTGTCTACACTGTGTTCTTATCCACCTGAATCCAACAGTTAACACTCAAGTTATTTCTGCCTTTGTGGGGAGATAATCCACTGTTTGGCATGGGCAAGTCAATCCATTTTAAGGCAGATTTTTATTACCCATTTCATTTCTTATCCACGGATGTGAAAATGAAATCTGCCTTCCCCAGATTCACCCTAGAAGACGGAGGCAGGTCATGGTAAAAACAGAACCATCTGTCTGTTAGCCTGGGCTCAGGGTGTAAAGAGAGACCCCAGAAATGTTGGTCCATAACGTGCTGCAGGAAGGTATGGGGAGGTTTTAGTTGCGAATGAATCTTCAGAATGGGTAATGCCCACCTGAATGCACACACAG
The DNA here is from genome assembly GCF_965194805.1 of Balaenoptera borealis. Lineage (NCBI taxonomy): Eukaryota > Metazoa > Chordata > Mammalia > Artiodactyla > Balaenopteridae > Balaenoptera > Balaenoptera borealis. Next base: position 39,967,421 of record NC_138879.1, read on the forward strand.
TGGGCCTCCTTGCCCCTCTTAGAGCCAGTGGGAAGGGAGATTTGATTTAGAAGGGAGGTGTTCTCAGCTGTCAGGGTCACCTTCTACAAGTCTTGGATCACGTAGGGTTTGGTAAAGAAAACTCCCTAGAGATTTCCCCCTACCTGCCCACCCCCCAACTCCCAGATGGCCTCTTGGATGGTTAAGACCTTCTGGATTCTCAGGGTTATTGCAATAACACAAGATCTAAAATCTATCAAATGCAGATACTAGCTGTCCCAGAAACAACGTGAGTCCAAACATAGGGCTTCAGTTGAGGCTTGAGCTCGAGACCTATATTTCCTTCCTCTTCCTGGAACTCACAGGAGCCAACCAATAGGACATCGCAACCAGAGACAGCAAATCTTGGCCTCTCTTGATACATGCTGCTCGGCCTTGGTCCCAGTCCTTTTCAACCCAACCAGGAATTTTCTCTTGACCACTTTAGCCCGAATTACATTGTCTGGGGGAGCCAGGAGCCAAAGGAGGTCAGTGTTTCCAAACCTATCCATCCCTGCCCTGGGCACTCAGTACATTTGCCCGGCTCACTAAGAATTACATCTTCCACTACACTGGGATTTTGAAAAACCTGTTGCTTGAGGCCTCGTTGGCATGATGCCCTTGCTTACACCCAGCTTGGGAACTGCTCTGTCTAGAAGCCAGAAACCACGTGCTGGTAGGTCTACGCTGCACGTAAGAGGAGACGGCAAAGAGGACAGGTCCATCCTCCTTCTTCCTGGAGTCAACACTGGATCATCTGTGGCAAAGTCCCTGCTGGCAGAGTGTTCAGACCTCTGGCTTTTCACCTTTTGGCTTTTCACCTTCCTGCCTGGGAAGCGATCCCCACAAGAGCCATTCTCCTGACTAAGGGAAGAGAGCTGGAGTTAATGCTTACAAGGAGGTTGAAAATGTTACCCACGGGGATTCCACTTTTCCTACTTTTTCTCTGTTCCTGTGACCAACAGTCACCAAGAGTTGGCTCCTGTGAGTCGCAGAAAGACAAAGGTATTGGAGTCTGACTGGGGGAACAGACTTTCCTTACCTTAGCGGTAAAGCCGGCCTGAAGACACTGGGGCGTGCAGCAGTGAGCCTGGTGGCGTAAGTGGAAAATTCCAAGGAGACCAGGGGCCGGGGGTTCTTGGAGGAACCGTGGCAGGGGGAAGAGTCAGAGACAGACAGAAATATGAGACTCTGGGCAGTGACAAAATAAATTGTTTTAATGGGAGGTTTTCGGAAAGGGCGACTTTTCCTTGCGCTATCCAACAGCCAGTGTCCCTGTCTTGGGGTTTCCTGGGGAGGTACTGGCTGATCCCCCACCCCCACCGGAAGCGAGGACATTACTCTGACACTATGTTCAGCCCTTCCAGGGATCCAGAGGTGTGTCTTAACATCAGGAGATTGGGGTGAGCTAGCAGACAGTCCAAAATACACAGTCCCTGTGTGTGCCCGGGCCCGAGGAAGGGGGCAGGGGCTTCACTTCCACCTTAGATATTTCTCCGTGGGGGAAGAGAGAGGGGGCAAATCACTTTGAAAATTCAACTCTGACCTTTACGAAGAAAACTGAGAGACACTTTAGTATTATATACAGGGCAGAGGGGAGAGGAAGTAGAGGGGAAATTGCACTTAATTACAGTAGTTTATAGTTTACACCCATTGGACAAATTTACTTCTTTAAAAGAAATCTCCAGATCAGCCGGGATGGGGGGGTGGGGGGGAGGGAGGTGGCTGATATTTACAGTGTGTTTGGCTCAGTTCAATAGCACGTGTCCTCCTCTCCTCATTTCAGTAACAGATTCAAGTTTTCACATCAGTTTGTTCGATGAAGGAGCATAATGTAGACGCTCCGGCTTTCTCTCTTCCTCTTCCTCGGTTTCTCATCTCCCGCCTTTAGGACAGACCAGACAGGAGAGCTTGACGTCTTGGGAGAGGCATCGTGACAATACTGCATAGAAGGGAAGCTGGGCTCTGGGCCGCACCTCTCAGAGCGGATTGTCCGAGGCGCTGGCAGGACGTCAGGTGAGCAGGGACCTCTCGCAGGTGCTGCTTGTCAGGTCACTGCGCTTTTCCGAGACAGCTGCCTGGAGGGTGATGGTGTGGAAAATAGGGTCCTTGTTGCTGTGCACAAAGTAAGTGACGTGTGGGCATCACCAGGCTTGGAGAGGACACTGCAGAGAGAGAGGAGAGACAGCTCAGCTGTGTACATCTGCCAGGACCTGGGCCATTAGTCTGGCTTCTTTGGGGGAGCTGAGACCCAACTCAGTCAGCACAGAGCTGAGGCTGGAGGCCTGGGGACCCCGTGCCTGTTGAGTCCCGCAGGGCTGGTCTTGAAACACGCTCCCTTTAGGAAGACCTAGGTGCCGGCTTCCCTGGCCACTTCAGAAGAGAGAAGTGAATTGCCGCTGACCTTGAAATAGTCATAACTCGCCGACATTTATCCTGAAGTTGGGCTCCTCTTCCTGTGAGTTTATAAATAAACTGCTCAGTTTGGTGGCAATGGCAGCTGGATGGGGAGCTCTTGCTTCTGGCGGAAATAAGGGTCTCTTCCTAAGTCCTCTAAGAGCAGGGGTTCCCCTAGACCCCTTCCCAAACTGTAATGGACCTATGAGTAGCAGAGATCCTGTTAAAATGTACTGATAAATTCTGATTCAGTGGACCTGGGGTAGGCCGAAGAACCTGCATTTCTAATCAGCTCCCAGCTTGGGCAGATGCTGCTAATATATTTTGAGCCACAAGGCCATAAAGCACATGAGAAAATCACCACGTACTCACAAACGATCCATCAGGGAAGAAGCATGGGGAATTGCAAAGAGCTTTCTACAACATTTGTTACTGTCAGGACAAGAGCTCAGAGGATCAGGATACAAGGGCTGACGGCCTCTGATGCCAGGCTTCCCGGTGGGTCGGGGCAGGAGACCTACGCAGCATGGAGGAGCCTTTGAGAGCAGCCAGACCCCCATCCGAGGCGGCCTCTGCTCCCAGAGCCCTGGGCCTTGCTTATCTCAACTGTCTTGGAACACCATTGCTCGCCCTTGCCTTCCAGGGAGTCCCTTTTCTCCTCTCTCTGTCTCCTCCTTCTCTTTCCCCTCTGTTGTCATCTCAGGGGAAGGTTCTGCCCTTCAGCTTAGTGGCTTATTTTCTCAAGACCTCACCTAACACACACGCATGTGCACGCGCACACACACACACACACACACACACACCTACCACTACTATTAAAGGCCTATTATCCCACTGTTATCTCATTAATCAGTGTTCCCAGCCATAGCCTTGTATGAGGCTGCCATTATGCCCATTTTACAGGTGAGGAAAACAAGGTCAAAGAGAGCCCGTGAATTGTCCAAGGTTTCAGAGCTAGGAGAGTGTGGGGATTCAAACCAGTTCTGGGAGACCTCCCAGCCCGCGTTCTTGCTATTACGCTGAGGTTAGGAGCCTTCTACTAGCTTTCTTCTCGGTCAAGCGCCTTCCTCTGAGCCTCAGTTTCTCCACCTATAAGATGAAGGCCGTTGGGGGATCAGATGGGCTGCTCTGGGTGCAGTACTCCCCACGGTGCTTGGTGTAACTGTCCTTGTTAACACTGGGCTGCCCGGGGTGCCCCCGCCGGGGCTGCTCCTCCTCCAGTGCCCCTCAGAGCAGGACTGAGCTGTGCGTCCGTGTGAGGAGACAGGTTTCTGGCCCTTCTTCATTCTTGAGGCCCTGGTCAGGGTCCTCTGATACCCTTTGCCTCCTCTTCCTTCTCCCACCCACCCCCGCTCTCGAGTTTCTTTACTCCCCACTATCAGCCTTTTTCCAATTTTCAGATTTCAGGTGGAGGAGAGAGAAAATGGCTTGTGACCTTGCAGGTTTCAATAGAAAAGCAAACACCAAGAGCAGATAAGGAGACGCCAGCAAGATTCTATGACCTGTCATTAGGGATGGGCTTCCCAGCTATCAAATGTTTGCTCACATAATAAAATGGTGGCAGAGCCCTAAATGTTGTCAAAGGAACTAGGGTTATTTGCCCCCTTCAGAGTCTAAACACAAACATCTGATAAGGGGTGCCCTGTGCTCCCTCAGAACGGAGGTCCGGCTCACCCAGCCCCGCGGGGGCCTTGCCTGAGGACCTCTGAGGGACTACAGAGCCCCCGTCTGGAGGCTGTAGTGGCTGGGGGATCGTTAAGGACGTCCTCACCCTAAGAAGATTTGATCCGTAATGGGGAAGAGCTGACATTTATTGAGGTCCTACTGTGTGCCGGGCTGCACCGCTAAGTAAGGGCTTGACACGCATCATGGCATTGAATGCTCACGTCAAGCCTTTGAGGCAGGTGATCATCATTCATTCATTTCACACGGTTTGGAGGTCCTTCCATACGCTTAGCCCTTTTTTAGGCACCGGGTGTGTGTGCAGTTGTGAACAAGACCCTGTCCCCATCCCCACTGAGATTACATTCTAGTGAGGGTTTCGAACAATGAATGAGTAAAACAAAACGCATAACATAAAAGTGTAGGAGGAGATGAACATTCTAGAAAAATAAGCATGGTAAGAGGTTTCAGTGACTGGAGGGAAGAGGCAATAAATTAGGGAGGGGGATCGGAAGGTGATCCCCCCACTCTTTGAGGTGGTGACGTTTGAACTGAATGAAATGAACGCAGGTAAAGATATGCATTAAAGAATATTCCAGGCAGAAGATACCGCAGAAGCAGAAGTCCTGTGGTGGGATTGCTTCAGCTCTGGTTCAGCTGAAGCTGAGTGACAGAGGGAGAAAGGGCCGTGGTCTGACCACATAGGGCCTTGGAGGTCCCTGTTTCAGTGTGGTTACAATGGGAAGCTAGTGGAGAGTTTTGACAGGGGAGCGACATGATGGATTTCCCTTTTCCAGAGATCACTCTGGCTGCTGTGTGGTGAACAAAGCACACCCACGCCTGTGGGGCAAGACTGGAAGTGGGAAGTTAGGGGCCGCTGCAGGAGCGAAAGACTGATGGGGTGGTGAGAAGCGGTCAGACTGAGGATGCCTTCTGAAGGACCCCTAGCAGAACTTATTGATGGACTGGATGTGGGGTGCGGGGTATGAAGTGATCAAGGGTACCCTCAGGAATCCCACTGGAACAACTGGTTTCGTGTTTGGAAATGGAGAAGCCCAAGGAGGAAGCAATTTGGGTCAGGAGGAATTGGGGCAAAATGAAGAGGTGCTATTTTAGGCAGGTTCACTTTGAGAGGCTTGTCAGGTATGTTAGGTATGCATCTGTATGTGCCAAAGATGCATCAGGTTTGTGAATGGACTCTCAGGGGAGAGGTGTGTGCTGGAGACAGAATGATAGGATCCATCTTTGTGTACACCTGATCCAAAGCCCTGGTACTGGAGATCGCCCAGGGACAAACATGGAAGAGAAGAGGCCAAAGAAGGAGTCCCAGGGCCCTTTGACAAGTAAATGTCGCAAAGACGAGCTGCCAGCCGAGGAAAGGAGGAGTGGCCAGTGCCATAGGAGGAGAACCAGGAATGGGTAATGTCCTAAAATCCAAGTGAAAAAAGGAGGGAGTTATTGGCTGTGTCAGAGATAGAGCTTGAGAGAGAACCACTGGATTTGGTGACAAGGAGGTATTAGTGAGCTGGCCAAGAGGGGTTTCAGGAACGTGGGGACAAAAGCCAGACTGGAATGTTCTCAAGAGAGGTATAAATACAATGTGTGGGGGGGTATATATACAATGGAGTACTCCTCAGCCATCAAAAAGAATGAAATTTCACCATTTGCAGCAACACGGATGGATTTGGAGGGTATTATGCTTAGTGAAAGAAGTCAGACAGTGAAAGACAAATACTGTATGATATCACTTATATGTGGAATCTAAAAAATACAACAAATGAGTGAATATAATAAAAAAAAGTAACAGGTTCACAGATAATAGAGAACAGAACAGTGGTTACCAGTGGGGAGAGGGAAGGTGGGTGGAAAAAGAAAGGAGATTAAGAGGTACAAACTACTATGAATAAAATAAATAAGCCACAAGGATCTGTTGTACAGCACAGATATTGGAATACAGCCATTATTTTATAATAACTATAAATGGAGTATAACCTTTAAAAATTGTGAATCGCTATGTTGAAACGTATAGAATATTGTAAGCCAACTATACCTCAATTAAAAAAAAAGAAAAAAAAGAGAATTGGGGGTGAGGAAGTGGAGACAGTGAGTACAGATTATTATTAAGTTAGATTAATTATAGCTCTATTAATTATAAGTAAAGATTATACTTCCAGTTTTGTAGATGAGGGAACTGAGGCTTACAGAGATTTTAAGTGACGTGCCCAGGGTCTCAGAACAGAAAATTCTGTGCTCTTACCCACTACGTAAGATTACTGCCTTTTCTGCGAATATTCTCGCTGTTCTGATTTTGTAATAATCAGGGCAGGCTAAACATTCGCTATATTAAGACCATGCATGTGTCCCCAGACCTAGTTCTTTTCCTAGGTCTGGTTTTATAAATGCTGGTGATAAACCAAGTCTGATTTATGTGATGCATCTTAAGTGGGAAATGTCTGTGACTCTAGGTATCCGATCAACCTTGAGAAATGGTAGCACAGCTAGTGTAATAACTTTTGAAAATAACCATTGCTAATTTGATGATTACCCGTTGCCATTAAGTGAATTGTAAAATTAAAAAAAAAAAAGATTACTGCCTTTTATCTTGAGTGGGACACCAGGGGGGAAAAAATGCTCTTTGCCATTTAAGATCCTCCTTCCTAAGCTCGAGAGACGCTCAAGGTTACCATCAGGGAAAGCCAAGATTGACCCAGCTGCCACGGACTGGGTGTTTCCAGCCAAGCGCCAAGCTGAGTGCTTTACAAGTTTTATTGCATTCTGTCCTTTCAATGATCCCACGAAGGAGGAATCGTTATCTTCATATTAAAGATGAGGAAACTGAAGTTCAGAGAGGCTAGACTTTTCCCTTTGGTCACACAGGTAGACAGTGGTAGAATCTTGAGCCCGGGTCTGCCTCGTGCCCACATCGGCTCTTCATCAGCCCACGCTGCCAGTGGGGAAGGTTCGGGAGGGTGGGGGGCAGCTGCAGGGGATTTATGACGATGAGGCTGCCCACCTCCTTCTCGTCAGCACCCCTGATGGGTGACCGCTCCGGGGGTCCTCTCCTGACCTCCCTCTATGTAAACTAGGAAGCGGAGCGGTGGGTAGAGAAGTTGTGGAAACAGGACTCGGCTCACAGCCTACCCACACTTGTTCTAGCCAAGGTCGGTGCTTGCTGTGGTCTGGTTTCCAGGCTGGCGGGCTGTTGTTTTGCAGGAGGCTCAGGCAGAGACCCACTTAGGTGGTAACTCGCCAGCACCCAGGGGTTGAGAAGGGGGGGATGGGGCATAAGCTCTGGAAAGGACGGAGGGCAGTAGCTGCCAAGGATTCCCAGCAAGAAAGTTCCAGCGTGAGGTTCCCGAAACATGATCCACGAGGCCCTGGGGCATGTCTGTCTTGACAATGGAAAACACTGGGATCAGACAGATTCAAGGTCAAATTCTGGCTTTAGCCTTATACTGGCATAACCTTGGGTCATTTTTATGAGTACTTTAAAAATGGATCTTAGGACTTCCCTAGCGGTCCAGTGGTTAAGACTCCATGCTCCCAACACAGGGGGCACGGGTTCGATCCCTGGTCGGGGAAGATCCCCGCATGCCGTGTGGCATGGCACAGCCAAAAAAAAAAAAAAAAATTAAATGTTAAAAAAATGGATCTTAGAAGGTGAGTGTTGTTTAATGGATGTGGAGTGAGAAGAACCAAAGTCTGGAACTCCAACTCCAGATTTACCGTCATGTGAATCTGGGCAGATTCTTCCCCATCTTTGAAATTCAGGTTTTTGCTCTATAAGTCAGACATACAAATTTCTACCTCGCAGGATGGGTGGGAGGATTAGCCAGGAAATTAAGATGGACAAGCATCTGGAGTGCTGTGTGGCAAATGGGAGGCAGTCAAAAAATGCTAGATCTTCATTCATTCATTCATTCATTCATATTTACTGAACATCTACTAAAGCCCAGGCATTTGGCTACACACAAAGGGCTTGGGTGCTTTGAGAGGCCCTGAACTATTTGCTTTTTTCCTGGGAGGTGGGTGAGAGGGCAGCCTTGTGCCAGCAGGAGAATGGGAAGCAGGGGTCTGGAGCCTGAGCCCAAGAGGCAGGATGTGCTTGAGAGATGGTCCTAACCCTGAGAAATGTTATTGTCAGAACCTCCTTTGATCACATGCAGACCAAGCAGTGAGTTAAATATTGAAGGAGCTAATGGAAGGTGTCTCCTAAAGGATCACAGACAGAAAGGGGTAGGAACAGGGAGGAAGCTATCACTTTGTGCACGTGACTCTGTACTATGCATGGTCTTCAGGCACTTTGAATATTCCGTAAGAGGGAGGTGGGATTTTCCCCTTTAGAGATGAAGAAACTTAGTCTCACAGCCATGAATTAACTGCCCAAGGTCGTGTAGCAGGGGTGAAGGAGCTGGGATTGGCTCAGGCCTGTTGGCTTTTCCTAGCATTCTACGATGCCTCTAAAGCAGCACTGCCGGGGATGGGTCTCTATTCACTGCCCACATCAGCACAGGAAAGATTCTGAGATGCCCTGCCCTGTGGGATTTCTGTTTAGCCCAGCTGTTTCCCCAACAAATTTGACCATGGAATCTTCTCCTCATGCCAAATCTTCTCCTCATGCCCTGGGCCCCTGATTCCTAGCAATAGCCTTGAAACTCTTTTTGGAAAATACTACTTTAAAACAACAAAAAAGCAGAATTGCCACCAATTCTCTTCCAGAACTCACTTCTGACCCTTTGCCTTTGGAACAGAGTTTGTACAACTTTTCTTCACCTTGGGTTCCTTCTGCTGCCAGGAGACAGCATCTCTACCCTCTTTTTACTTCATCCTGTCTTTCCTATTTCCTCTTCTCCTGTAGTTTGTAGGAAGAAAGTTTCCTGACTGGAATACAGTATGTGGGCTTAATTTTTACTCTTGTTCCTGACCGTTAAAGACCACAAGAGCAGCGATTACCACGGGTGTTTTAAAGATGGGTATTGGAAGACAAGTATTGTTTAAGTGGAAAGAGTCCAGGCTTTAGAATCAAAGACCAAAGTCCGGAAGTTTGGCTCCAGAATATCATCTATGTGACTTTGGGCAGGTGACCCTGCATCTCTGAGCCTCAGTTCATTTCTCTGTACTTCTTAGGAGGTTTTGGTAAAAAAGAAAATGGTGAGATAATGTTCATGAGAAGTATCAATGTAAACTGTAAAGCGCTGTATGAAGTTTTATCCTTACTAAATGTTATCATCACCCTGGAAGTGAGTCCATCATAGACTCCTGAAATGTGCGGGGACTCGGAAACAACTTCACAGTAGTTCTAGAGGGCCGTCCATGCGGCTTCAAGGTCGGCTGGCCACTCTGTCCGGTGGAGGGGAGAAGCCGGCTGGGGGCCGGTGCAGCGTCTCAGAGAGCATCTCGAAGCATTTTGATTAAGAGACCATTTCCTGAATTCAGAGGACTTGTTTCAACAAGCAAGCATCAAAGTCAACTTGGGAAAGACAGGAATCATTAATCACAGCCCCATCTAGGGCTGACCAAGCGGCAGATGGATTGATAAACCTTTCAAAGGGGAAGGTATTCCCAAGCAGGGCTGCTGCGCCTGGCTGCCCCCCTGATTGAGATTTGTGAGCACAGATAAATGTTTTCCCTGCTCACTACAAAGAGTGGGAAATCACATGGGAGTCGAAGGGCAGGGCAATGGGGGCTGTCCTTTCATCTTCCAATGGGTGAGAGAAGGGTAGCAAAGCAGGTCCCACACACCTCTCCCTCCCCAACACCCCCAATTCCAGAGCCTGGATGCCTACGTTGTATGTGTTTCAGCATCCAAGATGTGCCAGGCACTTAGTCTACATGACGTCATCAAATCCTCAGAACAAGCAAATGATATGACTTGTTTTAGAGATGAAGAAAGTGAAGGCTCATAGAGGTCAAGGTCACCAAGCAAGTGGCAAAGCCAGGAATTGAACCCACCTGTTTGACGCTGCAGGACCAGGAGGAGATGGGGGCAAAGGAAGAACAGAGAAAGCTGAGCCCGTGAAAGAACTTGCTCAGAAACACATGGCACTGGATGAGGTGTGATTTGAGGGAAAAAAAGACCATCAACAGGACCAAACCCTGCCGAGAGCGTCTGACATGAAGTTCAAGGTTGTCGCCTACTTATCTAGCAATCAATAAAGGCCAAACAGTTCCCACACTGCACAGACCCCAGCTACTAAAAGGTCCTATTGTGTTACTCTGGAATTGTGACCTCTGTTCAGACATCTTGTCCTGTTTTCTAACTCTCGGCATCTCATTCCAGTCCAGCTGTCCAAGCTGCCGCCTCACCATGGGTCATCTTTACTCTCCATCCCCTCTATGTGGAGGTGGGCATTAGTCATCAACTGACATGATGACTAAGCCTCTGGATTCCCCACTTTCAATGCACCAGGAAGTTGATTCTAAGTTTCTCTGTAAAACACCAAGTAAATGCAGGTCCCTGGCAAGGCCAGGCTTGTCTACTGGGGAGTCCCCATGGGTTGGCAGAATTGCGTCATTCTCTAGAGCTTACAGCGTTGGGGGTCCAGCATGGGTCCTGGGCTGGGTGAATCAGCCTGGGGACTCACTGTTCACTCTCTCTATTGGTGGGAAATCCTCAGGGATCCCTCTTGCAAAGCATGGAACTCCGCAGGGGGTCTGACTTTCTGAGCCCTCCTTGGAAATACCTTTTCCGTGGCTCACTGATCAATCCATTGGAGATACTCAGTCTCAGTGCCTATAGGCTCTGTGTAATCCAGTCTCTAGCAACTGATCAAACTTCAGTACTCTAGCGCTCTTGTTAGGGATGCTGGGGGGAGCAATAAGTCCCTCCCCTTCAGGCTGTGGCCCATCTTCTTTGCCCTGTGACCTCAGGGATTCCTTTAGCAAGTGCCAGGGGAGCCTCAGAAGGATCACGCTTGTGGCTGAGTCCACACTTGCCACACTCTCTGCACACGAGTAGCCGTAGTCATCCCTCCCCTCCCCCCGCATCTTCTTGCCGGCATTACCTGTTTACTGGAAGACATGTTGGTGAGCGTACTGATGCTGCTGGTATCTGTGACCACCATTGCAGATGGAAACCGGGAGGTGTGGGAGTACTGGGGGGGTTCCTGCTTGTGTGCATACACTAGGGAGACAGAGTGAAGACAAAATGAAGGCGTAGATCACACAGGCGTGAGCACAGCTACAGACCCCCGCCACCTCCATCCCACACCACTGCTCCTGCTTCCCCAGGCAGATCAAAGGAAGGTGGTGGTGGTGGTTATGTCTGGCAAGGCAGTGCGATGTGATAAAAAGAACAGCCATGCGTTTAAATCCTGGCTCCTTAATCAACTCAGTTAGCTTCAGTTTCCTCACCTCTAAAATGGGAATGATATAGGATTAGAAGAGAAATGGGAATGATATAGGATTAGCCATGCGTTTAAATCCTGGCTCCTTAATCAACTCAGTTAGCCTCAGTTTCCTCACCTCTAAAATGGGAATGATATAGGATTAGAAGAGAAATGGGAATGATATAGGATTAGTCATGAGTTTAAATCCTGGCTCCTTAATCAACTCAGTTAGCCTCAGTTTCCTCACCTCTAAAATGGGAATGATGTAGGATTAGAAGAGTTTGTGTTTAAAGCACTTCGTACCAAATAGATCAATAGCTTTGCACAGTGCCTGGTATGCAGTGGTGGATGGCACTGCTGGGGTGGGAGCACTTCTTTCCCCCTGACTTTCAACAGAGTATTAGACTCCTGGCCATCAACAAGTGATCCTTAGGCATATGTGGTGCATCTGAGAACTTAAGGCAAAAAAAAGTTCTAAGTAGCTGGCAAAATGAAGGAGCTGGCCTGTTTGCTTACTGTTTCTGCCATGACTCAAGTACCAGGTCTCGTGCTAGCAACTGTAGATTAATTAATAATTGTAAATGGACACGGATGTCATTACTTGTATAATTCTGGGCTGTTCCAGTTTGCACTAAAATGCCTTATGACATCACACAAATATGAAGGCTGATGGACAAAAGGAGACTAGATTCCAATAAAACCTCCAGGACCATGTGGCTCACTTTTTGTTTTTCTAGTATGTGTCCACCAAGTCTGGAACCTTTGACTCATGCTAGTTCATCCATAAGAGTCATGTAAATTCCAGGTCACATGACCAACCCAGAAAGCATGTGGATGTTTGGCCTTGAGGGAGGGACCAGCCTGTTCTACCAAGGAGTCCTCCAGTTGGGAACGGGGGTGAAGGTCACAGCCCGCCGCCTCAGCCTGCCCTTCCCTTGGAAGGAGGCTGGTTATTTCCTGGTCTGGGGCCCCATGAGCTATCTCTTCAGAGCCAGCCAGGCCAGCTGGGCCATGGCAGTCCACAGGTCACTGGTGACCACTCTCTGACTGTCATACCCGGGCCTCGCCACTGAGGAATCCTGCCCAGGGTGAGGGGCGGGGGCAAGTGGGGAGCATATTGGCCCTGGGCGGAAGGGCAGTGGTACACCTGTGGTCCCAGACTCTGCTACAGGCTGTGGCAGATTTTTTTAAAGCCACGAAAATGTGATTGGAATGTGAGATGGTACTTAGAAACCAGCTCCGCAGGCCTGGGGATAGAGCCCCGAGCATAGAAGAAGGCTGAACTTGGCTGGTCTCCCTCAGACCCACAGCTCTGCCTGAGGCAGCCGGAGGAGAAACTGAAATCCTCTTTCCCATCCCTGCCTCCTTCTATTAAGGAGTCCCTTAATAAATAATCATTTGCATTTTTACAACTCTTAATGCTTACCAAACACAGTTCGTACCTATTTTTGTTTCATTTCCATAATCACTCTACATGCACACTACTTCCATTTTACGAGGATGAAACTGAAGCTGAGAGTAGCTAGGGAACTTAACAATGGCTACCTAGCTGGTAAGGCTCAGAGCCAGGATTTAATCAGACAGCTAGGTCTGTCTGACCCTAAGGCTATCACCCTATTCCAGAGACGTCCCTGGTGTCCCTGTGGGAACTGTGCTTGAAGCAGGGAAGCCATCCTTTCCATGATTTCTCCCCAAACTCGGAGGCCAGGGACTATAGCCTGACGTGGCCAGAGGACTGGGGGTCTGGGGCTCAGGAGGGGTAGGGGGAGAGACACGGGGGATGGGGGTGGGTGGGAACTAAATGGTTGAAAGGTAGACTTGGGGTAGGTGTAGAAATTGGAGGCGGGAAGCAGCCTCTGTGTGGGGGGCAAAAACTCTAATATTCCTTGTACAGGATGATGTGTAGGCGGTATTTTCTGCCCATGTTCATGGTTCTTGATTGGAGATGTTTGGGGTGTGGAAACTGGAGGGTGTGGGGACTCTGGAAGATTTTTCAGTTTCAGAGAAGGCAAAGAGGAGGCAAATTATATGCCAAGTCTGATCATTTGGTAACAGCTGCCTGGAATTTTGAACTGAAAAGGCTAAGTTGAGGCTCATTGGGAAAAGGGGCTGTGCTTGATTGGGGGGTCTCTTCCACGGGGGCCAGGGTGGGAAAGGGGGCATGAGTTCGTTCCACATCTACGCTACCCTTACTCTCTATCTCCAGCTCCCCTTTCCATATAGGCCTTAACTGTCTTCATCAAATCTTCCCCCAGGAATCCTGGGGGTAGAGAAGAGGACCAGAAAAGGCACAGCACTGCCTAAGAGTTATGCTTGAGATACTGGCTTTGTTGATCACAGGTAGGGAAAAGTGACCAAACCAATAAGCTTCCAAGAAACTTCAGACCCGGAGAGGGAAGAGCTTGGCTGCTGAGGTCCCTTTGGGTTCCCTCCCCGACTTGCCCGTGTCCTTACTGTGTGAGTTCTGCAGCTGCGTCACAGCGGCCATGAAGGGCTGCTGGGCCATGTGGCTGCCCGGGCTCTGCTGCATGAGGGGCTGCTGGTGAGAGCCGTGCAGCTGCTGGGAGAACTGGACGGGCTGCAGGGCTGCCAGGCTGCCGGCCACACTGTTGATGACAGGGACGCTCTGAGCTTGGGAGGAGTTGAGGCCTGTGGGAACGAGAGGGAAGATTAGAGATGGCTTCAGGGGGGAGGACAGGTGAACAGATGTGAATGGTCATCAACGGAGCCCCTGCTATTTGCCAGGCACTGGGCTGAGCCTGTTACGTAAGAGACTGCACAGAAAGCAATTTTATAGACCCATCTTACAGACCAAAAAACTGAGGCTTAGAGAGATTAAGTTGACTCGCTCAAATTCCACAGCGAGTTGTGGATTCAAATGGGCTTTCAACAGATCTGACGGAGACCTGAGAGTCTCCCAAAGTCGTCCTGTGACCTCCCAAACTTAGCTCCCTTGAGGTTGCAGGGCCCTATGCTTGCCTGCTCCATCCATGCCTGGCTCTGAGGGAGCAGAGTTAAAGGCGTCCACACTAAGGTGCAGATTACTGCCCAGATATGTCTGTCCAGCAGGGGGCAGGAGTGTGCAGGGACCCAGGTTTGGATAAAAAGCAAAACCCCCTCCGCAGTCCTGGAGGTATGGAGCCTGAAGCCCCTCGTCTAGCGGGCTGTGCAAAAGCCGAAAGAGGTCAGATGCTCTTTCTCTTGACTGGAACAGAGAGGGGATAAAACACTGCAACTCAGTCAGTCTATGAAGCGGGTATATCTCATCTGGCAGCACAGGGCTGGTGGCATCAAAAGGACCAGGTATTGGAAGGAGTAAGCAGTAAGTTGAAGGTTGGCAGTTACAGTAGGTGTTGCTTTCTGTTCTGGAAGGATGAGGGCCTCCGTGGTTCTGTCCTGTGTCTGTATCCTAAGGTCTCTTTAGAACTGGGGCCGGCACTGCAAAGATCAGGTCCCTGGTACCCACCCTCCATCGGCTCCCTGGGCGGGACTCTGGGGAAGGCACCTGAGGCAGTGTGGGAGTGGGGATGTGAGGAGCAGGGGAAAGACACCCCAACCTCTTTCCTGGAGCTGCCAAGGTTCCTTTGCCCTTGCTTTCTGGGAAGTGGGGGGAAGAATGCGACAAAGAAGGAAACCCAGAGAAAGGTCTCTTTTAGGCAAATGTGGAAAAGTCACCTAGAGAGCCCTTCCTGAGATGGAGAGGGTTCCATAAGAAGGTTCACAGGAGGGGGCAGTCCTCCGTGGAGATAGCACAAAGACCTCAACAATTGCCTGCTCAGAACCCAGCTGATACTGTTATCAGAAACCTAAAAGGTGAGACCGATGAGCAGAAGGGAAGGGGAATAAGCCCCCTCCTGGCTCTCCTGGCTGGGACTGGGGAGGTGGGGTCCTCTGAGCACTCAGAATAGTGCTATCTCAAAAAAAAAAAAAAAAAAAAAAAAGAATAGTGCTATCTCCAGTTCCCCAGGGGGCTCGGCTTCTCCTCCAGGCAGTGTCTCACCTGATACCATGATCTCCTGTTTCCCTTTCCTACCTTCTACGTAAGGTCTCAGTACCCGAGGAAGCCCCACGGATTTGCTGTTGTCTCCCCGAGCCCATTGCCCCTGCTCTTTTTGGGAAATCTCTGCCCAGAAAAGCAAATTATGCTGTCTAGAGTGGATGACAGTGGAGGGCATACTTCTGCAGCCTGCCTGTGTTTTAGAATCATCCTGGGGAGCACTTTAAGAAATATACATTCCTCGGCCTCACCCATGACTTAATGAGTCAGACACTTTAGAGGTGAGGCCCAGGAATTTTATTTTCAACACAGCCTGTGACCCTGATGTGCCTCAATTCCAGGATGGAGAGCCACTGATGTCATTCGAGCTCTTGCGGAGTGTGACTCTTGGCCTTTCCCATCTGTTTTCTGGGCACTGGTTCCTGCTTAGGAAGCATGTTATCCAGTCCAGTAGGTGAGTAGAGAACAAGGAATTGACACTGCTGGGTAATCTGTTATCACATTCTCCTTGGGCCTCTGCAGTCGCCAGGCAGGGCCCACGTACTCAACAGGACAGGAGTCGGCTATTCCTTGCCCCAAAACTCATCTCTCGGTTTATTGGCCTGTCGTGTGGAGAGCAGTACAAGCTTGGACTCGGTAACTGATTCTTCATCCTGACACTCCATGAGGTAGGACCACTGCATCTCAGCCATGTTTCCTGGTGACCCTCACCATGCTTCAAGTACACACACACACACACACACACACACACACACACCCTTCTAAGGTCAACGTACTCTGGTGTTGGCTGTCTGCAGTAGGAGATTAAGATTATTGTAAGAAGGTAGAGAAGTATGGGTGAGAAAAATTAGGAGGAACAAAACAGAAAAATATGTAATAGCTCCAGGGAAAATTTTAATTCAGATAGTGCCTAAGAAAATATATAACTGTGTGTGTCAGCCAAAGCTGGACGTGTGAAGAGAGAAGGTAAGTAGGATGGTTTGTGTATCATTTTGGTTGTAAAAATATAGGTGGGATATCTTATCCGTGGGCCTTTTCAAATCTTCTAGAAGGTAAGCAAGCTGGTTTCAGTTATCCTATCTCATTCTCAAACCCTGGTGTTAGTGTGGTTACCATATTCCTGGAGAGGGCCCAGTGAAAAGGCAGCAAATTTTAAATACTTTATTTTGTGAGTTCTCTAAAGGCTTCTCTTTTCCCACTTCCCTTTACAGAACTCAGTGGGGAGGGTGTCAATCTCCCAGCTGCTGAGGACAGACAGAGCCACACCGATTCATTCAGTAAACTCCTGTGTCTCCTAGGGGCCTAGCCCTGTTTTGCTCTCAAGGAGAGCACGAGTCCTTCTCTTCAGAAGTGATCTGAGTTGCTACCCTGACTAGAGATGGTTTAGGGAGAGAGGAGGGAGGAGCGAAAAAGGCAGGAACAAATAAAGAGGCGGTCTTTGTGGGTACTGGACACAGTGAGGCCACGAGGACAGTGGGCAATCCCCAGGGTGAAAGAAAGACAAGCAATGTACCGCCCTTAGATCCTTCCCGAGACTTCTCAGGGATGCTTCCCTGGGTCACAAGGAAGACTTGGCCTGAGTTGTTACCATAAGGCTGAAATATGCTGAATACTCATCAACATTATTACTCTGAGAGAGACATCACTGGCACAGCCGTGTCAGCCTTCCCATGCCCTGAAATGGTCCATCTGTGATGGATGGGGACAGACTCTCTGTGGGGTGTGAGCTGCTGGGGCTGGAAGGACCTGACCCCTCTTCCTGTCTTCAGGTCTGGGCATAACACAACCTATTTCTCCTTAAATCTGTCAAGGCTCAGAGATGCTGTGACAGTTTCCTGCAGAGTTCCTTCTCAGTATGTTTTCACCGTGGGCCAAGGAGGTCTCGTTCGACCACACAAAATTCCCCTTTAAGGAGGAAGCCCCTCATGTCTTGCTCCATCTTGGCCAACACAAAGAAACATCAACACAACCCAACCTCCTGGAAAATCCACCACATACTTAGGGATAGGAATGAACAGCAGACAAAAGTATAAGCTACAATATTATACATACTCATGCTTTATCGATTTACAGGCGTGTCTGCATGTGTACACGGTCATTGGATTGCCTCAGCAACCCATTTTACAGATGAGAAGACTGACCCTCATAAAGCTTCAATGATTTGACCCACAATGCACAGCTGGTGAGCTGTGACCAAGATTCAACTCCGTTCCATAACTTTCTCTTATTTTAGGCTAAACAATCCAAATCTTGTTGAGGAGAGAGATAAGGAACGAAACTAGTTGAATCAAACCTACGAGTAAAGTGAGAGAGTGGCATGGACATATATACACTACCAAATGTAAAATAGATAGCTAGTGGGAAGCAATCGCATAGCACAGGGAGATCAGCTCGGTGCTTTGTGACCACCTAGAGGGGTGGGATAGGGAGGGTGGGAGGGAGGGAGATGCAAGAGGGAAGAGATATGGGCACATATGTATATGTATAACTGATTCACTTTGTTATAAAGCAGAAACTGACACACCATTGTAAAGCAATTATACTCCAATAAAGATGTTAAAAAAAAAAACAAAAAACCTACGAGTAGTGGGTGAGTTTTAAGGGGATCTTCTTTAGTTCTGTTTTTGTTTTTTTTTTTTAAATCAGGTTGACTCATTTCCCACGCTGCTTCTCCCTGCCCCCAAGTTTTCTGACCAAGAACAGAGCTTACTTTGTGCAATGGCCATGACTCCAGAGAGGGGGGTCATGATGAGGTTTTGAGGTTGCTGGGCATTGTGGTGGGACAGGCTGTGGATATTCGTCAAGGTGCTGACCGGGGGCAAACCTCCCCCTGACACTGAGATCTGCTGGAGAGAAAAAAACAAGAGCAGCATGAGCGGAATCGGGGTTGCAAAGAGCAGTGTCCAAAATGACGTGGCTTAGCAATTCCTTGGCACGGCTAATTCACTGGTTCATTCATTCATTCAGGAACAATTATTTTTTATTTTTATTTTTTTATACTTATTTAACTTTTAAACTTTTTTTATACTTATTTAACTTTATAAAGTCAAACAGCTTAACACAGATTTTCTGGAAATTATATTGGCAATACAAATTTATCAGGAACAATTATTAAGCACCAAGTGAGGGATAGGCACCGTTCTAGGTACAGAGGATGGAGTGGTAAGTAATATCGACCATAATCCCTTCCCTCATGTGCCTCTGTTTGTTGACTACCTTTGAATTACTAGCTTGCCTTAGAGATTCCTCAGCCCATGTGTATTATATGATTGTCTCTGGCTCATGTTGAAAGTATCCTCTGTTCTGCTCTGTGCCCTCTATATTATTGGTGCTAAAGACACGCGATTGCTAAAAATAGTAGCTGAAGAAATGCCCTGGGATTCCCTAGCGTAGCAGATTAGGGCCCAGGCAGGAGCACAGGGAAGCTTTCACTGAGTACAGGTTCTAGGAAGCACTGCTCATGCATTAACTCACAAACCTCACTATAGCCACGAGGCAGGTACTTCTGCCATTCCCATTTCACGGATTAAAAAACTGAGGCTCAGAGTAGTTGTGCATATTGCCTGAGATCCGACAACTAGTAAATGGTAACTCTTGTATTCAAGTCTGTCTGACTCTAAAATTCAAGTTCTTACTTTTTACAGAGGACTTTTCCCCGACAATTACTACTAAGGTTTGTCTGGGGGAGATCAGCCATTATTGGGCTTCTCTACTTTTCCCAAATCTTTACTATACATTAAAAAAAAAAACACAAAACTTTTTTTTTTTTTGGCAAGGAGCTACTATTGTAATGACAAAGCTACTAAATGAGGCTTGGCTCCAGGTATCCCTACTCTGTTTCACCATTATATTTTAATGACAGATTAGTAAGAGAAACCTACTGAGTTTTGTGTATTTTTGTCCAAGGCCACTCTGAATCCTTTTATTTATTCCTAATAGTGTCTTTTCCTTATTGATTTTCTTCATTTTCCCAAGTGTATATATAACGGCATCACAGGCATATAATGCTAATGGGGTCTCTTCCTTGCTAGTGCTAATATGTCTACATGTCATATTGCATTGGTTAGAATTTTCCCAGTAGTATTAACCAGTAACAGAGGTAACAGATGTATTTACTTTGATTCTATATTATCAGAAATGCTTCCAATGTTTCCCCATTAATTATAAGGAGCTTTCAGTTTTACACACACATACACACACACACACACAAAACACACATACACACAACATACTTTTATTCATGATAAAGTAGTTTACTATTTATAGTTTTAAAATAATTTTTAAAAGTATTACTAAGAAAGGACTGTCCCCCCTCACTCTGAAATAACTCAGACATTCTTGATGGCATCAGGAATGCTGACAGGTGGGTTAGGGTTGGGATACATACATCAGATGTTTGAGTCGCCCTTTCCTTCTTCCTTCCCTTGTGACCCAGAGCTCCTTAGACTATAGGTCTCACACCAGCACCCGGGGTGGGTGGAAGACACTATCTCCTGCCTGCCCTTCTGATCAACCCCATAGCTTCCAAGGTGAATTTGAAAAAGAAAGAAAGGAAAAACCAAACAGGTTTGTTTGTGTTTTTAAAATGAGCATCAAGACATGAGTTAAGGGTCACGTGACCAAGAAGGAATTCTGACCACATCAAACAAGAGAGAACCAGCTTGTTGTTTGCTGGACTTGTTTTTCAAAATGTCAGAGTCATTAAAAAAAAAAAAAAAATCAGTGACCTGCCTTCAGACTTCCCCTGAGTAATGCAGTCCTTTGGAGAAAGTCAATGGAGTGACAGTAATCTCTGCCATTTCAATGTCTGGTTTTAATGGTGAAAGAGAAACGTGGGTGCTAATGATAAAAACAATTTAAATGTGTACGGCTTTAGCGCTTTCACTGATTGTCCTCAATAGTTAATGACACACATAGGGAAGGCATTATGATTATTGCTCTATGGTACAGATTAAGAAACTGAGACTCTCTCAATGTCTTGTAATAACCTACAATGGAAGAGAATGTGAAAAAAAAATATATATATATATATATTTATATATGTATAACTGAATCACTTTGCTGTACATCTGAAACTAACACAACATTGTAAATCAACTATATTTCAATAAAAATTTTTAAAAAAAGAAAAAGAAAGTGAGCCTCAGAAGAGTTGAGAGAGTAGCTCTGTGTCACCTGACTAGTAAGCGAGGAAGCCAGAATTCAAACCCAGTGTTGCTGGGCTTTAAATCGCATCCACTTACTATTTTGGGGGGCACCTTGGGCAAGTTCCTTCCCACTCTAAAATGCAACCATCATCTTCTATTTGCCTTCAGGACTGATGGAAGCCAGGGAGCTGCCAAGAATATCGGTCATGATCCTCACAGGATAATCCAGAGAGTTTGAACGGTATCAACGCTGCCTTTTGCAATCCTTTGCTTTGTGCTTTACATACCTACCATCTACGAGGTTGGTACTGTTAACCTTCCTTTGCAGACAAGGAGACGGAAGTTTGGAGAAGTTAAGAAATGTGCCCAAGTGGTACAGTGGCCATGAAGAGCAGGCGATCTGCCTCCAGGCCTGAGATTTTCACTATTAAGCTCTACTGCTTTGATACTGTGAAAGTATCCAGCATGTGCTTTTCTAAAACACAAGGTTCAACACACACAGACTGCAATCCGAAACCTGGCCAGCTCTTTGTGGACGCGTGCCATTTGGGCATGGGTTGGGGCCCAAATAGAGCAAAAGAAAGCTCAAATTGATCACCATTATTTCCAAAACCAATCCCTGGGGGAAGATTTCAAATGCACATCCTACCACAGGTCAGCACACGGAGACTATCATTCCCTGGATGGGTCTTATCCCCAAAACAGCAGAGTTACAGGCAATCCTTACACCACCCTGGTGATGCAGGCATTGTTATCCCCCATTTTCCAGATGAGGAAACTGAAGTTAAGCAACGTCCATCCTATGGCTGATAAACAACAGAACCCAAGACGTGGACACACTAGTTCCCTTGCTGCGTTATTTTTAACCATACTCCACTCCTGTCTTTGGTGGACCAAGATCTGTGATGGCTTGTTATATATTAACCGAAAACAGACTCTTGAATTTGGGCATCCAGCGATAGTGACATAACATATGAGCCAGGGTGTTGGAAACTAGAGAAAAGCTGGTCCCTGCAAACAAGCTTCCAGGTGTTTGCTAACGTTGAGGTGTGCTGTCTTGGTCAATCATCAATCCAATAACATACTGCCCATTAGGGCGCTGCCGAGCAGAAGAGGAAGAAAAAAGCGTCTCCTGCGGCTGCCTTTGGAGCGCCCCGGCCTGGGTGAGGCAGTTTGCTTGTTAGGAGGAAGGGCGGGAGGGCTCACAGGGAAACCCCAAGGACCTTCAAGCAATAGGAGAGGAGACCTGTTTCCTCCACTGGGAAGCCAAGATCTCTCCCGCAAGGCCCCCTCCTCCAGGGAAGTCTGGGCAATCCTTTAACTTATTTGGGTCTCACAAGGCAGCCAGAGAAGAAGCTTAAGGGATGAGAGGTGGGCAGGGGGGCTGCAAAAGGGCTGCCCTAGGAGCATCTTTCGTTTCCTTTTGTAGAGACCACTACCAGGGAGCGACCAGTTCAAGTCCCCAAACTAGAGTTGGCCGGGCCTGGCGCTCCCCTCGGATATTACACTTTGTTTTTTCCTCCAGGGAGCTGGGGACTCAGTGACCTGTGACTCACCATTCCTGTGTTGCCTACACGGCACACACGTCAAGGTCTAAAATGGCATCGGCTCCCTGCCACCCCCCCCCCCACCCCCGCCTCTAGGTCAGACACCTTGAAGGAAGGCATACGGCTCCACCTTGAGCTTGGAAGCCAGGAACCCTCGGCTCCTCCCTCCCCTGAAACACAGAGCATGATCCAAAGAATCAAGTTTTCCACGTCCTACCCTTCCTAGTGTCGTCATACTCGTGTTCTCTCGGAAGCCGCCCTCCCCTGCTGCACTTGTGCTGCTTGAGGATTAGGACTTCGAAAATTCAACATCAACTAGTCTATTCCTCACCGGGCGGGGCTGCTCAACTGACATCTGGGGCTGGGCTGTAGTTATGGGTACAGACAGCTTCATTTAGGGAGAATAATACTGACATTCACCTAACAATAACCACGTTGTCATTCATTGAATATTTACCGTCCCAAACACCGTGCCTCTCGTGTTATCACATTTGTTCCGCCAACAACCCTAGTGTTATTACTTTTTATAGATGAGAAAGAAAGAGCTAGAACCTGCCCAAGGCTACACAGCTATTAAGTGCCAGAGCTGGGATTTGAACCCGGGTCCTTGTAACTTCAAAGTCGGTGTTTCCCACTCACCCTGTAAGCACTGCCCCATCCCACCTGCCATTTTGTGCTGTGATCTTCACTGCCGTCCAGTGTCCTTCAAAACCCCCGTGCCAGAAGCTTCCCCACCTCTCGCCATCCACTCAGTCCTGACTTAACTACCCTCCTTGCCAGGACCAGGGGGTGTGAAGAGAAAGAGGGGGCTTGTTTCAAAGTGAGGTGCTCTCTGGGTTAAAAAACTGGCTTTGGAGGCCCTGGGTTGGGGGGGATGAATGAGCATTTTATCAACTCAAATGTCACTGGCAGCCCCAAAACAAACAGTGTCCCACCCGGTTTGCTCCTTTATGAGGCATTCAATCAATAAAACGAGAGCAGGGCTCTGTCAGATTTATTGGCTGGGTTCAAACCGAACACCTCTTCCACCCGCCAAAGGCTGGGTCACCGGTTCTACCTTTCCGTTCCAACTCTGGACGGCCCCCATTTTCCCCTGTGGGGCTACAATGGTTCATTGTTTGAGGCAGGCCTTGTGAGAAGTTGTGTTTGTTTTGCCTCTTATCTTATCAGCTCCAGAGCTACAATGGCCCAGGTGTACTCACCATTTTACCATCAGGTGAGAGGAGATTGTGGCCCGGGTCCAGGCTGGCTGGAGAGACTTGCTGTAAAACAGACTGGCTAGTCACCATGGCGCTGTTGCCATGGTGACTGATTGTTGAGGAGGAAGTGACCTCATTGTTTCCCTGCTGGCTGTAGCGCACTCCTGCAAAACAAGGCAGACCCAACAGCGAATATTAGTGTCACCTGACCCGAGAACACTTGCTTTCTAGGGTGGATGACAAGGAAGAAAAGTTGCCTTCTTTCCCCTGTCTACCCATGAGAAGTATCAGCTGCCTTTCTCTAGGGTAGAGGTTGCATGACCTCTGCTTGAATTCTAGAATGTAATCTCCATGAGGGCAGGATGTTTTTATCTGTTTTGTTTTGTTCATTGCTGTATTCCCTTGATAGCCACTCAATAAATATCTGTCAAATGAATGAACGAACGAATGAACAAATGAATGGATTCTGATTCTTGTTGCTTCAGCATAGTTCTTTTAGGATTTAGGGCCTTCTCTTTCTGGCTGGCGTATTTCTTTTGTTCTTCAAAATGCCTTCTAGAAATGTTTCCCTGGCATCGCTTGGCCGAGTAGGGCTTCAAAGCATGAGTTGACGGATTTTACAGAGAGGCACCAGCCCAGCGACCCTTCTAAGGGCCACAACAAAATGCACCAGACTCTGTGCCCCACCATTTTGGCCAAGCCCAAGAGGCCAGGGGGACACAGGCAGAGCAGGATCAGGATGGGGCTGAAGCTAGGAGTCTTTGGTTCTGGAACTCACATTCCTTTGGTGGGGTCCCATTTGGCTGACTTCCAGGGCCCAGGGGAAGGCGTGTCTGCTGGGAGGTGGGGCAGGCAGCATGCACAGGCAGGAGGTAGATGCCTAGTAAACCACTGCAGTTTGGTCTGCGAGGGAGGGGAGAACCAAGCATGTGTACAACGTCACTGCTCTGACCCTCCCTCTCGCTCGGGAACCAAAGCGCAGGTCTGTGCTCAGGAAAGGGACAGTGCTGGCCAGAGACCAGGCGACTGAAGGGAGCTGAAGGGGGAAGAGAACCTGGGCCCAGTGTGCAAAGTCCTGCTTGATGTACCCATGAAACAGCCAAAGACAAAGCCAGGGGTAGCTGGGCCATCTCACCCTCAGCTCAAAGCTGAGAAAGACAGTGTTCTGGTTTATGCTTTGGATTCGACAAAAAGGTTCGGGGGACCCTGTTCCTACCTGCAAGGGACGGAGACCAAACGCCTTAGGCATGGAATTATTTGGAGAGGAAGGCCAACTCCTCCTTCGTTTTCCCTTTTGCCCAGTTCCCCAGGATCAAACATCACTGTATCAAGTATCCGAGTTCTGTTGGTCCGCTTGCCCCCTGCCCTGCCTCCTGCCCCACCTGGAGCCCCATCTGCTCGAGGAGCTTACAAAGGTCCCCCTCCGCACCCCGGGGAGCCAGGGAAGCTGCCCTAACCAGCAGCCTCTTATTCACGAAGACAAAGCTCGCCAAGACGAGATCCAAGCTAGTTTTCCTTGAATTGTGCAAAGGACGTTCCCCAAGGCTGATATGACCTAGAGCTTAAGAGGGCTGGGGAGAAAACAAACAAATGCTAGGGCAGGGTTCTAATCTTCAGGAGCAACTTGTTTGACTATGAAGTGGCTTGATGCATGCTCTGTGGGCTTCTTCTATTGGTTGTTTCCCCATCCTTTGATTCAAGGGGCTGCTGGGGGCTGGGTGTTGGCAGAGGGGCAGCCCTGGAATTTGGTAGTTATAGGTCTGGAGCACTATATTTTGGTGGTGGTGGGGAACAGGAACCATGAAGTTAAGAGGAAGAAAGACTTTCACGTCTCCAAACCAACACCGCCTGCCCAGTCCTGTCTGTCTTCCTCTGCACCTACCTGTAGCCCCTAGGTCTCCTCTTTACCACCCTCTACTCCATCCCGTTGGGTTAAATTAAGTCCTTTTTCTCCACTCATATTTGCCACCGGGTTCCCAGCAGGATGCTTATTTAGGAGAAGAGAGATCTGGAACTTGTGAGCTCAGAAGGCAGCTGGGTCCAGTAGAAAAGGGGGGAGACAGATTTCAAATCAATTAAACGAAGGATTTTCTAACAAGGAGGGCTAATGGGAAGATTGTGTGCTCTGGAGCTGGACAAACTCGGGTTCCAATCCTGACTTTGCTCTTAACAGATGCGCGATCTTGGGAAAAATCACTCTCTCTCTCTGTGGCTCAGTTTCCTCTCATAAAGTGAAGAGAATGCTTCCTTAATAGGGCTAGTTTGGATTAGAGATAACATCTATAAAGCTCTCAGCAGAATGCCAAATAAATGGCAATCATGGCTAGGGGTGCTGCAGGAAGGGAGCTGGTGTAGGGATGGAGCCCAAGGTATTTGCCCTAAGGCTCTAGAATTCTGGACAATGAACGGTAGATCCTAAGTACTGAATGGAATTACCTTTCCACGGAGAATCATTTCCAAAGAATCCAACTCTGCTGCAACCACTGATGCTTTGTCCTGGAAGCAACTTGGGAGGGAGGCCTGGCCCCTGGCCCTCTTGTTCTTTCCTTTTGGAGAAACTGGACTTCACCCTGTTTTTCTCCTGCTTCCTCTGACTCCCTGACCAGCTATTTACCTCCCCAAGATGCTCTGCTCCTGAGAGAGCAGTGATAACGCTGGGAGTCAGGTGTGTTTTCACCTCCCAGCTTGTCCCCATCATTGATTCAGTCTCAAGTCAAACAGACGCTCGTTTTCGCCTATTTAATTTGGCTGAAGGAAGAGGGCCAGTCCTCTGGTGATCGAATATGGGTCATGGGGAGACTTCTCCCCTACCCCAGGCTACATAATTATTTATTTAAAAATAATTAACCAAAGATACCCGCAGGAAACAAAAGCCTTCTTTACAAGGGAGCCTGGCAGGAGGGAGGCAAGAACCATTTGTTAGAATCCCAGCAGCACAGCCCAAGGCTGCTGTGCTTTGTAAACCTTGTTTTCTCCCCCAGCGGAACTTCATTATATGAGAAATATAATGATGGAGCTGCTCTCTTCAAAGACAGATGGGCCTAGACCTCTGCAGCTCCCTTTAAGGACCGCTGGTTAAGAGATAGCGTCTGGCTAGGGATTAGGGGATCCCTGTTTTGAACTCAGCTCTGCCATCAGTGTATTGGGTGAGCTCTAGCTCCCTCAGCTCTCGGCCAGAGGAGTGCCTACTGTGGGGAGGGGGCTGTCATCACTGCAGAGTGTGGTGAGAGCTGGCCATGAGGCTGCTCATCGGCTCCAGGTGCACCTGTAGCTTTTCCCACTGACACTCCTCTCGCCAGGAATTCGGCAATCACTTAGGCTCCTGAGAGGGTGGCTGTAATCAGCCAGCCGCCTTAAAAGGGGGTGCGGAGGTGGACGGTGTATCACAAGGTCTCTGCCGGCGAGACCAGAAATCGGTGTTCTCGTTGGAGGAAGGAGAGGCCAGGTCCTTGTGTATTTCACAAACCCAGAAGAGCGCTTGAAAGGAGAGCCAAAGTAGAATAAGCTCTGGTGCCAGGTGACATGGGTTTAAATCCTGGCTCTACCACATAATAGCTGTGTGACCTTGGGGGAATTACTTAACCTCCCTGAGCTTCAGGTTCTTTATTGTTAACGATTTCCATCCCTTCGGTCACTGGATGAGTTATGGGCGTGAAATTACCCAGGCCACGCTTGGCACACAACAGTTACTCGAGACACATCTGTTCCTCCTATTTGGGGATTGTCTTTGTCTAAAAGACATTTTTAGGAAGGCTGAGTTCACAAAACTTCATTGAGCACCTATCTCTGTGCCAGGCATTGCCGCAGGGCGCCTGTAAGAAGTGGAATGGCATCTTCCCTTCTCCCTTCACCACTGCAGGCTCTGAAAACGAACGTACGACGAGGGGTCTGGTTTAATAGTGACTGACTGAAGATGCCAGGCTAATAGCCACAGAGGTCCCATAGGAGAAATGACAAGGCCAGAAGGTGGTCATGTACTTTCCACTCACTTCCTGGCTCAAGTCACTAATTGGCCACATCCCTATCACCAGCCCTAAGAACCACGGCAAGTATGTCCAGCAGCAAAAGGCATCTTAGCTGGAATCTAGAGACATCCCTGAGGCCTTGGAGTGGAGGTATCTACTCTCACCTGTTCCCAGTCCTCAGCATCATGGGTGATGATGCTATTTCTGAACTCCTGACAGCATGTGGGACAGAGACAAATCATTTGGTTTCTATCCAGTATGACTTGGTCAGAAGTGACAAAACATGAAGGAAGCTTATGGTTCCAGAAGCCAGCTTCTCCATACCCTGCCTTCCTGTACCAGCACCCAATCCAGGGCACTCTTCACACTACGGCAGGTTGGGATTTCTTTCTAGAACAAAATTGCACCATGTCACTGCACTGTTTGGAAACCTAATGCTGCTCCTCGCTGCCTTCTGGAAAAGCCCCAACACCTGAAAGGCAGAATTGGGCCGTTGTGACTCCAGTCTGCCTTATTGGTATCATCTGTCACCACATTTCATACAGCCATGTCAGAGCCCTGCCACTCCTCACCCAGACCCTGCCATCTCCTGCCTCTGTGCCTTTGCTTATGCTGTTCCCTGTGCCTGGAGAGCTCTTCCCTTCTTCTCCATGTCCCATCATTTAAAAGGGCTAAATGTCGCCTCTTCTGTGAAGCTCTCCTTGATTCATTCTGGTAGTTATCTGCTCCATCCTTTGCATTTTACATACAGTAGAGACTCTTACAGCAGGAGCTGGTCGCCCTGCACTAAAATGCTCTGATGATATGTTTCTTTCTCTCTCCCTCTTAATGAGATGGCTTTTTACTCATTAGTGCATCCTCAGAGCCTAGCAGAGGGGCTGATGTGTGAATATTCATTGAATGAGGGAATAAGCCCTCAGATGCTTTGAGGATCCTTGCCCCAGAGAACAAGGGAGTATCCCTTCGGGCAGAAGGAGAAAATACAGTCAGTTCTGTGGTAATATTGGTATTAACAGTGTGGATTGGTTCCAACTCTATTGATATAATAGGGAATAACTTGAGTACAACATGAATTTCATATTTGAGGGATTCAGAAATCTGCACCCAGCTGAATGGAGCCACAGAGGAATATACTACAATTGCTTTTTTTTTTTTTTTTTTTTAGTTTTTTAAAAAATTGAAGTATAGTTGATTTACAACATTGTGTTAGTTTCTGCTGTACAGCAAAGTGATTCAGTTATACACATATATACATTCTTCTTTATATTCTTTTCCATTATGGTTTATCCCAGGATATTGAATATAGTTCCCTGTGCTATACAGTAGGAACTTGTTTATCCATTCACATAGGAATACACTAAATGCACACACACACACACACACACACACACACACACACACACACACTCACACTCGTCAAACATCTACCAGCTACCATTAGTTCACTGCATGTACTGTAAGACACATCCAGCCCCCATCTCACAATAACTCACCAGCTGCAACCCTTCTGATGCTCAGTTCAATGGGCAAACTTTAGGACTTTCTCAAGGTAAAGTGCCATATTTATTGTTGTACAGTGTTTACGTATTTCTTAAGCATTTAACAGGTGTAAAACACTGCTAATGTTTTTATTAGATTCTTATCTTTTTCAAAAGGTGTCAATGACAAAGTTTTGGAGTATTGTGCCCTTAACCCCATTTTTTCCCCATAAGCCCTGTGGTTTTTATTGTGTGACCTTGAAAAGCACGGTGGTTTTTATGATGGGTATGTTGGGTTCTATAGGACTGACTGTGCCCCTGTGTTCAAAGATGGAAGCAACTGCCTCCCAGGAAGACCCCAGAGAGGAGCTGCCCAGGGTGTAATTAACCACAGAAACTTTTCAGAAACCTGTGCTTCAGGGGCTTGGACTACCCCATAGAGCCCTGGGTATCTAATCCAGCTCTCTACGAGCTTTAAAAAACAGCTTAGGAGTTTGGGATTAACATATACACACTACTATGGACTTCCCTGGTGGTCCAGTGGCTAAGACTCCACATTTCCAATGCAGGGGGCCCGGCTTGGATCCCTGGTCAGGGAACTAGATCCCACATGCCACAACTAAGAGTTCGCGTGCTGCAACTAAAGATCCCGCACGAGGCAACGAAGATCCCGTGTGCCGCATCTGAGACCCAGTGCAGCCAAATAAATAAATAAATAAGTAAATATTAAAAAAAAATACACACTACTATATATAAAAGAGATAAACAACAAGGACCTATTGTATAGCACAGGGAACTATACTCAATATTTTGTAATAACCTACAAAGGAAAAGGATCTGAAAAAGAATATATATGTATAACCGAATCACTTTGCTGTACACCTGAAACTAACAAATACAACACTGTAAATTAACTACACTTCAACTTTAAACAGTGGTTTAAAAAAACCAGCTGAGGGAGTTCCCTGGTTGTCCAGTGGTTAGGACTTGGCGCTTTCACTGCCATGGCCCGGGTTCAATCCCTGGTTGGTGAGCTAAGATCCTGCAAGCCATGTGGTGTGGCTAAAAAAAAAAACAACCAGCTGAGACCCCAATTCCACAACTCCAGAAATCAACTGGGCACCAGTGTCCAGCCACTTTAAATTCATACTCTATCTCTCTGCTTTGACTCTCTGATGATTCTGGGCCAACTTCTGGGCCTTGGCATTTTTATCTGTAAAATGGGCATACAGATCTCCGTTCCTCGGAAGCCAGAATAATGAATGAATAAAATAAGGTTAGAGAAGCACTGGTTTTTCCTGAGAAAGAAAATGCTGGGCAAACAGAACAGCAGCGTCAGCCCAGAAAGCATGACCAGAATTGCTCTTTTAGAAAGAAGCAAAGAGGGAGGTGGGGGTCTCCTGGGCAGTGGGAGGCTCAGCTTGACCTCACGTGGCCTTTGAGCCTGAAGCCTGGGGGTCCCTTTCACTGGGGTCTGTGAGCTGCACCCAGAATCTGGTGGGCTGCCTTTCACTCTTGACATTTCAAAGCCAATCTCCCATCCCTGATAATGCAGGAATGTTCCTCTGGCTGGTGGACCGCTGCCAGCTCGAGTGAGCGTCCCAGCCACCAACAGAGTAAACATTACTCAACCGGCCGGGGCTCTGTCACACACATTCTTCCCCTGTGTTCCTAACCTCACGCAGAGTGCAGCCCAGCACTGTCGGGTCTGGAAACTGGGAATTTAAAATCAGGCAGGAGGGAGAGTGCAGAGGAGAAAGCTCTTCCAAAAAGGTAACAACCGTGTCCATCAATTATAAGTAGACAGAGCTGTCTTCCTTATGAAGCCAAAACAGAGGTTTGGGGGTAGGGGCACCAGGAGGAATTAGGCCAGTCTTGCTGGGTCCAGTACTGCATCCTTATAAACCCACTTCCCCATTTCCCCCAAACGAGTCACTTTCTTAAGGAGAGAGGCAGAGACACATATGATTCAGTCTAGAGAACTTCTTAAAATACTCATTTAGGATAAAAGAATGTGAACAATTCCCCCAGCTTGAAACTGGGAACTCCAAAAATGAAAGCTTTCAAATAAGCTGGCACTGCTGCCTCAGTTTCCTCATTGGTCACGCAGGACTATTGCCGATTCTTATTAATATTTCCTTCTCTCTGAGGATAAAGATGAATGTTTGCCAAGAGTTGAGGAGACTAAAAATCTGAAAGCCTGGGAGGAAAAATCTGAGGCAAGATGAAAGCAGTTTAAACATGGGGCTGGTTTCAATTCCAGATCTCTTTCTACCCGAGGTGGCTTAGTTAGGAGCCCAATTCATAAGAGGAGAAACACAGACAGGCCTGCGGGGACGGTAAACATTCTTGAACTCAAGGAGTAAAAGTTGAGTGATACTTGAGGGAAGCCCACAAACTGGTTTTCTTATAAAAATCAAAGCAAATGTAACCAAGAAAAGACAAAGGCTTCCATCAAAAGCATCTTGGCTGAGAACAGAAATGAACGTGCACCTGAAAAAATGGCACATGTGGGGAGGTAGAAAGGGCTGCCTGTCCTTCCCACTAAGCCCATCTCGGCTACCACGCCTGCTCCTTAGCAGAGAGCTGGTTTCTGCAGGCAAACAAGAGAGGGTTTGCAACGAACACTTCAGCCGGGAGATGCTGCTGCAGGTGAAAGAAACCCAGCCACCCCTCGAGTACTTGAGAGGTCCTCACCTCTGTAAGTGTTTTACACAGTCTGCTTCTCAATGTGTCCCAGATGCCCATTTGACAGAGTGGAACACTGAGGTTCAGAAAGGAAGAAGTCATTTCCACCATCTCTTGCTAAGGGTCTCCCAGCAAAGCAGTAGTATCCCGAAGCTGGCCCCTCTCCCTCTTCCCCGATAGCCCCACACTGACTCCACATATCCTGAGCCTCCCATTGTGACGCACTAATAGTTTGAAATGATTTCATTTGTTTTCTTGGCTGCATCTCTCACTGGAATGTAAGCCCAGTGAGGGCAGGACCTCATCTGTCTTCTCCATGATCTCCTTCCTCAGCACCTTGTACAGACTATGCTCTGCCCCCTCGATAAGAGCATGTGATGAATGAATGAATGACCTGCACTTCAACTCTGACTGAGCAGTGGAGAAGTGACAATGGTATAATTTATTCTCTGATCTCCCAGGTTTTCTGAGGTTGACGGGAGGCATGTATTTTTAAGGAGGAGTAGCAGAGAAGGAGAGAGGAGAAAGAGAGATTAAAATCTAATCAAAATGAAGAGATAGCATAGATGAATTTCAGCAACTTCATGTTGGAAGGTGCGAGGTGGGGGTGCTGAGGACTAAGTATGACGTCGCAGCTCTTCCTTTCCGCACCGGACACCTTGGACAGTGCTTTATCCAGAGTGCAAAGGGCCAGTGGGATGCCTGCAAGGACCTACCCATTCCCTACTTCCTGAGGCCTAAGAACATACCCGTTACCTAGGGTCCTGATGGGCTGACCATTTCTAAAGTGTTTGGGCTGCTGGTGGGAGCCCCAAATTTAGACTTGCCATGTTAGAACCCAGTTTTAGGCCCCTTGGGTTTATTTGGGGGTCAGGAGGATCAATTCCTGGGGATTTACTGTGGCAACCTGAGTAACTCAAACGCCTTTCTCCAAAGGAATCTAGGGTAAAACTAAGAAGGGTTAATGATGGACATCGTTAGGCCGAAAGTCTGTGCGGGCAGACACAGCCCTGCCACCGTCTGGCTCCTGGGGTGTCTTTTCTGAGAGGCTGCCTTTGCAGGCAGGGGTAATGCGGCTGCAACAAAGGCCCCTAGGCTTGGCTGACGAGGAGAATGATGATGCTTCTAGTGGGTCTGGGGAACGGGGAAGGCTATAAAGTCATCAGCAGACTGAGCCACTGGGTGTCCACATAAAAGTGAGGTCCCATAAACAGACATCTGTATTGTGACTGAAGGGCTAATAAAATTGCCTTAGAAGAGGGAGGTTTTCCACTGCGACCTATTCATAAGCAGGACCCTACTGGGAAGTGGTACCCGGGGAGAAGATCCCTGGAGGCCTGGCAAGTGTCAGAGCCGCCTCATTATGGGAGCTTGCCCGGCCAGACCTCAGCCTCTTCATCACCGTCGTGGTGGGCAGCTCCAGCATCATTATCATCATCATCATCACCATCATCATGACAGATAGCCACTGATCACCCGGCAGGCTCATGGATGCTGGTCCCAGGGAACAGCGTGTGTTGGGCACTGATACCTTGCAAGCTGGATGATCACTGGCTTCCATTGACCAGGAGCACCAGTAACGTGCTTAGGGATCACCCCAGAGACCTGGTGGCAGCCTGGAGCTGGGGAGTTTCCTTCCCGTTTCTCCAAACGACTGATTTGCAATAAGTCCAATCCCTTTTCTAGTCCTCAGTTGCTCAGTAGAAACTCAGGAAGAGTAATTCTTGCTCTTTGCTTGCCCAAAGGATGCTGGTAAGAGATTATAAAAGGAAGTAATCTAGAGTGAAGTAAGTCAGACAGAGAAGGACAAATATCATATGATATCACTTATGTGTGGAATCTAAAAAAAGGGTACAAATGAACTTATCTACAAAACAGATAAGAAACAAAACTTATGTAGAAAAGAAACTTATGGTCACCAGGGGGTAAGGGAGGGAGAGGAGGG
Source organism: Balaenoptera borealis (assembly GCF_965194805.1). Taxonomy (NCBI): domain Eukaryota; kingdom Metazoa; phylum Chordata; class Mammalia; order Artiodactyla; family Balaenopteridae; genus Balaenoptera; species Balaenoptera borealis. The sequence goes on from NC_138879.1 coordinate 40,000,792, forward strand.
ATAAATTGGAAGACTGGGGTTGACATATACACACTACTATATATAGAATAGATAACTAATAAGGACCTACTGTATAGCACAGGGAACTCTACTCAATACTCCGTAATGGCCTATGTGGGAAAAGAATCTAAAAAAAGAGTGGATATACGTGTATATATAACTGATTCACTTTGCTGCACACCTGAAACTAACACAACATTGTAAATCAACCATACTCCAATAAAAACTGTTTTTAAAAAAGGAAGTAATCTAGTAGAACTGAACTGAACTAGTAATCTAAACTCAGCTAATACACTAAACAAGGAGAAGCTAAATTAGTAGAACACAAGGGAGAAAGAATAATAACATGTTCCTTGAAAACTTCCTGATAGCATTTATCGTTGAGGGATTTTTTGGTGAACTGCATACTTTAGTTAAGCAGTATTCATGGAGGTGGAGCTGAATGACTTGTTTCTGGAAAGGGGAGAATATGCTTTACATAATAATATGTACATAAGTTATGTAGAATGAAACTAATTCCATGCTCAGCTTGAAAGTGAATAACACACTTATGAAGCAGGGGATTTATGCATGAAGCTTTTGAACAGGAAGCCCTCTACAAGAGAGGTTGTCATTCCACAAATATATGAAAGGTCTACCATGTGCCAGGCACGGGGCTTTGGGCTAGAGACTCAGTGGTGAAAAAAGCCAAAAAAAAAAAAAAGAAAAAGCCATAGGAGCTGGATATTTAGAGACTTCAGGGACTACCTTTTTCATGGTGAGAATAAGACTTTCTTGGTTTTTTTCTCTGTCTTTGACAGGTAGGAATGCAAACCCTACACTCCACCTGGCAGTGGGATTCTCAAGACGAAGGAGGAGAAGGCTCATTTCTGTTTCCATCTGTAAGACATCTTGAGATAAATGAAGCACCTATTTTGTGCTCACCATGCAAACTGATGTTCTCCTATGGGAGATGCTGTTCAGAGGTTTTCCATCCTTGCTGAGCAAGGACTCACTGGGCTTCATTGCCAGCCTGATCCAACAGGTGCCGACTGGAGAGAGGCACCCTGTGGCGGGCAGGGCCAGAAGGCCTGGGCAATCAGGCTGCCACTCAAAGGCCCTGAAAGTGTTAACCTCCAGCAGTTATAGGTGCCTCGTTTATACCCATTTTAAATCTGTTTATTGTGACTGGCCCCACCCAATCTGCTGGTGCTGTAAAGCTCTAATGGTCCCTAATAAAGGTGGAAGGCACACAGTTCCTGAAATGGGGAAGAAGTGAGGGAGTGAGGGAGACCAGGAGGGAGAGAGACAGATGATGAGTTTAACAATAAAGTATCACAATGGCAAAGCTCCCTCTGCTACTTCAAACAGCAGAGCCCTGGGCCCCAGTGTCCAAATAATAACCTGTCAGAGCTGAAAGGCCAGAGCTGAAAGGTCTCATTTGCCAGACTCCCGGAGAAATTAAGTGATTTGCCCAAGGTCACCCCTGCTCCTCAGTGCCTCAGGGCTCCTGGATCCGAGTCTGGGGCCCTCAGCCCAGCAGCCTCATCGCTTTTACTTCAGCGGGGGTACCATCAGGACTGTCGCCAACCCCTTGAGACTCTAGCCTTCTCCCATCTAGCCTACGATGTCCAGCCCTGATTGCATATCCGCATCTCTTAGGGAGTTTGTTGAAACTTCCCATGCCTGACCCCTTGTTCCAAATTCTGATTCTAAAAGGTGTGGATGGGGGAGACATGGGTACTTTTAATAAGCTCCCCAGATGCCTTACATGTGGCCTGGGAAGGAGATCTGAGAACCACAGATCTTGTCAATACTTGGGTTTCACTGTTCCTGATGTCTCAGATGAAAAGCAGGGTTCATAAAAAGGGAAACTCTTCCAGGGTGAAACTGCAAACCACAGCCTTGTCAAGAACCCAGGGAGAACCAAAGCTCTTCCTCTCTCTTGACGCCCTGAGGGTTCCTGAGTCAACCTAATAACCCCTTCTGGGTCAGGCACTCTGCGGGGGCACTGGGTGCATTTTATCACCTTTAAGCCCCTCAGTAGTCTGAAGGAGATAGGTATTACGATCCCTATTTTATGGATGAAGAAACTGAGGTTCAAAGAGGCTAAGTAACTTGTTTGAGGCCACACTGCCAGACAGGGACAGAACCACAGTTCAAGCCCAAGCCTGTTTGGGGTGCTACACCTTGCTACCCAGACACACCCATCTGAGTGTGGTCCTGGCAATGCACTGCCTGTGACCAGCTCGCCTGGGGAATGTGGATTTCCCTTGGGAAAGTCATTAAATGCTAAAGATCATCTGCATGCATGGTGTGTCTCCAACTTGGGAGGGACATGCAGTGTACACGTCCTGAGAAATTTCTTGACGTCCTGAGAGCACTAGAGAGGCTGAGCCTCGCTGGTCAGCTCCTCCGTGGCTGAACTCACACAGGGGTGATTTGGACGGGGCTGCTGAAGCCAGAACAGAGGGTGCTGGGGAGGTATCTTAAGCAGATGCCTGCTCTCAGGTAGAGGAATGTGGCTTCCAGAAAATCAGCCCTCAGGAGCATCTGAGGTTTCCTGCGTTCACTGCAGGAATCGTGTCTACCCCACCCCTTCTTACTGCTCTTTTGCGTGAAGTTTGGGGGAGCTTCCTTCCTAAGAACAAAGGTCATGAAGCTTCTCAGATTTGGCCTCCACCAGGAAAGTACCACACCCTCTCTAAGTGGCAGGTTCCCAGGGCTAATTACCAACGAGCAGGGGTACTCACACCTCCTTTCATTAAAGGAGAGAAATGCCTTATTAGGTACAGGAAATTCAGGGTCATCTTACGTACCTGACCTTGCTACATGGTCATGACCTGCCATCCCCTCCACCATCCACGGTCCCTCCCAGCTTTCTCTCACTGTTTAGTGTCTTTGCACTGAAAGCCTGTGGCACTGGATATGGCAGTTGCAAATGCCTTATGGATGTCACAGAGCAGTCCTTCCTGGAAGCATGAGAGCCTGCTTGAGACTCAATTACTATAAGAAGCCAGCCTGAGTCTACTGCAACCATCAAGATGAGTATCTAGTAGAACTACTCAAATCGTCTCAAAATTGAGGTTGAAATAAACCTATAAGAGGAACAGAGGTAAAGAGGAAAAAGAAACCCAAACCACTAGGCTCTGCAAGTTATGGTAATAGGTACCATTTATGAGAGCCTGCTACAGCTGGGGTGCTTTGCATATGTTATCTCATTTAATCCTTCCCACATCTGCATGAGCGGGTGTCTCCATTTTATGCACTGAGAAACTGAGGCCCAGAGTCCAGAGTCACACAGCTGATCAGTGGCCAAGTTGAGGTTGGGATTCAGGTCGACCTCCATACCCATGACTTTGTTGCTACGCCCACTTGGATTTATAACAGCATTTCCCCAGAGTATCTTTAGCATATATTCAATGTCGGTACTGTTGACGGTCAGGCATCTATGGTACAGCCCAGGCACTGGGATTTTTGGAAGTCCCCCAGTTGATTCTAAGAGGTGGCGAGATTTAGGAACTGTTGTCCTAGAGCACGGGTCAGCAAACTGTGGTCTGCAGGCCAAGCAGCCTGTTTTCGTATGACCCACGAGCTCAGAATGGTTTTCACATTTTTAAATAGTTTTTAAAAATAAAAAAAGAATATTTTGTGATATGCGAAAATCGTAGGAAATTCAAATTTCAATCCCCATCAATGAAGTTTACTAGAAGACAGCCATGGCCATTCTTCCACATATGGTCCATGGCTGCTTTTGTTCTCCAAAGGCAGAGCTGAGCAGCTGTGACTGAGACAGTATGGCCTGAAAAGCCTAAAATAGTCACTATCTAGCTTGTTACAGAAAGTTTGCCATCCCCTATACTAGAGTTCTTATGCACAGCTAGGACGATAAACAGGATTGAATGTATTTGACTTTATTTTGGGGCTATGTTTCATATATATATATGTTTCATATATATTTACTTTTATACGTTTCATATATATATTTTTTTCCCCTCTCCCCGTTTGTGTTAGATCTTGTGGCTTCCCGGGCAGCAGTTAGCGTCATAGACCCTTGCATAGCTTTCTGCCTCTCTCTCTCTGCACCTTTGGGGCTTAATTCTCTCCCAGTTCTTGTCAGTTTCCATCAAACCTTCAACAAACAGACTCCAAGGACACTTCTCCCATAACTTGCGGGCTGGGGCAACGTGCTTGCAGACAGCTTCCTTCCTCCTTAGATCGGACAGGAGGCATCAAGGAGTCCTTGAATTCTCTAAGGGTCCTTCAGGGGGATTAGGCACGCAGGTAGGGCTGCCTTCAGTGATAGAACTCCGGTATCTCCTTGGCCCCTCTGTGAGGAGGCTGGAGTCCCACCAGCCAGGGCAGCCGGCTTTCTTTGTATGCAGACCAGGGTTGGTCCGCTCTCAGGGGGAGGTTGCCAGCAGATTGCTCTGAAGGCTGGGCCTCTTAAGCTCATTAATATCCTGATTGTCTTCCCCAATCTAGTGGCAGCCGATGGGGTGGTACCCGCGAGATAAAATGACCTTCGAATTCAACAGATAAAATGGCAGTCAGATAAAGTCCCTACAAGGAGAACATTGGAGCCGTGGTCACCGTGGAACTCCAAATCAGTATAAAATGTGTTTTCTAAAACAGCAGATGACTCAAGGCAGGATCTGTTTCTCTTCTGAACTCAAAGAACCTGCTACTTAGGGACAATGGGGCTTATTTACTGTGGGGATCTTTGCTGCGGAGATGAATATTTTTACGACTGCCCTCATAAACCCCCTGCACTCGTCTGCTGCCCAGGGAGTGGGCGGGGCTCCAGAGGTGAGCTGAGGTGCCTGCACTGTCTCAGAAGCCCCATTAAGTTGTTAAGGCATTTAGTGCCCCAGACAGTGCCGACTGCAAGGGCAGTTCAAATCCCCACCCAGATGGGGATGGGGTTGTGAAAGAGGGGGCTTTGATTTCTGCCCTGGGCAGGGCACAGAATCCACCTTGGTCAGGGGCAACAGCTGGTGGCAGGGGCGGGGGGGGGGGGGGAGGTTGAGAGGGAGGCGGAAGCAGCAAACTAGCCAGACTGGGAGACCCCACCCTTAACCCACCTCGCAAAGCCCCTTTGTCATTCAGAGGGGAACAGTAAGAATATAGGAGAAGAAGGAACTGTGGGAGGATTGTGTGTGTGTGTGTGTGTGTGTGTGTGTTGATTTCCATGCCTGAAAGTCCTTAGCATCTGCGTAAAGCAAAGTGATAGTCAGTGTGTAACAGCTCAAAACCTGTCTCTGCCACTTACAAACTATATGAACTTGGGCAAATTACTGACATACGAAATATCTCACCTTCCTTGATTGTAAAATAAGGGTAAGGTTATGGATGGTGTCTACCCTACAAAGTTGTGAGGATTAAATAAGATGATGCATGTACTCAGCCCAGGGCCTGGTACCCAGGAAGCGCTCGATCAGCACTAGGTGTTCTGATTATTCAAATTTCCTCACGACCCCGCCACTGGGCACTTTTGAGATTTCCTTGGGTTCTGCAGATTCCAGTGTCAGGGAAAACCACAGCGACCACATGATATCCTGGCCCAGAGTCTGGTTTGTCTAAGACCCAGGGTTAGATTTCTGCAGGCAAGTTAGGAGGAGATGTAAGAGGGGTTCAGGGGGAGGCAGGAGGCTGGATTCTCAGGTCCTCAAGCTCTGATCTGACCATGGGGGCAATCACAGCCCCTGGGCTTGGAGAGGGAGGAGTAGAATTTGACGGGAGTGAGGCGTAAGCAGCCACAGAAATAAACGTCTCCTCTTCTTGGGTAAAGAGGCTGTGTGGCTCAGGACATCCAAAGGTTATCCTGGTAGGGCTTGTTCTCGCCTCTGGGCCTCACTTTCTTACTAGGAGAATGAGCCTCTATCTCCTTCTCGAAAGATGATACAAGAGGGAGGACATTAGGTGTCGGGTGAATGAAGGCTGATGAAGACCTCTGCCCCTTCCTTGCTGTCGCAAGGCGGCCAGGTGAGTTTGCTGGAGGCGACCAGGCGAGTTTGCCACAGACTGGAGCAAAGGGGACAGTACGCAAGGCCACCGCAGATCGTGCAGCGGATCCCAGGGCTTGGGCCAAGGCTAGCCCAGCTTCCAACCCATGCCAACTTCCTCCTGCTCGGGCTGATCAATACAGATACCAGTCTCCAACCAGTCTGCTTCCTGGCCACAGCCCTGCTCTCTGACCTTTGGGGGGCCTTTCTCTTGATTCTGCTCCAGAAGGGAGGTCGGGGCCATCACTCCGGGCCTGCTCAAAGGCCTCAGAATGGGCTGTCACAGGGCCTATAACCAGGGACAGCTCCTGCTGGCGAGAGCTGGGATGGGGGGGGTGCAGATAAAGGCCTTCCCGGCTGAAGATAAATGGCTGCCCGCAGCCTGCTACAGTAACTCCAGGCCCCCAAGAAGAGCAAACAAAGGGTGCCCCTGTGACACTCACTGGAAAGACGAAGCCCCATCAGAGGCAGCCAGGCTGGTTCAAAGCCCCAACTTAATTGTCAATTAAGCATGCATGAGGAAGACAAAGCCATGACAACCCTGGGCTGCATGCTGGCGTGTGATTGTAAAGTCGGGAGGGGCAACGCTGAAAACAGCTGATTCTGCTGACAGTGTGTTTGTAGGGCACCTTGTAACCAATCAGCCTCTGCTGACAGAGGCAAAGGGCTCCTCCTGCCACTCCTATTGTGCTGGACATTCCAGGACCAGGGTCACACTGTGGTCACCGTGGGCAAGTGGGCCACAGCACCGTAAGCGTGGCCGGGAAGGAAGGGGCTCAGGTACAGAAGGGATGCTCTCCTCACCAGGAAGAGGGGTCAAGGGAAAGATTTGTCTCAAAGGTGCCTCCTGTCCTCCTGGCTCAGAGACTGGTGTTTGGAGGGGAAAGTGGGGAGGGGGTGGGGACCTCATCTCCCCAGCTCAGCCTTAGAGGTTGCTAGTGCTGACTCCGGCTGTTGGCTTCTCCTCGGCCACCACAGAGCTCTTTTCTGCAGCCAGGTAGGTTTGGGGCTTACTTAGAGACCATACCTTGGTTGTAAGGACCGTGATGGGAAATATATCGTGAGAAGTTCAGATCAAACCTTCCCTGAGCGCCGGGCTTCAGCCTGCCGTCTGGCTGGCCCTGGGCGCACTTCCTAGGAGCCTGTCACAGCCCATGCGCTGCCTCCAGCAGCAGCCTTCGAGGGGGGCAGGGCCTGATCCCAGCATTTGCACCCCAGCCCCAGAACACACCTCACTGCCTCTTAGGAACAAGGCCCGTGTATGAAATTGAAAAGGAAATAGATTTCTGCTGTCCGTCACTCTTTCCACTGCCGCTTGTTTAGCCTTCTGTGATAATAATAATGATAATAGTAGTTATGGTTTATTGGGAAAGATGGTGTTTACACACTCTCTCGTTTAATTCTCACATGGCCCCTATGAGATGGGTACTATATCTCCATTTTACAGACAGGAAACTCAGACTCAGAGAAGTTATGTGAACTGGCCACGCTGCAGTTATGGGAATTAGAACCAGGTTAGAACCAGGATTGAAAACTAAGTCCAGAGAATCAGTCCCGGGACTATTTTGATGAACCCTGAATGGAAATTAATGGAGAGGGGGAGGTAGCCACTGAAAATACACAGTGGCCCATAATTATTGCTCCATAAATCGCTAGAAAGACGCACAAACCCCCCAACGATAACCTTGATCCCCAGCCAGTTCTAGGGACTCTACGCCAGCAGGAGGTCTTCCCAACAAGACCATAAGCCCCCAGGGGCAGGGACGCGTGCGTGTCTTACTCATCACTGACGTGGTGCCCGGACTCAGCGCGTGTCTGTGCTGCAGGAAAGTACAGGGTGGGAATCGGCAGGCCTGGGTTCTAGCCCTTGTTTGGCTACTGTCGCCCTGTGGAACTCGGCAAAGTCACTACCTCTTTCTGGGCCTAAGTTTCCTTCTTCCAAGTTTCTCCCGGTTCTAATATTCACTGATTTTTAAAAAGGTTGCGACTTCCGGGGACCCTAGAGAATCCACTTCCAGTGGGATACGCCTCCTCAGACGGCTCGGTGGTGTCTCAGGGCCGTGTTTCCCGCCCGACCCCTGCCCTGTCCCTAGTACCTGCTCCAGCCCCTCCAGCCCCGCCTCTCTGGGTCTCCTGTCACCATACAGAATGCCTAAGCCAACAACTGCCTGGTGACCTCACCACAACCCCAGCTTGTCAGAAAGCTGCCGGGCCTTTGTTTGGCTTGCAGGCTCCCTGACTTTGGTGTGGAGATCACAGGTCCCAGCACAATAGCCATTGTCTTCTCAGTAACGCCCCTAACCCCAGCCACGCCCCCCGGAGCTCCCCGCTCCAGCTCCAAGGATTACTACTGCACAGGGGTACGTTACTTTGCCGTCAGGCCAGTGTTCATCTGGAGGCTTCTCTGCCTCTCAAGAGTAACCCCAACTTTCTTCCCGTGTGGCCGAGCCCTCCCCTTCTGTGGCAGCGGGACGCAGAAAAGCTCCCCTCCCTGGCCCCCCAGGCTTCACGCTGGACAGTAGCAGGCTCCCAGAGACACTTGAAGGGGTCATGCTGGGGGGATGGGGTGCAGTGTGGAACAGATGCTTGGAGACGGCCCAGCTGCTGGCTCTGAGCCTGTGCCCCCAGCACTTAGGTCAGCGCCCAGGTCTCAGGCCTCTCCCATCAGAAGGGCAACCAGCAGGCGAGGGGACGAGCAGTTTCAGAACCGTCCCCCGAGTTAGAAATGGTGCTCGGCTCTCCTTCTGCAAACCCTTCCCCGGAGCAGGCAGCAGACTGTGCCGCAGTCTGTCTACACAGGCACCAAACCGACCTCAGTAAACACATCCACTCCGGGAAGCCGGCTCTCCTGGGAGCACGAAGCCCCAGGGGAAGATGTACTCATCCCATCCCCAGCCTATGCCCGCCGCAGCCCTCAGCCTATGCGGGTGCTTTCCCACCAGGAAGGTGTAGGCTTCCATCCTGCCAAGCCCACCGCCCAGAGCAGAGGCACCTGATCCCGGCCGGGGCCTGGCACACGGCAGCACACATACGTACTCAACCAATTTTGGCCAACTCATCACCGCCAAGATTTCAAGTGACCCGCCCTGCCCTAACTCCGGCGGAGCACAGACGCCAACAAGCAGAGTGGCCCTGCCCCAGAGGGCCCTGGGCTCCTCCCGCGGCAGCTGGACAGAGCCCCGGGGATGCACCTGGATGGGGTGGAGGAGGCGAGCCCTCTGCCTGCGGCGTGGACCGGGCACACCCGTGAGGCAGCCTGCTCCGTCTCATCCGGTGGTGGCCCTGACCCGCTGAGTCAGCAGCCGCAAGGGCAGAAGAGAGGAGCCTGGAGAAGAACGAGGCGGGCGGAGGGCTCCCTGGAGGCCGAGCAAGGAGTCAGAGCAAAGCCAACTAGAGCCACACGCTCTTCTCACGAGAATATTCCAGCAGCAGGAGGAGGCCAGCCCTAGGACCATCCAAAAGCACTGCCTCCTCTGAGATACGCTGAGCGCCGTGGGGAGAAGCCGGAGGGTCGGGTCGCCGAGGCAGTGGGGCCCGGCTTACCTGGCAGCTTGTTGGGAGGGGAGGTGCTGGGCTGGTGCGGGGGGGAGCCGTGGGAGAGCAGCGGGTTCAGGCCGTGCGTCTGGCTGGAGCTGTAGGCGTCCATGGCCAGCTTCTGCCGGAATGCCTCCTCCTTCCTGCGGTTCGCGAACCAGTTGTAGACGCGGACCTCAGTGACCAGGTTGGAGCCCAGGCCGTGGGCCTTGGAGGGGGAGACACCTCGCTGCAAACATTCCGCCCTGAGAACAGGAGGGAGGGGAGGTGGTGAGCAAGGGTGGCCCGGGGCCGGCCCGCCGGCGTTTGGCCCCAGACGCACAATCACGGGGGGCCTTGGCAAGGAGGGCGAAGAGGCCACGGATAGAGTGGGGGAAAGCCTGTCCTGAGAAAAGGCCAGCCCATGTAGTTATCTGATGAGACGGTGGGAGTGGGGCGGAACACAGGTCTGGAGCAGGCTCGCTGCCCCGGGAGTCAGGGGCGCAGCCTCTGGTGTGGCTCCTGAAAAAGAGAGGAAGCCGAGGGGCAGGCAGCTCAGGGAGAAGGTCCAGGTGGGCCTCCTGACTCCTCCTGATGTGGTTATTCTTCCCACCCTACAAAAGGCAAGCTCCCGGCTCTGTCTAAGCCCTTCCAAAGCACCCTGAAACGACTTCTGGTCCTCTGGGGTTTGGACATCCCACCCAGGTACCAGGGAAGCGAGATTCCTTATTCACACAGCAGAACCCCCTCCAAGGGGCAGGCTGGGTGAGGTATAAATGAGGACACGCAAAAGACGGCTGGTCTCTAGTTTTATCACTGCTGATGAAACCCCAGTGCCAGACGTGAGAGAGATTCTTAGACACCAGTGGATACTGGGGGGTCCTTCTCATCAGCAGGGGGCCAGAGCACAGCGGAGGACGCTGTGACATGTACGGGCAGATCGTTTCGCCTCCCCACTCCCCAGCCTGACCTCCCTGGCTGTATCCTCCCACTGCCAGAGCCAGTCCAGCCCAGAGAGAGGTCTTAACCAGAGCAAAGAGCAGATTTTTTAAAAAGTCAAGGTTGGAGTCAGGGCGGATGGGGCAGGAATGAAGCAAAAAGATATCTTGAGGATTTCTAATAGTTTTCTTTAAAATTCCATGTTGTTAAGAACAAATGAACTCTACAAAAAGAACTCTAATCAATGTGGGCAGAGTGGAGGGAAGACCTGAGTAATTCTTGCTCTCCTGCTAAGTTTTCTTTGAACCAATGTGTGTACAACATTTGGTCGAGGCCAAAGCCAGTCTGTGGCTAAGGGATAGCTTTTCCCTGGTCTGTAAGGGAGGTCAAACACATGATTCTCCCTTCATTGGCATCATATTTTAGACCAGCATTCTCCAGCATTCTCTGGGATAATAGTTCATAGGGGTATACCACAGAGAGACCTCCCATGGTTAACAACCAATTCAGCAAAGTGAAGAGGGCTTCTTGACTGCAGGACTTCTCAGAGCCTTTAAAATATTAATGTATGCCGTGACTCCCTAAGAGGAAGTATGCAGAATGATGCTTCTCAAACTGCTTTATTAATGGCTTGAAATGAGGGTTCTGTGGAACACACTTTGGGAAACCCTGATTTGGCCACTTATCTGGATAACTAATGTCTCAATATTCCAGGACTGAGGGGATGGAGGCTCGGGTCCATGTGCTTGCCTGCCTGCTCGGGTGAGCTTCTGGTGGTGTTACCTGTTGCACTCCTCCACTAAGGCCTCCCTCTCTTCCTTGCTGGGGTTCTTTTGCCGGTCGTAGGCCTGGTACAAGATTTGCTGGGACGCGGGCCCCCATTTGAACCGGTTGCGACGCATCTTCTTGTTGGTGGGCTCAGAGCAGGCATCATCGGACTGCCCAGGCCCCTGGCTCTGTTGACTGAACTCTGGAAAGAGAAACAGCAGCTGATCCTGACTGCTTTTGTCTGTCAAATTTCCAGAACTCTGGACTGTCTGGTTGAATTCTGAAAAGAGAAAGGAGTAGATTTGATAGGGTCTGTAGCCTTCACTCAGCAGACACACAGACAGATAGACCAATGGAAAAAAAACACCTTTATTCCTCTCCCCTGAGCTTTGGGATCTGCTGTTACTGCGGATGCGGGTGCAGGGGGTAGGCTCGGCTCAGGCCCCTCACTGCCCACTTCTGTTGGCTCCACCAAAGCCACCCCTTTCCTTTCTTTGGAGGAGCTCAAACGTGGCCGACCATTGTTTGCAGGACAATTTATTATTATTATTATTTCATTGGCTCACTGGTTCTCAGACATGAAGCAACACTCTGAATCCTGAACTCTTGTGTTTTGATGTCAAGGAGATGAACTCCATCAAGTCTCAGGTCTAGGGGAAAAAATGCTCAAAAATACAATTTGCACTTAGACAAAGTGTTCAGAGGCTGAAAATAGCTCCCCCCACCGCTCTCCTCATAATTCCTAGGGATCAACATTATAGTGTTAACGCTCTTTGAAAAATCCCAAACCCCAAATCTTTTGACTACTGCTTTGAAATAAATATAACTGGACCTTTGTATTGGAAAGAGAAGAAGCTCTTTAGAGCTCAGATCATTTCCGAGGCAATGGTGTGTGTGTGTGTGTGTGTGTGTGTGTGTGTGTGTGTGTGTCCAGGGGTCCATTTAGGAGGGAAACAGCCCAAGAGGGAAAGGTCTTACAGACCTGCCCTCACATTTGAAAGATGGGAAATGCAGGAGGTAGCGAACACAGTACCTTCCTGGGAATGGCATTTAATGAGTTGGAGAAAGGTAAATATAGATGGCATGATGTCCCTTGTCAGTCCAATTCCCAGGACCCAGGCACACTGTGACCCTCAATATATTTTGGTTGAATGAATGAATGAAAGACGGCAGTTCGCCTGACGGTGATTCCCTAGCCTTTGTGGCTGCAATGAGATTTGATATCTGCTCATGGAAGAGGCAGCCTCGTTGTCCTCTTCCTCACATGTGCGTGAAAAAGGGTTCATCAGGGTGATTAATTCCATTTTACAGATGAACAAGCATAGAGGCCAAGGACCCTGCTGAACAAGGACACGTAACGGATTCATCTCCTAACTCCTGGTCCCTGGGTTCTGGACCTTGATGTTTTTCTTCCTTGGTTCCTGGAGTCATCCCCACAGGTCTCAGAAAATCCTCAAGGTCCAAAGTCAGGCCACTACTTAGTGCTTGAATCCCGTCCACAACACCCTACCACGTGGCCTTCCAGCCCATCCACCTCCAGCAATGGGGAACTTACTACCATCTAAGGATCCATTTCCATTTTGGTCCATCACAAGGAGCCGTGGGCCCCTAACAAGCCTGGACCCCAGATGCAGGTGGTGTTGGCCTTTGTTTAACCAGTTGCTGATTGGCCAGGTTAACGAGCTGTCTCCCAGGTAGATGGACTGAACGTGTCACTGGGGCCTTTGATTTGGGCCCCACCCACTTTGGATGATTCTCAGGCCACTTAGGGCTCTGTTTTCACTGGTTCCCAACAATTCCTTTAGATACCTGAGAATGTCTCTGCCAAATTTACTGGCAGGAAGTCACTGACTCAATGAAATAATGTAGGGCCCCAACCAAGTTCCTTAATTCCTGGTCCCTCAGCTTCCCCGCCTGTGGAATGGGACTGGGTGAAGACCTACGGGCACTAAATAGTCTTTTAGAACATCTGCCCCTAGTCAGGATAACGGTGATGATAATGATTATTACCCAAGTTCCTACGGAAGTTATACTTTTCAAAGTGCTTTTACACTTCCTATATTATTTGGTCTTCATAGCAGCCATCTAAGTACAGTGACTTTGGGGAGGATCACAGTGGGAGAAGGAAGTCCCCTGCTCAGTGGGTGTCTGTCTCAGTGACTCCTCTCCTCCCTGTGGCCCTGTGGAGTTACCATGAATAATAGCCAAAGCCAGTATGGATGATCCCAAGGACCCAGGATCAGTTTGAGGTTCCTCATTTGATGTGAACAGATGTCATCACAGGGAACATTTATTGAACCATTTCTACAGTGAGGTATTATATAGAATCCTCCAAATGTATCCCTTCATCTAATTCTCACACCTCTCTGTGCAAGAAGTATTGTTATCTCCATTTTACAGATGAAGAGATTAAGGTTCAGACCAGTTAAAGTTGCATGGGCTTGGGGCGGGAGCCAGGACGTGAACCCAACCTGTAGACGCTAAACTCATAACCATTGCATCACCATGCGTATGCATGGTGATGCACCATATGCATCACCTCTCGCTCGAAACAAAACCCAAACAACACACCCACAAAACCTCCCAACTGGCCTTGGGTAGAGGTAACTGAACTGACTCCTGAAGTTCTGCCTGTGGTGGGTGCGAGACACGCCCGCAGTTGCCCACACTATGGGGGCTGCCTCTGGCTGTTGGCTGCCCATTTTGAAGAACTAGACTCCCCCATGTCCTCCATCCACCACCAACTCTCCCCCACTTCCTTCCAGATAAATTGGGGGAGGGGCACAGAAAATGTTCATTGCCCATAAAAATGAACTTGGAGAAGTTGGCTTCGGCAACCTCTTTACAGGCTCAGGAGCCAGCCTGGACAAGGAGATTCTATCTGCACAGATGGGTTCATGAATATTACCATTTATTATTTTTAGTTTCTCAAGAAAATTTATCATGTGTCATCTTTTTTTATCTTCCCCACTCTCTCTTACCACTTGCCACGTTCACTTGTGTCCCTCTTTTATTCATCTCACTTCCTATATTTTATCCCATGCGTGCATGTCTTATATTCATCCTTTAAGAATTGGTTGAAATGTCGCCTCCTCTAGGAAGCCCTCCGTGATGTCTCTAGGCAATTTAGCAATTCCTCTGCTGCCCCTTGTGTATACTTTTATAACAGCTCTTAGGAAGCAGCTGTCATTATTTTTTCAAACATCTCATCTCCCTCATTAGGTTGTAAATCCCTGGAGAAAAGGACCTGTGTATCTCACAGCCCAGCAAGTGCTTGGCACCTCATAGGTGCTCATACAATATTTACAGAATGAAGGGATGCTTTGTAAGCTTTATGCCTCATGGGACTTTAAAACAATAATAATAATTTTAAAATCCTTTGCAGAGACTGTCATACATTTTTGCAAAATGTCATTCTCAAGCATCTTGAGAAACTTTTTGGGACTTTTGTCTTTTTAGAAGCTTCCGGCTGTCCTCCTTCTCCTTTCTGAGGGAAATCCCATGGCACACAGAGAGGTAGCTCAAACTGGAGATGCTGCCTGAGGCTTGTATTGGAATGAGGGTGTGTCCCAAGGGTTCTCTGGCCTTTGGAGACTGTGGCTCTTGAAAAATTTTCTTGGGCTTTCCAGGAATTACAGGGAGTTGCTTCATGTCAGACACACAAATTCTTAAAGACCTAGGCACCATGGATGGTGGATCATCCCAGAGTTTAAAAGGGGCCTCTTCCCCTCAGTAGCAAAGAGCTCTCACTTTGCTTCTTCTAACCTACCCAGCTAATGCTTCCAACAAAAGAGCGAACCACCACAATATGAGATGAACCCTTAAACCGTTTCCCTCCACCTTGAAGTCCTTTCCAGCCCACAGACATTGAGACAATAAATACTGAAACAATCACTTCAGGTCAGTGTGTGACAGAAAACAAGAGTGATTTTTAAAAGTAGCCCTCCAGTGAGAGGGGAAAAACCCTGCCCAGAAAGTGGTAGAAACTCATATCTTGACAGAGAAGCCCACGGCCCAGAGGATAGTGTGTGGGAGGAGTGAAAGGTCATATAAATTTTTCCTAGAAAAAGGGCTGGATCGAAATAATCAAAGTGTAATGTAAAAGTATACCTTCCTAAAGTAAAAACAGTAGGTCACTGATACTCTTATCATTGAAAGGCAGTTCAAACTTCCCTAGACTTCAAAACAAAAATCTTTGTGTTATTGGGTAGAAGAAATCTTGGGACAAAAAGGAAATTTGGGAATGACAATGGGAATGACAAGAATTCATGGGTCAGAGTTGCAAATGCAGACACTTTTAGTGTGTCCTGCTTTAGCTAGAAGCAGCTTCTTCCTCCGATAGGCTCACTGGCTGGGGGTCTCAAAACTCTACCGATTCTGGTAAATGTGAGCAAGCATCTTAAGTTGCTTCAGAACTCAGTTGCACCCCCCTACCCAACCCTCCCAAATAACAGGATCAGGTTCTGAATACATCTATATATATACAAATGCCTTCTATTTTTTATACTGTTTTCAGAGAAGAGGAAAATAATGATAATGGTGATCAATATTATTGATTGCTACTAAATGTCTTCCTTGGAAACTGATCCATGGTCATGTATCAAGGGGAGATGCTTGGCTTACTTTGGGGACGATACTCCACTGTTACCCACTTGGTTTCAAAGAGAAAGATGTTGGAAGCAGGGACCAAAATATTCAAGGTGCACTGCACACACTGAAGGGCTTGTCAAAGCAACTGGCTGGGTACTAGGGGATCGTGGGAGAAGAAAATGATGTAAGTCAACCCATTGTGCAGCAGCTCTGAAGGCCAGATCCACATGCCAGCTTCCTTATATTTGCCAAGTGCTACGCAGACCTTGTTGATGAAGAGGAAACTGAGGCATTCCACAGGGGTCAGAGTTAGGGCAAAGGTCACTCCTGGTTGAGGCAGAGGCAGGATGAAAGCACTTACGTCGGAGGATCTCCCGTTGCTTTCGGACGTACCAGGTGTACAGGGCGGCGCGCTTCTGGGTCTTCATAGGGGTGCCCTTGTTGAGATGCTGGGAGAGGTGTGACTGGTTCAGGCCGGTGACGTCGACCACCTCCCTCTGGGGGATGTTGTGTTGCTGCATGTAGCCCTTGATCATTTTGGCAGCCCTCCAAGGGTCCTCGCTAGACAGATAAGCAGATGGTTAGGACGCTGGTAGAAGAGGTCGGGGAGAAAGACCCGCTTTCTAGAGGTTTTACCTAAACTCTGTGTAAAACTCTGACCTTCCCCTGTTTCTCCTCCTGTCCAAGTTACATCCTGGGGAGAGGCCAACATAGAACCTAAACAAAAGAGGAGATGAAAGCGCCTATATAGTGTACTCCATCCCTTTCATCTGAGATTAGGAGGGCAAAGAGGAAGATGATTTCCCTGCTTCAGGAATGGGAAAGCACCCCAGCACTCTCTCTTGGGAAGCAGAAAGAGAAGTTCCTGCTTTATTTTGCTTTCCTTCACTTTCCTGGAATGTGAGAGACTTAAACAACGGCAAGAGGCCCACTGGACAGTGGAGGTGCCATTAGCTTGGGGCTGGGCTGGCTGATCCGACAGTGACAGAGGGCAGAATCTCTAAATTCACCTGGACTGCTCCCGCATTATTTTCCTTCAGAATGGGTGTTTCCGTTTCTTGTCTTATAAAACAGGAGTAAAACTTTTGTGTCCACCTCCTGAGAAGCAAGGAGGACTTCTTAGCCAAATGTTAAACAGTTTTCAGAGTTTCAGAAAAGTTTTAAGAAATGATGTTCCTCCCTGGGGCTGAAGAATCGCTGCACTGAGTTGAGGCCAGTAAAGTTAAAAAAAAAAAAAAAAAAAAACCTTCACAGCCCCGCCTCTCAAATAAGACCAAACGGAGGGAGAATAATTTCAATTTCTGAATAAGATATGAATGATTCCAAATGCGATGTTTTCTTGTATTCTTACATTTCTCCTCTGACAGGGTAAGAGTGTCTGGAAGTTAATCTTTCTCATACATTTTAAGCTTGGGATAAGGACTTACATTTCTCATAAACACAGGTAATGCAAAAAACTTCTTTAGAACACTGTATTAGTGCCTTTGAATTTATTCCAAATGTTTTCAACTTTGCCAATATCTTTTCTTGCTTACTGAATAGGTGACTTAAAAGTGAGAGATATAATTGAAAGCAGAAATTAAGAAAACAGTGCACAGTATAGAACAAAAATATTCAAGAAGCAATACATCCACATATACTATTTGTTTAATGCAGCTACATATTTAACTTAAAAAAAAACCAGCATCCCTTTACTGTATGTTGATGTATATAATAGCCTGACAGAACATGAAAAAAAGTGAAGGGAAAAATTAGTTTCAAAGGTAATAAAAAACAATGCTGAAAAGCAACATTTACAGTGTTGCAAATGAAATAACCGATTTATTTCTAAATGGTATTTATAATATGTCAACTAAAGTTATGTTTGTGTAATTAATTTTTAAAAATCTAGTAATTAAACTGAGATTTTTGTAAGCATTTGAAAGATTGTGATCATTTTAGCAAGTCTTTAATATTAAATTTATGAAAACACAGGCTTTGACAGACATGTTTTGAGAAATGCAAACAAGATTAATTACATATAGCTTAATATATTTCTCAAATATTTATAAAGGTACTTCCACGTAATACAACATAATGAAGTAACAACAGGAACAAAAAATGAGGAACTGCGTCCCGGTTTCAAGCATGGAGAATTCACCTTGAGTAAGAGGAAAGTAATGTAACATTTTGCACATACCCGTGTAAACATCAGAGCTCATTTAAAATCTTATTTCTGGTGAATATTTCCACAGATATTTTTAGGGTAGAAAAACACCTTCAACGGATACCAACAATAGCTTCGAAAGTTAGAAAAAGTATTTGGATTTTAAAAGTTAATGCTGCTTCAACAGATTCTTTGACTTTTTTGGTTTTGTTTAATATGTTTTTACTTGTATTTATTTCGTGTGTCTAAGAAACCTAACTGAAATAGTGTAATGTTCTAAGAGCGAATGATTCCGTTAAGAGTGAATTAGCTTAACAATTGGGAAGGTTAAAAAAAAAAACAAACAAACCAGTAAAACCTTATAAACGATAGCAAATCTTTCAGCCCGCATTGAAGGACCAGAGTTGGGGATAAGATGGCGTAGTTACACCTTTACAGCTCTGACCACAGAATTCTCATGCATTCACCGGGAAGAGCCCCGAGAGTCGGTTACGTTTTGAAATTTGAAAATACAGCCCGTGATCAGGGGTTCCCAACCCCGATAAACACACAGAACGGGAGAAGCGCGCCCGGGCATTGAGCTCAGGACGCAGGTGTCAAGCGCCCGACCTCGGCGCCCGCCTGGCCAGCCCAGCACGCTCCTTTCCAAACAATGCCTCGGCCGCCCACAAGCAGAGAGGCCCTGGACCCCGTCTCAGATCGCCGTGATTCTTCTTTAAGAAGCCTCAAGCCCGGCCTCTTGGGAGCAACCAACTTCCCAACTTTCCACCGCGCGCCAGCCTAGACCTGGGGCCGGGGACCCGGCAGCGCGCAGCCCCCGGCCTGCTTTTCTCGCCTTTCTCTTCCAGGAGATGGAAAGAGCGGCCGGGCGCTCCCCAGAGTGACTTGCCCTGTTCTTTTCTTTCCGCCTTAGGGGAGCGAGGTGGGCCAAAAAGGGAGTGCGTGCGTCTGGCGGTCAGCAGCCGACTGTGCAGTGACCTGGGGACCGCTAGCGATTTCTTGAAAAATTGCTTTAATCAAGTCCGACCACTCCCGAAGTTGGGGGAGGGAAGGCAGCAACCGCTGGGGAAAGGGAGCGAAACCTTGGGGTCTGTCCTGCGTCCACCCGCCCCAGCGGGGGTCTCGCGCCCCCTAGCCTCGCTCCCCGCCCCCTGGAGCCGGGGGCTCTGCTCAGCGAAGAGCGCTGAGGTCCGGGGCTCCGGGCCGGGCCTGGCTCTCTGCCTGCCGGGCCTGCGGCGTCGGCGGCCCTGGGGCAGCCCGGGTCCGGCGCCGGGTCTCCGGGCGGCGCGGGGGCTCGGCTGGGAGGGCCCGGCGGCGCGGTGCGTGTGCGCGGGCAGCGGCGAGCAGTCCCGCGTCCGCGTTCTGCTTTTCCTTCCCCCTCGAAGCCGCCGCGTTTACAACTTCACCAATGAATAACCCGCCTCTCCGTTCAACCTAATCACGACTTTTTGTGTATCTTTCTGTTGATGATTTATAGAAATAAATTAATAACACCCGAACTCCACGTGCTGCAGTTTATATTACATCTCTGCCGCGTCCGGCCGGCGCGGGGCTGGGTGCCGAGGGGCGCCCCAGGTCGCCTCGGGCTTCCCAGGTCCTTCCAAATCCCAACTGGAAGGCGGGCCGCCTGCGGCCAGGCATATGGGCCTAGGTCCCAGGGTTGGGGGGGGGGGCCCGCCGGCGGGCAGCGGGAGATCGGTCGGTCCGCTGGGCCCGGGTCAACCTCCGGGCCGCCTTGGCGCCCCAGCCGCTCCTCTTCAGACCCCTCTCACCTTCCTGCACCCTAACCCCGGCTGGGGAGAAACCGCCGCCACGGGCGAAACCGCGAGGGAAGAACCTCAAACCTCAGAACTGTAGCAACATACTTTCGGGAAGTAAAAAAAAATCTAGAAATTCCCCTGACTGTTTTGCTAGAGAGTTAGCCGCCGGGTCCCCAGGTAGCAAATTCAAATGCAAGGTCATATCCCATCCCAAACTGCCACTGCGGGCGGGTGACCGAGGCTGCCCGAGTCCCCGGCGCGACTTTGGTCCTGGCCCTGCCTAGAGACCGCGGCTCTGAAGGGTCTGAGGCCAAGCGAGGGGCTTGGTCCTAAAGCAGAGTGGCCGGGAGCGACGTGCGGTCTAAGGGGACCGCTCGGCTCCTTGGATAATTAGTAACCAGCTGTCAAAGCCCTGGGCCGCTTGGGAAGTTTTAGCAAACGACCCGGGGCCGGGAGATAGACCTCCCGCCAGCCTGCCTGGATTCCCCAGGGACGCCGGGGTGTCGGCGGCGAGATCCGGAAACGCCCTCCTTTCTCCCACCAAATCCGCTGCGAACTGGGGTCTTGGCCGCATTTTCCCCTCGCTTGCTTAGTGACGTGGTTTCTTCTGCCGCTTGAGGATCCACCCTAACCTGACAACGTGCAAACATTTCCTTTCGCGAATCTAAACGGGCTTTGGGGATTCCGGATAACCCTGGGGTCTCGCACGGGCGCTGCAAATGGGAGTGCACTCCAGAGAAGTCGCGCCCCAGATCCCGTCCCGGGTGCCGCCTGTCCCTCTGCTAAGAGCGGCAGGACGCCGTGCCCCAGGCCGGGTGCGTTTCCCCGGACCGCGGAGGCGTTACCTCGGAGAAAGGCTTGGCCTGGGGCTGATGCGGGCCCGAGCCTGGTCTCCTGGGAATCTCAGCGGTTTCACTGCGCCCACTCGCACCTTCCGCCGCGTGGGCAAACCTCCGGGCAAAGGGCCCCGCAGCTCGGGTTCTCCCAGGCCGAGCTCCAGCCCGGCCGGGAGGGCCCCGCGGATCCCGGGCGCTGGCCTGGGCAGGCGTTCCCGAAGCCTCGGGGCTCGGGCCGTCCAGTTGAGGGACTTGGAGGGGTCCAGGTGTTGGGAGAGAAGCGGAGTGCCCCCCGGGGGATTTCTCTGGTGGGAACCAGGCTTGGCAAGAACGGTCGCGCGCAGTGTCGCTCAGGCGCTGGGCCGGGGGCTCAAGGGGCTCGGGCGCACACTCCGCACCTCGGCCCGCGCCTACCTGAGCATCCGGTCCACCTCCGCCCGCTGCTCCGCCGCCTCCTCGGTGTTGAGGGCTTGCAGCTCCTTGAGGATGGGAGGGGTGTCATAGTCGTCCCCGTCCTCGGAGCCCTCGTCCCCGGACAGACGGCCCTTGGCGTGGCCGTTCGTGAGAGTATGGAAGACCGGCTTGGTGTCCGGCTCGGCCCCGCTCCCAGGGGACAGGGGCAGCGTCTCCAGCTTCACCCCGAAACTCGGGGATGGCAGCAACTCCTCCAAGGCCTGGACCAGCACCTCCTTGGTGACCCCGGAGCTCAGCAGGGCGCTCAGGAGTTCTTGCTGGAGCGACGTGAGCTTGGACACCATTTTCCAAGGACAGAAAAAGAAGGGGGTGAGGGGGTGAGGGGGTGAGGGGGTGAGGGGGTGGGTGGGTGCGAGAGAGGAGGGTGGAGGGGAGTTTCACAAGCGAACCCCAAGTCCAGGAACCCCCCCACCCTTCAGCCTCCAAACACCTGTTACTCCCCGGGGTCCGGAGTCTCCTCCGAGAGGAGTCAGAAAACTTCTAACTTGCCATGATCGCCACCATTAGGCCATATAAGATATGCAAATTAGTGGGGAGGGCCCGGCTTTCGGCCAGATGCAAATGGTCGTGGGGAGGGGGGAAAACCGAGAGAGGGAGAGCGTGAGGGGCAGACGGGGAGAGCAGGAGACCCGGGCCGGGAGCGGGGCTGCCAGGGTCCATTGTACTCACGCCAGGGGGCTGAAGAGATTCTTGTCCTGGTTCTGTTTATCAGCCAAACTTTAGCTGACCTTTGGACTTGTTAAACAAGTAGCTTGCAGCCTAGTGTGGAAGGCTCCGGGACTTTTCCACCGGCTGCGGGTCCGGCTTTAGTCCGGAGAGAAGAAGAAACTGCGCTTCGGGGGTTCAGGTGAGAGCTGGAGGAAGCTGGGGTGCTCTTGGAAGAAGGAGATGGAGGGGGATGCGAAGAGCAGAGACCCTCCGACGCGTCCCAACCGACGCAGGCGATGGGCCGGGAGAGCCAGGCGGGCGGAGGATAAACTGACCGCAGGGGAATGGACGCGGAGACCTGGGGGAAATGGGACGTATTAGGTGGGGTGAGTGTGGGTTGCGGGGGCGGGGGTCCCATTTACTTCTACCTGAGCTACCGCTCTGAGGACCCCAGGCCCTCACCAGCTGGGTCTAGCGGTTTGGATTTGCAGAACTGCCGGCCCGGGAGCGTAGGAAAGCGGGAAGGAGGCCCGGAGAACACTTGGGAGGAGGCACCGACTAATTTATGACCAGAGGGAGTAGCCGAAGTTGAGCTCCCCCATAAGCGGGGCTGCACCAGCACCCAGACTGGCCGAGCCGTGGAAAGCTGGACGCCTGGGCCACTGGGTTCCCCGGTTTAAACCAGGACTATCAAAGCGCCTCCGCTTTCGGGGCAAAACTAGGATTGCTGGGCCTTCCTTTCTGGCAGTGAAAGCAAAGCTTGGCCTGCAGCTGGATGGACAGTTGGAGCTGCATGTTCTCTGGGCCCACTGACTTCTGGTTTATTCGCAGCTCCAGGACACAGCGGTTCCCGGGGCCAGGGGCGGCGCTCTGCAGAGGCGAGGTCAAGGTGGCCCTGGCAGGCGTCTCCCACGCCAAGTTGGGAAGGCGCGGAGTAAGCCGCTGGGGGAAAGAAGTATTTTTCCACGCCGGCCTGGCCCAGGAAGGAAGCCGGGAACCTTTCAGCGCTATCGGAGTTTCA
Source organism: Balaenoptera borealis (assembly GCF_965194805.1). Classification (NCBI taxonomy): domain Eukaryota; kingdom Metazoa; phylum Chordata; class Mammalia; order Artiodactyla; family Balaenopteridae; genus Balaenoptera; species Balaenoptera borealis. The sequence goes on from NC_138879.1 coordinate 40,023,471, forward strand.
CCTGCCTCTCCCTGAGGCGTCCAGGGGAAGGAAGGATGCAGGAGTCGCACCCAGACCTACAGGCTGGACCGGACCTGCAGAAGAACAGGGGCTTTTTAGGATCCATCGCTCACAGTCCCATAGTTCCTGGGGCAGAGAACACCCCCTTCCCCTCTCTAAGCCTCAGGTTCATCATCTGTGAAATATCGAAACCTAAAGTGCAGGGGATGGGGCATTGTACACAATGAATGAGACCACCTGTGAAACCCTGTGGTCTAACAATAGTGTTCACACTTTTCCTTCCGGGAAGGTAGGAAGCCAGTTCCTAGTAGTAAAATCTAGCCCCTCTGGAGGTTTAGGATTCTCAGAATCAGGCAGATCCAGTGCTGGGGTTGGAGGGACCGGGAGATTCAGAATGAGCAGGCAATTTGCAAAGGAGCTTCTAAGCAAATTCTCCTCCCTTCCCACCTTTAAAAGACAATTAGGAGGAAGGGGGGAATTTCAGCACGGGTGGGGTGGGGAGGGTCTGCAGTCCTGTCTGCTTGTTTCAGGATCAAATCTCCCAGGTGTATGAGGGCTGAAACTCCAGATGTGGCTGATCCAAGTCAGGCTGCTAAGGAGCTAGGCTGCCTCTTTTAAATACAGGGTCTGCTCCACACGCCTGGGCGACCCATGAGAAAGGGGTGGTTGTATGCACAGAGCTCTGGGGGACCTTTACACCGTCTCAGTGTCTTTCCCGGAGAGAGGGGTAATAAGTTCATAGAAACGAGGGCTCTTCATTTCACCTTATTGTCTTCTAGTTTGTTGTGACATACGGCAGATCCTTGGCCCTCACAATTCAGCCCAATGGGAGAACATTTTCTGCCTACCCAGCTCCCCTCAACGGGGATAATGAAGTGTTCAGAGTAAATGTCCCTGGAGAACAATCGCTTTTTCTCTGTCTCTCACTTACTATCAGGATAGAAGCAGTCAAGTGTAATGAAGATCAGTTTCTGTGTTTAGCTGGAAAACCCATTAAAAAACCAGCCATCACTTCCCTTTTACCAACAAAGCTTTGATTTGTAGTTCCAACTGCTGTGTTCCCCGTCTGACTCTCAAGCTTCCTTACCTCTCAAAATTCAGGTGTCAGAAAACCCATTCTTCCCCCTACCCCAAGCCAACTATGGGAATGTACAGGAAGTTGCACAGAGTACAGGGAAACTTCCTATGCGTGTCCAGGTAATCTGGCTATTAATATCCAGCAACTTCCTGTAACTCTCCTGTCCAGATCTACCTTGTATATACCACCTGATGCAACATGGGTGCTCACCAACCAAGTAACTGCAACTGTGCATCTGTGAGCAGATCCAATATCTACCCCTTCGTATGGAAATTTAAAAAGAAAAGTGTAAGTATCCCACTTTTCTTTTCAAGGATGTGGGTCACAAATGCTAACCAAATGAGTTATCACAGAAAACCCTTTGGTTAAGCTTCCCCCAAACAGAGGAAGCCAGAGTACAGCTGAAAAACCCTTGTTTATGCTTCACACAAGATAAAGTAGTGACGGGCTGATATAGTAGCCCCATTTTAAAGAAATGGGAAAAGAAGACATAGGACACTTTAAGGAGGTGGCTTGGAGCTACTGTAATAAGTTAATGGAAGGGTTGAGATTGGGGCTCAGGACTTTTGAGCAGGGCTTTAGGATGAAAGAGGAAGGGCTCCAGTTTTACTGCTTTGGGAGATGGGAAGTTAAAAGGGGGAATTCTGCTGTGATTCCACGGCAGAGAATAGAGAGCAGATGTTGGAGTCAAACAGACCTAAATTTGGGTTCTCCAATCTGCTTAGCCAGCTGTGCAACTTGGGCACATTATATAATCTTTCTGAGCCTCAGTTTCCTTAGGTGGAAAATAATGATAATACTCTACTGTGTTTTTGTGAAGATTAAATGAGTTAGTAGCTGCAGGTTTCTGGATATGATATGTTTAGAAAGAGGCAGCACATCATGAAAACACGCCAAGAAGTGAGGCGGCCGATCTCTTTGGTCTCTTTTATTCCCAGCTTGTTTTTTTAAGAGTTACTGAATTCAAAGAGACTGCATTAGGTTCTTCTACTCAAACAATGAATTCGCTGCTCAAATCCCAAGATTTTCTATAGGAAATGTAGTCCCTGGTCCAAGATAATTTAAAATCCAGATGGCTCATTACTGTGTGAAGGTTTTCCGGGCACTACCTTGGAAGTTTCACAGAATGGCAAGTGTGATTGCCATGGACTCAGTCTCTCCTGTAACTTCACGGCATAAAGGATATTTCTTTCCTGCTCTTGTGCACACAGTCTTCCCCCTACTTTCCAGGCTTACCCTGATTTGCTTACAGCAGGGAGAGCCTGGTCCTCTCCGTTCCCTGCTGCTCTACTCTCCAAGGCTTTCACATTGATTTGGGAGAGTCTCTAGAAGGCCTCAAAATGAAATAATCTCTAGAGTAAAACGTGAATACAGCCCTACCCTAGTCTGAAGGAGGTTGGGGGCCTTATTGTTGGAGAGCGGTGCTGCAGCCTAGAGAACATTCTAGACTGTGGTGTTAGAGCCTGAGTTTCCAGCTCTAGATACAACACTCTTTTTGGGATAACTCTTGACCTCCAAAGGCTTGGCTGAGCACCTTTTCTGATTCTGCTTTTGAAAAATGGCCAATTGGTCTGGATGACCATTTAAGTTCCCTAACTTTTCTATGATTTGAAATTCCGGAATTAGCAGGGTGTCCGTTTCCAGGCCTTTGGGCTGATGATCCATGAGCTCAGGCCAGAACTCTGGGTAGTGCTGGACGTGGGACTGTTGACTTGCCTGTGAGGAAAGACACCACGGACAGTAAGCTCCAAGAGGGCAGGGACCATTTCACGCCTTACTCTTCAATGCCCGGAGAGGTGTCTGATCCATAAGAGATGCTCAGTGAAGCCCTTGTTGAATAAATGAAAAAGTGATCATCCCTGCATGATGCCATTAAGGGTGATTTTTGTGCCCTTATTTATACTTCTCAATTTTCCAAGTTGTCAGCAATGAAGTTGTAGTTTAAATACCTTTCCCAGACGCAAAAGGGTATATATTGTGTGATTCCATTTATATGAAGTTAAAAAGCAGGAAAAATGAATCCATGGTGATAGAGGTTAAAATTGAGGTTATTGGGGGATGTATTCACAGGGATGGGTAATGAGGGAGCTTTCTGGGGTGCTGAAAAAGTGCTGTATCTTGATCAGAATGGTGGATACATCATCAGGCTACACATTTAGTATTTGTGCATGTTGCTGTAAATGATAACTTAGTAAAAAGTAAATAAACAATTCCAAAGTGTAAAATGTAAACATTGGCAGCCATCTCCTTAGTGCCCCCTCTGTTTACAGTTGATGTGTGGCCCTGTACATTCTTCCCCATTCGCCACGTGTAGTTTATCACCACTGAAACTTACAGACTAGCATATTCCAGGGGTGGGCAAACTTTTTCTACAAAGGGCTAGATAGTATTTTAGGCTTTGTGGGCTTATACTCTGTCACAACTACTCAACTCTGCTCTCACAGACAATACGTAAATGATTTGTATGGCTATGTGCCAATAAAACCATTTTTAAAAACAGCTGGGTGGCTGGATTTGGCCTGTGGGCCACCGTTTGTCAACCCCTAGATAAAGCACCTGTGTAGGTAGAGATCCATATATCTGAAAGAGACCTGAGAGGCATCTCACTTCACTTCTTCATCGCTGGGATGAAGAAGCAGATTCAGGGAGGAGAAATGACTTTCCCAAGAGATCAATATTAGCACAGGGCACTGGGGAGATCCTGGTTTTGGAGTCAAATAGAGCCGTTGTTTGTGGGTGTGGCTTTGGGCAAGTTACTTAATTTGAGTCTTTATATTATCACCATGTGTCAACGGTGATAATAATGGAATTTCTATCTCCTAGGGTTATTGGAAGGATTAAATTAGATAACACAGCAAAACACCTTGTAGGGGGGCTGGCACAGCTGGACTTGGTTTCAAATCAAGTGCTTTCTCAATCATAGCACACGGCTCACGGGCTCCCTCCCGCCTCCCTTCCTTCCCTCCTCCTAAAGGCACGACTTCTGGTGTAAGTTCACTGACAAACACCACCGGGTGTCTACTACCTGTGAAGTCCTTCAGGGACAGCTACAAGCTTGTGACAAATGGATGCAGGAAGATCTCAAGTACTACCACCCCAGCCCTCAACTTCCTTTCTAGAGATCCCTTCCAGCCCTGCGCTTTTATTTCCCAAACAAGCCGCTATCAGATGATCTTCGCCAGGAAAACTCCTAAGGGTAGAGGAGATTTCTCTCATTTTGATTCAACAACCTACCTCCTTCTGCCGGTTCATTTTTAGAAATAGGGTGTTCCCAGGAGCTTGTAAAAGATTAAATTAAAAATGAGAGACCTAGTATGATATTAAACTACTAAATACTACACCTGGCATAGACAGCCTTCACTCTGGAGCAATAATCTAGCCCTTCTACTACTACACCCATGAAAAGTGAGATTGGCAGGGGCCCAGCACACACCAGGGGCTCCATAAGTGTTTATTGAATCAACGATATGGGCCAGGCTAGTGTTCAGAAAAGAAAGAAAAGCGATACTCTTTACTAAGATTTCCCGGACTCTGCTTTAGGATTAACATTCAAAGAAGTGTTAGCGAGGTGTCTTTGCTATACTCTCCCCTGTATTCCTCCCACAAACCTGTGAGCTGGGCAGCGTCAGCCCCGCTTTAATGATGACGAAATAGAGGCTTTAAAAGCGTAAGGATTGGCCCAAGGACCCACAAACAGTTAAGGAGTGGACCTTGGCCTTGAACTGAGGACCTCCTAATTCCATATTAAGTGCCTTCCTTCTGGTTCTTTTGCATCTTTCAAACCCAAACAGAGGAGGGAGCATATAGAAGCACCCTGAACAGTCTCAGTGAAGAGAAATCTCGTGATTGTGTGAGTGTGTGTCTGTGTGTGTGTGTCTCTGTGTGTGTGTGTTTGTGTGTGTGAGAGAGAGAGAGAGAGAGAGAGGGATCAAAGTCTTCTTTCCTGTCTGAGGACATACCAACCACGTAAAAAGCTATAACATTTGCACAGCGTTTTATGATGTGCAAAGAGCTTCCTCCTCATTTGATCCTCAAAATACTCTTGCAAAGAAGGCAAGGCAGGCATTAGTATTCACATTTCACAGACGAGAAAACTGAGATTCAGAAAGGAAAAAGGACCCACTGAAGATTCCAGAACCACCCTCTATTTTTTTAAAAAATAAACTTATTTATTTAATTTTATTTTTGGCTGCGTTGGGTCTTCGTTGCTGTGCACAGGCTTTCTCCAGTTGCGGTGAGTGGTGGCTACTCTTCGTTGTGGTGTGCAGGCTTCTAACTGCGGTGGCTTCTCCTGTTGCAGAGCATGGGCTCTAGGTGCGCGGGCTTCAGCAGCTGTGGCTCGTGGGCTCTAGAGCGCAGGCTCAGTAGTTGTGGCGCACGGGCTTAGTTGCTCCGCGGCATGTGGGATCTTCCCGGACCAAGGCTCGAACCCATGTCCCCTGCATTGGCAGGCGGATTCTTAACCACTGCGCCACCAGGGAAGTCCCAGAACCACCCTCTATTGACCCAAGTCTTCTGAAGCTGGACTCCACTGTCCTCTCCCCAATATTGTGTTTGTACAATGACAAGATTAGTACAAGGCACAGCCCAGGAATAGATACAATACAATATCTAAGAATTAGACAAAATAAGATACCCCAATTCTAGTCCCAAGGTCATGCTCAAGCAATGGAGAGCTGGAAGGATGCCAGGCAAGAAATTGGGTCCACTCCACGAGTTAGGAACCACTACCCACTTGGTGTCACCCTGTGCCTCCCCACCTGCATCTCCTCTCCTCCCATGGTGGACCCGCCCCTGCTCTGCTTAGTGCTGTCTGGTCAGGAGTGCTGTCTGTGACATGCACTTAGGCATGAGAGTGGCCACTGGGCCTCAGGTAAGGGAGGACCAAGGTCTTCTTTAATGCTCTGGTGACTAGACACAGACACTGCTCCCAGCCCTGGGGGTGAAGAGCATGCAGCGCTGCTGAGACAAAGCAGCAAACATTTACTGAGCACCTACTGGGTGCTAGGCACTGCGGTAGGTGTCTAGCACTGCTGGGATGAATGTGATTTAATTCCTGCTCTGAAGGAGTTGGTTTTATAGGGGGGGAGATAGACACATATACACTCACTTCTATTGCTAGACAGGATGGAGCAGCCTTTACAATAAGCACGGTGCTGATGGCTTCACATAAAGCATCTCATTTATTCGTAACAGCCCCATGAGACAGTACTATTATTCTACTTTTAGTTTTCTCAATTTATGCTCAGAAAGCTCAAGATTTACATTGAGATTTAGTGCTGTCTGGCTTCAAACATTTTCTGTACCTGCCGAGAGGCAGAAATGACAGGGGGACTCAGTGTGGGACTTGGAGTCAGGATGATCTGGGTTTGCAACCTGTCTCTGCTGCTTCCTAGATGTGACCTTGGGCAAGTTTCCACTCTGAACGTCAGTTTCTTCAGCGGTAAAAAGGAAAACAGTATAGAATTTGGCAGGAAAGATAATATATGTAAATCGCCTGGCACAATAAATAATTAGAAGCACATGCTAATAATAGTAGGGGAACCAGCCAAGTTCTATGGGGGCTCAGATGCCTTGAAGGATAAGTAGGACTTTGACAACAAGAACTCAGAGAACATTTCAGGCAGAAAAAAGCATTGAGCAGAGGCTTGCAGGCATGAAAGTAGGTGAGGAGGTGATGGGGGCAGAGGGCAAGCTGAGTTGTCTGGACCATGGAGGGATCTTGCTAATGATGATGCTGGGAAGTTAGGGCAGGGCTGATCACGAGTAAACACTGGATGCCAGGCCTGGGGCTCTGAACTTCTCTCCTTAGGCAATGAGGAGTCTTGGAAAGTTTCCAAAGGAGTGTGTGTGTGTGTGTGTGTGTGTGTGTGTGTGTGTGTGTGTGTGCCGTTATTTATTGATAATTTCTTGTTTAGAATGCTTATAACAACAACAGTAGCACTGCTATTTATTAAGTGCCTACCTCACTGTGCTAAATGATTTCCACTATTGTACCGTATAATCTTCACAGTAATCTGAGGTTACTCTCATTGCCTGCATTTTACAGATAAGACAATTGAGTGAAGTAATTAAATATGAGGCTCTGGAGCCAGAGTGCCAGGATTCAGATTTTGAGTTCACAACTCACAAACTGTGTGCCCCCGGGCAAATTCCTAAAACCTCCCCATGCCTCAGTGTTCCCATCTTTAAAATGGGGACAGAGATGACATCTACCCAATGAGGAAGTTGTAAAGAGTAAATGAGTCAATACATGTAAGGTGCTTAGTAAAGGAGTAGCTGTCAATAGCTCTCAATAATTCTTAGCTGTGATGATTATTATCGTCCAAAGTGACACACCTAGGGAGAACGCGGCCCTGTGTGTTCCCTGATGGATTCCCTTCAGGGAGCCTTTGCCCTTCTCCAGGCAGGTGAGTGACGGTCTGCAGTGGAGCAGGAGCAGAGGGGATAGAAACCAGGGCACCGAGGAGGGTTGTCGCAGAAGGAGCCTCTTCAAAGATGCTGATGGTGCATCCACCCCAGCATCCATCCACCGGGGGCCTCGGGAGGGGCGAGGCACCACACAGCACACAGGAGGAGGCCAAGAAGTCCAGCATCTTACCAGAAGCCACAGTGGAGCAAAGGGAAAGTTCAGAAATAAGCAGAGGAAGACCGAGACACCCCCATCCCCAACCCCCTTACCCTGCCAGCACCTTGTTAATCTCCACTTCTGCACCTTCTCACCTGCCGTTTCCTCCACCTGGAAGGGCGCCTTCCAGCCAAACCAGATTCTACAAACTTCCCTGAAAACTTGGTTTAAAATTCATGAGCTACAGGACTCTTTCCTGATTAGTTCTGTCCCTTCTAATAATTATTTTCCCCTGTAACCTTCTGGGATCAGCTGAGGGTTCAACTCCCCTTAGGAAGGCCCCACCCAACCCCAGGTTGAGCTCAGAGGTTCTCAGCTGAGGGTGGTTTGGCCCCTTGGGGAGACTTACCAATGACCGGCAGGACTGGCTTCATGGGTGCGTTTGAAGTTTAATGCTCTGTAGTTGCCATCTTGAATGCTTAATAATTTTATTTTTGAACTTTTGTTCATCAGGGCAGCCTGATGGGAAAATGGAGCGTGTGCGGGGGTCTTGGCACCTCAGCTCAAGAGGCCCCGCCTCCCGCTGCCTCCTTGACTTTCTGGGGTGGGTTTGGGGCTCCAGCTTCTGGCCCCGCCAGGCCTGTTTCTCCCTAACTCCCATCCAGCCACCACCGCTGCCCTCTGCACCCTTAAGGGGCCTGGTGTGGGCATGGCAGCTTGGGATAGGGTGCTGGAGTCCCATGGCATCTCAGGGACATGACGGTGGCCATCCCTGATCCAAGCTGGAAGGGTCTGTCTGCCACGGGTTGGAGCAGTACCCCTGGGAAGGGGAGATGCCTGACCTGACTTCCACGCCCTCAGCTGGGGCACGATGCATTGGTCCAGTGGCTGGTCAAGGGGGAAACTGGCAGCTGGTGGGCTGGGTGCCCATGTGTGTACTGAATCACAGGGTGGGGGAGAGAAATTAATTAAAAATTAAATTCTATTTAGTTTTTAATTAAATAGAAAATTAAAAAACAGGGAGAGAAAGAGAGAGAGAGGGAGAGAAAACAAGAGAGGGAGGATAGACCACAAAAGAAATGAAAAATCTTTGTATTTTAGATCTTTAATGACACTTTTTTTCCTGTGTTTTGAATAAGGGAGCCTCACGTTTTCATTTTACACTGGGCCTCACAACTTATGTAGTTGCTCCTGACGTCTGGAGACACTGTGTATCGTCATGGCAGGGGGTTCTTACGACATCCAGTGGGTAGAGGCCACAGATGCTGCTAAACGTCCTACAGTGCACAGGACATTCCCCAGAGAACAGAGGAAGATCTGGTCCAAAGTGTCAATAGGGCCGAGCTTGAGAAACCCAGGCTATTTGTTCTTCCTTTCTGCTCCCAGCATCCTCTGTGCTCATCTCTGCCCCAGCTCTTTGCCTGTGTTGTTGAATTGACCTCACCACCTGTCTAGACCAGAAGCCCTTCAAAAGCAGGGTTGCATGTTCACTAATCTTTGTGTCTCCGGGACCAAATGCAGCATTGGCACAGAGTAGGTCCTCAATACTCACGGGTGGGACCAGCTGGCAGGGCCTACGAACCTACCTGATCACATTTTAACCTATTATTTTGTGTCTGTTGGAAGCACGAATCCACGCTATTCTAAATCATTACGTGATTGTATGTTTTCTCTCCCCTAAGTGGATTGTAAATCTCTACAGCACAGGAAATAAACTTTCCACATTTTCTGTTTTGCTCAGTGGTGCTTAGAACAGTACACAGCAGGCCACAGGCACTCTGTAAGTGCTTGCTTACTAACTCCGTGTGCTCGGTGCTCCCTCCACCTTTCTGCATGTCCAAGGCCCAGAATACACTCACTTATTCATTCATTCAACAAACATCTATTAAGCATTTACCATATGTGACATGCTTGGGACTGAAAGATGTTAAAGATACAATTCCTACCCTCAAGAAGTTCAGTCAGACCAGGGAGTCAGAGGGTGTTTTAACTCAGCATAATTAAGCATCACGGTGGCTGTGAAATTAGCCTTTGGAAGACAAAGGATAAAAAAGAGAAGATCCAGGGACTTCCCTGGTGGTCCAGTGGATAAGACTCTGTGCTCCCAATGCAGGGGGCCCGGGTTTGATCCCTGGTCAGGGAACTAGATCCCACATGCCGCAACTAAACATCCCTCACGCGGCAACGAAGATCCTGTGTGTGGCAACTAAGACCCAAAGCAGCCAAATAAATAAATAAATATTAAAAAAAAATAAAATGCCATTTTTCAAAAAAAAGAAAAAATAGAAGATCCAGTGACCCCGTTTCCAAGGAATCCCCCTAAGCCGTGTTTGGTCTAACTCAGTCACTTTCAGCCCTTGGTTTCTTGGCTTATTGAGTACCTATCTGTGTCAGGCACGATTCTCGATACTGGAGATACAGCAGCAAATGAAACAGATGAAGGCCCTGCCTTCACAGAGCTTTCACTGCAGCGAGGGCTGGGGACAGACAACCAAACCAATGAACGAGGGAGTACATCATATGTCGGGTGACAGTGTGCCATGGAGAAAAATCATAGGGTGGGGAAGGTGAAAGGGAGTGGGAGGACACTTGTAAGTGAGGGGTCTTCCCAGGGAAGACTTTTCAAATCAGTGACATAGGGCTGAGACTCAAACTCCACGTGGTCTGGTGACAGCTACTTCTCGGGATGTCAAGACTCAGCCCTCCTCACAGCTCAGGCCCTGTGTGTGCCTGGAAGCCCCCCTTCTGAGGGTAGTCAAGGCACTGACTGTACATAGGGATGAGCTGAACCAGGTATTATTAAATCTTAAGGGTCTTTTCTTTAAAACTGTAATCTGTAAATGTTTTCCCCGATTACTCCTCTCAGTTAAAAAGGAAAAAAGTTTGAGTCCCTCAATACCATTATTTGTATTAAGTAATTAACTTACCACATGTGCTACTGTACTGATATTTCATGCTCATTATAAACCAAAGACGAAAATTAAAAGGCCATGGAGTTAACATAAAAGTCAGATCCAGTATTTTCATCCTGTACCCGCAATATATCACCTTGTACACTCCCCTCTGGGACCCCTGCTCTAATGTATGAGAGTAGTCCATCTTATTTTATTTTATTTTTAAAATTTTTATTTATTTATTTATGGCTGTGTTGGGTCTTCGTTTCTGTGCGAGGGCTTTCTCTAGTTGTGGCAAGCGGGGGCCACTCTTCATCGCAGTGCGCGAGCCTCTCACTATCGCGGCCTCTCTTGTTGCGGAGCACAGGCTCCAGACGCGCAGGCTCAGTAATTGTGGCTCACGGGCCCAGTTGCTCCGCAGCATGTGGGATCTTCCCAGACCAGGGCTCGAACCCGTGTCCCCTGCATTGGCAGGCGGATTCTTAACCACTGCGCCACCAGGGAAGCCCCTTATTTTAATTTTTGATAAGCAGGAACCTGGCTACAGGTCAGCAGATATCTGCCTCTCCGGAATTAAGATTTGGAAAAAAGGGGAAATTGATTGGAGGTGTAGGATGAGAGAAAGGAAAAAAGGAAGAAAAGAAAAGGGGAATAATGAGAAAAAGAGATAAGATTAATAAAATTTTAAAAGGAAAGGAAGAAAGACAAAAGGGAAGAAAAGAAGGAAGGAAAAAGAGATGAAAGATAGGAAGGGAGAAAGGGTGAGAGAGAGAAAGAGAGAGAGAGAGAGGCAAAGAGTAAGGGGAAATGTCCCCAAGATTCCCCTGGACCGAGGCAGGGTGCATTCTCCCTGCCGGCCTTTGCCCAGACCTCACAGCGTTGTAAGAGTGTTCCGTCACAGTCTGTAGGCTGGACCTTGGCCTCTTTCCACACATTCAGAATCACCAGCTAATGAAGTGGATATTGTTTTCTGGTCCATCTCTCTCACCCTATGGCTAGTTCCCCTCCGTGGCCCTCACTTAGCAGTGGTGTCAGGAGTGATGGAGAGGCTGACCGTTTCCCATCCCTGTCCCGCACACCTCATTAACCTCTCCTTGCAGCTGGAGGTGACCATTACGGATTAGAAAAGCCGGCAGGCTCGTCAGAGAGCAGAGGCACCCACAGTTTCCCAGAAGTTCCTGACCCATGCGTTCTCTCCTGCAAGTCATGGGAGACAATCTTCTGGGTTATAGAGCCATTGGAAGAAAGCCATGTTCGCCGCTCTTAGAGAACCCTGAGCACTTTTTTTTTCTTTTCAGAGACTTGCTTTAAAAACAAAGGAACAGATCTAAAACATACAGCAACAAACTAGTGAATGTAACAGAAAAGAAGCAGATTCACTGATACAGAGAACTAACTAGTGTTTACCAGTGGAGAGAGGGAAGGGGGGAGGGGCACTAAAGGGGTAGGGGATTAAGAGGTACAAACTATTAGGTATAAATTAATAATAAGAATATTGTACAACACAGGGAATCTAGCATATATTTTATTACAACTAAAAAAATGATTAAGATTGTAAATTTTAAGTTATGTATGCTTTACCGCAATAAAAATTTAGAAAAAAAAAAAAAGGAATGAGACTAGGGCGCTTCAATATAGAACTAATTAGAGAATATAAAACAAAAGAATACAAAAATACTATACAAAATTATTCAAGAGGAAAACTCAAGCATTGTTTGTTGAATGAAATGTCCCTATTTCAAATTTGATCTAGCCCTGGGCCAGGAGGCATGTGATATTTGTTGAATGGATGAATAAATGAATGGTGAATTTTCATGATAGTCCTGTGATGATTCAAGGTGGGTAACGTCTTCAGGTAAACTGAGGAGACTGAGGCTCAAGAAGTTAAGTGCCCAAGGTCACACAGTGAGGAAGCAGGTGGCAAAGTCCTGTCCTCCACTGTCACGGGGGCACTTTTTTTTTTTTAATATATATATATATATTTTAAATTTATTTTATTAATTTATTTTTGGCTGTGTTGGGTCTTCGTTTCACTGCGAGGGCTTTCTCTAGTTGTGGCAAGCGGGGGCCACTCTTCATCGCGGTGCGCGGGCCTCTCACTATCGCGGCCTCTCCTGTTGTGGAGCACAGGCTCCAGACGCACAGGCTCAGTAGTTGTGGCTCACGGGCCTAGTTGCTCCGCGACATGTGGGATCTTCCCAGACCAGGGCTCGAACCTGTGTCCCCTGCATTAGCAGGCAGATTCTCAACCACTTCGCCAACCAGGGAAGCCCACGGGGGCACTTTTTCCAAGCAGTCCTTTTGTTTCCTTCGAGATCTGCCACTTGCCCAGATGCTCTGGTGAAGTCACCCCTCGAGGGCAATGGGATTTAGAGCATCTATACTGACCACATACAAGAAGACAGGTATGGTGTTGGGCACGGGCTGGGATGGAGGATTAGGCTGCCAAACTGAGCGTGCCCTCAGGAATGGCACAGCCCAACAGGTGTTCCTGGCGCCCACGACAACCCCACTGACCCTGAAGCACGTCATTTTCACCATTGTCTCCCATGTCTCATTATTAAACATTTTTCTAATCTATGTGAGTATTCACTTAAAAAAGCTTTTGTTTTCTAAGTTACAAAACTAATAAACATCACCATATGATCCAGCAATTCCACTTTTTGGTATATACCCCAAAGAACTGAAAGCAGGGATATTTGCACACAAATGTTCACAGCAGCACTATTCACAATAGCTCAGGTGTGGAAGCAACCCAAGTGTCCACAACCCAAGTGTCCACAGCCACCCAAGTGTCCACAGCAACTCAAGTGTCCACAGATGGATAAGCAAAATGTGATCTCTACATACAGTGGAATATTTTTCAGCTTTAAGAAAGGAAGGAAACTCCAGCAAATGCTACAACATGGATGAACCCTGAGGACATTATGCTAAGTGAAAGAAGTCAGTCACAAAAGGACAAATACTGTACGATTCCACTTACATGAGATACTGAGAATAATCAAATTTATGTATAGAGAAAGTAGAGTGATGGTTGAGGGGCAGGGGGAGTGGGGAATGGGGAGTTATTGTTTAACGGGTGCAGAGTTTCGGTTTTGCCAGATGAGAAAAGTTCTAGAGAAAGATGGTAGTGATGGTTGCACAACACTGTGAATGCACTTAATACCACTGAAGTGTACATTTAAGAATGATTAAGATGGTAAATTTTATGTTTGTTTTACCACAATTTTTAAAAACCTAACAAACATTACAAAAAATTAAAATGATCAAAACTGGATAAAGTAAGAGAGTCTCCTTTCTCACCTATTTACTACCTGCTTCCCAATCCCCAACTGCCTCTTTCTCTAAGCATTTGCTATTCAGTTTATCTGTTTCCTTCCTGTATGCCCACACAGGTGTGTGTGTGTGTGTGTGTGTGTGTGTGTGTGTGTGTTGTACTTAAAAAAACCAAAACAGGATCCCTGGTTCCTTCTTTTCCGTTGCTTACTTCTCAAGGGCTGCCCAGAGGAACATTCAAGCCCACAGGCAGTGGGACAGATTGCTGGGTCTGAATTTCTATTCCATCCCTTACCGACTGACACCAGGGGCTAGTGACTTAACCTCTCTAGATCTCAGTTTCCACATCTGAAAATGGGTACACTATTATTGTTGGGACTTAATAAAAAGGAGAGTGGCAGAAGCTTGGCACGTAGGAAACATACAGTGAGGGCTGAGTGTGGTTGTTCTCTGGAAGTTTCTTCCTTGACCTGGGCTCTGCGAGCAATCAGGGTTCAGGGAAGTCTGCAGCCAGGGAGGGGAGGGAGGACCTTGTAGGAGGTGCTATGCGCATACTTGCAACACGTGTTTCATCTTTCTGCAGAGGGTCTAGCTAGGAACAAGTTATCTTTGTCTTTCTAGCAATCGAGAGCAGCTGTTACAATACAGATATCCTTTTCAAAATAGTAGATCCCTGGAGTGAAAACTCAAAATGTAAACTTTAAGAAGAGGTGACAGAGCAGAATCCAGAAAATATTTAGGACCCGGAGCACGTGGATTGGTAATTTTAGGAAGATACTGGGGTAGTAGATTACGTGAAACACTTGGAGTCAAGATGCCCAAGTTCAAGTTCTACCCTATAGGAACATATAACCTTGAGTCATACATACTATAAACTTTGCAAGCCTCAGTTTCCTTGTCCAGAAAGTGGGCATCATATTTCACAGCATATAGGATTACTGTGAGGATTAAAGGGATATAGTATGCAAAAGTGCTTTTCAAACCATAAAGCGCTAAGCAGATGCAAATGATTATTTCTGACTTTTTGTGACAATGGATTTGTGTCAATGTCCTGCCACACAGGCCTGTGCAGTACCAAAATCTTTTTTTATTTTTTAAAAATGAAAATAACTTTCTTGTTTTTTGTTCTCGGTAATATATAATCATTGCAAAAAATTAAAGCAAAATGAGAAAGTACAATTTTCCTTAATCACAGCCGCTGTTGACACTTTGAAATCTTTATTTATTTAAAGAGATTTCAATATATTAAATGAAGAAAAGGTTTCAAACATTTTTATAGTATGATCCTAGTTATGGCTTATGAATTACTCCCAATCAAGTATCAGTGATGGGAAGAAACATGCAAGTTACCAATTAAGATCATACGATCTTTTAAGACTTGTATAATCTGGAAATGCTATCAATTATTTATAAAGAGTCTTCATGTATTTAAATTAGAATAATGTACTAGTTAGGACCTAGGTTCTACCTGGGTAAAAATGGAGATAACATAGTGTAAATTCATAGTTTTGGTGAAGATTAGAGAACGCACAGTGTTGTCACAGACTGAGCCTTCAGTAAATGTTAGTTGCTCTTATTGTCAATAATAATACATTATGGTTATTTTGTCCCCTGCTTCTGATGACAATTGAGTAGTTGATCTGACGAATCCATGATCACCTGAGATAAACAAAGTAGACGAACTAGGATTCTCAATTTACAAGGTTTGAAGGTAGAGCGGAAGTAAGGATGATTGTAGGAAGACTCTTCGAAGGTCAGGGAGTGACGGATAGTACCTGGTAGGTAGTCAAGGCTAGGCAATGGTCCTGGGACTTCTAACCTGTGTTTACCACCGTGGCTTCTTTGGTCTAAACTTTAACTACTATTACTGAGATTTCATGTGACTTTCTCCCCATCTCCCTGTCCAAAGCTTCTTTAGTGCTATTGCCAGACTTGCTAATGTGTGAGGGAACAGTACTTTTCTTCCCTCTGCCAAAGATGGGAAACTTATTACAGGAACTATCTCATAAGTCCAGAACAGAGCATGTGTTTTCCATTTAATCTAATTCTAAAGTCTTTCCCCTGCCCCTATCAGATAGAGGTTATTAACATGTGGTACATGCAATGCCTGGGACAGAATGAGAGGCAGATGTTTTTCTGAAGTTTAAAAGTTGCTTTTTAAAGCAGCATTTGCTACCACAGGGAATTTCTTCTGTATCACGGAAAACATACACACATACACCCCTCTCCCAGTTTTCAATGAATAACATTTGTGACTTTACCCACAACAAAAATGTGTCACCTTTTAGGTGGTCTTTGAGGTTTACCTTTTAAAAACTATTTCAAGGAGCTAAGTTTTGGTTTTGCTTTTTTCCTCTGGTCACTGCTGACTAAGGACTCCAGGCTGTTTACACGGGAGAGCTTTAGATACGGTTATTTGTGTGGCATTGTATCAAGGCCTTCAAATATTTGCGGGGAGGTTTGGTGGAAAATGTCTAGGCCAGTGCAAATACTGCCGGCCCCAGAGAAATCCAGGAGGCTCAGAGGACCATTCCAGAACCCCTGGTCTGTCCTATTGTCCCTACGAGGAAACCCTCTGAATCTTTGTCAGACTGAATGAGCCCATTGAAGAGACTTATGTGGGTTCATATCATGAGAGGCTCCTGATTTAGCCACCGCTGGATTTGATCATTCCGCATCTATGAGAGGTACAGTGGAAAGCCATTGACCTCACAGTCAGGAACACTGAGCACCAGCCCTCAATCTGCTACTCACTTGCTGGGCCACTTTGGCAAGTCACTGGCCCTCTCTGGGTTCTGATTTTCTTAACTTTAAAAGCAGATGATTGAGCAAAATGAGCTCTAAGATCCCTTTCTTTGATCCTATTTCTCTATAAAGTACCTCTTCGGTGTAGTCATTGGACCAGGCCAGCAGTGGAAGATACAAAGAAAAATAAGATAAGATCCTTTGTCTCAAGAAAGTTTGATTGGATGTTTAACCTCTTTTATTATTTCTCAGCTCCCAGCAGTTTCCTGGAAGCTCACAATCTCAGAGAGTATACACAGGGTGGCCACAGGCACATAATAAATTATTTATTGATATATTACAATGCATGTTGAAATAATATTGTCTGTTTCCCTGAAATAATATTGTCTGGCCACCCTGAATTTTTGTACAGGTGACCACACACTCAGAAGGCCAACATATTAATAAGTAGACCTATAATAACAGTTACATTTATGTGTAATAATGGCCATAATTTATTGAGCACCTACTATGTACCAAGCTCTTTGCTAGATGTTTTAACATTTTTATCTCAAGAATCCTCATGACAATCTTGTAAGGTAGGCTGTGCCATCTCCACTTTACACAAGAGGAAACCAAGACTTTTAAGAGGTTGAGAAACCAGCCCAACCTCTTATTTATAGTAAGAGGCTTCACATCCAGTTCTTTGTGGTTCCAAAGTCTGGTCTCCTAGCCCTGTACCTCTAGCTTTGGGTGTAATATTTTGCATTTTACAAAGAATATATATATATATATATATATATATATATATATATATATATATATATATATATATGGGGGGGGGGCACACGCGCGCGTGTGTGTATACATATCTCTGCAGATTTTGAAGATAAGTAGATTCAAGCATAGAGAGCTTAAGTAACATGCCCCAAATCCCTCGGCTAGAGAGTGGCAAATACGGGACTCGAAACCAGGTGTTCTGACTCAAAAAACCAGAACTTTCCCCACCTCGCAACATTGCTTGTGCAGCATTCTCTGGCTGACTTGCTTTTGTAAGAATTTTTGAACCACTCCTTTCAGGTGGGGCAGGCACGCCACATGTATCTCCCCCTTCCTACTGTTTATACACAGCTTCCTATTTCCTTCCTCAAACCTGCTTTTCCTGCAATCTCTCCCAATTCTGTAAATGACAAACCCATCTTTCTACCTCCTTGTGCCTCCAAACAAGGAGGCATCCCTTTCGCTTATACCTGTATCTAACCCTTCAGCAAACCCTGTTGGATCTTCCTTCAAAATAAACCCAGACTCTGACCACTTCTTGGCACCTCCATCAACATCCTCTCAGTCACCCCAGGCATCTTTCCTATTGCCTAATCTGGGCCCTCTGCTTCTGCCCTTGCTCCCTAGAGTCTATTCTCTACAGAGCAGCCAGAGGGATTTTGTTAAATCAAAAGTCAGATCATGTTCTTCTCTGCTTGTAAATATCCTGGTGGTGTCCTATCTCACTCAGAGCAAAAGCCTGCTGTGAGGTACTTGACTCCAGCCATAGGGCCTCCTTGCTGTTCCTGGAACCCACCAGACACATTCCTGCCTCAGGGCCTTTGCACTTGCTGTTTCCCTGCCCTGGGGCACTTCTCCCCGGATATCTCCCTCAAGCCTCTACTAATTTGTCATCTTCTCTGTGAGGTTTTTCCTGCCCACCTTTATTAAAACTGTAGCCCACCCCCTGCTTGATATTCTAGAGCCCTATCCCCTTGCCGTTTCTCTTCTTCTTCAGAGCATTTATCATCATCTGACGACCTATGTATTGAACAACTTAATTCTGTTTATTGTCTGTTTCCTCAACTAGCCATAAGCCCCAGGAAGGCAGGGATTCTTTTTTTGGGGTGGGGGGCAGCAAGGTCTGGTTCTTTCACTGCCATAACCCCAGAATCTAGAAAAATGCCTGGCACTTATTGGTTCCCAGTAAGTGTTTTTTGAATGAATGAATGAAAGAATGGAACTCCCATGGTGTTTGAATTTCAGCCCTGCTGGGTCTCATCTTTTCATGATCTGCAGAGCAGATCACTTTTATCTCAGTCACATGGCCACTTCCAAGGTATGGTTCATTTATCACTGCCTCTTCAGCTGAGCCCAGCTCCTACCCAAGAAGCTCTCCCAAGAGACTTGGGTGACGTGCCGCAATCATGGGAGTTTCCGACCTAATCCACGTTCTGTGATTGTAACAAGGGACATGGACTCAGGCGCCGTCCTAGACTCCTCCATGAGATGCTGCCTTCTCCTAGAACACTCTCATTTTTAGGAGTCACTCAGCTGCTGAAGGTCAACCATTCAGTTTATTGAATATTAATTATTCAAATGTGCCTGGTCGTATGGGAAATGTTCAGCCAGCAATGACATGAGGGTGAATCAGGGAGAGAAAGAAAGCTCATATTAATACTCATCTTTTTCCCCCTCTCTAAAGGGGTAAATGCCCTCGAAAGAGCCCCTGTGTTTCTGGACGGAAGAGAGGGCAGGAGCACAGGAGGAGAGGCAAGGCTATTCATTTTGTAATTTGTGCAAAAGGAGTCAGTTATGCAAGTTTCTGCTTGAGATATTGAATGATGGAGTTGCCATTCAAAGTTTCTTTCGGGGTAACATTGCCGATTGAAAATGAAGCATGTGCTCCCATTTTGTGAATGAGGAAGCAGACATCAAGGGACAATTGTATTTGCCTCCATCTACCTGAAGTGCCCCAGACCGGCTCTGGAGGGGGTGTGTCATTATGAAATTACCCAGCAGTGAGAGAAAGAGGGAGAAGTGAGACTCCCTACTCAAGCCCCCCACAGTGTGGAGTCAGGGGTGGCAGCAGAGAAGGCAGGGCTGGGAAGAACCTTAGAGGTGACATCAGAGACCCAGCTGGAATGGTCTCTAGAGGTCGTCTAGAGCAACCTTAGAGGTCATTTGCACATGTAGAAGCTGGGGGGCAGAGAGGATGACTCTGGGTCCTGGTCACATGGGGAGTCTGTAACTGGAGAGGAGCCAGAATTCTCCTACCTTCAGGCTCCACATGGAGCCATGTCCAGGGTCCTCAAATGACCTTGGTGACCAGCTGGTCTCATATCCTCATTTTCCAGATGATGAAACAGAGACCAGTAAGGCAGAAAGAGCAGTGAGGCCGAGGAGGATATTTAAAATGGACCTTTGTCCCTTTGGGTTCTCTTGAGTTTATTTAAGCAGGACTTGCAGTTCTTTCTGTCCTTCAGTGTCAGAGTAACTGATACATCAATTCTGTCTAGTCCCCGAGGAAATGGTCTTGAACCTGAAAAACAAATGCCTAAATTCACTGGACCAAGTTAGTTTCTTGTACTGTCCCTTCTGTTCCATGCCAGTGTTTCTGTCCAGAAGTGGGGTCGGTTTGGTCACAGCAGGGGAAGGAGGTACAATGGACCCCCCAGAGCCATCGCTTAGCAACGAGAAAAGAGGGACACCTAGGACAGTCTCCCCAGAGTGGACTATCCCAGTGTTCTTGGCATACAGCAGATGCTTACAGACGATTGTTGGAATGCCTTGTTAGATGCCATGGTGGAAAACTTGTAAGCTGTCAGTTTCACAACTGACCAATAGATGAGTTCACTGATCACCCAAACACTCTATGTGCAGAATTATACTCGGAATTGTGCAATAGTCAAGAGAGATATGTGTGTTTTTATTCTTACCCTCAGGGGCCTGGAAATCTTGTCCGGAAGTCAGTTCTGTCACACATGACACAAATTGAGCAAAATATAAGACAGTTCCCACGTAAGACCATATAACTGATAGGACTGGGGGAGTGGATGTAAAAGCAATTCCTCTATCATCGTGCTGATGTAATAGTAATCATAGTAATAATAATAGCTGCCTTTCTTTGAGCAGTCACTGAAGTTACCATCTGCACTTTACAGATATTGTCTCATCTAATCTGCACAACAACCCTACCAGTTTAGTACTAATGTCACCCCCCTCGTCTGAGGTCTCATAGCTACAGGGTGAAGCTAGAATTTGAACCCAGATCCACCTTGCTCCAAAGCCACCTTCTCGGTGTTGACACCCACAGCAAGTACTCAGCCTTCAGCACGTAATCTAGGCCTCTGTGTGTGTGTGTTCTTTAAATACGACTCTGAGACCTTTTAAACCCTCTCCTCATCCTCTGGTCACCATGTCTTTCCAGACCAGTGGTTCTCAAACTCACACAATAGGGTCCAGACGAGTGAGAAAGAAAGGGGAACTGCTCATAACCTGGGGCCCACTTGCTTCCAGCCCAGCTGGCAATGAGGGGCGCGAGCGAACCCTGTCCCGGTGTTACCCATCAGGTGGAACATCACCCCGACTGCTGTGTGCCCGCTTTGCCCCTGCCCTTCCTGCTTTCCTCTGTGCAAGCTTGCTCTCGTGAAGTCTGCCTTAAAAGCTAGGAATAAAATTGTCTCTAAAGTGGTCTCTGTTCCTAACCCATGTGTGTTTCCCTGGGGGGTTCAGACACTGTGGGTCCCGAGCCACTGCTCCCCTCTATGGTTGTGCCTGGGAACTGCAGCTCTCCTATTCCATTCTCAGGGCCTCCAGCATTTAGGTGCTGGGTTTCTTTCTTTCTTTTTTTGTTTTTTGGCTGAGCCACGCACGGCATGCAGGATCTCAATTCCCCGACCAGGGATCGAACCCACACTCCCTGCGGTGGAAGTGCAGAGTCTTAACCACTGGACCGCCAGGGAAGTCCCTAGGTGCTGGGTTTCAATTCCACCCTCTCCCACTCCTGTACTCACTTGGTCTCCAGGTTAATGTGGAAGTACACCAAGCTGACAAACCCATTTGACCTCCTCAGATTACTGCCTTGGCTTCTGGGTACACTGAAATTAAAATCACCCTGATATTACTTCCACTACTACTATCACCATTACTACTACTATCACCATTACTACTATTACTACTGCCACTACCACTACTATCACTGTTACTACTACTACTGCTACCACCGCCACCACCACCACTACTACTTCTGCTACCACTACCACTACTACTACTACTACCACTACTACTATCATCACTACTACTATCACCATTACTACTACTACTACTGCCACTACTACTATCACCATTACTACTACCATGACTGCTACTACTACCACTACTGTTACTGCCACTATTAGTACTACCACTACTACTGCTATCACCACTACAGCTACTGCCACTATTACTATTACTACTATACTATCACTACTGTCTGTTAGTACTGCTACTACTACCACTATCACTAGTCACTATAGCTACAACCACTCTTAATATCAGCACCACCACTACTCCTCCTCCTCCTCCTCCTACTGCCATCACTACCACTACTACCACCATTAGTACCTCCACTACTACTACAATTACTACTACTGCCCCTGCTACGGCTGCTGCTGCTGCCACAAACGACTTGCTGTGTGCTTGGCTCACAGTATTTTACTTAAATTGTCTCATTCCATTCTCACAACAATCCTTGAGGTGGGAAATACTCCCACCCCTATTTTACAGATAAGCTAACTAAGCCTTGAAGAGACCCATGAGTTGTCAGAATTTCCACTGCTGCTAAGTCGAGTCAGGCTCTGAATCCAAATTGTCTGACTTTCAGAGCCCATGCACTTAACCCCTATGCTCAGTGGTCTACCATGTAAGGAGGTGACATTGGCTTTGGAGTCAGGGCGGCCTGGGTTAGACTCCTCACTTAGCTGGGTAACAGGCAAGTTAGTCTTATCTGTAAAATGGGGTTTTCACTGACACGTATGGAGTTCTTTTGAGGATTAAATGAGAGGATGTATATAAAACACGTAACAGAGAAGCTGCACATAATCTACCCTGACTTCCAGGGAGCCTAAGAGACCTTCTGTCTGTGACTCTCCTCCCACAGCCAACAACAGGTCCTCTGCAAACGTTTGCAGAATGACTCACTCTCCACTCAGGCCATACAGACTACACGTTAATCATTCATTCATTCATTCATTCATTTATCACACAATTATTGAGCACCTACTGTACGCCAGGTACAGTGCTCAGGCCATGGGGGATAAGAAGGTGAGGAAAGGAGATATGGTCACTGCCCTCGCAGACCATACCCTAGTGGAATTTTCTGTGTACAGACTCCAGGGTATGCAAAAGACAGTGTAGACAGGCAAGGCACATAGCTGCTAGTGGGTTGGGAAAGAGAGGTAAAATAAGGCCATCAAGATGAAGAGGTAAAACGAGGACATCACAGTGAAGATTAAGATAAACGTCTTAAGAGACTGGGGAATAGAGAGCTGAAAGGGAGAGAACTCCCATCAAAGGAAAGAGAAATTCCACTGGTGGATGGATCAGGCAAAGCTTGTGAAGGGAAAGGAAGGGGCCAAAGGTAGAAGCCTGGAGGTGCATGCCAGGTGATTGGTGCCTTATTATTGAGGATAGTAACCAACTATTCCCTCCTAGCAGTTTCACTGAAGAGGGGGCACTGAGACAGTAGAGGTTCCTCTAGAATCAGTAAGGGACAGATTACTAACCAAGTGAAAATACTCCCATCCCATGCCAGGCACTGGACTGGACTCCAATCCTCACCACTTGTGAGTGGGCCCCCACTTCACAGATGAGAACATTGAGGCTTACAGACGTTCAGTCGCTTGAATTCAAGTTCCTGAATGGGGGAGTCAGCATGCAAACCTGGATCCATTTCGTTCCAAAGGCCACACTCTTTCCATCATAGGACACATTGACTCTTTCCTTTACTGAACAGGCAGGAAGCTCAGTGAACTTTCTCACTCAGATCTGATAACTCAGGGGAGGGGGGTCTGAGGCAGTGTTTCCTGTGATCTAAAGGAATGGCAGTGTCTTCCTTATGAAGGAGGCAGTACCTGGTGCCACACAGGGTCATTGACAGGAAGAGGTCAAGGCCATCGGGCAGTGTGGCATAGTGAGAGGCTGCAGAGAACAGCAGTTGCTGTCAGGCAGACCTGGGCTTCCATCTCAGCTGGGCAAGGTTTTTTAACCTCTTTAAGTCTCAGTTTCCTCATCTGTAAAGTAGAAGGTAAACCAGTAGTACTTACCATAGGATTAAATCAGTTGATACAAGAGGAGTTCCAGCAAATGCATGTATATGGTAAGCAGCCAGTGCGTATTACTAGTTATCAGTGTTCTTTTACTAGAAGGTTGTAGGACAGTGCTAAGTCCTCAGGATGCAGCTACCCTGCTTCCTTTTTTCCAGAGCCTGACAACATCCTGGCCACCATACCCCTAACCCATGAGTCAAGTGGGTGCTTCATGAGCTTATGAATTTTTATAAGGTTCTATTTTTGCAATTTCATGTAATGCTCCAGTGCCATTGGACACGTCAGCTCCTGACCTTTCAGCCGGTGGAGTGCTTCCCATAAACAGAGCCATAAAAGCCCACTGGTTTTCTCTTGGCGTGTGAGTGTGTTTGGTGCTCTCCCTCTCTCCTTCACTATTTGAATAGTGATGTCATATTCCAATATCCTCTCACCTCTACTGAAAAAGCCCTCCGCGTGATTCCCTCCTGAGCGCTCAGCAATCCCCAGAGGGGAAGTTGTGGTTTCAACAAGGTGCAGGCATCACGAAACCGAGAGAGAACTGGCAGGGTGGAGAAGTTACTCAAAGGTAGGAGACAGAGAAAAACACCCACGTGATGTATAAATCTCCAGTCAGTGGCCAGTGGCCGAGTCAGGTTTTTTTTTTTTTTTTAAGGCTTGCTGTTAAGACGCTGGCATAACAACATTTAAGGACATATAAATAGAATAAAGCATCCACCCATTTCCTCCCCTAAATGCGAGCCCAACTATTTTCCTCTGTGACTGCTTTCAGTTTTTACACATATTTTTGTGAACTTTATAATCAAGCTGTAGGTTTAATTTGGAGTCCTTCTCTGGTCTCTTAATGTTCTTTCAGGAAGGATTCTTCTGCATTGCTGCAATATCTTCACACTCATGGCGGAGGCTGTGGTGTCCAGCTTCCTTCCTGAGACTCACTCACTCGCTCCAGTGTCTTGGTCCCAAGTAATCCTAGGGATGAGTGGAATAAAGTCTTTGGTTCAAGCCTTGGTTCTGCCATACTAGCCATTTAGTGACTGCCTAGTGCCCCAGGCCTTGGTTTCCACATCTGTGACGGAGCTGCTGTAAGGTTTTGAAGCATATCCAGACCTGTCAGAGAATTGCTTCAACAAACGGCAGCTATGAATAGAGATGTGCCGTGGTTTACCTGTTGTTGGATAGTCCTAACCAACACCACGATGGACATCTGTAATAAAGTTTCTTTTCCTTTTGACTTTTCTTTTGATTATTTGGCCCAAGGGTATAGACATCTTTGTGGCTTTTGATAGGCAATGTCAGTTTGCCTTCTAGAAAGCTGATACCAATTCACAGAGTTGGCAGCGTAACCTGCATTTGATCCAAAGCTAGCAGCAAAGGAAGGTGCGGGGACTAGTAACGTAGTTCAACAATAGGCAGGTTCTTTAGGAACCAAGATGCAGCAGTTAGTGGAACTTTTGTGCTGGAAGCCAGCAATTGGCAAGATGGTGTGGAGGTCGTGGAAGTTAGGCTGGGCATAGTTACAGACCAACCAAAGGCAGATATTTATTTTCTGGGTGTTTGTTAAACAGGTACTGCAGTAGGGCTCAATTCTTTGATATTAAAATGTGACTCTTCCCAGATATATTTCTGGCGTAAAGCCTAAACAAAACTTCTGCTTAAATCTTGCCTTTATGGTTAACTCTCTTCCTCTAATTGCTGCATCTCTAGTTCTTTCCGTGGGGAGTTAATTAACCTGTTAAATAGAAGTTGCTCCATTTATCTATTCTTCATTTTTATAATACATTGAAGCTATTGCTTTGCTGGTTTTTATATTCCACTTAGCTAGACTGTAAACCTCACTGCACAAACACTATTTTCCCATTTGTGGGGTGGGAAGGTCAGTGCTATGATATTTTCATTTACGCTTTACGACTTAACACAATACCTCTTCAGTGGGGTGGAGAGAGCACTGAGTTGAGAATTGTTTGATCCAGGTTCAGGGCCCTGTTCTCTCAATACCTTATAGTGTAATTTGGGGCAATCACTTCCTCTTCCCCAAATTCTGATGCTTCCCTCCATGGAGACTCCCTGCTGTGGGGGCCATGTTACAGGTGACAGGTAGGAATATAGCCCTTCGACCAGAGTCTCCTTAAATTATTTTTCATTTCTGGGACTTCCCTGGCGGTCCAGTGGTTAAGACTCTGCGCTTCCAGTGCAGGGGGCGTGGGTTCGATCCCTGGTCGGGGAACTAAGTTCCCACATGCCGGTGCAGTGAGGCCAAATAAATGAACAAAATTATTTTTCATTGCTAAGTGTTAAGATGATCTGAATTCCTAAGTTCAAGGGCATGGTTTCCTTGACTCTGCCCTGTCCATCATCCACCTATACTGTTCTACAGCCCCATGGGAACTGCTGCAGGAATCCACACCTTTAAATTGAAGACACTGAACTAGGTAATATTGAAGGTCTCCATCTAGCTCTTATTTCCAAAAAAGATTTAGAAAATGTTGGAATTGACCCAGGAAAAACACTTGGGCAATGAAAAGTACTAAGGTCATTATTCCTTTTCTTAAGTTTGATTTACAATGGTGATAACTGAAAACAAACCTAGTGTCCAACACTAGGGGATGGTTAAGCAAATTGTGGCACATTCACATCATGCAATGTTTGGGGGGCCATTAAAAATATAAGAGTTTGAAAGAACATGGAAAAAGACTTCTGGGATAATGTTCAGTTAATAAAATCAAGTATGACGTCAACTAAGTACTAAAAACATGGCTGTGTAGAGGAAAAAAAAAAAAACTGGAAGGAAATATCCAAAGTGCCTATAATGACGTTTTTCTGGGTATTCAGATTTTTTTTTTTTAATTAATTAATTTATTTATGGCTGCGTTGGGTCTCTCGTTTCTGTGCGAGGGCTTTCTCTAGTTGCGGCAAGTGGGGGCCACTCCTCATCGCGGTGCGCGGGCCTCTCACTATCGCGGCCCCTCTTGTTGCAGAGCACAGGCTCCAGACGCGCAGGGTCAGTAATTGTGGCTCACGGGCCCAGTTGCTCCGCGGCATGTGGGATCCTCCCAGACCAGGGCTCGAACCCGTGTCCCCTGCATTGGCAGGCAGACTCTCAACCACTGCGCCACCAGGGAGGCCCCCAGATTTTGAATGATTTTATTTTTTCAACTTTTCTATATTTTACCAAATTTTATATAATTTATTTCTATTTTTTTAATAACCAGAAAAAAATTTTACTCAGGTGTTATAAAATTTTTGAGACTACTTTAATCTAACCAGGAATCAAATCACCCCAAGGTTTAAAATTTTCTAGTATTAGAAAGTAAGGCCAGGGCTTCCCTGGTGGTGCAGTGGTTAAGAATCTGCCTGCCAATGCAGGCGACAAGGGTTCAAGCCCTGGTCCGGGAAGTTCCCACATGCCGCGGAGCAACGAAGCCCGTCAGCCACAACTACTGAGCCTGCGCTCTAGAGCCTGCGAGCCACAACTACTGAGCCCTCGCGCCACAGCTACTGAAGCCCACGTGCCAAGAGCCCATGCTCTTCAACAAGAGAAGCCAACGCAATGAGAAGCCCACACACTGCAACAAAGAGTAGCCCCCGCTCGCCGCAACTAGAGAAAGCACACACGCGGCAAGGAAGACCCAACGCAGCCAAAAATAAATAAATAAAATAAATAAATAAATTTTAAAAAATAAGAAAGTAAGGTCAGAACAGTCAATTATGACATTAAAATAAAAATACGAATGAGAAAAATGGGCAAAATTTCCTGCTTTTTACAAAAATAAAACTACTCAGCATGATATATAAAAGTGTTTTAAATTTGAGTCAGAGAACATGGGTTCAAATCCCAATAGAATTCTGGCTGAATGACCTTGGGCACAATTAACTAATATTTCTGTCAGTTTCATCTGGGCCATAAAATGTACCTCTCAGGGTTGCTGTAAAATCAAATGAGACAACGTCTATAGAACTCTTCTGTAAAATGTTAAGTTTAATAGGGGAGGATAATAACTGGGAGAAAAAAGGGAAGGGGCGCTTCTCTGCTTTCATTTGAAGGAATAGAGCAAGATTTTTCAAACCGTGGGTCCTGACCCATTTAATGGGTTATAAAATCAATTTATTGGTTCACAAACAGAAAGCAGTTATTTTAAAAAGAATATGATTGTATGGCAGAGTAATGACATTGTTTTGTGAAGTATACACATCAGATGATAAGTAAAACATGTATCTTACTGCCCTGAGGACCTAAGATGACTGCATAGGGCCGGAGAGTCTTTGGCTTTGAGGTCAATACCCATGGGGAGACCAGAATAGCAAAGGCCCCTTTCTCATGTTTGCTGCATGAAACTCAACGGAATTAATGTCTGGTGGCTCGTGAGTTAGTTTCAGGAGGAGAGGGGAAGTTAAAGAGGGGGATGGTTTACTCTACTGCCTGACAGTAAAATATTTACATTTGTAACATGCTCTGCCATTTGTAAATATTTTAGCGCTTAGGATCCATCCTTCCTTCCTTCTTCCCCCGGCCCCCCCCCCAAAAAAACAACTTATTAGGCACTCAGTTTTGTGGACTGAATTATGTCCCCCTCAAATTCACATGCTTAAGTTCTAACACCCAATAGGACTGTATTTGGAGATAGGAACTTTAAAGAGATAATTAAAATAAAATGAGGTCATAAGAGTGGAGCCCTAATCCAATATAACTGGTGTCCTTTTAAGATGACGAAGAGAAACCAGGGGTATACACACACAGAGAAAAGGCCTTGTGAAGACATAGTGAGAAGGCGGTCGTCTACAAGTCAAGGAGAGAGGCCTCAGGTGAAACCAAACCTGCTGATATCTTGATCTTGGACTTCCAGCCTCCAGAACTGTGAGAAAATAAATTTCTGTTGCTTAAGCCACTCAGTCAGTGATATTTTGTTAAAAGCTCTAGCAAACTTATACACTACTATGTGCCACGTTTGGTCCTAGGTCCTGGGGGATCCAGAGGTGAAAAGATCAGGCCCCTGTCTTCCTGGAGACAGATACACAAATAAGTACTTAAAATACAATATATTAATTGCAGTATGATGCTAAATGCTGCTCAAGGTTCAAAGGGGCTCAGAGGTAGCTGTCTCTAAGTCTTCCCAAGGGAGTCAGGGGTAGCGTCTCAGAGGAGGAAATTCTAGAGGCTTTTTCATTCATCCTATTTTCTGACACTGTTAATGCCAGATCAAAGTACAGGTTCCCGATTTGGATACCTTTATTTCTAATCTCTGACTATACCTATAGCAGACACAGGGTCTCAGGTTGTAGGTATACCTGTGACACCTACACAGGAACTGCAGTGGTCTTAAAGGGACATGTGGAGGGGACCATCAAAGGCTCTAATGGAGGGACATTCAGGGCTAATGTAGGTTGTTGAATGCATGGAAGGCCCAGAAGTGACAGAGATAGCTCACAGAGACACGGTTCTGACTCTCTCCGCACAGGGAATTAATCCTTGCCCTCTCCACACATGGTGCCCTGTAAGCCTCTAGAGAATTTTCTTCATGAGTGATGTGTCTCCCCCCAACCCCCCCCGGAAGTTTCTAGCTTTAGATGGCAAAGCCTGGGATCACTTCCAACATCTTACTCCAAACCTTTATTCTCTACGTGAAGGGCCTGCAAGCTCTTTCTGTAAAGGGCAAGATGGTAAATACTTTTGGCTTCAAGCACAATATAGTCTGTCCAACTGCTGGACTCAGCCATTGTAGTATAAAAGTGGCCAGAGTTAATATGTAAACAAACTAACGTGGCTGTGTACCAACAAGATTTTACTTATAGACACTGAAATTTGAATCTCATATAATTTTCGCATGTCATGAAATGTGATTTTTTGTTTGTTTTCTTTTCAACCATTCAAAAATGTACAAACCATTCTCAAGTCATGGGTATTCAAAACAGGGGGCTGTAGTTTTCCCACCCCTGACTCACATGGTCACGTATATTTTTCATGAATTTGATGCTTTTTTTCCCCCCAAGTGAATCCAGAGAATCCTAATAGTATCAAGAAGAAAGTTAAGGATGGTTGAGTTTGCTTTACAGCTTTTGAGTTTTCATAAATCAGTTCTGAAGTTCTCTATGACAATAGGCCAAGGGAATTTTAATAAAAGAACTTATCCCTATATTTTAATAAATTCATTTAAAATACCCTAGGGGGGAAAAATAATAATAAAATAAGATACCCTAGCGGGGGACTTCCCTGGTGGCGCAGTGGTTAAGAATCCACCTGCCAATGCAGGGGACACAGGTTCGATCCCACAGGCCACGGAGCAACTAAGCGCGTGCGCCACAATGACTGAGCCTGCGCCCTAGAGCCCGTGAGCCACAACTACTGAGCACACGTGCCACAACTACTGAAGCTAGCGCGTCTAGAGCCCATGCTCTGCAACAAGAGAAGCCACCGCAATGAGAAGCCCGCGCACCACAACGAAGAGTAGCCCTTGCTCGCCGCAACTACAGAAAGCCTGTGCGCGGCAACGAAGACCCAATGCAGCCAAAAATAAATAAGTAAATAAATTTATTAAAACAAACAAACAAACTATAAAATACCCTAGGGGTATTTGCATAGTGACTTGGGGCAACTCTTCCCCTGGCTGGGCCTTGGTTTCCCCATTTGTAAACAAAGGGGCTGATTTAGGCAACCGCTCAGGCCCCTCCCTCTCCAAAATTCCAGTGTCCTGGAAAGAGGTACCCCACCCCCATCTCGTGCTAATGTTGAGGCTTGCCACCACCCTTGTGCTCTGCCTCTGACCATGCGCTTGGGGTCTGTGGACTTTGAGGCACTCTGCTCAGTTTAGCTCCCTTTCCCCTGTTAATCTTTAAGAAAGAAAGGATTAAATACACAGAATTGGAGAGCTGGGCCCTTTGCATCTTTCTTGGCAACAACACTTGGGTGGCCCCTTCGAGGAACTTACTTCCTCATCTTTGTTCTCTTTCCCAGCCTATTTCAAAGAACCCTTTGGAGAACTTGCTGTCAGATTTGGCATGCCCATTCCCATGGGGAAAGGGACAGACTCTGGGTCCCCACGAGGCTCTGGGCTGGCTCAGGGGACCCCATCTCAGTTTCTCTTGCAGGAAGTGATTATGGCCTGAGGGCCCTAGACACTGTTTATAGGCCACAATCATTGCCAGTGAAAGAAAAATGCCCAGGGCAATGTAATTAAATGTAAATGAGATTATTACTGGAACAAGGTTTTTTTTTTTTGTTTTTGTGTTTTTCCTTCTTTAAGAAAAAAACCCCAGCAGGTTCATGGAGTCAGAGTAGCAGAGTTCAGGGCCTCTCACTCTAGAACAACCCCAGTTACACGTATGAAAACTAATCGGCAGATGGCCACCCTTTATCGTCACAATTCCCCCCTCTTCCTACCACCATGCTAAGAAGTCAGGCGTTCACAGCCTGTCTGGGACGGTTTCTCAAAACCAGGTGGGCTCAGAGGAACCAGAGAGGCTGAAGTCGGGTTCAATATAATCTGATTAAATGACCTGGTCTGGTTATGGCCCCAGTACTGCAGCAGCGTTGGGGGTAGGGGAGAGGATGGGGGGCCCTGGGCCCATGAGTGTGCATGCCTGAAGGAGGCTGCCTTGGTACACTTATGCTTGAAGACTCAGAAAAAAAATATTGTTCACATTAGTCACTAGAGAGGGAAGTGACTGCCCTTCAAGGAAATACATTGAAGTTTCCTGTGGTTAACCCAGGGAAACAGTGGTTCTTCCTTCTCCCGTCACCTAGGATACTATGAACAGACTTTCACCGTAACCACACATATTTCCTGTCTGTATTTTCCTGTAGCCTTTGAGCTCTAAGCTTTGACAGTCTGGGTCTTTCTTTTTTAAACTTTGTTGCTCTTTTCCAACCTCTTACCTCCAACCCACATGGCCTGTGTCCATAGCACAGTATCTGTCTTGCATTAGACCTTTGCTAGTCAGTGTGGTCTGGGGACCAGCAGCACCGGCGTCACTGGGGCGTCTGTTAAAAATGCAGAACCTCAGGCCCCACCCTAGACCTCCTTAATTAGGATCTGTGCTTAAAAAATCTCCCTGGGTGATTTCTGGTACATTAAAGTCTGAGAAGCACTGAATTAGAGAACAGGTGTTTGCTGAGTGTATAATGATGACATGGTGTTGCTGTCACTCTCTTTGCCACTCTCTTGGTGTGTGTGTTTTTTTTTAATGGCCGGCGCATGCTGCGTGGCATGCGGGATTCTAGTTCCCTGACCAGATATCAAACCCGCGCCCCCTGCACTGGAATTGCTGTGGAATCTTAACCACTGGACCACCAGGGAATTCCCCCACTGGTGTGCGATTTGTAGCAAGCAGTTTAACAGACTTGGGCCTCAACTGCCTTTGGACTAGATCAAATCAGACAAAAGCAATATTTTAAGCAGAACTTCACAGAATTATAAGATGAACCAGGCATGAGCCCTGCCCTCAAGAGGTTTCGATTCCAGTGATGGAGATGAGACAAATATGCAAGTAGTGATAATACAGGGTGAAAAGTGGCAGGTGCCCCGAGAGAAGTACAGAGAAGGGGCTCTGGGCTTCAGAGAAAGAGGAGGCTCCTGCTAGCTCGTCCTGCAGTTCTGCCCTTCTGTGGCTTCAAAGGAAAAATGGGGCTTCCCTGGTGGCGCAGTGGTTGAGAGTCTGCCTGCCAATGCAGGGGACACGGGTTCGAGCCCTGGTCTGGGAAGATCCCACATGCCGCAGAGCAACTAGGCCCGTGCGCCACAACTACTGAGCCTGCATGTCTGGAGCCTGTGCTCCGCAACAAGAGAGGCCGCGACAGTGAGAGGCCCGCGCACTGCGATGAAGAGTGGCCCCCGCTTGCCGCAACTAGAGAAAGCCCTTGCACTGAAACGAAGACCCAACACAGACATAAATAAATAAATAAATAATAAAAATAAAGGAATTCCTTTAAAAAAAAAAAAAAAAAGGAAAAATGAATTTCATGTGGAAGGGCTGGTTGAGACACCTCACACTTTACAAGCTACCGTGAAGTAAGGTCCACAAACGCTGCTGCCACTGTTCAGGAGGAAGGGGAGTTGCTTAGGAGGAATGTCAAAGATTCTAAGTAGGCGAATAAATGAAAATAAAAAGAAAAAAAAGAGAAAAACCACAGAAAAGTTTCTATTTTCCCATCCATGTTCAGTATCACCCAGACTGTGAGATTTGGAGATCAGGGGCCTCGTCCTATTCTTCTCTGTGTCCCCAGGGTGTGGCACAGTGTGTGAGCCACAGCGAGAGCTCGATAAACATTTGTAGGACTGAACCGAACTGCAATGATTTTCTTTTTTTTTTAAATAAATTTATTTATTTTTGGCTGTGTTGGGTCTTCGTTTCTGTGCAAGGGCTTTCTCTAGTTGCGGCGAGTGGGGGCCACTCTTCATCGTGGTGCGGGGGCCTCTCACTATCGCAGCCTCTCTTGTTGCAGAGCACAGCCTCCAGATGCACAGGCTCAGTAGTTGTGGCTCACGGGCCCAGTTGCTCCGCGGCATGTGGGATCTTCCCAGACCAGGGCTCGAACCCGTGTCCCCTGCATTGGCAGACAGATTCTCAACCACTGCGCCACCAGGGAAGCCCTGCAATGATTTTCATGAGCAAGACAAACACACCTTTGGGATGGAGGAACACAGTCTTCTCTTGGGTAGTTTCAAGGCAGTGTGAACAAAATCCTGCAGTGTAGCAAGTTATTATCCTGTCTTCATTCTAGAAAGGCAGATTGTAGAAAGTATCTCCTTTAGTTGCTCAGGCTTGAGTGGGAATTTTCTGAGGACCACGTTTCACTCTTCTTCCAATAAGCCTTGTGCATTTCTAAGGTCCATGAAGAAGAGCTAATCAGTGATGTGCCTTGACATTTGACTGTTAGCATTGTTGGGAATAAATCTCAATACACAGAAAGCTCTTTAGAACAATTCTTTAGCTCTTCTAATACTCCACAAGTTGGGTCAATAGAATTGCTTCCATTTTAAATAACAAAAAAGCTAGGCATATTTTCTGTCCATTGTCACCAAATATAACTGGGAGAGAACTTTGGTTTATGGGTTAAAACATGTCCACTGGAGTCACTGGACCCTATGTCTATTTCCATAGAAAGAGAGAGGAAAGATGGACAAGGTTCTTGGATTTCTATTTCTGATGTCAAGTTTCTCCTTTGAGTACATTTAAAACTATAGACTTTAGAACCTGGAATCTTGGATATCATTCATTCATTCATCATAAAGAAATTTCTGGAGACATCTGGTTAATGAGACAGACTGACTGACATGGGCTTGCTTGTCAACAAATTCATAGAAAATCTGGATTAAGTGGAACAAAAAAAATTTTTTCCCCAAATACATTGTTAAGCTTGTAAGAAATAAATAAAGAGAAGGGTTCAAAGCTAGAGTAGCAAGTAGGCACCGAGAGCATGATGCTTGACCAGGGTCTCAGATTCAGAGATAGGTTTTAGGTGCTGGAGAGGCTAAGTTTCAATATTAAGTGAAGGCATAGAAGAGAAACTCTGAGGATAAGGAGAGGTGAGGAAGTGGGGTGAATTCTAAGGGCTCCCCTGTACACGAATGGCAACTGGAAAGCTGCTCACCAGCCCAGGGAATTTACAAGGAATCTTAATACCCACCTGGGACTCTGGATGGAAGAATAGACACTCATGAGAAATTGTAAACCAAAGCCTGTGTCATATGTCAGTGTGGAGTTTGAATTTATAATATCCAGGTGGGGCAGTGTAAGAACCAGTTGAAACCAGTAAAACCACTAGGGCCCTACAAGAGGCATATGTGAGACTTCACAAAAGATAATTCCTGCTGAAGAAGAGCCCATGATAAAAACTTACAAATTACACAAGGAACCAAAGCAACATGAGGGAGAGTTAACAGAGACAGTAAGTGGGAGCATTTGTATCCACAAAACTATCGATAATAGAACATTCTGAAAAGATTATAAAATGCGTGTGTTTAAAATATTTAAAGAGGTAAAAGGCTAAGAATGGGATACTAAAAAGGAATCAGGATATCTGAAAATGTTGAATTTTTAAAAATGAAAAATATAGGTCATTGAAACCAAAAACTTAATGGATTGGCTAGATGATAGAACAGCTACAAATGAATAGAAAATCAGTGATATTAAATATGGATCTAAGGAAGTCACCCAAAATGAAACATGGATAAGTAAAGAGATGTATGTTATGGAAGGAGGTTAAGAGACATGAAATATAGAATGAGAAGGTCCAACATACTCTTAATAGAGATTCTAAAAGAGAGTCTAGAGAAAATGTAGAAATGGCAATATTTAAAGAGATGCTGGCTTCCAAATTTGAAAAAAAGATATGAGTCCTTAGGTTAAAGGAGTATCCTGAGTCCCATGCAGGATAAATAAAAGCAACTATACCCTTAGGCACATCAGCATAATGAAGCTGCAAAAATAATACAGACCAAAACAAAACAGAACACAAAAATGTTTAAAGCTACCAGAGATAAATACAAACACATTTCCTATACAGGAATGTCAGTTAGACTGAAACAAGACCTCTCATCAGCCACCAAAGGTACCAGAACACAGTGGAAATAATCTTCAAAGAGCAAAGGAAGAATAACCATTGGTGTAGAAATTTATACCCAGCTGAAGTATTATTTGAGAGAGATGGCAAAATAATGATATTTTCAGGCAAAGACAGAGTTTATCGTCACAAACCCTCACTGAAAGGACTACTAAAGGATGCACTTCAAGAAGAAGAGAATTGAGTCCAGATAGAAGGAGTGGTATTGCAAGAAGCAATATGAGCAAAAATAAAGTATACATGTAAGCATACTGCTATATCTAAATAATCATCGGCTATAAAATTTTTTAAAACAGTAATCTGAGTGAGTTTAAAAATAGAATGAAACTAAAACAGCAAGGTACAGGATTTAGGAAGAACAAGTTAAAGTATTCTAAAGTTTTTCTATTGGGGGAGATACTGGTTAACTTTATAGTCAGTAAGACAAGAATTTATGTTAAAATTTTAAAGGTTCCTACCAAAAGAATGGCAATAAAATGCAAAACTTCCAAACCAAACAAAATACAGTCAATTTGGTAGAATGCAAAAAAAGAAAAGATCAAAAGAAAACACAAAACAAAATGGTAGAAATAAGTTCACAAATA
This sequence comes from Balaenoptera borealis, assembly GCF_965194805.1. NCBI lineage: Eukaryota > Metazoa > Chordata > Mammalia > Artiodactyla > Balaenopteridae > Balaenoptera > Balaenoptera borealis. Next base: position 40,059,213 of record NC_138879.1, read on the forward strand.
TCGGTAATCACAATGACTCTAATTGGATGAAACTTAAAATTTCTGAACACACACTTGATGCCAGGCACTGTTCTATGCACTGGGGATAGGAAAATAGATAAACTACAGCTTCTGTCTTCAAGAAGCTCACAGTCTAGTGGGTGGGGGTGTGGGGACAAATGAAGCAATAATAACAATGGACTAAGTGTTATGATAAAGGGGAACACAGAGTGCTGTGGGGCTAAAAGGAGGGGCACCTAACTCAGCCTGTAGGGAGAGGGTTGGCGAAGACTTCCTGAAGATGGTGACCCTTCAGCTGCATCCTGAAGGATGAGTAAGAAGGCACAGGGGATAGGAGGGGTGCACCAGGCAAAGGTAACAGCATGGGCCAAGGCACAGAAGTGTGAGAGAACATGGCACGTTCTGGTCCAACCTTCTTTTGTTATGGATGAGGAAACTGAACCTCAACGTAAGGAGACTATCCCAAGGTCACCCAGCTGATCAGTAACAGAACCAGGATTTGGACCCAAGACTCCCACCTCCTCGTACACCGCCTTTCTACTGTACCATGGTGTCTTAGATGTGTAGCAGGAGGGTTGGGGACTGCATGTCACTGAGACGCCAGCCGACTTTGAAAAAGAGCTGCCTTTGGGTGTAGGTGCTGGCTATGTCTCTGGCCTATCCTGGGCTGGGGCAGAGCCAGGAACTTGGCAGTTTCCAGAGCTGAGCAGCCCAACTCACCCCAAGGAAGCCATGGCACCGATGCCCAGTGTAATCATTAACTCCAAGTTCACAGGGCTGGAGCTGGAATGCACGGGACCTCGGGAGCAGTCCGGGTCTCCAGGGAGCTAAGGAAAGATGGCTCTTGAGATGGGAAGGGACCCAAGTTTAGAATGGGGTCTTTTGTTCCTGATTGGGTCTATACCCTGGGCTCAGGAATAAGGGCTCTTGCTGTTCCTTTCAATTTTGTTGGAGTTTACCCATCATGTTGTTAGCTTGATTTCAGGATCCCTGTCAATGTTCACAGCATATCATACTTGCCTCTGCCTCAGCCCTTACCCTGCATGGTAAGTCTTTACTCATCCATCTACCCCAATAAACTGTGACCTCCTGGAGGGGAGGACTCAGTCTTTTATCTCAGCACCCTCGGTGCCTGGCACAGCCTGGCACGTGGTAGGTGCTCATTAAATGTTTGCTGACTGGTTGAATAAATGAGACCCTAACTCTGCATAAAGGTATTCCAAAGCACATGCCTTTTTTTTTTTTTAATTAAAAGAAATGAAGAGTGATTTTGCATAAAGAGTTCAACAGAGGTTCACGAACATCTCTTGAGATGTTCTGTGGTGTCTTAAAACTTCATAGAGCCAAGATGAGGTCCACTGGTCTAAACGGGATGGAATGTTCTTAAGGAGATGAGTCTTCTCTTTCTCCCTGAGTGTTTGGATGACAGCAGGGCATATTGAAGGTTGCTTGGGCACGCATGGGAGAGGGGTGCTCTTCAAGCATGAGGTGACATTTTATTGAGGAAACAAAAGCCCCATAGAGGGCAAATTCCACCAGCATAATAAAGCTAACTGCTGCTTATAATTTCTGAAAGCCTGCAGCCTGCAGTTGAAAAGACTGTTGGTAGTAGCATTACCAAACCTTGAGAACACAACTTTAAAGAGAACAGAAGATTCCACAGAAGAAAACTTCCACTGGAGGGTGAGGTGCAGGTGTTGGCAAAATTTTTGTTTCTTTCTGGTGAATCTGATTTTCCTGATCTGCAAAGTAGAGGCACTTATCTCTTCTTCACAGGCACTTGTCCGGATTAAATGGAATAATGGCAAAAGGGCCTTGGTACCTAGAAGACGCTCAGTCATGGTGCAGACATTTTCTCTCTCTCTCTCTCTCTCAAGAATCCTGAACCTATACAGAAACAGAGATGTGGAAATAAATTCTGCTCTTACGGCCATGTGACTGGTACCCAGGGACTCAGCAGCCCCGTCTGGAAGGGACAGAGTCACTCTGCTGACTCCTGGCTTCCAGTGCAAATGTTTGCTGGTAGTGTTGTATAGTCAGCCCTGGAGGATGCTGGGAGAAGAAACGTTCCTTGTAGGAATAGTCACTCCCCTGGAAAAGCCAGCTTGCCCGGTTGGAGTTGAGCCAGAAAAGCTGAGTCTCACCCTAGCAAATTCTCTATCACTCCAAGGTCCTGGATACTCTGGGAAGACTGCCCAACGTCAGGGAGCCTCCTTCTGTACCAGCCTCTTGGTCCTTGCTGGTTGGTGGCATACAATCCAACCAGTTTGCATGTACCTCTTTCCACCACCTGTAAGTTCTCAGAGATCTGTAAGTTCTTTAGAATTCTAGCACTCAGTGATTGTTACGTGAGTTAATTCAGGAAAGACCCAGGCTTGGATTCCTCCAGCTTCCCACCTGCCCTGGGTCCCAGCACCATCTGGAGCAAGTCACTGAGCTGCCCTGTTCACCTGATTTCTTTCCCCTTGGCCTTTCCATTTCTCTCCCTTGCCCCAAGGAACTGATATGAAATGAGAAGTAAACTGCCAAAGGAGATCCTCTCCTGGGGCAAATTTCCTGTCTTGGCTTACGGGCACAGAGACCCTGAGTGGGGAGGCCAGTGCCGGGCACTCTTCTAGAACCAGCCCTGGGGTAACAGATGCAGGGAGCATCCACCCTTTCATGGCAGGGCGGGGGTGGTTAAAAAGAGGAGGAGGAAAAAGAAAGACTGCGTAGGAGACCCCAAGGCTGCCCCTATTCCTCCAACCCTGCCCCATCCCGAAACTGTCAGTCTCCACCGAGTCTCAGCAAGAGAGAGAGAGAGAGAAAGAGTGAGAGAGAGACAGAGAGACAGAGAGAAAGTGGGGGTGGGGGAGAAAGAGACGGAGGGGGGAAATCAAAGAAAATTGCAAAAGTCAATGGCCTGGAACAAGAGGCAGCCTCAGCAACTGCAGTGTGACTTTGATTCCCCTATCATAACCCTGAATTAAAAATTCAGGCAATTATCTGCATGGCTTCCTTCTGATTAGAACGAGCCGGAGCCTCATTAATGCATCGGCACAGAGGAAAGCCATTAGGGTCTGTGAAATGGAATGTTTCTCTGAGAACAGGTTCCGCTTGATGTAGAATACCCAGCAAAAAGAAATTTCACACATTTTTGAGCTCAGAGTCACAGGACGGCAGGCACCCTGCTTCGGGGCTGCAGACCCCGCCACGGTCATCCCCTCTCAGCTGGCTCTGGGTGAAAGCCACCTTTGTTTCCCAGCCTCTCTCTGGTACCTCCATCTGCTGGAGTTGTGTGGAGGGAGGGTGAGGGAGTTGAGGGGCCAGAAGGGACTTCGTGGCCGTCCTAAGACACCAAGTCAGCCTGGATGCCTGATCTCAAAGTCCTCAAGCCACGAGGAGCACCGGAACTTTGGGGGAATTCACTGCCCTCCTTTGCTAGAAGAACCAGAAGCAAGCTTGTCGGGGACAGAGAAGGTCCGAGACTCCAGAAAAGATCAGAGTATCTGCATGACCCCAAGAGTCTTGGTGCTTTCCTGACCCATGTAGTTACTTGGGCATCCCAAGGTGGCCCAAGCAGGATCTGGTGAAGCTGAGGCAGCCGTGGGGGCTTGTTGCTTAGAAAGGGGTGAAGGGTTGGAGGTAAGGAGGGCACCCTTTATTCATCTTTTATTCTGTGAGCCCAGAGCTTCCAGAGATGCAAATCTACCACCCCGTGCCTAAGGGGGTGAACATCCACACGATATCTGGCATTCGGAGGTTCTCGTGCACCCCTCTTTGGGATTTCTAGGGTGCAGCTTTCTTCTTCAAATGACTGTGTATCGCTCACAGGGGAACCCAAGAGCAGTTTTCCAAAATAACCACCCTTGCAGTCCTGGTAAGTTCACCTCTTGGGCTTGACCCTACTTCATCTAGATTTTCCTCAAGCCAGTGGATGGCGCTTGGGTTCCCTCAATTCAGACAGCTCCACATTCCTCTAATACAGTGATTCTGGGGACACCAAACATTGATCCTTGGGATAAGTCACATAAATAATCTCTTTAGGAGAAAAGCCAATCTGACATGGTGAGAACTGGAAACCATGAAAAAGTTTTTGTAGGAAGAGAACTAGTTACAGTCAATAGGGTGCCAACCAGGAAAGCGTTATCCTTCAGTGTTTGAGCAAAGCCACATTCTTCTCCTGGCACACCTGTTGCCTATTCAGTGTTAAAAACCAGGGCCAAGTGTCTGCAAAGCTGTAAACACAGCCAGACCGTAATCAGAATAATGGAGTCAGTGTGTAGCTGACACAATTTGTACCAATGGCGCCCCCTACTGGACAGCAGCAACCCTAGGCATCCTAGGCAACCCTAGTGGTCATTCAGGTTTTCAGAATGTTTCCAGTCCCGTCCCACGTTGGAAGGGACATTCCTGGTCACCAGGGAGTTTTTCTGCAGCATGTTTTCAATACTGCAGACAGTTTTATGGATGAAGGCTCCTAGAGGTTACTTCACCCTCTAACACAAACAAGATGCTTGGTGATTCAACCATGTTCTTTGTGGGCTCTGAGGGTCCGATTTTTCTAACACTTTACTCTCTCTGGACCAACACTCACCAGAGTCAAATGCAGTTGAGAATGACTTGTGACTACAGATGATCCCTGTGTAAAGGGCTGACCTAAAGGCACCTGGAGTCTTGGGTGGGTGGAGGTTATCTCTCAAGCTTCACCGGCTGGTATGAGAGTAAAAGGGGCCGGCCAAAGGTCAGGAATGTGGGCCTTCTGGAGAGGGAAGCCACCCCACCAGCTCCACAGCTGAGCTCTTCTTTCTGCTGTTGGAAAGGATCAAATCTCAGCCTTTGTACCTTAGCCCTATCCACTGCATTCCTCAATATTTTAAACATAGACTCTCTCCTTAGTCAGACTATCCCTTTCTTCCCAAGATAACCCAGTTTCTACCTTTGCACCTTGTCACTCCTTATTCGTTCAACAAATATTTTTTGGACAACTCTTATGTGCCAGACATTGTTCTAGGAAGGGGAGCTATAGCACTGAACACTGTGGAGCAGACATTCTCGTTGGGGAAACAATTATAGAAAGACAAGTGTGTGTTAGCGGTGTAAGTGCCACGAATAAGCCAAGCTGGGAGAGGGGGATAGAGGGGGGGAAGCTACTTTTTTGGGTGGAGCGGGTCTCTAAAAAGCCCTTCGGAAAAGCTTCGTGCTCCATCCACCCTGGTGAGGATCTATCTGTTTTCTCTCCTTCAAAACTGGGATTGCCTCTTCCATAAAACCTCCCCAGTTCACTTTCCCTCTCCAGTGACGTTCCCTTCAGCACATCTCTGCTCAAGCTTCTTCATCCTTAGAAAGATGTTCAGTTATATCTTGGATTATCATCTCCTGGAGAATAAGGGTCCTGGTCCTGTCTTCTATTTCTCTGCTTTGCTACCAGAGCAGGAGGGTGGGGGAGGCGGGGAGGAGACAAGCATGTCCACTATGTGCTAGAAACAGTCACACATTCCTTCATCTAATCCCCGTGAAACTCCTGCAGACTCTGGCTTATTGTCCCCATTTTATAAGCAAGTAAAGTGAGGCTTCATTTATCCAAGGGCACACAACCACTGAGTGGGGGAACTGGGGTCTGAACCCTGATCTATCTAGCATCGTGGTCTGTACTATTCCCACCCTGGAGCCTAGAGTGAGTATTTGCGAAGTGTCGTCAGTGAGTGATGAGTACAGGGAAGGGATGAGCTTTGTTTCTCGGCGAATGGCGGTGCGAAAGAAGTGAGGAAACTCCCCCTGTCTGCTGGAGATCCTTCCTTTGCTGCCTTATAACCAGGTAACCACAGGCACCTCACTTCCCCTTCCAGGGGCGCATAACCCTTCTCTGTAAATTGAGGTTAGACCACACGACCTCCCAGGTCCTTTCCAGCTCTGACATTCTAAGGAACATCATCTTCTGCAAGGAATGGGAGAGGATGGAGGGCGGGGAGAAGTCAAGCGACTTTACTGCATCGAATCTGATTTTTTTAGCAGACAGAGAATGAGATACAACAGTTTGTTCATTCAATTAAAATTCAATATATCCTGAATACCTACTACGTGCCAGACCCTGGCGTGCGCTGAGGATACAGAACTAAACTTTTAGAACATTGCCCTTACCTTGGCATATATGTAAAGGGAAAGACAAATAGGACACGAAATTATCACAATGATAATAACGGCTAACATGGCATCCACCCTTGGCCAGAAATTGTTCTGAGCACTTGAAACCTTTGGACTCATTTTAATCTTCCCAACCATCTACGAGGTGAGTACTATTATTATTCCTACTTTACAAGTGAGTAAACCGAGGCACAGAGAGGGGTGTATGCCAAAGAAGTACCGTGAACATTAATAATACACAAGTAGTGCTTATTTACGGGGCCTGAGACGTCAGGCTGAGGACAGGCCGCTATGGTGCGGTATCAACACTGGTTTGTCCACCTGATATCGCAGTAATTCCTTGCTTGACCCTGTGCCGCCTGGAATCAGCCACACACGTCCGGTTGGAGGGAAGGGCTTTTCTGGAGTGAGCAGAGAAGGCTTTAGTTTCTGAAACTCAAAATCCGTGGCTATGAAGTAACTCAGGACATGGAATAAACCGGGTGAGTTAGAGCCAGTTTCCTGCCTGCCGGGAAGAGGAGAGGGGGAGGGGGAAAGAGGCAGGTACGGACCCCCTGAGAAGCGGAGCGCTAGCCCCTGTGCCCACCTGAGCCAGATACCCAGCGGGTCCTGGGGATCGGGCCCCGGACCAGGAGGGGCTGGTGTGCAAGTCAGATGTGCCTGATGGCCCCTGTGCAGGCGTTCCCTGGGCCCTGACGTGGCGGGAGCAACGGTGCCCTGGGCTCGAGAGCAGCTGGAAGAAGAAGTCTTAGCCCTGCAAGGGTCCCTCTGGCCAGCACAGTGTACAGAGCAGAACGAATGTCTGTCTTCCTAGGAGAAGCATGGAAGGAAAAAGAGGGTAGCTGGACCCAGAGCCCCCTCGAGTGGGAACCGGGGGAAACGCTGCCCCAGGACCAAGTGAGGAATGGATGTCTCATGGCTGCTGAAAAGAGGCAGCGGGGTATAGAGGCCAGGATGGGGGCTCCCCGAGGGCAGGGGGCTCTGTTTGCTTTGCTTACTGCTCCATCCTGAGGGCCTGGGTCAGGTAACAACGATCCATAAACATTCGTTAAACGGATGACCTTAGGTGGGCTGCCTCTAAAATCAGTCTGTTGGGTTTCAAACCTCAGCTCTGCCTTTTACTAGTTATGCCATCCTTGTGTAAGACTCTTCCGCTCTCTGTGCCTCATGTGTAAAATGGGGATAAAAATAGTGCAGATCAACGCTGATCTGACATAAACAGAGAGAATGCATCTGAAGCACTTAGTGTCTAGTGTAGCACGAGGGCTCAAGGAGTATTTGCTCTCAGTGACAGATGCCACTGCCCCACCCTTGCCCTGAACCTTAGCACCCCACCCTCACCCCCAATGCCACCCTGAACTTATACACAACCTTGAAGAAAAGAGTAGGACTCCAGAATTGGCTAAGATCAAGTTCCCACTACCACAGTACAATGGAGACTTCTAATACTCCTAATGGAAATGAAGCTAAGTGCTTAAAAAAAAGTTATTTTTCTTGCACAATGAATTTTGTAGCCTGATAATCATATTCAAGAAGAATGCAAGCCTGTGAAAGTCAGGTGTCCCTCGGAGAGCCCTGCTAGCATCTCAATTAAACAGCTTTCTCCCTCGCAGGTATGTCTACTCACAGAGCAACCTACCTCTCACCATACTCGTCTTTCTAGAAAAAGCACGGTCCTCCAGGGGAGTTATCGTCTGCAAGTGCTGCTAACAGAACTAACTTTAAGGCAAAGAGGTCAAGTCTAGGAAACAGAACTCTGTCCTTCCCCCCCAAAAGAGCGCTGAACTTTCCTGAAGAAATTCAGTACCAAGGGTTTTATTTCTTGTTAAGATATGCTCTCCTGGGCTTCTCTGGTGGCGCAGTGGTTAAGAATCCACCTGCCAATGCAGGGGACACGGGTTCCAGCCCTGATCTGGGAAGATTCCACATGCTGCGGAGCAACTAAGCCCGTGTGCCACAACTACTGAGCCTGCGCTCTAGAGCCCGTGAGCCACAACTACTGAGCCCGGGTGCCACAACTACTGAAGCCCGCGCGCATAGAGCCCGTGCTCCGCAACAAGAGAAGCCACCGCAATGAGAAGCCTGAGCACCGCAACGAAGAGTAGCCTCCGCTCGCCACAACTAGAGAAAGTCTGCGCACGGCAACGAAGACCCAACGCAGCCAAAAATAAATTAAATAAATAAATAAATAAAAAAGATATGCTCTCCTGAAGGTGAGTGATAGATGTTATCATTAATTTTTTATTTTAAAAAAAACCTATCTGTATTTACCTGGCTTCACACTTATCTAACTGCCAATAGGTGACTAACTGTCCTATTTGCCCAGATTGTATGAGTTTTAACACTGAAAGCTTCATATCCCAGGAAACCCTCTCAGTCCCAGACAAACAAAAATTCTCTAAATGTCCCAGATAATCCCTAAATGCCAATGACGAATCAGGTGGACTTGTCAGCCCAAGGGAGTGTCTGCAGATTTTTGTTTTTTTTTTAAATGGGCAAGGAAATTTACTCGTTTCAAGTCAGAAGAGCTCACCTCACAGAGGAAAAACAAAACTGATCCCCTGGGGGCACTTTCCACTCTGCTGAGTATTGGCAAGCCTGGTCCTGGAGATCCTGCAAAGGAAGATGCAGCCTGCCTGACTTGACGTTGAGGAAATGGGAGGGCAGAGAGAAGACTGTTTCAAATGGGGACACCGGACAAGGCTGCAAAGCCTCAACTTGGCATCCTTCCCATAAAGTCCCTCGTTTTTGGTCAGGCTCTCGACCCCTCAATGAATCCCAGCCACTGCGCAGGACAGTTCCCACATCTCCGAGTCACTGTCAAGCCTGTCTGCCTGTGCAGAGCCCTGTGGTTTGTCCACATGCAAGAGTAACCCAGGCATGGCAGTTCCCCTCAGGACACATAGAGTGGCTGCCCCAAGCCTCTGTGTGCGTCCCTTTCCCTCAGACCAAGTGTCTTTTGCTGTTTTTCTGGTGTCCTCAGACCTGATGGAATTGGTCCACTGCATGCAGATCAAGTTTCTGGTCACAGAGAACATGGCACAGCCTATTTCTGCACCTTGTGGGTGAGTGTAAGGGCCCATCAGGATTGTGGATGTTTGGCTCCGAGGTTGGATTCCTGAGGCTGCAGTGCTCGTTCTATGGGTCAGGGTGTCTCATGAAATTGCAGTCAAGGTGTTGGCAGGGCTGCATCATCTGAAGGCTTGACCAGGGCCGGAGGGTCTGCTTTCAAGACAGCTCACCATGTAGCTGTTGGCTAGAGGTCTAAGTTCCTCACCATAACATCTCTTCATAGGGCTGCCTGGCATAATTAGCTTCCCCCGAAGTGAGTGATCCAAGAGAGAGGAAGCAAGGGGGAAGCCACAGTGCCTTTTAAGACCCAATCATGCACTATCATTTCCTCCATATTCTATTTGTTAGAAGAAAGTCACGAAGTGCAGCCTCACTCAAGGGGAGGGGAATTAGGGAGGGAAGAGTATCAAAGGATTTGTGTACATAGTTAAAAACCACTGTTTCCCCAAACATTAAAGGGCTGGACCATGGACGAATTCCCACAAAAGTTGGTTCTGGTAGTAACATAGTAGGAAAAGCACAGGCTTCAAGTCAAATCTGAGTTTGATACAAGGCTTTGCTTCTTTCCAGTTTGTGGGATCTGGGGCAAAATTATCATCTCTAAACCCTTAGTTTCTTTATCTGTAAAATGAAGATAACAATAGTAATTCTTTCACTGAGTTACTATAATAATTAAATGAGATGACCTATGAAGGGACAGATCCAAATTGTACAGGGCACCATGCTTTTATAAATTGACAGGGCCCTCTTAAGAAAAGAGAGTGCAAAACTACAATTAGAAGTTAGGTACAAAATGAACATTTATGTAGAATTAGAAATGACCAAAAAACCCCACAATTTAAAAGCTGATAAATACCACAGATATCACAAAACCCAGAAAAAAATGACAATTAAATTTAACTACTTAAACATACCTCTTTAAAATACCTTCTTTCGTTGTTAGTGTATAGGAATGCAAGAGATTTCTGTGTATTAATTTTGTATCATGATCATGCAGCTCAATATCAAAAAAACAAACAACCCAATCCAATAAATGGGCCGAAGACCTAAATAGACATTTCTCCAAAGAAGACATACAGATGTCCAACAAACACATGAAAAGATGCTCAACATCACTAATTATTATAGAAATGCAAATCAAAACTACAATGAGGTACTACCACACACTGGTCAGAATGGCCATCATTAAATAATCTACAAACAATAAATGCTGGAGAGGGTGTGGAGAAAAGGGAACCCTCTTGCACTGTTGGTAGGAATGTAAATTGATACAGCCACTATGGAGAACAGTATGGAGGTTCCTTAAAAAACTAAAAATAGAACTACCATATGACCCAGCAATCCCACACCTGCGCATATACCCAGAGAAAACCATAATTCAAAAAGACACATGCATCCCAATGTTCATTGCAGCACTATTTACAATAGCCAGGACATGGAAGCAACCTAAATGTCCATCAACAGAGGAACGGATAAAGAAGATGTGGTACATATATATAATGGGATATTACTCAGCAATAAAAAATAACAAAATATTGCCATTTGCAGCAACGTGTACGGACTTAGAGATTGTCATACTGAGTAAAGTAAGTCAGACACAGAAAGACAAATATCATGATATTGCTTATATGTGGAATCTAAAAAAAGGGGTATAAGTGAACTTATTTACAAAACAGAAATAGAGTCACAGATGTAAAAAACAAACTTATGGTTACCAGGGGAAAAGGGGGCGAGGGATAAATTGGGAGATTGGGATTGACATATACACACTACCATATATAAAATAGATAACTAATGAGGACCTACTGTATAGCACAGGGAACTCTACTCAATACTCTGCATGGCCCATATGGGAAAATAATCTAAAAAAAAAAAAAAAAGAGTGGATACATGTATATGTATAACTGATTCACTTTGCTGTACAGTAGAAACTAACACAACACTGTAAAGCAATTATACTCCAATAAAATTAATTTTTTTAAAAAACCTGTCTTTCCTACATTTTGACTGCACGTTTTTTGATCACTCCTCAGCATGACAAAGATTTTGTAATATTTTATATAGTCAGAAGACAATGATAATTCAGTCTTTCCTTAGCATGGCTGATTAAAATTTGGTTTTTATTATTGAGAGTTTATTATTCAGCTTCACAACCCATTGTTTGTAACATCAGGCACTTCTTCAGGGTTGTTGTCAAATTTGGAAAACTTCTATCACGTTTCTTCTACAGAGGAGCTCAGGGCATTTCAAAGTGTCCTGTGTAGTGAATTGATGGCACCCATTACCCAGGGCCATTAGAGGGGTCTGCACAAGGGAGGGCCTTAAAGCTTCAGCTTCCCTGTAAATCTTCCCCTAGAAGCAGGTATGCGTGTAGCAGGAAGACTGGCATGTACTAGGTGCTCAGGAAATGGGAGAAGCGTGGAGACAACCCTCATCTTCCCTCTCCATTGCTCCAGGCAGTCAGGGATTTCTCATCCTTGATTTCATCTTCCTCCTTCTCCAGTAGACCCTCCAGGGACCTTCAGAAGGCAGGGACGAAAATACACCCCTTGTTATGATGCAGTGGAAAGGACACTGGACTCAGAATGAAAAGACCTGGGTTTGAGTCCTGACTTTGTCACTTACCAGCTGTGTGACTTTCGCAAATTACCCAACCTCTCTGTGTCTCAGTTTCCTCATCTCTGATATGGGCATCGCTATGCCAGCCTCATGGGTTGTTGTAGAGATTAACGGCAGGATATAAGTAAAGGGGCTTTGTAAATTGTAAGCAATTTTACTAATATAAAGTGTTTTATTTTGATGTCTGGAAGTTACTGAGGAACCAGTTTGGACACTACCCAATCTCTATGAGCATCTTGAATTCTTTGTTCTCTGTGGCCTAATGGAATTGGAAATTCAAATTGGACTTTAATCAAACTTGGCATAAAGACCAGGATAACAAAATAGTCCACTCTTTCCACAGAAAGGTATTGGGTCCCAGCTATTGCCGTAATTTGTGCTAGAGATGAGAATTCAAAGATAGACAAGACACAATCCTGGCCATTTGTAAATGGGCAGATGGAATCCCGCACGGACATCTGCAGTTTACAGCCTCGGCCTCCCTGCGTCTCAGTGCCTCCTTCTGCCAAGGGACGTGGCTAAATGCCTGAGAACGGTGTGGAAACAAATGGGTGAAAGCCTGCATATCACGGAGAATCCTTGCGCAGGTGTCCGGCAGAGCCATTAGAGGGTTGCATGAAGCCCCGCCGAGACTGACTGTTCTCCTTGGAGAATTTTCAAGAAGCTTTGAAGTGCCGCCAGGGCAAGGGAGGCTGCCCTATCCTGGAGGTGCATTCACTTGTAATTTACTCCTCCACGTGGGCTCTGGAGCTCCAGTCTCAAAAATACATCACCCACGCAGCCCTACCCTGTGTAAAGGAAGATGGAGAGAGGAAGGGGGGCCAGGGGAGAGGAATCCCTAAATTAAGGAGGTCCCTGGGAGTGACTGGCCTACAGACACGACTGAGTCCCCCGAGTTTCTCTCCTTGACGCATAAATACTTCCAACTAAGATCACAGACGCCCTTGTCATAAAATCAATGAAACCACAAGGGAAAATGACCTCCCGCTTGACTGCACCAGAGATATCTTAAATGGAGTCATTTCCCCTCCCGCAGAAGCAAGTGTGCTGGGGCTCAGGAACTGATATCCAGTCTCTGCTGTGGAGAATTTGAGGTGAAGAGGAAATCAGGTGGGTTGGGTGCTTGTCTATCTTGTTTTACTTGCTACATTTTGTGATGGCTTCTGAGCAACCTCTGCTGCAACGGGGAACTTTTTCCTGGAGTCAGACCTGGGTCCAAGCTCCAGCTCCTCTAATTACTGGCTGGGTGTCTTTGGGCAAAGTAGAATCTCATCCCAGTTTCCTTATCTAGTCAAAAGAGGATGATATTGTAAGGTCTGACTGCCCTACAAGAGGTGACAAGATCAAGAGGTCTGTCTATGCAAATGCTTTGTAAACCATAAAGCTCTTGATAAATAACAGGTTTTATTATTAAAAGATAAAAGCACCAATCCTGCTAGTGTACCTGATAGAACTTCTTACACTGCAAGTGACAGAGAACCTAACTCAAACTGGTTTCAACCACATGGGGCTATTTCTCAACTTTCGTAACTGAAAAGGTCTGAGGTAGGATTGATTCAGGTGAAGATTAGATTCTAACAATGTCACCAAGGGCCAGCTCCTCCCCATCTCCCACAGTGACCACAAGCCTCACATCTTAAGATGCCATCCAGAGGAAGGGAGGTCCTCTTTCCAGTAACTTCTGTTGAAGAGAGATGGAGAGAGAAGAGTGAGGGGCTCTTCTCTTTCTAGACTTAGCATAGGTATCGCATTTCATTGGCTCTCTTTATATAGCCAGGGGATAAGACACAGTGGCTGAAGAGGACCAAGGGCCATCTCTAGATGTGGGAGGCAGGATCATGATGCCAACCAAACCACATTTGAAGGAGGTTTTTTTCTTTTTTTTCTTTTTTTTAACATCTTTATTCGAGTATAATTGCTTTATGAAGGAGTTATTTTATCAGAAGAAAAGTGAGTGGATACTGAGTTGCAAAAACAACATCTATCCAGTACAGTGCACCCCCTTTAACTACTCAATATCCACTCTCACCTATATCCCCATAAATATACCTTCAAAAATACCCACTCTCTACATAAACATGGGCAACCTCTTTTCCCAAAATGACAAGCCACAGTTTTACCCAGTCTGGTTCTCTGGAATAGAACCTCGTAAATGGAGCTCTTTTGGTCATATGTGGTCCAGCGAGGCTAAATGGTAAATTTAATCACTGTTATGCACTCAGTAAACTGTAATGGAGAGAGACAGGGTAAGTGCAGTTAAAAACTCTCATTTGGAAAAGAAAAGAGCAGGAAACAACTCTCAATGGTCATCTGTCCATACATAGTACATGTCATATTCTGCCAGAAACTACATGGACGACCTGCTCCAGCAGCAGGTATATATCTTCCCCAGTTCTGCCCTCTGGAAGGCTCTCCTTTGCCCTTTGCCCTCTGTGGCTCCTGCTTATCTCTTCCGTGAATTGTCCTTCATGGACCATATGACATGTACATCATGGAGGATGCCTCTTCTGGGGGCTGCACTGTTTTAGCAGCTCTCTTCCTGTGATGTGAGTTTGGGGGACTGGAGATAACTCTCACAGACCATTGTAGGCCAGGTTTGAGGTTTCTCTGGCAAAATGATGCCCTTAAAAAGTTAACAGTCTGAAAACGATAAGACAGTGATGAAAGAAATTAAAGATGACATAAACAGATGGAAAGATATACTGTGTTCTTGGATTAGAAGACTCAGTATTGTTAAAATGACCGTACTACCCAAGGCAATCTATAGATTCAATGCAATCCCTATCAAATTACCAATGGTATTTTTCACAGAACTAGAACAAAAAATTTTTAAATTTGTATGGAAACACAAAATACCCCCAATAGCCAAAGCAAAGCAATCTTGAGAAAGAAGAATGGAGCTGGAGGAATCAGGCTCCCTGACTTCAGGCTATACTACAAAGCTACAGTCATCAAAACAGTATGGTTGGGCTTCCCTGGTGGCACAGTGGTTGAGAATCTGCCTGCCAATGCAGGGGACACGGGTTCAAGCCCTGGTCTGGGAAGATCCCACATGCCGCGGAGCAACTGGGCCCGTGAGCCACAATTACTGAGCCTGCACGTCTGGAGCCTGTGCTCCACAACAAGAGAGGCCGCGATAGTGAGAGGCCCGTGCACTGTGATGAAGAGTGGCCCCTGCTTGCCACAACTAGAGAAAGCCCTCAAACAGAAACGAAGACCCAACACAGCCATAAAAAAATAAATAAATAAAAGCTTTATAAAAACAGTATGGTACCGGCACAAAAACAGACATATTGATCAATGGAACAGGATAGAAAGCCCAGAAATAAACCCACACACTTATGGTCAATTTATCTATGACAAAGGAAGCAAGAATATACAATGGAGACAAGACAGTCTTTTCAACAAGTGGTACTGGGAACACTGGACAGCTACACTTAAAAGAATGAAATTAGAACATTCTCTAACACCATATACAAAAATAAACTCAAAATGGATTAAAGACCTAAATGTAATACCAGATACCATAAAACTCCTAGAGGAAAACAGAACACTCTTTGACATAAATCGCAGCAATATTTCCTAGAGTAATGGAAATAAAAACAAAAATAAAGAAATTGGACCTAATTAAACTTAAAAGCCTTTGCACAGCAAAGGAAACCATTAACAAAATGAAAAGACAACCTACAGAATTGAACAAAATATTTACAAATCATGTTACTAACAAGGGATTTAAATTTCCAAAATGTACAAATAGCTCATACAGCTCAATATCAAACAAACAAACAAACAAACCCAACCCAATCAAAAAATGGGCAGAAGATTTAAATAGACATTTCTCCAAAGAAGACATACAGATGACCAACAGGCACATGAAAAGATGCTCAACATTGCTAATTATTACAGAAATGCAAATCAAAACTACAATGAGATATCACTTCACACCAGTCAGAATGGCCATCATCAAAAGTCTACAAATAATAAATGCTGGAGAGGGTGTGGAGAAAAGGGAATCCTCCTACACTGTTGGTGGGAATGTAAATTGGTGCAGCCACTATGGAGAACAGTATGAAGTTTCCTTAAAAAACTAAAAATAGAATAACCATATGATCCAGCAATCCCACTCCTAGGCATATATATCTGGAGAAAAACATAATTTGGAAAGATACATGCACCCCAGTACTCACTGCAGCACTATTACAATAGCCAAGAATGGAAGCAACCTAAGTATCCATCAACAGATAAGTGGATAAAGAAGATGTGGTATATATACACAATGGAATATTACTCAGCCATAAAAAAGAATGAAATAATGACATTTGCAGCAACATGGATGGACCTAGAGATCAACATACTAAGTGAAGTAAACCAGAGAAAGACAAATATCATATGATATCACTTATATGTGGAATCTAAAAAAATGATACAAATGAACTTACTTACAAAACAGAAAGAGACTCACAGACATAGAAAACAAACTTATGGTTACCAAAGGGAAAGGGGCGGGGGAGGGATAAATTAGGGTTTGGGATTAACAGATACAAACTACTATATATAAAATAAACAACAAGTATCTACTGTATAGCACAGGGAACTATATTCAATATCTTGTAATGACCTAAAAAGGAAAAGAATCTACAAAAGAATATATATGTCTAACTGAATCACTTTTTTGTACACCTGAAACTAGCACAACATTGTAAATCAACTATATTTCAATAAAAATTTTTTAAAAAAGTGAATGGGATTCCGGTTTATTTGCTTTTGGCTAATGCCATGGATAGTAGCGACAGTCAGAGATATTCCCTCTTTTACTTGTGGGTGGATTAATCTGATCTTTCTTGGAAGATCTTGCTGAAGAGGTTATCAGTGCACTCCAAAATTTGAAATTTTCTTACAGTATTCTTAATGTTGAAGCCTCAGGAAGCACACAGTCTGAATCTCAAGGCTTAATAGGCAACAGGTTACATAGTAACCAGCTGTTTACTATGACATAAAAAAGAATTACTAAATTCTCATATCAACTCTTTCCCTTCACCCAAATATCTCCCTGCAGCCTTGCAATATCCCACTTCTGGCATTAGATTCTGTATCAGTTAGAAATCTTTTTGTTGAAGCTCAAACCAACTTAAGCAAAAAAGAAATTTGAAGGAGACTGGGAATCATGGCTGGGAAACCTCAGCAGTGACCCCCTCGGAGGAGCTGCCCAGTCAGTGCCGGCCACGGTGGAGATGGTGCTGCAGCCATTCCCTGCTTATTTGCTCTCTGCTGAAAATTCCAATCCCAGGGAAAAAACATCAGATCGGTCAAGCTTGAGTCACCTGCTCACCTCATAGCTAGGAGTAGGTAGGACCCACCAAACTACGCTTGGTGCAGAAGAGATGATTCCAATAAAGGAAACTAGGGTGATGTTAGGGAAGAGAAGTGATGCAGAACAGCCCAAATCCAACAAGCTCCCCTTGTACCTAGCAACGTCAATCATATGGCACTGCAGCTGTTATTCCAATTTAGTCATAACAGTTGGATCAAAATGAGAACAAGTTGGACAGAGGCTTAGAGGAAATCAAATGGCAGTTAGGTGAATGTCAAGGACCATGACTGCTCCCAACCAACACTTCTCCTTTGATGTCATCTTCAGGGACAAAATTCTACGTTGGATCTGAGTTACTGTGGTAAGACTCAGGCTCTCAGGGGTTAAAATGTTAACAAAAAAAATTTGCTTTGATTGATGTTTATTTGTTTATTTCAGATGTTTGTATCTAAGGGACAAATACAAATGTATTTAGCTATCAGCATATAATTATGCTCTCAGAAGCTAGTGATTCACTCTCTTACTTATTCACTCATTTAACAAATCACTTAATAGATATTTACTGAGCAGTTTCTTAGTCCTGGGCACTGTCTAGGAGCTAAGGAGATACAAACATGGATGATATAATCTCTGTCCTCAAAGGCTTAATATATGTGTGGTGATACAAGTAGTAGAAATACTTCAGTTTACTTGGAAGGAATGGTTCAATGTGAAGGCTCTTAAGTCAGACATGGGAAAGTGCAGCATTCGGTTTAAATTCCGGCCATGTGATCTTGGGCAAGTTACTTAACCTCTCCAAACCTCAGTTTTCTCATCTCTATAATGGGGATAATAATAGTTCCTAATTCAAAGGGTTGCTATTCTCACATTGATTAATACATTCAATGTAATTCCAATCAAAATTCCAGCCAGCATTTTAAAATGGAAATTGATAAGCAGAATGAGTCTGAAATATATATGGAATACAAAGAGCCAAGAATAGCTAAGACAGTCTTGAAGAAGAACAGAGCAGGAAGGATCACACTACCATATAACATGCCCGATTGTAAATCTACAGTAACTCAGACAGTGTGGTATTTTGGCCCAAGGATAGACAAATAGACTAATATAATAAAATAGTCTAAAACCAGACCAACACATATAGGTCACTTAATTTATTAATTTATGACAAAGATAATACTGCAGAGCAGTGGGGAGAGGATTTTATTTTTTAGTAACAATATTTGTTCTTTTGTATCTTCATTCCTTCTTAAGGCTGAATAATATTCCATTGTGCGTAATACCACATTTTGTTTATCCATTCATCTGTTGATGGACATTGGGTTGTTTCCACCTTTTGGGTATTATGAATAATGCTGCTTTGAACTTCAGTGTACAAATACCTGTTCAAGTTCCAGCTTTCAATTCTTTTGAGTATATACTCTGAAGTGGCCTTGCTGGATCATATGCTAATTTTATGTTTAATTTTTTGAGGAACTGCCATCCATTTTCCACAGTAGCTACACCATTTCACATTCCCATCAGCATTGCACAAGGTTTACAATTTCTCCATATCCTTGCCAACACTTATCTTCTAGCTTTGTTTGTTTTTGTTTTTGATTATGGCCATCTTAATGGGTATAGCCCATTTTTTAAAATTTACTTTTCGTACTGCTAAATGAGTGTCTCACTTTGGTTCATCATGGTCACTGGTCACTATTTATACTATGACATTTAACAATTAACATTTAATGGGTGGGGACTTCCCTGGTGGCGCAGTGGTTAGAATCCGCCTGCCAATGCAGGGGACACGGGTTCGAGCCCTGGTCCGGGAAGATCCCACATGTCACGGAGCAACTAAGCCCGTGCACCACAACTACTGAGCCTGAGCTCTAGAGCCCGTGAGCCACTACTACTGAGCCAGTGCACCACAACTACTGAAGCCCGTGTGCCTAGAGCCCGTGCTCTGCAACAAGAGAAGCCACCGCAAGGAGAAGCCCGCGCACCGCAGCGAAGAGTAGCCCCTGCTCGCTGCACCTAGAGAAAGCGAGTGCACAGCAACGAAGACCCAACACAGCCTAAATAAATAAATAAATAAATAAATAAATAGATTACTGCTAATTAAAAAAAAAATTTAACCGGTGCATGTCATAGGCACTGAACTGAGTTCTTTAATTTATTATCTTATCTAATCCCCACAACAATTCTTTAGCAAAGTTTTAATTGAAATATAACATACATAGAGGAAACTGAACAAATCATAAATGTACAGATTGGTGAATTTTTACAAAGTGAATACAGCTATGTAACCAGCACCTAGATCAAAAGCTAAAATATTACCAGCATCCCAGGAATCCCCTTGGTGCCCTCTCCCAGTTTTATCCAGTCCCCTACTATCCACCCACCCCAATAGAAAGCAATGATAACTAATATATTGACTTTTAAAAACCCATAGATTAGTTTTGCCTGTTTTTGAAATTTTTATAAAGGGAATCATAGAATATAAAATCTTTTGTGTATTGCTTCTTTTACTAAGTATGTGTTTAAGAGGTTCATTCATGTTTCACACATAACAATAGTTCATTTATTCTCTGTTAATGTAAAACAATAAAACAGCTAGTTATTTTACCAGCAAAACAGGTTTATTCAGGAGCAGCAAAGAATTGCAATTTGGGACATGTAACTATGGCAAACCACATGCAAGTCCAATAAAGCAGAGGAAACTCTTTTATAGAGGAAAAGGGGGAAGCTGGGAGGGGCTGTTATAAACAAAAAGTCCATTGGAGGAAACTGGGAGTTCAAAGTATAAAGGCTTTTCATTGGCTGGGCTGTGACAATCTCTCATTGGCAGAGCTGTTGCCAGTCAAGGAGAAAATCTTTCCTTCTCCTGCTGGTGGTAGTAAATTAGTGTCAACTTCCTGCTGAAGATGCAAAATACACCCCTTCCTGTTGGGATCTGTATTGATGTGGAGAGGTATGTAGGTGAAGCCTCCCCTTCTGGCTTCCTGACTCCATTTTTGTGAGGTTTCCCTTTATTAATTTTCACATTTCATTGCTAAACAGTAAACAGTATTCCATTTTATGACTATGCCACAGTTTATTTATCCATTCTACTGTTGAGGGATATTTTGGTAGTTTCCCATTTTAGTCTATTACTAATAGTTCTGCTGTGAGCATACTTTTGGCAAATATCTTTTGATGAACATCATCAAAAGAACATATATACACAATTCTCCTGGGTATTTACCCAGGAGTGAAATTGCTAAGTCAAAGGATATGCATATGCTTAGCTTTAGTGGCTATTTACAAAGGGGTTGATAAGTATACGTAACCACCACAGACTATGAGAGCCTGAGAAACTCCAAACACTTGCCCACATTTGGTATCATTTCTCTTTTTCATTTTAGCCATTTTGGTAAGTGCTATGGTCTGAATGTTTGTGTCTCCCCAAAATTCATATGTTGAAACCGAATCCCCCAGTGTGATGGTGTTTAGAGGTGGGGCCTTTAGGAGGTGATTGGTCATGAGGGCAGAGTGCTCATGAATGGGATTAGTGCCCTTATAAAAGAGGCCCCAGAGATACACTTCTTCTCTTCCATCATGTGAGGTTATAGCTGGAAAGCACAGTCTATGGACCAGAAAGTGGGTCCTCATCGGACACCAAATCTGTGCCTACACTGTGGGACTTCCCAGCCTCCAGAACTGTGAGAAAAACACCTCTGTGGTTTATTAGCCACTCAGTCTATGGTATTTTGTTATAGCAGCCCGAACAGACTAAGACTGAATGCATAGTGGTATTGCATTGTGTTTTAATTTGCACTTCTTTGATGAATAGTGAAATTGAGCATTATTTTCATGTTTATTGGCCACTTGGGTAACTTCTTTAGTGCAGTGCCTGTTCAAGCCTTTTGCCCATTTTTCTATTGGGTTATCTTCCTTTTTTCTTATTAAATGTGAAAGTTCTTTGTACATTTTAAAGATGAGTCCTTTGTGTATTGTATATCGCAAATATCTTTTCTTACTTGCCTTTTCACTCTCTTATTGGTGTCTTTTAATTAATAGAAGTTTTAAATTTTAATCTAGTCCAGTTTATTGTTTTATTTTAATGGTTAGTACTTTTCGTGTCCTGTTTAAGAATCCTCCAAGGGACTTCCCTGGTGGTGCAGTGGTTAAGAATCCACCTGCCAAAGCAGACGACACGGCTTAGAGCCCTGGTCCGGGAAGATCCCACATGCCGCGGAGCAACTAAGCCCGTGCGCCACAACTACTGAGCCTGCGCTCTAGAGCCCGCGAGCCACAACGACTGAGCCCTCGCGCCACAGCTACTGAAGCCCGTGCGCCTAGAGCCCGTGCTCCACAACAAGAGAAGCCACGACAGTGAGAAGCCCACGCACCGCAACGAAGAGTAGCCCCTGCTCACCGCAACTAGAGAAAGCCCACGCTCAGCAACGAAGACCCAATGCAGCCAAAAATAAAAATATAATTAAAAAAAAAAAAGAATCCTCCAAGGCCATGAAGACAGTTTGTTTTATTCTCGAATATTTATCAGTTTTTCTTTTATATTTAGATTTATAAGCCACCTGAATAAGTTTTTCTGTATTGTATGAGGTAGGAATTAGAGATTCATTTTTTTCCCATATGCATAGCCAATCGAAAATGAATTAGATTGCAAATGTGGCCTAGTCCAAACATTTAGCTCCTTTCTAAAATATTCCCACAGAATCCTAGTTAGAATCAACTAATTCATTAATCATTTTAAATTAATTTGATAAATCTTTTTTGCACATCTAGTATTTGCTAGTTTAGCTAGGTTTGTAAAGGAAGGCCTCTCAGAGCTGACATTTGAGGTCAGACCTGATTAATGAAATGATGCCAGCCATGAGCAGAGTTGGGGAGAAAATTCCAGGAAGAGGGAACAAGTCGTAGGTGGCTTGATATGTGCAAGTAACGACAAGAAGGCCGGTAGAGCTGAAGTATAATGCTCAAGAGGATGAGAAGCACAGCTCACTCTTTCGAATGTGAGATCAAAGGAAAGAAGCAGACTGCAATCATCACGAGACAGTGGAGCAATGCCTAAAAGTTCTGAGGGAAATTCCCTCTATCAAGAGTGAGGGCACGGGCTTCCCTGGTGGCGCAGTGGTTGAGAGTCTGCCTGCCAGTGCAGGGGACATGGGTTCGAGCCCTGGCCTGGGAGGATCCCACATGCCGCGGAGCAACTGGGTCCCTGAGCCACAACTACTGAGCCTGCGCGTCTGGAGCCTGTGCTCCGCAACAAGAGAGGCCGCAACAGTGAGAGGCCCGCGCACCGTGATGAAGAGTGGCCCCCGCTCTCCGCAACTGGAGAAAGCCCTCGCACAGCAACGAAGACCCAACACAGCCAAAAATAAATAAATAAATAAATAAATAAATAAAATTAAAAAAAAAGAGTGAGGGCACAATAAAGACATTTCGAACTCACAAGAACTCAGAAATTTTACCTATAAAGCAAGTTTTCTTAGGATTTTTACACAGCAGTCTACTCCAACAAGGCGAGGATAAGAGGAGGACGACAGGAGCCGACCCAGGAAGACCATGGAGGGACACCCCACCGTGAGAGCAGTGCGACTTCCCTGGAGAACACTCTGCAGACCTCAGCAGCTTTGGAAGAGGTTTGTGAGTATTTGTAGCTTCTGCCTGTGCCCCTTCCAATCTGTGATCCACAATGTTGCCCACGTAAACTTGGTAGAGTTCTAGATTCCCTCCCCACCTCAGTTTAAAACCCTCCAATGGTTTCCCATAAGTTTCAGAATAAAATCCAACTTCCGGTGTGATAAGAAAGTCCCTTTGTTATTGACCCCTGCCCATCACTCACCAAGCTGGATGGCTGCTTATACCCTCTGCTCCAATCATTGATCATTTACAGACTTCTTACAGCTATCAATATTTGCCACTTTGGAGCCTTTGTATCTGCTGCTCTCTCTCTGCAAGGAAACCCTTCTTCCCCTCCTTTCCCTGGTAGATTTCGTCCTTGTTTCTCAAACCTCACTATCTTGGGGGGAACTTCCTTGACCACCTTGTGTTCCCCTCCTCCCACCACTGGTTTAAGTCCCCTAGGTTTTACCCCAGGATTTCTCTGTGTTACTCACCTCTGGTACAAATCTGTGTCTATTTAATTTTTTGTTTATTTACTGTTCTCCTCACTAGATTATAATCTCCTTGAGAGTAGGAGATTATTTTAATCATTGCATTTTAATCATTGTTGAAGTTTCTATAATGGCTTCCCTGTAGTCAGCTTGCTTATGTTAAAATTTCTGCTGCATCACTTGCTATGTTGTCTTGGGAACTCGAGTCTCAGTTTCCTCACTTGCCAAGTGATACGGTATTTTTATTTGCAGCACCTGGCACACAGAAGGTGCTCAGTAAGGTGTGTGGAATGAATCCAGGGAGATGGGCAGAGTTCCGGGGTCGGAGCCTCTCAGCAGGGGAGTAAGGGTGACTCACTCCACTCAATCTTGACTCCTCCTTTCCCCTCCCAAGGAGGAGTGCTCAGCTTCCTCTCCAGGACCGTTATGCCCTGGGGGTTGTGAGGAAAATCTGAAAAATGCAGGCTCTTTTCCTGTTCACCCTTATCCATGTGTTGACCTAAGGAATTCAGGATATCTCCCAAACATGTCACTGTCTGACCATTCCCATGAGGCTGTTTAAATATGGTGTTACTTTAGGACTCAAATTTCACTAGATGTGGATGTCTTAATGAGGGGCTGCTGGGAGGAAGCAAAGGGATCATGTACCCGTTCTGCAGATGGAAAACCTCACGATCTTCTCCAAACTTCTCAGAGCCCATGAACTCACATAAGTTGTCAGGAATCTACCAAGAAGAGGTCCCTGGCCCCCGGGTGTCCCCTCTCCTCCAGCTAAATGAATATTCTCTTTTTGTTCTTATGGTGGAGGCAACATCTCCATGGGACTGCTCTACTTTGAATGAGTTTCTAGAAACAAGAGAGAGTTGACCCTTCTCAATGTTTCACAAGATCTGGAGCAGAGTCAAGAATGGATTGTGAACTGGTACATGAAGGGTCATAGCAGCATTATTCACAATAGCCCCGAAGTGGAAACAACCCGAATGCCCATCAATGGATGAATGGATAAATAAAATAAAAGCAGAAAAAGGAATGAAGTACTAACACATGCTACAACATGGAGGAGCCTTGAGGACACTATGCTAAGTGAAAGAAACCAACACAAAAGACCACACATTATATGATTCCCCTTAATATGAAATGTCCAGAGCAGGTCAATTTGTAGAGACAGAAAGTAGATTAATGGTTGCTTAGGGCTGGGGGTGGGGAGTGGGAGCAGTGGTGAGAGACTGCTAATGGGTAGGGGGTTTCTTTTTGGGGTAATGAGAATATTCCAATATTGATTGTGATGATGGCTATACAACTCTGTGAATATACTAAAAACCATTGAATTGTACACTTTAAATATGTGAATTGTACCTCAGTAAAGCTGTTCAAAGGAAATAGATCTAAGGAAGCGTTGGGGTGGGGGGGTGATGGGAAAAAAAAGGATGGCTTGTGTCACCTATATGCTCTCCCATGTATCTACTCCTGCAAGCAATCATCTTGCAGGGGAAGAAACTAGATCCTAAGAGTGGGTTTGAGACAGATTTCTGACCATCAGCTCTTCCTCTCCCCCTCAGCAGAGAATAGTCAGATATCAGAGTGGGCTGTAGCTGGGTAGCCTTTAAGGTTCACTTTTGCAAACTCTAACTTCTCCATTTCCTTCCTTCTTTCTTCTTCGCAGGGACCCAATTGCCGTGCAGGGAGACCGGGTGGACCACAGCTTGGATTGCACAACTGGGACAACCAATCTGTCTGGAAAGTGCATTGAGTGCAACAGTGATTCAGGGGCCTTCAAGTGCGTGTGTATTCAAGGTTGCCCTTCAGCTTTTCTCTATGCAGGATGCTATAAAGATGGTCCCTGCCTGTAGAAAGCTTGTGGTCAAGCAGGGAGATTGGCCAATTTGTGTCAAGAAAGAACTCAGAATGCAGGTAAAGTGCCTGCTTTCTTCTCGATGAGGCATTAAACTTGAGGCTGGCCAAGGGAGGTCTGCTATGGGCACTAAACTTTTCATGTTTGCCATCAAATTGTTCAACGTGTAAAACTTGCTTTTCTTACAAATGACAAACACCGTTCTCTGTCAAATTGAACACTGAGATTGTGTGCCTCAAAGTAATGTAGGTCCAACTTAATTTAAAAGCTAGGAGGCATAGGGTAAGGCTGCATTCAAGCCAAAGAAAGCAACGGAGTTTGCTGCAGTATTCCAGAAGTTTGCCTTGATTACATGAGCGGTGTGACAGGGCAGGAACAGCTGGATGCATACAACTACATGGGGCAAATCAGGGAGTTGAAGGTTAACCATTAGGGCTTTGGACCCTGAAGACAGTGTCACACTACAGGTGTTGAGACTGTGTTGTAATAACTGCTGGCTTGTTTCATGTTGCTTTGAGTCTCTTGATCCCTTCAAGTATGCCACCAAAAATTCTAGTATCTGACAAAGCTGAGAGCCACAGATTATCTACTTACTCCCTAAAGTCCCTTCTGATTAAGATGGCCAGGTAAAATACAGGCAATCCAGTTAAATTTCAATTTCAGAGAAACAACGAATAATTCTTTAGTGTAAGTGTGTCCCATGCCATATTTGTTTATCTGAAATTCAAGTTTAACTGGGAGTCTTCTATTTTTATTTGCTAAATCTGGCAACCTTACCTCTGATTCCCTTCTGGTCACTGCAAAAATGATAAATGCAGCCCTGCTTCCAGGCTAATGTTTTGTACTGTGCACCATCTAGTGGTTACATGAACAAAGAGGAAACCAAGAACCGTCCCCAAGAAACAACTTGAAAACAGCAATCCAGAAAGCTGAAAAGAAACAACTAGGCTTTAATTTTAAAAATTCTTAAAAAAATTTTTTTGACTTACTTCTTTGGATGTGGTGTCTGTGATCAGGTCAACAGCTTAGAGTGTCCAGTGAATATCTGAAATCCCTGGTAGATCAGCCAGTGTTTAAACAGCAACCCTCACTGGGCTGAGGCCTTGGGCTCCTCCATTAACACCTAAAGGCGAATACACAGCCTTGTCCTTGATCTGTTGTGGTTCCCAGCGTTCCTAGTGATGCTTCACAATGAGCATGTGGCATCCAGCCATATCTATCAAGTACAATAAATGTCAGGCTGGTGCAATTTTATTAAACCCAACCAGGCCTGTACGGAGACTCGAGGAAGCAAGTATTTCCTGTTTACTATTTTACCAAGAGGGTATAGGGTAAGTGCCAAAGGGAATTGGCCCCATCCAATGGGCCTCTGGCTGCACATTGCAATCACCTGGGGTGTTTTGAAAAGCACCAATGCCTGTCCTTCCCCCCTTCCTCCTCTTTCTCTCCCTCCCCCTGCCCCTCCTCCTTCTCTTTTTCTCCTGTTTAAATCATGTGAGTTTATACATCCACATGGTATTACTTTAAAGGAGTGCAATAGGCAATGCTGAAGACGATAAGAGATGGTCACTGAAATCAGATTTCACCTTAAAACGAGATATTTTATGGACAAAACCTCTCATCCTCAGCATATCCACTGAGGATGTCTCTGTGTTTTTGTTTTACAGGCAAGGCTAAAAGGCAGAGGAGCTTCCCTGTCTCCAATTCCGTGTCTGTGGTTCTGTAATTTCATCATAAACACTCACTATGAAACGGTATAGAAACTCCATTGGCGGTTTAGCCCAGGAGAAAATTCCAGAGCTCAGTCTGTTCTTTGAATAGGTTTTAAAATAAACTGGAAGGTGAGAGGGAGTTTGGGGATGGAAATTTTTCAAATACCCTCCAAACTGACAAGGTGTCTCTATATAATTGTATAAACAATGAAAAATAATACCTGCAATTTGTTGAGGGTCTTTTATTGCCCAGGATGCTTTGCACACACTATCCTTTTTAACTCTCAGAGCAACCCAAGGTGGCTGGGGACTATATTGCCATATTACACACGAGCAAACGGAGGCTCAGGATTTGTACTAGGTTGGGCAAAAAGTTCACTCGGGTTTTTCCTAAGAGGACACAGCTGGTGAGCAGCACAGCTGTTTTTCACACCCAGCTTTGTCTGACTGCAAATCCTGTGCTCCTCCGGCTCTGATATTCTGCCAAGACTACAGTGCATAGTTCTGCAGATTTCTTTCCCCGCTGGTCGGGCTTGTGACGGAGAGCTGTCTGCCAAGTCACTCACATGTCAATGACACTCCACTGCCAGCCTCAGCCGCCCAGTATTAAGGCACTTGAAACCAGATTTTCAAAAATATTCACTTCCTTCTGGCTGGCTCAAGAAGTCAAAAGGCAGTTTTCGTTTTTTATGGCACTTACCTTTGGGTAGCTGAGTCACGTTGGGGGTCTTATTGGGGCTTTGGTGATGATATTAAAGGCTATCTCTAAGGATCTATGGAGCCCTCCTTGGAAGGAGGAACAGGAAAACAACCATTTGTGAAGGGTAGAGTGGAGATATACCGACCCAGAAACCATGTTTCAGAATCAATCCATTCCTCGTGTTTCAAGGCCCCACATGCTGAAGTGTCACCTCCTCTGGGAAGCCTTTGGGGACCTGCCTCTGCCCCAGGCTCATGAACTGCTCCCTCTAATGCCATTGGCACTGGCCTCTGTTCTCTGTCTCAGCACACAGCAATCAGAAGCGGAGTGTGCGCATATACACCTCTTTCTCTAAACTGTGAGCTCCTTGAGCAGAGCAGAGCTGGCCTAGACCGGTTCAGGCTTCTGCAAGTCTGTGGCATCCAGAGGAAGGGGTCCCAGGGTGTAGGAGTAGGCAGTGGGCTGGAAGGAGGCGCCTTTGTCAGACTTTGCTTGGTGAGTCAGGGTCACATGGATTAGTCACAGGGGAGGGCTTTGAAAAGCTTTATGGTGTCCTGGGACGGTCAACCTTGTCCACGTCACAGCCTGTGGATTTTCTGAGCACTCTAGATTTTTCTGAGCACCTTTAGCCTCTCCTCTGGGACCTCGTAACCGTCGTAGGACTTCACACACTCAATCTTTCATTCAGTAAGTACTTCTTGAGAGCCTCTTAGGGGCCAGGCACTGTGCTGGGTGCTGGGATCAGTAGTAAACAAAACTATCCGGCTCCTGTCCCGTGCAGCTTATAGACAAGGGGAAAGGCTTACATTTGCCTGGACCGAAAGTCTCCCCCAGCACACCGGGAGCTCCTTGAAGGAAGAGACTAAGTTGTATTGACTTTTTAACATTTTCATTTTATGTTTTAGTTTATTATGTAATTCACACCATAAAATTCACCCTTTTAAAGGGGACAGTTGAGTGGTTTTAGTATATTCACAAGGTTGTGCAGCCATCGCCACCATCTAATCGCAGATCATTTTCATCAGCCCCGCAATAAACTCCTTGCCCATTAGCAGTCATTTGTCACCTCCCCTGCCCCCAATCCCTGGAAACCACTAATCTACTTTCTGTCCTGTGGTGTTGCCTTTTCTAGACATTTCACATAAATGGGATCATGCAGTAATGTGGCCTTCTGTGTCTGGCTTTTTTCACTTCGTGTGATATTTCCAAGGTTCACCCACATTGTAGCACTGATCAGGGCTCCATTCGTTTTTATGGCCAATACTACTCCACTCTGAATATACCACCTTCTGTTTGTGCAGTCATCGGTGGCTGGATGGTTACAGTTACTTTTGTAGTTTGTACCTCGATGTCTTCCTCCTCCGTGTCACCTTGTCTTCTTGCTCTGTCTCTCCTCTGTCCGTCCCTCCCTCCCTGTTCCTGCTTTCCTCTCTCAGATGCTTGTTATTCCACACCTACCATGTTATGGGCACTGTGATTAAACATCTCATAAAGGTTCCAGTCTGAGGTAAATCAAAAGGCACTATTTAAAAAATTTTAAATAAATGCCTTATTTTAAAATAGTTTTAGATGTACAGAAAAGATGCTGAGATAGTAGAGAATTCCCATACACCCATCCCCCAGTTTTCCCCATTGTTAACATCTTACATACTGTGGTACATTTGTTCCAACTAAGGAGCCAGCACTGTTACCTTACTATTAACTAAACTCTACACTTTATTCCGATTTCACTACTTTTTCCCTAACGTCCTTCTCCTGTCCCAGGATCCCATCCAGGACACTTCATTGCATTTAATTATCATAGTCTCCTTAGGCTCCTCTGATCTGTGATGGTGTCTCAGGCTTCCCCTGTTTTTGATGACCTTGACGGTTTTGAGGACTGGTCAGGTTCTTGATAGAATGGCCCTCAGTTGGGGGTTTGTCTGATGTTTTTCTCATGGTTAGACGGGGGTTATGGGTTTTCTGGGGATGGCCACTGAGGTGAATAAAGCCATCATTTTTAAATTGCTGAAAAGCCCTGGAACGAAGAAGTGAGACCAGATTTTTCAGGATTATTCAGAAAAACCAGGGAAACGTTACTTTGGAGACCTTCAAATGGTAGAAGTGCTGTATGGAAGGATTCCCTGGTCTTTTTCCCAAAGAGAGTGGTATGCCACCTATCCTCACGGTGGTGAAGAAATGAGCCTTTATCTGACATATAAACACAACTTGACATGTGTTCTTTCTCCCCTGTTGGCTCTGACGTGTGACCTTTGGTGAGTCAAGCCCTCTTTCTTGGTGTCTGTAGGATTAGGAAGTTCAGACTGATGATCTCCAGGGCCTCTTCCCACTGTGACGGTTTATACTCTAAGAGATGACTCGTAAGTTCCCTCAACATCTATCAAATTCCTAAGTTTGGCTCCCCATTCTTCCATATCAGCCCCAGCCTGTTGGATTCAGGTGGCATTTCTCCCCAGAGGATATGCCCACCCCAACCCCATTTTAAAAACCTTCCTTGCAGACAAACATACTGAACAAACAAACCCCAGCCCTTTGCCGTGTGGATCTCCACTTTGAGGGGCTGGGGGAGCGTTCCAGAGCAGCAGTGGCCAGAGCGGGACCCTGGCCTCCCTGTTCCCCTGCTGACACAGCACAAGGCCCAGAGTGAGGAGGGTCACAGGCAGAGCTACACACCGCACGACGCTGGACACTCTTCACCCCAAGGGGCTGTTTTGGTTCAGCAGCTCCTGTGGCTCGAATAAGTTAATCACTGATGACGAGAGATTAATTTGTAACTGGACAGCAGACAAGATAGTTCAGGCTCCGGTGGGGCGGCACTGAACTGTGGCGTGGGCATTTCTCAGAAGACGCCTGCTCCACAGCTTGGCGCGGACGCTGAGAACTTCAGATCTACCCCGGTTCCTACAGGCCACCTCCCTTTCCCTCCAAAGGGGGGGAAAATGTGCCCGGGACTCTCCCTTCCTCTCTGCAGCATATTCGCTGGTCTTAGAAAACCTGTCCAGGCAACAGCCAGGCTCAGTAGAAAAGTCCAGTTTAAAAAGTCCACTTAAGGGGGAGCACGTGCCTGTCAGCCCAGCCGAGGCCCGTGGACCAAACCGTGCAGGAGGGGAGGAGAGGAGGGGACGAGCGAGGAGAGAGGAGGCAGTGGGAAGATGTGGAAGAATGGATGGGAGCCCGGGGTAGGGGTGAGAGATGGTTCCTACAGCCTGAAGCCCCGGCTCGTGGATTGCGGCCACTCCAGGAAAGGCAGGTCATTGAGGGTCTGCCCTCCCATCCCATGTGCATCCCCTCTGTCATTTCCAATCTTAGCCCGCCGCCCCCATTCTGGGTCCAGGAAAGACAGGTGAATCAGGATGTGCAGGTCCCCCTGCGGCCTGACCCTCATGCTCCAGTCCTCACTTCTCTATCAAGTAAAATGACCCTTTGTTGCCATACTGCATACCCATGGCCATAGCTGTTGGCTGCGGATGCTGCCATATCGTCAGCTTCAGCAATCTCTTATTTCTAGCCAGGACAACTTGGAATTCTTAAGTCAAGCCTATTTATCAAGGAAGGCCCTGGCAATACTGCCCTGATGGCACTGGGCTCAGAAGGCTATTCTGTAAGGCCACAGTCTCAATAGAGGAAGAAGATAGGAAAAGAAGGTAAATGGAACCAAAAATAGGAATGGGGCCTGCATTAAAAGGGGGTGCAGAAGAACTTCTCTGGGGGTTGCTGAAATGTGGGCTCCCCGCCCAGAAGTTTCTGGGAGCCCAGTTGAGTAGTGGGCGATTTGTGCTTGGAGTTTCTACCAGGAGCCCAGATTCTTGTCATTTTGGTTCAATCCCACTGCCCTGGACCATGAGCGCGCCTCACGCAGTCTCCTGTCTCTGCTTTTGTTCATGCTGTTCCGTGGACCCAGAAGCCTTTCCCTCCTTTCTCCACGTCACTCACTTTGATCAGGACCTGGCTGAGGTGTCATTTCCACCAGAAAACCTTCCATGAGCCTCCAGGTTGGCCCTCGGCCCTGCTCTTCGGTATCGTCGGTTCCTTACGCCTATTGGCAACAACACCTGTGGATCCTCAACCCTAAGAGGCAGCTTGGCATCACCTGGGGCACCTTGTTAAACATACAAATCCGAGATGCCCAAGTCTCTTGGGGTGAGCTTGTAAAGCTGTATTTTTATTAGTCTTCATGTGTGTTTTGGATGCCAGGCCAGGG
Source organism: Balaenoptera borealis (assembly GCF_965194805.1). Classification (NCBI taxonomy): domain Eukaryota; kingdom Metazoa; phylum Chordata; class Mammalia; order Artiodactyla; family Balaenopteridae; genus Balaenoptera; species Balaenoptera borealis. Next base: position 40,090,904 of record NC_138879.1, read on the forward strand.
TTGGGTGTGTCTTCTCTCGTCTCTGTCCCCTAGGCCTGGGCACAGGGCTTAGGTCATGGAGACTGCATGTCCCTGTGGCCAAACAGGAAGAGCTGCAAAAGTGCAAGACCCTTGCCCTTTCATTCACACAATTTCCATCCTTCTGTTCCTGCTTTGTGCCCCAGACGCTGTGCTGGCGATCCAAGAGCAAAGCCCAACACAATCTGCCTCGTACAGCTGACGGTCTGGTCGGGGAGACAGAGGTGAATCAAATTACTTAACACACATCTTATTGCAAAGTGCAACATGAACCTTATAAAGGAAAAACAAAGCTGTTCTGAGAACTTACAACAGGGACTCTGGCATCAGCTGGGAGGTCAGGGAAGGCTGAGCTGAGCCCTAAATGAGGGTTAGTGGAGGACAGGGGTAGAGGGGAGTAGTCTCACTGGGTTCTTTCAAGCGCTCTTTTGGAAGCCGACTGCGAGGCGTTGGGGGTCCATGCCCCTCCAGACACTAAGATGGTCTCCAGAAGGAGCTTCTCCTCATACCCACCCCAGGACCCCACCTTCACTTCTGCTTTTCTGCTGTCTCCTCTTGCCATGAGCCTCTGGAAGATGATGTATTCTAAGCAGAGGAAAGGCCTATTTCTCCAGGCTGGGGGCTGTCTGCTAGCATCTACGCTGCCATTGCTGAATTCCCAAGAGGTGCACCTCCCTTTGACCTGATGTAATCTCGTACTGGGCACATGGCTTGGCCAGTGGAGGGCAGGCTCCCCTCCAACGTCCCTCCTGTCTCAACAGTGGAGCACCCTTGTGCAGTGAACAATGTGGACAACCATCTGTGGTGGCCTTGCTGCCGTCTCGAGCAGGACGTTCTGGCTTCTTGGTTCTCCCTCGTAGCTGGAAGATTCCTTTATCCCAGAAGGAGATAATTACATCTTCTCTGGCCATAACTCTGTTTGGACATTTAGACAAAAATTTATATGTATTTTCTGGAGGACTGGGTGTTTCTCTTACCTAAATTGAGAAGGGGCTTCTTTTAAATAGGATCCAAGAGAGTTCTTTCATATGGTAATTCACATACACTTTGGCTGATAAGCCCTAGACTTGGCAGAAGGTTCAAAGCAGAAATTGTGTTCAGATGAGGCACATGGATGCTTTTTGATCTGATTTGCTTTTAGCCGCTGACGTTGGGATAATTTTGGCCTCTGAGTGGCAGTGGGCCTCAAAAACCTGGTAAAATGAGATCTTTTTTAACCAAAGTCTGAACCACCTAGAGTGAGTGGAGGAGTCCTTATACATTGGGAGCTGGGAAAAGAAGCATTTTCTGGTGGAAGATAACCCTCATCACATGAAGGCCACGCTGGAGTGGCCCTGGAGAGGCACCTCATCCAGGTCCTTCCTTTTACCAGTGGGGAAACTGAGGCTCGGAGAGAGAATGTGGACTGGCTTAGGTCACACAGTGAGTGGCAGAGCCAGGCTGACCCCTGACAGGCACTTCTTTCTGCACCTGAACCTTGTTGATGGCCAGCAGTGACCAGTGTGAGGATGGAAGGAGCTATGTGGGTGACCGTGTGCATGGGAAGGTGAGAAGGGGACATGTGGGCTGGAAGACAGGGTGTCTCACCAAGTCCAGTGCGGCCCCTCCTCCTTCAGATATGGGAAGCTGCTTTTCCTACGTAAGAGGGGTTAGGGATAAGCATCACCTACAGGAGAGAGCACTAGGAATACAGTGGGAACTGGGAAGGAAAAGAGGAAGAGGGAAGTTCATCTTACAGACACCAGAGAATATACAGGTGAACCACGTGCCATGCCACTGTTTCACAAATGACTGTAATACTGGTGGGTTGGGGGAGGGTTGGGTGTCAAAGTGACATCCTACCTCGGGTACCATATCTTTCCATGTCTGACACGTGTGAAAACACTTTCAGTTGTAAAGATAAGTTGAACTTACTGAGCACCCACTAGCTGAGCAACCTAGTGGGTGCTCAGTAAATGGTAGCATCTCTCAGTAGAGATCCTGCTAAGGAAAGGGACAGAGGAAGGGAACATGTTTTCTCCTTCAATTCCCTTAACGATGCCTTCAGGAGGTATGATTCTCCCCACCTAACAGATGAGGAAACAGAAAGGATAAGTTTCCTGCCCAAGTCACACAGCTCAGAGCAGTGAAACTCGGCTCCCCTGGCTCTGTGCTATTTCCACCAGCGTAACTCCCATCGGCTTCAGCTGACAATTCCTTCCCTTGCCTCCAGGCCCTGCCACCTCTCCCTGGTGGACATGTAGCAGATATGGTCCCTAAATTCGAGTGCATTCAAGTAGAGGTGCAGTGCCTTGTGCATAAGCTTTGATTTAGGGGGACGTGTGTTGGTGGCTCAAGCATTTGAGAATGCTGGATATGGGAGTCTTTCCCAAAAATGCAAGATCAGTGGACATTGTGGGACATACCTGGGTTTGTTTTTTATTCCAAGACCAGCTTGTTTTCCATAGGCCCAAGCTCCATCAGCAGGCCAGGACCCTGTTCTGATTCAGACTTAGAAAGTCAGCGCACACATCTGCAGTTGAGGCTGCTCCTGCTTGGGCCTGAGAAATCCTGGGATCCCCTTTCCTTCTCTTGTCTCCTGGTTCCTCTGCTTCTGGTGATGAGGCAGGGACAGCTTGGAACAAAGACCTTCATCATTTCTGTTGTGAAACTGTCCTAAGATTAGGCAACTGTGAATTTGTCATCAATATTCATTTCTCTAGTGGATTTCAACAAGATTAACTCTAAAAAATAAAAATTAACATTTCCATTCCCTGTGAAGGGTACTGGTGAATATGGAAAGAAAAATTCTTTTTTTAAAAAATTAATTTATTTATTTGGCTGTGTCGGGTCTTAGTTGTAGCACGTGGGATCTTCGTTGTGGCATGTGGGATCTTTTGTTGTGGTGCGCAGGCGTAGTTGCCCTGTGGCATGTGGGATCTTAGTTCCCCGACCAGGGATCGAACCCATGTCCCCTGCATTGGAAGGCAGATTCTTAACCACTGGACCACCAGGGAAGTCCCGGAAAGAAAAATTCTAAAGGTGAAATTGTCTAACTCTGAAGGGCACATGCAGGAGTCCTGACCAGGCTGGGAGTGAGGAGACCTACATTTTGGTCCTGATTCCCTCCTGCTGCCTGTGTGTCTTGGGCAAGTTGCTTAACCTCTCTGGGCCTCCATGCTTGTTAAGGACTCTTTCAGTGCAAATATTTTATGGTTATAAACAGGGAGAGAATCATCTCAATAACATAGCTCCTTTGTAGTACTGACTTTCACACATTCACCATGGAGGATGATACTTGATGAGTTTAGAATTTTCTCTTGGTTGGAACAGGGACTTGAGTTCTTTCCAACTGTGGCCCTAAGTCTGTGGGTTTGGTAGGCCCATCAGGCTGTAGAGTCACATGCATTTTACATTGTAAAAATATTTCCCGTTTGCTTAAAATAAAATCCTGGAGGTGTTGATGAGTTTAGAATTTTCTCTTGGTTGGAACAGGGACTTGAGTTCTTTCCAACTGTGGCCCTAAGTCTGTGGGTTTGGTAGGCCCATCAGGCTGTAGAGTCACATGCATTTTACATTGTAAAAATATTTCCCGTTTGCTTAAAATAAAATCCTGGAGGTGAAGTGGTGTTTCCAAATTCCACTGAATTGTAGCCTCAGAACTAGAGCTGGACCATGTGGTCCAAACTCCTCAGTTTATCAGTGTGAAGGCCCAGAGTCAAGGAAGGAAGTAGCCCAGGATTCCTGGAGAATTTGAACAGAACTGGAGCTAAAACCTGGGTACCATCACACCCAATCTAGTGCTTTGCTTGTGTCCTCTCTGTATGCATAAAATTGAATAAAAGCCAGTTGGAAGAGTAAAGGATTATAAATGTCAGACCATAATCTTAAGAACAACTTTAATCCATGTAAATACAGGCACAGAGATTCTTATTTATATTTTCATTTTAACATGCATCAAAACCCTGCAGTCTTCACACACCACTATGGACACTCTATTTGCATTTCCTGAAGCCACCCCAGTGAGCAACTCTGAAATAAATTAAAAAGAGTGGTCAAGCCTGAATGCACACCGAGGTTTCCATGTGCTCAGCTCAGCAGATTCAGGTATGACCCCTACAGAGCTTGGACTCTGAACTGGCACTAACATTCTCTACGCTCAATGACCATTTCACACAATGAATTCATCTGTGTAATTGTGCTTAGCTGTCCCAAGATTAACTCCATGTTTGCATGAAGATCAAAATGCTTACTTTAAAAAGTTTGGTTTTCTTCCATTTCTGTCTTATCTGGGGAGGTATGCATGCTTGGAATTTCTTGGGCTTTTCTTTTTCAAATCTATTCTAGGGATTGAGAATGTGAGGGCAAGTGTGTGTGTGTGTGTGTGTGTGTGTGGTGGTGGGGTGACTTACCTTTTATTGTTCTGTTTTTGAAACAACAATCGGCAATCATTCTTTACTGTTTTGATGTCCTCTTGTCAAAGGCAACCCAGAACATTGGGATCTTCAAGTGGGTAATAGCATTCTCGATTGCCCCCACGCCTAGGTCCTACATTAGTTAGGATTCTAGAATTCTGCTTTATTAAAATTTTTATCCTGGGTTACAATTTACGTAAAGAGAACACATCAGAAGTGTGCATCTTGGTACACTTTTATATATGCATATACTTCTGCTTTGCTTATACCTTCAGTTATTGTTTGGTACCACTTGGTAGTGAAATATCCATTGAGTTTTTCCAAAGACTACTGCATCCGCCTGGGGAGGAGGCTGACGTTTGGAGCTGCTGGAAGGTGGTGGTGTGACTGGAGTCAAGAGGATTTGCTTTCCACTGTCTCACCTCGCTTGCACTCCAGCCACAAGTTCTGGGAGGAATATTGGAAGGCACACTGCACTCTCGCTCGCAATGGGGATCAGCAGGAAGTGGGAGACGTTTGAATGGGGTGGGGTGTTTCCACTTAATCATTACCACCGCTGACATCAATGAAAACCAAGTAATGCAGATCGTCCGCATGGGCACCTACAATGAGTGGAAAGGAGGCCAGATTCTTAGGAAGTGTTACGATGAGGTAGGGGATGGACAGAATACAAAACTGAGAGGGGGAAGCAGGGTGGCTCGTATTTCAGCTTCAGAATACAATTGATTTTTGTGGTTGAAGGGTCCAAATTGCCCTGGCTATTTCAAAACAACGTCAGGAGAGGAGCAGTTGTGCTTTCCAGCACCCCAGTGGTTGCCCAGGACACGAGGCAGCCTTGAGGACAAATACGTCCCTCCCTGAAATAGGAAGCCAACTATTTACTTATACAAATAACACTATAAAAGGGCTATAGAAGTTGAGCTGCAGCTCCTGAGCTTTGACCAGCCCCTAGATTTGTCTCAAAAGGCTCCTTCCGGAGGAAGGAAAGTCCTGAGGCTCTCAGGTCGAGCACTGGCTCAAACAACAATTTAAATCAAGCAGAGCCTCCACTGTCTCCAAGTTGAACCTGCCCAAGCGAACACCCTCAAGACAGCTTCCAAACAAAGATGACAATATTACCATCTCAACCTGAATGTGCATCACAACTCGGTTTCAAAATTCATTGTGTGAAATTAAAAAAAAAAAAAGTTTTTATAATAAAATTCACCTTTCAATCCTATGATTTTTCATCGTACTCACTTCTTTACATCCCCTCAATTCTCACCCCCTTCCTTTATCACACTCCTTTGGCAAAATCACAACCCTGGTTAGATCTGACTCTCCGCTCACTTAGCACCTGACCCCATGTACCTGAATGAAGTTCGAGAAAAATGCACAGCTAGGCTGGCAGCTCACACTTTAGATTCATGACCGCAAACCCTGATGGCTCCTTAGTGCTGCCAGGCAATCATATATTGGCATATCAATATATATTGGCATATCCCACTCATCAGTATTTGCTGAATGAATGGATTAAACAAATGAATTTTATTTAGGGTCCCATGGATGCTACAGTTCTGCTTGTCCAAGTTTAAAAGAGAATTTTATTTTAAAAACATTTTTTTTTAAGTGAGCACTGACCTTGGATGCAGAAGACTTGTATTCCAAGCCTAGCCCTGCTGCTTACTAGCTGGGCGACCCTAAGCAAGTTACCCTTCCTCTCTGGGACTCAGTCTCCTCTATGAGTGAGGCAGCTGGACCAGGACCCTAGCAGATGGAGAGTCTCTCTAGATGTCGGTTGAATGAGCGAGATGAGGTCCCTACCTTCCGCCAAAGTTCACAGATCCATGATTCTTCCTTGAACCAAGCAAGCCCACAGCTGGGTGTCAATCAGGAGAGGGAGACGTGAGGTCACTGACATTTAAAGGAAGCAAGGAGAAACACTTGCAGGAGGACCCTTCTCTTCTTTATTGGTCTCTGATTTTAGTTTCTGGTCCTGCAGCTGGAAAGAGATTCCAAAGTAAGCAAACCTCTCATGATAAAAGCAAACAATGACTTTGGTTCTGAGCAAACTTCAGATGGAGTGCAGCAGAGAGGTGACACTGGACTGGGATTTGGGGACCCGGATTCTAACCCAACTCTGTCACTGGTCATCGGTCCCACCCTCCTCTTGGGCCTCAGTTTCCTCTCTGTATAATGAGCGAATTTAAGTGTCCTAAGCTTTTATCTGGCCTCCACCATTTCAGAGCACTGGTGGCATCTTTTTGCCCTTTTAAACTTGCCTGGCCTGTTTCAGATCAGAACTGGCACAGTATCAGCAAGTTTATGGTTTTATAAGCCCCAAAACATGCTTTGCAAATAAATGATAAAGGCATTGGAGTATTGCATGGAAACACCAAAGTCTTGAACAAGAGTAGGACTTTGGAATTGTAAGAGGAATGGAAAGGCGTTCATGGTAGAAACACCTGTCCTTGACCTTAAAACCAGATGGACAAGTGGCCACAGACTGAGGGAGATCCACTGGTGCTAGGAATACTGTCTGGCACTTTCCCCCAGGATGTGGTACAGTGGGTAGTTTGGGTGCTACCTGGGCAAATCATCAAAAACAAATCAAAGTCTCCAGTGAGAAGATCACTTCAATTATCTTTCAATCTTTCTGATTCCTGGGGTCTGTTGATGGGCTAGGACATTTTAATAACTCTCAAAACTTTGCTAATCTGTCCCTTTCTCCCTGACAACACTCTCCCCTCTGCCCCCACTTTTTATTAAACAGAGAGAAAAAAGGGCTCAAGCTCAGAATCTTTACCAGTCTAGAATTTGGTAATATTGTTTTGCTTTATTGCATTTATTTTTGTGGTTAAGTTCCATGAATAGAAAGTGGTATTATTTTTTCATTTTAGAGTAGTTAAAATTTTATCTTAAAATACATGTAGTTAAGTTTAAAAAACTGAGTTAGTTTCTATAAAATTATTAAGGAATAATGTGTGTTCTACACAGATACTACAACATAGGGCAGGTGGTCCCTGGGGTTTGGTGGGTGGCATTCCCCAGTCCAAACTGGCGTCATTCAGATAGGGGAAGTTCTTCTGGACACCACAATAGTGCTTATAATGCCATTTATATTTACTGGGTAACTCAGTTTTCGGTCTTTTTTTTTCTTTTTAAATAAATGTGTACTTTTTCCTGATCACTTGGTGTAAAACTTGGAACTACACAAAAACATGTAGAATAAAAGGACAAAATATTTTTTAAAATATATAGAATAGAATGAAAAATCACTCATCGTCTCTCTACTCAGAAATAACCACTCCTAATACATTGGAAAATTTTTCTTCCTTAGTGTACCAACAGAGCTGTTATTAAAACATATGCATTAAATTTTTGTAGCCTATTTTATTTCCTTAACATTATAACATAAATGTGTCCCCACACCATTCAAAACTCTTCATAAACATTTTAAATGGTTGTAAGTTCTTTAACATAGAGAGGTCCCATAGTGGATTTAACCATTGCCCAGCTGTTTTACATCTGGGTTATTTCCAGTTTTGTCCATTAAAATGTTGTGATGGATAGCTTTATGCATCTCTATTTGCCTGCATTTTGTTTTTTTATTTCTTTGTTTAATTTTTATTAGAGTACAGTTGATTTACAATGTTGTGTTAGTTTCAGGTGTACAGCAAAGTGAATCAGTTATACATATACATATATCCACTCTTTTTTAGATTCTTTTCCCATACAGCTTATTACAGAGCATTGAGTAGAGTCCCCTGTGCTATACGGTAGGTGTTGCCTGCATTTTGGATGGTTTCCTTACAATAATTCCAGAAGTGGCATTCCTAGGTGGGAAGATTTTTAAGGCTTTTGGGATACATATTGCTAAACTTTTTCCAAAAGTGTGGGGACCTGAAGGTACTCCGATCTGAACCCATGTGATGGGACACACTGGGGTTTGTGTATGTAAGGTGGGCTTGTTACTGGAAAGAGCTCAGACTCCGCCACTTTGGGCCAGTTACCTAACTTCACCACCTCCTGCTGGTGTGGGTCTGACCAGTCCCTCCCTGACCAAGAGCAAGTGTTCTTCACATCTAGGCTCATGAGTGTTCATATTTCAGCTCAAAAAGTACATGTCATGAACTTCACCATATGTGATTCTCCCTTCATGTAAAGGGATCAACAACCATTGATTATTTGAGAAATCTCCATATTGTTTTCCATAGTGGTGGCACCAATTTACACTCCCACCAACAGTCAATGAAGGTTCCCTTTTCTCTACATCCTTGCCAACTCTTGTTATTTGTTGTCTTTTTGATGATAGCCACTCTGAGAGGTGTGAGGTGGTATATCATTGTGGTTTTGATTTGCATTTCCCTGATGATTAGTAGTGTTGAACATCTTTTCATGTGTTTATTGGCCTTGTATATCTTTTTTGGAAAAATGTCTATTCAGGTCCTCTGCCCATTTTTAAATTCGGTTGTTTGTTTCTATGATGTTGAGTTGTATGAGTTCTTTGTATATTTTGGATATTAACCCTTTGTCAGATATATTGTTTGCAAATATCTTCTCCCTTTCAGGAGGTGGACTTTTCATTTTGTTCATAGCTTCCTTTGCTGTGTAAAAGCTTTTTAGTTTGATGTAGTCCCATTTGTTTATATTTGCTCTTGTTTCCCTTGCCTACGGAGACATATCCAAAAAATACTGCCTTTATTTTCTTCTAGAAGTTTTATGGTTTCAGGTCTTACATTTAAGTCGTTAATCTATTTTGAGTTTGTTTTTCTGCATGGTGTGAGAAAGTAGTCCAGTTTGATTACTTTGCAGGTAGCTGTCCAGTTTTCCCAACACCATTTATTGAAGAGGCTGTCTTTTCCACATTGTATATTCTTGTCTCCTTTGTCATAGATTAATTACCCATATAAATGTGGGTTCATTTCTGGGCTCTCTATTTGGTTCCATTGATCTATGTACCTGGTTTTGTGCCAGTACCACACTATTTTGATTACTGTAGCTTTGTAGCATAGTTTGAAATCAGGGAGCATGATACCTCCTGTTTCGTTCTTCTTTCTTAAGATTATTTTGGCTATTCAGGGTCTTTTTGTGGTTCCATACAAATTGTAGAATTATTTGTTCCAGTTCTGTGAAAAATGTCATTGGTATTTTGATAGGGATTGCACTGAATCTGTAGATTGCCTTGGGTAGCATGGTCATTTTAACAATATTAATTCTTCCAATCCATGAACACGGTATATCTTTCCATCTGCTTGTGTCATCTTCAATTTCTTTCATCAATGTCTTATAGTTTTACAAGTATGTTTTAATTGTTTATTGATCACCTATCACGTGCCACACATTGTACTAGGTCCTGGGGATACAAAGGTGAGTAAAACACTCTTGTGTCTTACTGGGAAGGGTCACATTCTTGCATGTGTATGTTTATGTGTGCAGGGGTGAGATGGAGGGATAGACCTGCAGTAATAGAGCTATCCCGTGCCCAGATGCCACATGGACCCTGAGGAGTAGGGCGTAGGATTGGTTAATAAAGGCTTCCAGGAGGAGGTGGCTCCTGAGATGTCAGAGAGGCTGAGAAATGCTCTGTGCCCTTGCTGTTCTCCTCCTGCCCCCACTGCAGTGTTTGCCTGGGAAACAGAATAGCAATCACTGGGAGAGTTCCTTGGTGGCCTAGTGGTTAGGATTCCAGGCTTTCACTGCCATGGCCCAGGTTCAATCCCTGGTCAGGGAACTGAGATCCCACAAGCCAAGCAGCACAGCCAAAAAAAAAAAGCAATCACTTCTTTGCAAACCGTAGAAACTACACAATAAGCAGCAGACTTATGATAAAAAATTCAGATAAAATTAAAGGTCTAGGTCAAGAAATATTTCAACTATTGATGGAATTTCCCTCCTGGACAAGTTGGATTTACTCTCCCTTTTCTGTACTTCCAGAGCATTCTGCACCTCACTATTGCCTTGACTGAGAGGTTTCAGTGTTGGTGAGGTGGGGTCAGAAGCTTATTTTACTCATCTTGGTATCTGCCCTGATGTCTTCAGCATAATACTTGCTCAAAAAGTAAAATTAAATTGAACCAGCTCTGTGGGTTTTGCTCTTTTTTCTGTGACATTCATTCCAATGGCCTTCAAGTCTGAAGTCAGCGAAGCTGCCAGACTCTTTTGGGTGCTTCAGCCCCACCTGTCTGCTCAACGGACATCTCCACATAAAGCTCTCATAAGCATCCCCACTCCCTGTGCACGCTCCCCCTACAGCCTCGAGCAGCAGTTCTCAATGGGGTACTTTTGCTCCCCAGGGGATGTTTGGCAGTGGCTGGAGGTGTTTTTGGTTGTCACACAAGAGTGGAGGGGGGGTCCTCCCGGCACCAATAGAGACTAGGGGTGCTGATAAACATCCCACATGCACAGGGCAGTCTCCATAATGAAGCATTATCCTGCCCCGAATGTCAATAGCAACGAGGCTGAGAAACTAGAACTAGAGGGAATCCTGTACAAGGTAGTGAGACCATGGTACCGCTCTGCTCACAGCCCTCTCAAGGCTCCCGACCTCCTCAGAGTAAAATCGGCAGTCCTCACACCTCCCTCTTCTAACAGTTTTATTGAGATTATAATCCATGTGCCCTAGAATCCATCCTTCTAAAGTGTAAAATTCAATGGCTTTTAGTAATCAGTTGTGTTCCCATCACCACCATCAATTTTAGAATACTTTCATTATCCCCCCAGAAAACCCACCTACACCCCCTTGCCATCAACTCCCAGTCTCACCTTCCCCTCCCAGTCCTAGGCAACCACTAGTTTACTTTCTGCCCCTATAGATTTGCCTACTCTGGACATTTCGTATAAATGGAATCATACAATATGTGTATATATGGTTCCTTTGTTACTGATTTCTTTCACTCAGCATAATGTTTTCAAGGTCCACCCATGTTGTAGCATGTATCAGTACATCATTCCTCTTTCAAGGGACTAATACTCTATTGTAACAATTTACCACATCTTATTTATCCCTTCAACAGTTGATGGACATTTGGGTTGTTTCTACTTTTTGGCTATCATGAATGGTGCTGCATGAACATTTGTATGCAAGTTTTTGCGCACAGGTTTTCATTTCTCTTGTGTGTATCTAAGTTGCTGGGCCACACGGGAACTCTGTGTTTAACCTTTTAAGGAGCAGCCTGTTTTCTCCTCCTTTTCTCTAAGGATCCACATCCGACCAACCACCACAGGCTGTGATTCTTCCTCCTGAAAGTGTGCCCTCCTCCATCTCCGGAAACTGCCTCTCCACTTCTCACCTGGACGGCCACAGTGCTTCCACAGTGCTTCCTAACCGAGATCCCTCAACTGCATATCAGAGTCACAGGGAGAAGGAGTTTCACCATCCCAGTGCCCGGGCCACACCCCAGACCACTTACTGCAGCCTCTCTGGAGACCGACCCAGGCATCAGCCTTTCTAAAGCTCCCCAGGTGGTTACAATGGACAGCCGAGTAGGACAACCACAACCACGGTGCCTCTTTCCCTCTAATCACCACCCTCCCAACTGAGTGCTTTTTCTAAAGCAAATCTGATTGTGTTAGCCCGCACTCTTCTCGAAACTCCTCTTTGGCTCCCTCACAATATAATCTGAACTCCCCAGGATGCACACCTCCATCTACCTACCTCCTGTTCTTGCCTCCTTTCCCTCCCTGACTCAGGGCGCTGGCATGCCCGGCCACGCTGAGCCACACACACTTTCCTCTGTGTGCTTGCTCGCCACATCTCCACGCCTCTTCCGAGAGCCTTTTCCCATCTTTTCATCCTCCTCTGGGAAGTCTTCCCTGATGCTTCCCTGGAGAGCTGGCTGAGCGCTGAGCGAGTCTCCGCTTCGGGCAGCCTTCCCTTCCCTTCCCTTCCCACCGACTGTCACATTGTGTTCACTGGCCTCGGGTCTGTGAGTTCCTCCGGCCAGGGCTGGTATGTCATTCATCTTTGTATCTTCCTTCTGTTGACACACAGTAGGTGGCGTGCGTTTGTGTGTGTTGGTGGGAAGGGTGATGAATGAAGGTGTGAAGGGGTGAAAGCCTACTGGCCCACTTAGGGCAGGGCTCAGGGAGGCAGTCCTACCAACTGCCCAGCCGTACACTCCTGAGTCCCAACAGTAATCCTGGGGCAGCCAGAGGCCCTGCTCAGTGCCCTACCCGGACTGGTGAGTCCACACATCTTCCACACCAGGGCCACATCCAGCTGCATTTCCTGTCTCGAGGCTTACATGTTTCAATTCTCTAGCCATGGGCCTGGTGCCAGCATGTGTTGGCAGGAAAGTGGGGGCTGGGTGGGACAGTCCTTCTGCAGCTAAAGGCAAAGTGCCCCAGCGCAGAGATAAATCATAAACATTCACTTTCAAAGGGCCCCAGTGGGGTGGAACGTCCCTTGTCCCGTCTTTGGCCATAAACGTCCAGGCTCGAGAAGTTAATTGCCCTCCCCTGGAGAAGCTGTAAACAGCATGGCACATCAACAGGCAGCAAAGAGCACAGGCTGAAACACCCCTCTGGGTGGGGCCTGGACTGCCGATACTCTGCCTACTCGGCTTCCCTGGGCCTCCTGTCCTGGCATGGGCTGTGCTGTCTCTGGGGGGACCTGTTGGAGGCTGCAGGCCTTGCCTGCCAGTGCTGGAGGCGTCCAGGGAGCATTTGCCCTGTAAAGAACTAGGCTCTTTGCTGCTGCTCTGCCTACACTGACGCTGCTTTACTTCCCATGAATAAGAGGGGGCACTGAAAAGGGAGTCCGGCTCTGCTGTCAGCCATGACTGTGGGCGGCTCACTTCTCCTCCTGGGTTCGTGGTCCCCTTTGAGGTAAAGGGGTGGGGTGGGGGTGGATCAGATGACCCTGAAGGCTGCTGTCAGCTCCAACGTCACAGCTCTCCCCACCTGAGAGCAAAGCTGTGTGAAGTCTTCCTCATAGGGCCTGAGTTGTTAGAACACCATAGCTGGGGAGATCAGAGACAAATACAGCAAAAAATAACAACCTTGAAAGTAACTCCTGTTTGTATTTTCGTTTCTTCTGTATCGGGCCTCTGCATACTCCAGGGGATAGCAGTGCAGCGGGAACAGCGCTGGACCAAGGAGTCTCCCGGACCTGAGTTCAGCTCCTGCTCTGACTGGCAGCACCATCTGGGGCAAGTCACTCTCCCGTCCATAGGCCTCAGTTTTCTTACTGGAAAATGGGGATATTTCATACCTCCACAGTTCATGCAACAGACACTTGCTGAGAGCCTGCTGTAGGTGTGGCCTGGCACCAGGCTGGGGGGTGGTGAGACAGAAAGGTTGGTGAGATGGGATGCTCTCAAGGAGCTCCTGGTCCAGCTGGAAGTCAGCCACGAAAACAGGTGATTGTGGTCCAGTGTTGTGAGCGGCGCAAGGATCATAACAAAAGGAACGATAAGAGCTGGCCTTCAGTTAGGTCTTCTCAGTGCTCGGCTCTCTGCTAGGGCTTGCTTGTTGCATTCAGTCCTGTACTGACCCTATGAGCTGACACCACAAACATCCCCACTTCACAGGTGCTCAGGAAAGGCGTCCCAGAGGAAATGGCGTGTGTGTCTGCTGAGACTTGTGGTGTGTAGACTGTGGTGCAGTCTGAAGGACGGAACCAAGGCCTGGGCACGCGGGAGCCCACATAGCTGAAGCCCACGGGGCAGGGGCTGGCGACGACAGGGAGGTGGGGGAGCAGCCATGAAGGCTCTTTTAAGCCATGTAAAGGGGTTGATGACGGCCCCGGAGAACCAGCTTGGAGGCTGGCAGTTTGGAGAATGGGTTGAGCAGAGTGAGAAAGGAGACTGGAGCCCCACAGACCTGCCAGTGACCAAGGGCCCTCTTGGACACTGTTGTCATAGTTTCAGGAAGAGGTGAGGACCTGGGCTGAGGGCCGGAGCTCAGAGGGGACTGATGGCCAGAACTGGAGACTGTGGGCCATGGGGGTAGAGGGTGGCCAAGGCCAATGAGGTCATGTACCAGGCGGCCTCCTGGAAAGGTGGAGCCCACGTTCCAGCGTCAGCCCACAGTGCCTCAGCCTCATTCTCAGAATGACCACTGGCCCACCCGCCATCTCAGCTGTCAACACGCTGGGAGTGACCCAGAGGTAGAGGAGGACCAGGCCTTCCTGGCCTGGCAAGGACTCCACAGAACGTAGATGGCCAGAGGCCACGCTTTATAGAAAAAATACTTTACGGACACTTGTTAAATGGAAAAAAGCCTCTTTTCTTCCTCTTACAGCTAATATTCACTTCCTCTTAAATAGAAGGTGTTTGTTTTAAGTGTCAATACTAAACGTTCAGCAACAATTAGCTGCGTCTGAGATTCCCAAGTGAAATGTGGAGTTAAGCCCTATCTAGTCAAGAAGGCCGGGCAGAACCAGTCTTGTCTGGTGGGTCATCTGGCTACTGAATTTCCTGCTATAAAGCCCAAGAGTTAAAGAAGTTTGGGACTAGCACGAGGATAGAGGAGCAGTAGGATGAAGAGACTAGGAAGCTTACATAGTCCTGCAGGAATATAAGAACGCGGTATCTGAGCGAGGAAGCACGGCAAACCCAGGGGGAAGGATGGCGTGGTTACTCCGTCAGTGGTGTAGACACCTGGCTGACTGCTTGGGAAGGCACACAGTTACACCTCTGCCTCACTTCACACATCCCGATAAAATTCTAACATCTATGAAAGAGTGCATATAAATCAACAAACAATTGGAAAACAATGTCCCATAGAGAACTGGATAAATTATGGAATATTGATACTATGGACAATTATCAAATCGTTAAAGTCATGTTTTAGAAGAGTATTTAGTGCTCATGATACATTGTTAAGTAAAATAGCAGGCTACAAGAAAGTATACAGGTTATGACCGCAATTTTGTAGACTAATTTCCCACAGTATATCTGGAAGAGTGTTCGCGTGCACACAAACATAACTGAAGTGTGCGTGAGTCCACATATATAGTGTATACTCGTACACAGACATGTATCATGAAACATACAAAATGATAATAGTGATTATCTCCAGTCATTTTTACTTACATATATTTATTGTCTTGTTTTTTCCTAAAGTTCCACAATGAAGATTCATTACTTGTATAATATGGAAAATCAATAAATGTTATTTAGACAATGAATCTATGATGGCGCTAATATTAAAATAATTTAAACGCTTTGGTGAAAGAAAGTGGAAAAAAATTGGGGGAGCCTGCCCCACGAAGGCTGGGAATCCGGTTGCCTGAGCAGCTCTACTTTTTCCTGGTGCCCTTCCATGGAATGACCAAACACGACTATAAACTTCTGGAACCCGACACCATGTGTAGGCTATGTTTCTCTGACAGGGAACCTGCTGGTCCAGTCTTGGGAGCCTTGCTCTTGTGTTACACAAGACAGTCTAGGGGTGACCCAGTGCATCTCTCCATTTCCAGGGGAAAAATTAAGTTCATGGTTAGCGTTTTCTCAATTAAAATTTTTCTCCTATGAAATTTTCTTAAACATTTGACGCCTGAAGTTACTCTGATATATTAGAATCTAGTCTGAGACTATATCAGATTTAGTCCTGATTATATATGTAACTGTCTTAAGTTGATACATCAACATTTCAGTATGCACTGGTTCTCCAAAGAATGAAGACTACAACAGTCTGGGTACCTGTTTTTCACAAGTTCTCCAGGTGATTCTGAAACATGCCAGCTTGAGACCGCCTGTTGGTGTGTGTTCTAAAGTAGTGGGTCTGAAACTTTGCTGTAATTAGAATCATGTGTGCAGATTTTAAATCTCCCAATGGCAAAAGTACCCCTGACCACTAAACTCAGAATCGTTTTTTTTTTTTTTTAAGTTCCCCAAGTGATTCCAGTGTGCAGCCAGGTTTGAGAAACACTGCTCTAACGAGAGCAACCTGAAATCCAGGTGCTGCAGCTCCCGAGCTTGAGAATCACAGCTTTGGTAAGAGCCCTGAGTCTGAATCATTTTGTGTTCTCTGTCTCCATCTGCTGGCCATCCTGCTACATAGCTATAGTTTACAACTTGAGTTTCCAAGACATGCTGCAGCTTGTATATACTTTTAAGAATGTTCACCAACTAGTGAATATAACAAAGAAACAGATTCACAGATATACAGAACAAACTAGTGGTTACCAGCTGGGAGAAGGAAGGGGGGAGGGGCAAAATAGGAATAGGAGGTTAAGAGGCACAAACTACTATGTATAAAATAAGTAAGCCACAAGGATATATTGTACAGCACAAGGAATATAGCCAATATTTTACAATAAATATAAATCGAGTATAACCTTTAAAAATTGTGAATCACGATGTTGTACACCTGAAACTTATATAATATTGTACATCAACAATATCTCAATTTTAAAAAATGGGACTTCTCTGGTGGCACAGTGGTTGGGAATCTGCTTGCCAATGCAGGGGACGTGGGTTCGAGCCCTGGTCTGGGAAGGTCCCACATGCCGCGGAGCAACTAAGCCCGTGCGCCACAACTACTGAACCTGCGCTCTAGAGCCCGGGAGCTACAATTACTGAGCCCACGTGCCACAACTACTGAAGCCCACGCACCTAGAGCCCGTGCTCTGCAACAAGAGAAGCCACCACGATAAGAAGCCCGCGCACTGCAATGAAAAGTAGCTCCTGCTCGCCTCAACTAGAGAAAGCCCGCGCGCAGCAACGAAGACCCAAGGCAGCCAAAAATAAATAAAAAATAAAATTTAAAAAATGTTTGCCAAAAGAATCAGAGAACCAAAAAGAGTTAAAATGTATAAGTAATAGCAATAGCTACAAAATATATTCTTGTTTATAATAGGATGGTTTAAGTGTTAGAAATGCATTAACATAATGCATCTAGGATCTTTTTTGTGCTTCGCAAATAAAAAGCAGCCAATAAATGTTGATTATTACCGTTATAATTAGGCATAAGATAAACCCCCATCTTTTAAAATATATTTTAAAAATATATTTAGTGCTACTATACCTGGCACACAGTTGGCTATGTGTACCCAATGGTACACAGATACAGTCTGTACAGTGAGAAAGAGAGATCCAGAGTGTGTGTGTGTGTATATGTGTGTGAGAGAGAGAGAGATTTTTTTAAATTATAGATGTTTGGGGGAGTATTCTGTGCTATGCGTTCTGTCACATGCATAGATTTATGTAAATACCACCACAATCAGGATTCCGGTTCCATCATCCACCAAAATTCCCTCATGCTTCCCTGTAGTCGAATCCTGCCCCCATCCCAATCCCTGGAAACCACTGATTTGTCTTCCATTCCTAAAGTTTTGCCTTTTCCATAATGTCATGTAAATGGAATCATAGTTTGTAACATTTTGAGAGTGGCTTCTTTCACTCAGCATAATTTTCTTCCTTCTGCTTGCTCTAGGTTTTTCTCTTATTTTCCTAGTTAAGTTTGAAATTTAGGTGATTGTTTGAAACCTTTCTTCCTCTCTAAAATAAGTACCAAATATTATAAATTTCCATCAAAGCTTTGCTTTAGCTGCATCTATACATTTTGATATGTCATATATCAAATACTATTTTCATTTTGTTCAGTTTCAAGTATTTTATAAGTTCTCACTTTCCAACATCCTTTGAGACTTCCCCCTTCGACCTCCTATGGATTACTTAGAAGTATGTTATTTAATTTCAAGTCATTAGAGATGTTCTGGTGATTGATTTCTGGCTGAATTTCATTATGGTCAGAGATCATACTTGGTATGATTTCAGTTCTTAAAAATCTGTTCAGATTTGTTTCATGATCCAGAATATGGTCTATTTGTCCTATTGGTTACTGAGAAAGGAGTGAGTGTTAAAAGTCTCCAACTGTAATTGCTGACTTGCCGTTTCTCCTTTCAGTTCTATCAGTCTTTGCTTCATGTATTTTGAAGATGTGTTGTGAGGTTCATATCCATTTAGGATTGTTAGGCATTCTCTGTGACTTGACACTGTTATCATTATGCGATTTCCATGTTTATTCCTGGTAAATTTTCTTGCTCTGAAGTCTATTTTGTCTGACAGTATATAGCTACTCCAAATTTCTTTTGATTAGTATTTGCATGGCATATTTTTCTTTCTCCTTTTATTTTTAACCTATACTACTTATTTTAAATGGGTTGCTTTTAATGCATATAGCTGGGTCTTGGATATTTTTACATTCTGACAATCTGTCTTTTAATTAGTATACCTAGACCTTTTAAACTTAACGTAACTGTTGATATATTTGGATTTAGGTCTACTGTTTTTTGTTTTCTATTTGTTCCCTATGTTTTTCATTCCTGTCTTTCTTTTCCTGTCTTCTTTTGGATTATTTGAATATTTTTTAGTATTCCAGTTTACCTATTGAGTTTTTAAATATATCTTCTGTGTAATTTGTGTGCGTGTGCATGTGGTTTCTCTAGCGACTACAAAATACTTAACTTTTCATAGGTTGATTGGGATTAATATTTTATCATTCAAGTGAAATATAGAAATCTTACTACTGTATAAATCTCTTCACATCTCCTCTTTATGTGGTAACTTTCATGTGTATTACATCTATATTCACTGAAGACCCCGTCAGACAATGTTATAAGTCTTGTTTTAACTGATTATACATGTTATAAAAAGCTTAAGATGAGAAAAATAGTCTATTTATCCAAATATTTCCCATTTCTGTTGCTCTTCCTTCATTCCCACGGTTTTGAATTTCCCTCTGGTGTCACAGCTCTATTAACAAAATATTATCACATCAAGAGGTCAAATGAGAAAACCCAGAGAGCAAGAGAAAGCAATGGGCATCACTCTCTTGCTGTTGGGACCGCACTTCCTCTGGTCAGAGAGACGGGTTCCCCTCCCTGAAGTTTTGGGCACCTGCCTGGCTGTGACAGCCTCTGCTGCAGTGGGATTGCCGAGGGGCTGGAGAGGGAGATGAGAAGCAGCAATAAACAGGGATCTCCCTGACTCTCTCTGACTTACACAGGCCCTCTTGCCCCATCCTAGGACCAGAAATAGACAGCTTCTCTGGGAGCTCCTTCTGCCTGCATGGTATGCAGGTCCAGGATGCTGTCCACCTGGAGTCCAGGCCAGGAGACACCAGAGTGGGAAAAACAGTAAACTTACTGCCAGTTCGGTGGTACTCGGAGTTCTCCTTTCCTTCCCTGATCTTCCTGTTATTCTTTCCTTTCCAAGATAGCAGCTCCATGCATTGAGTCCAGGCACTACAGCTGCATGCAGTGGGAGAGACAGGGCGGGCTAGGACTGGAATGAGAATAAGAGATGGATTTTTATGTAACAACAGGGCCGTGGATTTACAAAGGCTGAAAAATGCTCCCTTAGGGCACCCTAATTGAGGAAGAGATTCTCTTTTCCCTTGCAGTGTGGTGGCTAGAAGCCTAATCCTTGAATTTTTACATTCATTTTTTCCAGATGAACTTTGAAATCATTTTGCCATTAAAACTATGTTTTTTGATTTTGATAGGACTTAAGCTAAATTTATAGATTCAGAGAGACATGGTCTTTTTATAATAAAGGGTCCTTCTATCTAGGAACATGGTATATCTTCTCATTTTTTTTTTTTTAATGTCATCTTCAATGACCTTCAAAAAATTTTTAAAATCTTTTTCACAAAATCCTTGCATAGGCTTTGGTTAGATTTATTCCTGGGTATGTTATTCTTTTTATTACTATTGTGATGGGATCTTTTTCTAACATAAAAAAATCTTATTGGTTATTGTTGATATGTAGAGGAGCTATTGATTTTGGCATATTTACTTTGTAACCAGCTACCTTACAGAACTTTTATTCTATTATTTTCTGAGTTGATCTTCTACAAATAATTATTTGTGAATTCTGTCCCTCAGACTGGTGTTTTACAAATAAAGATAATTTGGAACCTCTCTTTGAAAAAACTTGGAAAATTCTACTTTTGGTTTATTTAATCACACTTGACCATCAAATCTTACACAATGTTAGGTAACCGTGGCGATGACAGGCTTGCTTGTCTTGGTTGTGACTTTTTTAGCGAAGTCACCATCAAGATAGAAATATTTTATGATGTTAACGAAGCATCTTTTTTTATTCTTTATTTTTTAAAAGGGTTTTTGATCAGAAAAGGACATTGAATTTTATCAAGTGCTCTTTCAGTATCCATAAAAATGACCATTTTAATGAGTTTTCTTTATGAGTTTTCTTATTTGACCTATCAATGTGATAACATTTTGTTAACAGAACTTCTAAATTTAAAAAATACCTGTGTTCCTACAGTCAATCCTAGTAGGTCATAGAATAGACTGCAGAGCAATAATTCTCAAGGAAGGGCTTTTTCCATTGACACAGCTGCTCCTGTTTAGAATTATGTCCCCAGAGAGGCTGCACTATATTCACGAGGTGAAGGCCGAATGAACCGGAGTAACTAGAACTCACTTAGCTCTTAGATTGGTGAGGTTCTGCTCCTCGTCTGGATTCACATACAAATATCAAAATCAGGGAAGTTGCTGCCCTGGTGTTCTATAGGAGGTTTCTGTCTACCCTCTAATCACCTTAGCGCACTGGCTCTACCATTAACTAATTCTACAAAAGAGGTTACAGTGTGCGTCTTCCTCGGGTTCTAGAAGTGGGCAGGAATTAGCGGGTTTCACAGGAAAGTTTCGAATATAAGTGATGTTTCCTAATGCTGTCACTTCAATGAATAAAGGCTCTAGACATCTGTGCCAAGCTGACTCCTCCAAATTTTTCTTTTAAATATCAAAAGAAAGTTCAGAATTTGGCATTCTGAATTAGAATTCTGTATCAGAGCCAGACTTCCTACTGTTTCTGCATCAAATAAGTTCTGGCCCTTTATTCTCTGAGTGGCTTCCTTTCATGATGGCAGCTTTACTGAGGCCCCAGCCCAGGTGTCTGAGAGGAGCCCCTGGCCCAGGTGTACACCCACAAAGCCACAGGGAGAAGAGAATCAGCATCCCATTGGGACGGAAGCCCACACCCTGCATTATGGGATTTCTAGAAGTGCTTACCCTTGCTTTTTCCCTGCATACGAATATTAACATCTGTTTTCAGAAACCTGGACACCTTAATGGAAGCAAAAGGTTTAGAAAGAAAAAAATTAGATTTTATTCAAGATAAGCAAAGGATAAGAGTGAATCATCAAGTAAAACCATTCAAAGTCACTTCACAGATATTTTATCAAGGAACCCACCAGTGAAAGCCCAAAGAACGAGGAATAAGTTACATATGCCACATTTTTACTTTCATGAAAACAACAAGCAAATAAGCTGCTACTAAGAATTTATTCCTTCAAGAGAAGGAAGTCCTAAGATTCATTGCAGGGTCAGTACAGGTTCAACTCAGTTCCATGGCCTCTATAAAAAATCGTGTCCAGAATCATCTCCAAAGAAAAACAAGTCTAAAGAATGTTCTATATGGTAGTTTTTACTGTGCTGGTCGTCTCATTCTTTGGAAACTTGTACTCTACCAACAGAAAAGTGAGCCTTCAGCTGTCTGAGCACTGTGTCCCCTAGTCTTTGCCTAAACAGTATTTTCTGAACATACAGCAGCACAGAGGGAGAATAGTAACTTAAGGGCAAAGAAGAAAAACTGAGGACATATGTATGCTGTGAAATATGTATTTTAAACTAAATAACCATAGTTAAATAATATATTGCCAAAACCCACTCTATGTATCTTGATTCTTATTTATCCCATATCAAGTATAAGTGTGGAATCTTTTATTATGTATCTCTAAATTCCTGACTGAAATCATTTCCAATAAATTGTTGGTGGTCAAGAGATGTACACAAAATTTAAATGTTAATAATTTTTCAGTGAGAAATTACTTTTTACAACTACTTGGGCATTATCAAAGTATAACTTAAAAACCTTTCTTTGTAATCATCTAAATTAAACAAATAATCCTTTTTTAAGGCACAAATCCAAAAGTGGCAAAACCACCATAAATTTAGCATATGGGACCATATTCTCCTAAAGGGCATTAGGAAATTCAGATAGAAGCTGATGTTACGGCCAGGGTGAAATGGACATGGGCCTAGGCCAGAGGCCCTTGCGTGCCAGTTCACTCTTTACAGGATTGAAGGAAGGCGTGGAGGGGGCTTCCAGGGTTGCCACTTGGGGAGCTCAGTGCAACCGCTATTTATTAACCTGTGAGGAACCGTCTCAGTATTTTAGCAACTGATGCAGCTGTACCAGAACGAACTGGCTGAACAGCAGCTCTGCTCGCAGCTTTCTATAAAGGCAACTTGATAAAAATGGTAGATTATGGGCACACTGCTTTACATTAGTTTATTATAAAAGAAAAACAATTCCCAGAGACACAATATACAACATTCTAACTCCTAAATCCTTTTGCTTTTTTTAAAATACTCTTCTGAGACTAAACACTCTTCACAACCCCCCAGTCTGCTCAGCCCACACGACAACCCAACTCCTTGGCTCCCGCGTGCACAGGTCAGAGGTTCCAACAACCATGGCCACGGTCAGCACAGTGAAACCACTCTCTAAAGTGGCTGAGCCCTTTGAGAAAAATTTAAATAGCTGCTAACTCAATCTAAATAAATAGTGAAAGGACTGTTTCTGCCCCGAAGAGTAAATCCCACACATCTGATGCTCAAGCTCAGGTCTTCCTGTCATCACTTGACACCTGGAAGGTCCGGTAAAATATTCACCGATTTGTTAATCCTAAGAGTGCTACTTGTGATCCAGATGGGTCGAAATAAACGGTCAGGATATCTTCTAAAAAGCCCATGATGGCCCTTTTGGATGTGTCGCCAGCCAGTGCCTGGACACTGCTTATGTGCTCCAGGGCTGTTTTGACCATCTGGTCTCTTTCCTGCGGGTTGTGGGGTGCTCCAGTGTCATCTCTCTCTGTTCCTGATTTTAAAAACTGTAGGATATAGGACTGGACCATGTCCCCATTCAATTCAAGGGTTTCTTTGATGCAGGACAGGTCTGAGGCGCTGGCCAAGCTCAAGAGGTGAATCAGTGCCTGGCAGATTTGGGTCCGTAGGCTAGCACAGTACTTGAATTCCAAAAAGTCTGTGGTGTCTTCGCTCTTCTGTAAGGCAGTGACCAATGCATTCCAGATCTGAGCGTACTGGTCAACAGACCCATAGTGCTCTCTCTTGCCCGGGACGGAAAGGGCAGCGGCAGATCTGATGCGCACTTTGAAGTTCTTGCATGACGTCACAACTGATGTCAGGGCATTGTAGGCCTGGGAGGTCCACAGAGCTGTTCCTAGAAAGAATCCATAGTCATTAAAGCAAATGAAGGTTTAAAAATAAGTGGGGTGAGAGGGAGAGGGGTAGAAGGAAGCACATACACTAGTGCTCAAGTTGGTCATTTTATGTTTTCATTTAATTCTCACAATAACCCTACAAGATCGGGGTGGTGAGTGACTATGGGATCCTAGGTAAGTGGCCAAGTACCGGCTCCCAAAGCTCTCCCTTTCCCTAGATGAGCATGACATGTGCTCAGGACCTCTGCTACCCTGAATAGGAACTTTGGTGACTTAGAAAGAGGCTCCTTCTCTGGGAAGATGCTCGTCTGAGGGGGTAAGGCTTGGTGGGAGGAGCAGGGACTGAACTGCAGCCCCACCTGTCCTCTCGGCTGGGTGCTTCTGAGCAGTGCGCAAAGTGCACAACTGTATGCCCAGCCCTGCTCATGCTGGCAAAAGGCCATTTCACCACCCAGATTAGCATCTAGACCCTGCTCTGGACGAAGCAAGTCATGCATTTTATTGCAAAGAAAAAGAAAATACTGTCTAGGCAGTGACTGGGGAACAGAGGACTCAGATTAACTGAAGGCTCAATTTTCTAATATTGAGAAGATGATGCCTAGATTCCTGGCTCCTCTCGCTTCCTGTTGGCCCCAGGAAATCGGCCAGTTTTATTCCTCGTCAGTTACCACTTACTCCATTTCGGGAGTTCTCAGTCCTCAAGGTGGGCAGCAGAGTAGAAGGCAGCTTCCCTAATGCTCCCAGCCCTTCCCAACCTCTCTGATGTCTCTGAAGACAGGCAGCAGATACCCAGCTTCCGTGAGCTCCAACCCCAAAGGTTACTTCAGGCTGTTTCCTCAGTGGAAAAAGCCACGAGGCTACATCTCCACTGGCTCCCGGCTGACTGGTCCGCCTGGACGCTCTTGGCAGTAAAGGGGAGCAGAGCCAGATTTCCCTAACCTGATGCAGGCTCTGCTGGTCCAGAATGGCTTCACCTCTCCAGGAACACACACTTATGTTTCAAATCTTGTCACTGAGACAAATATGTAAGGTAAATGCTGGCAATTCAAGCGACTGGGATTTGGAGGCTGCGATCCAGACACCCAAGCAGCTGTCAGCCACTGATGATCTATCAAGGTGCACAGCATGTCATTACTCAGAGGCAGATCCCTATGCAGCATTCCACTTCAGTACCAAGGGCGCATACGGAATTTCCCATTTATACTCTCTTTCTCCCAGGTCTGTTTTCCCCTTTACTTTTTTCCTGATTGTTAAAACGATAGATGCTCACTGTAAAAAACTTAGAAAATGAAAGCAGATAAAATCCTACTCATCATCCCATTCAGAGGCAACCACTGTTAATAATTAGACTAATTTCTTTTCAGTCTTTTTTCTACCCATTTATTGAGATCATACTGTAGAAACAATTTTCATATCCTGTTTTAATTTGCTTAACATCAGAAGTATTTTCCCAGATTACCAAAAACCTTTTGTAAACCTAATTTTAAGTGGCAACAAAGTATCTCTCTGAATATATATACCATGATTTATCTCACCTTTCCCCTAAACTGGGGTGTTCAGTATGTTTCCATTTTTTAAAACATTATGAATAATACTGTGGCTTTAATAACAATGCACACTGGTGTGTGCTGTCCAAAGAGGCCCTCCACCAGAGAGAAGAGGGAGACGATCTTACCTAAGGGAAGAGCAGAATTTTTAAATACATTTCCCATTGCGTAACAAGCATTCCATCGGACTTTCATGGCAGCCTCAATTAGAACAGTAGAAATTAGGGCCTGGATAGCCTCCTCAATGATTTCAGCAAATCTGGGTTTTTCTATATGAGATGGTTGCAGAAAATGAAGCAAATTACCAAGGGCCCGGACTGCATTGCTTTTTACCTAGAATCAAACGTAAAACATGCTAAAGACATGTGTCAGAAAGTATAATTTCCACTTAAAAAACCCAGGAGGCCCAAGACATCTTAAAGCAAGAGAGATAATGAAAAATGCAGCCTGTAAAGGCGCAAGTTCTTAGAACTCGGCAAGGTCTTGTGTGGTTAACGTCCTGAGCCATCAGAGAGGTGAGGTTCTGCAGAGCTCCTTGCCCTGATTTTTTTAATGTTAGACTGGACTTCAGAGAGGTCCATTTTCCTTGCTGTATAGAGATGGTGTGCAAGGCCCAGGGGCAACAGGACACT
The DNA here is from genome assembly GCF_965194805.1 of Balaenoptera borealis. Classification (NCBI taxonomy): domain Eukaryota; kingdom Metazoa; phylum Chordata; class Mammalia; order Artiodactyla; family Balaenopteridae; genus Balaenoptera; species Balaenoptera borealis. The sequence goes on from NC_138879.1 coordinate 40,116,698, forward strand.
GGTGGTTTGCAGCAAGGCTTAGAGGAAAAGCTAGGTTTCATAATTCCAGTCAATACTTTTCTGCTAGACTAGAGTCTCAACCTTTGCAGCATACTAGAATCATCTGGGAAGCTTTCTTTTTTAAAAACAAATTCTGACTAAATTAGCCTGATGTAGGGCTTCCCAGAACCACTGTACTAAATTAAGCACTTGCTATCAGTCAGGTACTATGCTAGGTGCTATTAAAAAAAGGCATCTTGTCAATGGAACAGGATAGAAAGCCCAGAGATAAACCCAAGCACATATGGTCACCTTATCTTTGATAAAGGAGGCAAGAATATACAATGGAGAAAAGACAGCCTCTTCAATAAGTGGTGCTGGGAAAACTGGACAGCTACATGTAAAAGAATGAAATTAGAACACTCCCTAACACCATACACAAAAATAAACTCAAAATGGATTAAAGACCTAAGTGTAAGGCCAGACACTTATCAAACTCTTAGAGGAAAACATAGGCAGAACACTCTATGACATAAATCACAGCAAGATCCTTTTTGACCCACCTCCTAGAGAAATGGAAATAAAAACAAAAGTAAACAAAAGGGACCTAATGAAACTTAAAAGCTTTTGCACAGCAAAAGAAACCATAAACAAGACAAAAAGACAACCCTCAGAATGGGAGAAAATATTTGCAAACGAAGCAACTGACAAAGGATTAATCTCCAAAATATACAAGCAGCTCATGCAGCTCAATATTAAAAAAACAAACAACCCAATCTAAAAATGGGCAGAAGACCTAAACAGACATTTCTCCAAAGAAGATATACAGATTGCCAATAAACACATGAAAGGATGCTCAACATCACTAATCATTAGAGAAATGCAAATCAAAACTACAATGAGGTATCACCTCACACCGGTCAGAATGGCCATCATCAAAAAATCTACAAACAATAAATGTTGGAGAGGGTGTGGAGAAAAGGGAACCTTCTTGCACTGTTGGTGGGAATGTAAATTGATACAGCCACTATGGAGAACTGTATGGAGGTTCCTTAAAATACTAAAAACAGAACTACCATATGACCCAGCAATCCCACTACTGGGCATATACCCTGAGAAAACCGTAAATCAAAAAGAGTCATATACCAAAATGTTCATTGCAGCTCTATTTACAATAGCCAGGACATGGAAGCAACCTAAGTGTCCATCGACAGATGAATGGATAAAGGAGATGTGACACATATATACAATGGAATATTACTCAGCCATAAAAAGAAATGAAATTGAGCTATTTGCAGTGAGGTGGATGGACCCAGAGACTGTCATACAGAGTGAAGTAAGTCAGAAAGAGAAAAACATATACTATATGCTAACACATATACATGGAATCTAAAAAAAAAGGTTCTGAAGAACCTAGGGGCAGGACAGGAATAAAGATGCAGATGTAGAGAATGGACTTGAGGACATAGGGAGGGGGAAGGGTAAGCTGGGACGAAGTGAGAGAGTGGCATGGACATATATACACTACCAAATGTAAAACAGATAGCTAGTGGGAAGCAGCCGCATAGCACAGGGAGATCAGCTCAGTGCTTTGTGTCCACCTAGAGGGGTGGGATAGGGAGGGCGGGAGGGAGACGCAGGAGGGAGGAGAAATGGGGATAAGTGTATATGTATAGCTGATTCACTCTGTTATACAGCAGAAATTAGCACACCACTGTAAAGCAATTATACTCCAATAAAGGTGTTAAGAAAAAAAAAAGGCATCTTGGAATCCAATGAGGTATATGTAACGACTTCCACGTTACAGAAGAAATTCACCTTCGTAGAAGTTAAATAATGCACCAAAGGTCACTCAGCTAGTAACCGGCAAGCCAGGATTTGAACCATGTCTGCCTGACCCTAAAGCTTAGGTCTACATTTTAAAAACTTAATAGTGTAACAGGGAATGTTCAAAGCCAAGCTGCTCATCTTTCTGACTTGTCTATTCTACTTAAAGATTTTTGGAAAAAACCAGCTACATGGACATATCATGGAGCAGTCTT